>NC_140997.1:177974379-178574379 GCF_052327205.1 Somniosus microcephalus | reverse complement strand
TTCTTATCATTGCTGATATAGGCAATATATCCAGAAACATAAAGGTATGGATGTCCAGACTAGTATGCCGGTAGAATCCCAAGAGACTGAGTTTAAGTCTAATTGGGTTTGACTTGCATAACCTGTTGTACAGTTGATTGCTCTCCACAAGGGAATCATTATTGGACAGGTCCAAAACACATGGAAGAACATGTCACACTGTGTGACACTTCTGGGACAGCAGGGGACATTTTACTCAAGATAACAGATGTATAATAAAATCTGTAAAGTAACTCGAATTGGATTTCCATCTGCTCAATACAAGTTGAAGTATTATGGACACAGAGCTGCATTTCCACCAATCCTTGTGTTCAATCATGACAGTTCTGCCTTTCTCCCATGTTCTTCTCAGGGAGGGGTTTAATAGGGTCTGTACTTGATTTGAAGACAGATAGTGACAAGAAATATGCCACAGATTCGATATTGTATTTTTGCATCATTCATTAGAATAAGTTTGTCAGTGAGATGTGACAGTGTAGGGAGGCAAGGAAATTAGCAATTTGATAAAGAAAGAAGTTAAAGCTCTTAATGATAATTTTGAACAGTGAATGATTCAAACCTGACAGTTTTACAGCACAATATCATGCTACCTCCCCTTCTCCCAATTTAATATTTAATTTTTAATTTTTTTTTATCATTTATGGGATGTGGGCATCACTGGTAAGGCCAGCATTTATTGCCCATCCCTAATTGCCCTTGAGAAGGGAGTGGTGAGCCACCTTCTTGAACTGCTGCAGTTCGTGTGGTGAAGGTACTCCCACTGTGCTGTTAGGGAGGGAGTTCCAGGATTTTGACCCAGCGACGATGAAGGATCGGCAATACACTTCTAAGTCAGGATGTTGTGTGACTTCGGAGGGGAACTTGGAGGTAGTGGTGTTCCTGTTGTATCCATGTGTTAATGGAGACACGGAATGCAGGAGTTGGTTTAACAGGTGTTTACTGAACAAAGTCTGGAGGTGAACTAAAAGATACAAGACGCTATACAGGCTTATATACCCGAGTGGTCACTACCGGTATTACAGTACGCAGGGGCTCTTAAAGGTACATACACTACAATTCCTCCCCTTTTAGATAATTAGTACATAACATTTTAAGTAATCATTAATTAACATGTTTACAAGAACAATAATCTACACATTTGCTGCAGTTAATCAATTATAAGTCAGTCTCTCTGGAGGCTTCCTGACTCGGTCCGGATAACGCCTCGGTGGTGTAGTAGTTTTCGGTGGTGTAGTAGGTTCTTTTGGCAAGGTTGATTCGGCTTGAATGCCAGTGTCGGATTCATCTGGTTCCAGTATCACCGGATCGGAGGTAGATACTATGGGTATCTCTGCTTCATCATTAGGCGTATAGAGTTGTGGTGTAGGTTGTCCCTTTTCAGATGACTCTATGATCTGGTCAGCATGGCACCTTATTATGCTTTCACCAATGTCCACGGTATACATCAGCGGTCCTAGTCGTGTGCAAATAGTTCCAGGCTGCCATTTCTCGGTACTGTAGTCCCGGGCCAAAACTTGTTGACCTATCTGGAAGGTTCTAGTTGGCCTTTCATTCATGCCTTGAAATTGCTGGTTCTCTACGTCCCTTCTGATGTTTGGCTTGATCAAATCCAGCCGGCATCTTAGTCTTCTATTGAAAAACATCATGGCGGGAGTTTGGTTTGTAACCACATGTGTTGCATTCCTGTATGCAAACAAGAAGTTATCTACCTTATGTTGTAGATTTATGTCTTCATTACCCATGGCCTTTATGGCCTTTTTGAAGGTCTGGACAAACCTTTCAGCTAATCCATTGGTGGCGGGATGGTATGGGGCGGACGTGTAGTGCTTAACCCCATTGTTTTTTAAGAACTTCCTGAATTCTTCGGACACAAATTGCGGTCCATTATCAGAACAGATCTGTTCAGGCAGCCCATTCCTGGCAAATATGGTCCTTAATACTGTGATGGTTTTTTCCGTGGTGGTGGAGGACATCTTTATTACCTCCGGCCACTTGGAGTGTGCATCAACCGCGATTAAGAACATTGAGTCCATAAATGGACCAGCAAAGTCGATATGTACCCTTTGCCATGGAGATGAGGGCCACTCCCATGGATGTAGAGGGGCTTGTGGTGGGGCGTTTTGGACCTTCTGGCATCCTAGACAGCTCTTGGTCATTTCTTCGATGTCTCCATCGATACCTGGCCACCACACAAACGCTCTGGCTAGGTTCTTCATTTTCACTCCACCCAGATGCCCCTCGTGAAGCTCCTTTAGCACTTTATCCTGGAGTTTGGGTGGAATCACCACTCTGGATCCACACATCAAGGTTCCTCGGCACACTGACAGCTGTTCTCTTCTTTGCGAGAATGCTGGCAACAATGGTTCACCATGTGCTGGCCATCCCTTCACCGTTAAATCGTAGACTCGTGAGAGAGTCGGGTCATTTCTCGTTTCCTTTTCAATGGTAGAATTTGTTACTGGTAGACATTCTACTATGGTTGAGTGGAACATCTCCACTGGGTCCACTGTAGGTGCCTCTTCTACCGTTGGCAACGGTAGGCGTGATAAACCGTCAGCATTCCCATGCTGTTTTGATCCTTTGTATTCTATGTCATATTGGTGTGCCCCTAGGAAAAGGGACCACCTCTGTAGCCTTTGCGCTGTCATAATGGGAACGCCCTTTTTAGGGTTGAATATGGAGACGAGGGGTTGATGGTCAGTCAACAAGGTAAATTTTTGTCCGTGTAGGTAATGGTTGAATTTCTTTACTCCCCACACCAGGCTGAGTGCTTCCCTGTCGATCTGGGCATAGTTACGCTCAGCTGAGTTCAATGAGCGTGACGCAAAAGCTATTGGCCACTCCGAGCCATCAGGGAATCTATGCGATAATACCGCTCCTACGCCATAAGGGGATGCATCGCACGCCAGTCTGATTGGCAGTGATGGGTTGTAATGAGCCAACACTTCCTTGGACGTGATCAAGCCTTTGCATTTATGGAAGGCACGTTTACAGTCTTCGCTCCCTTTCCAAATTACTCCCGTTTGTAGCAGTGCGTTAAGAGGGTGCAGAACAGTTGACAAGTTTGGTAAAAATTTATGATAGTAATTTATCAATCCCAGGAATGACCTTAATTGTGAGACATTTTCAGGTGCTGGGGCTTTTATGACCGCTTCAATTTTTTCAGGTGACTTATGCAACCCTTCTTCGTTAATTATATGGCCACAATATGATATTTGTTTCTGGAAAAATTCGCACTTGGGGCGATTTGCTCGTAGGCCCCGTTCTCTCAGCCTAGTGAGCACCTGCTCCAAATTGGCAAGGTGCTCGTTGTCGTTTTCTCCTGTTACAAGGATGTCGTCTAGGTAGCATTGAGTCCCCGGAATCCCTTGCAGGACTTGCTCCATAGCTCTTTGCCAGATAGCTGG
Organism: Somniosus microcephalus; assembly: GCF_052327205.1. Classification (NCBI taxonomy): domain Eukaryota; kingdom Metazoa; phylum Chordata; class Chondrichthyes; order Squaliformes; family Somniosidae; genus Somniosus; species Somniosus microcephalus. The sequence continues at coordinate 178,570,933 of NC_140997.1, read as the reverse complement.
AGCTGATGCTACTCCGAAAACCAGTCGATTGTACTGGTACAGGCCTTTGTGTGTGTTTATCGTGAGATACTTTTTAGAGGCCTCCTCAACCTCCATCTGTAGATATGCCTGTGCCAAGTCAATTTTGGTGAAACGTTTTCCTCCGGATAGTGAGGCGAAAATATCTTCTATCCTTGGAAGGGGATACTGTATCATGTGAAGGACCGGGTTTACAATCACCTTGAAGTCCCCACAGATGTGAATTTTTCTCTGTTCTTCAGATTTATCATTATTCAACGTTTTCTTCATGACCGGGATGATGGGTGTTGCCCACTCGCTCCAATCTACCTTGGATAACACGCCTGCTTTTTCCAAATTCTCCAGCTCTGCTTCGACTGCTGGACGAATTGCGTATGGCACCGGCCTTGCTTTAAAAAACTTGGGAATTGCCGCATCTTCCACTTTTATTGAGGCGGTGACGCCTTTCAAGGTTCCTGGTTCCTGTTGAAACACTTCTTTGGCGTTAGCCAAGATGTCTTTTAATCGTTCAGGTATGACGTCATCATCATTTTTTTTCTTACTGGTCACCGTCAGTGCCTGAATGGAGCGCCAGTCTAAACGTATTTTCCTGATCCATTCACGTCCCAACAACGGTGGACCACCATCTTGCAGAACGTATAAATACAACTTCTGTATTTCCTTGCCGTTGTATACAACAGGCACCTTTATTTTCCCTCTGGGGTATACTTTCTGCCCCGTATATGTCTTCAAGATAATGGATGTGTCTTTCAAAGGTATATGCGGAAATAGCCGCTCGTAATCCCGTCGACTTATGACGGTCAGAGCTGATCCTGTATCTAGCTCCATTTTAACTGGGGACCTCGCTATCGTGAGGGTAACCCAAATGGTCTGGTAATCTTCTTTGGCAATTACATTATGTAATTTGAGACAGCTTAGTCTCTTGTTTCCGGAGTCGCTATCGCTCTTCTGGTCTTCAGAGCTACTGTCCGTCATCATTTGTACCTTTCTGTACTTTTCCTTATTGATTTTTTTTCTGTCAGTGGATTTTTTGTTTCCAGATCGGCATACACGTGCAATGTGTCCCATCTTTCCGCATTGCCTGCATGCTTTGTCCTTGAACCAGCAGTCCCTCTGGTCATGGGTGGATCTGCCGCAGCGGTAACATCTCTCGAAACCCCGTGTCATTTCATGGGTGCCGAAGTCCTGTGGCTTTTGCTGTATCTCTGCAGCTCCTCTTGCTGCTGCTTTGTATGACACAGCCACACTGAAAGCCTTGTCCAGTGTCAAATCTTTCTCAGAAAGTAGCCTTTTCTGTGTTCCTTCACTTAGGAGACCGCAGACGAATTTGTCTCATAGAGAATCTACCAGTCCTGCCCCGAATTGGCAGTGCTTTGACAGCTTTCTTAATTCGGTGAGGTAATCAGCGTTACTTTCATTCTTGTGCTGATTCCTCCTGAAGAATTTGAATCGTTCCGCTATCAGCAGCGGTGTTGGGTTCAAGTGCTCCTGTAGGGTATCAACAATCTCCTTAAAATTCTTGTCCATCGGTTTGGCTGGAGTGATTAAGTTTCATAACAGCCCGTATGTCCTTGCGCCCATCAGATTTAGAAGTACCGATGCCTTTTTATCATCCTCTACTTCATTCGCTGTGCAATATACCTCCACTCTTTCCACATATGTGGTCCAATCCTCTATATCACTATCGAAAGCAGTAATATTGCCAGTCTTAGGCATCCTGAAAATCAAAAATGGCGCCTCCCGTGCTTTCCTTTCTTCCCTGCCGAGAAAAAATGGCGCCACCCGCGCTTTCCCGCCGCTGCCGCTGCTGACAATGCTGTTCTCCGCGGTTTTTATTTACACAGATATTTTTAATAGTTGGAGACTCGTTCCCACCGGACTCTCTGGGACTTTTCCCTCCCTCTGCTTGGTCCGAATGCCGACCTGCTTTACAGCGCCGGCCGTCTCCCGAGTGCTCCACCCTCCGTCTCTGTTTACCTCCGCCTTCCGACTCGCTGCTCGGCCCTGCTGCAGAGCCACCCGATCGAGCCCCAGCCCGCCGCCCAGGAAGGATTAGTGCAGTACCTGCCACCAGCCTGGCTAGCTGGTGAAACCAGTTTTTTTTTTTTTCTTCGACCTTCGTCTGAGGAATCGATCTCCTTGAGGTGCTGCCGAATTGCAGGTAAGTCCGTTTCCAATTCGTCGCCACTGTTGTATCCGTGTGTTAATGGAGACACGGAATGCAGGAGTTGGTTTAACAGATGTTTACTGAACAAAGTCTGGAGGTGAACTAAAAGATACAAGACGCTATACAGGCTTATATACCCGAGTGGTCACTACCGGTATTACAGTACACAGGGGCTCTTAAAGGTACATACACTACAGTCCCCATGCACCTGCTGCCCTTGTCTTTCTAGGTGGTAGAGGTCGCGGGTATGGGAGGTGCTGCCGAAGAAGCCTTGGCGAGTCGCTGCAGTGTATCTTGTAGATGGTACACAGAAACCACGGTATGCCAGTGGTGGAGAGAGTGAATATTTAAGCTGGTGGATGGGCTGCCAATCAAGCGGGCTGCTTTGTCCTGGATGGTGTCAAGCTTCTTGAGTGTTGTTGGAGCTGCACTCATTCAGGCAAGTGGAGAGTATTCCATCACACTCCTTACTTGTGCCTTGTAATGGTGGAATGGCTTTGGGGAGTCAGGAGGTGAGACACTCGCCTCAGGATACCTAGCCTCTGACCTGCTCTTGTTGCCACTGTATTCATGTGGCTTGTCCCGTTAAGTTTCTGGTCAATGGTGACCCCCCAGGATGTTGATAGTGGGGGATTTGGCGATGGTAATGCCATTGAATGTCAAGGGGCGGTGGATAGATTCTCGCTTGTTGGAGATAGTCATTGCCTGGCACTTCTGTGGTGTGAATTTATGGCAGTTACCTGCCACTTATCAGCCCAAGCCTGAATGTCGTTCAGATCTTGTTGCATACGGGCATGAACTGCTTCATTATCTGAGGAGTTGTGAATGGCACTGAACATCCCCATTTCTGACCTTATGTTCGATGGATGGTCATTGATGAAGCAGCTGAAGATGGTTGGGCCTAGGACACTGCCCTGAGGAACACCTGCAGCAATGTCCAGGGGCTGCAATGATTGACCTCCAACCACCACAACCATTTTCCTTTGTGCTCGGTATGACCCCAGCCAGTGGAGCGTTTTCCCCCCGATCCCCATTGACTCCCATCAGTTTTACTAGAGCTCCTTGATGCCACACTCAGTCAAATGCTGCCTTGATGTCAAGGGCATTCACTTTCACCTCACCTCTGGAATTCAGCTCCTTTGTCCATGTTTGGACCAAGGCTGTAATGAGGTCGGGAGCCGAGTGGTCCTGGCTTAACCCAAACTGGGCATCAGTGAGCAGGTTATTGGTGAGTAAGTGCCGCTTGATAGCACTGTCGATGACACCTTCCATCAATTTGCTGATGATTGAGAGTAGACTGATGGGGCGGTAATTGGCCGGGTTGGACTTGTCCTGCTTTTTGTGGACAGGACATACCTGGGCAGTTTTCCACATTGTCGGATAGATGCCAGTGTTGTAGCTGTACTGGAACAGCTTGGCTGGAGGCTTGGCTAGTTCTGGAGCCTACAGTAACTATGACCTAATCGGTGTCTGAGATTTGAGAATCTCTTTTAGAATGCAAGTCTCCTCCACGATCCAAATATAACTGATTTGCGGCACTTTTTGGAATTGATATCCAAGGCTTGTCTTACTGTTTTATTAATTATGTATTTCCTATGTAATGGTAAGCAACATAATAGTATTTTTAAGTAACAAGAGACTCCAGAGACGTTATCAATGTGCCCATTCCCACTCCCAAACTGTGACATTAAATGCAAACAAAGCAAATTTAAATAGTAAAATTTGTGAAATTTATGACTGATGCCTTTTCTTTTACATTTTCCCTGCATATATGGCAGGTGACATGAATCTTGTCATTCATGTGGAAATGACTTACAAAATAATACTGGGCGGCCTGCTGGTGGCGCTGTCCAGGGAGAGTATAAATACTCGGGCATGGGCCCAGCTTGCTCAGGACATTCTTTTACAGGAACTAGTGAAGGGCACAACCAGTTCTCCATGTTGTAAAACAGTTGATTAAAGCTTTGTTTAATGCTTAGACCAAGTGACTAGTAGTTTTCTTACATCAGCAGGTTAATGATATTAGTGACCTGCCCTGAACTTGGTGCAGGAGAGAGGAAGAAAATCAAAAAAATAATCTTGTACTATGAGCAATGCATGTGTTGGGGGTCAGACCTCCATTTCACGCTGATCAGGGATATTGCCAGTAATAAAATAAAATCCTAAATATTGATTTAAATGGCTTCTTGTGTGCAATTTGCCATTTAAAGTATTGGTGAACTTTTATTTTACACTTGAGATGGCAAACAATTGTAAGTACACTGGAGTATTATACTTTCTGCCTGGTGTTCCTGGAATTTACCTTTAGGAGGTAATCAAATTCTGCTCCCGCCAATTTTCTACATTTATCAGGGGAGGCTTCTACTTTTTAATGGGCTTGCAGATAAGCAGGTTTCTTTTCTATTGCAAGCCTTATTTTGCTGAAGGCCTAGTTTATAGGCCAAAAAGAATGATACGTGAAAAGTTCTTAACAGGTCATTGGAAACCTTAGATTTAAAATCAACACATTCATATTTACATATTTTAATTATTCTCTGATAAATTTTACAATTTTAGGATCCTACAGTAACTATGAATTACATCTTTTTTTTCAATGATTCTTATTGTGGAGAACAAAGCCACACAAAGTGTGGTCCAAAAGGGTTCTGGAGCAGTAGAGCTCACTTCCACCTTTGATGTTAAGGACATACAGAAAAAAATAATTAATGGGCCGGATTTTTCTGTAGAAATAACAGTGAGGCTAACAGCGCTCACCGTTATTAAAGTGTAAGTCGGAGAGCAACTTCCAACAACCGCACATGTGGTTAAACATGGAAATCTGGAAGTTGCTGTCTGAGCTACCCTGCTCCTCCAGAAGCTGCGCTGTCTCGCCCAGAGACTCAGCATTGAAATATATTGAATGGTGTGAATTTACTGTACTTATATGATATATACACCCGAAACTCAGCAGAAAGTCAAGGCTTATCCATTCTAGTGTAAGTACACTTTTACAACAACAACAGCAGCAAAAACTTGCATTTACATAGTTCCTTTAATGTAGTAAAACATCCCAAGGCCCCAACAGTCTTGTTCAGCCTCAGACAGTTACCAGGGAGAGAGGTGGCTAGGGAACGGAATTTGTGGCAGGGACCGAAGGTAACGGTGTGGTAAATTTTAATTACTGCCAAACAACCACTCTGGCACTGAAAATTAACTTTTACAAGTGTGGAGTCTCATTCCTTCAGATTTCAATTATTGTTGGAGATTTTAAAAAATGTAATTTTTTAAAACTTTTTCTTTCTGTCTCTTTTAGCTCTCTCTCTTAATTCAATCTTTCTTTTCCTCTCTTTATTTTGCTTTCTGTACCTGATTTGATATTGAATTAAATATTCTAACTGGCACTTCCTGGTTCAGACTCTGCGCTGCTCATTAACACTTCTTCAATATGATTGGTTAAGGAGATACATAGTTGTTTGCCGTGTTTACACATATCCCAGATGACCTGAAGAGGATGCTACGCGTTTTCGATGGTTGGCTGACAGGAACTTCTAGTGGAAAAACTCGTCGAAAGTCTATGGGCAAATCAAGTGCGATGAATGGCTGGCACCATTCATTTGCCACTGACCACAAAATCTGGCCTGATGTGCAAAAAACATTGATAGAGATTGAAGAAAAACAAACCTAATTCTTACAATAAAATCCTCCAACCAACTAACAAAGCAAATTCAGAGGTTTGCATCTTGAGGGCCTGGGACTTCTGGGCTGGAATTTTTATCTTGGAGTAGATTCAGGTGCGGGCAGGCTGCGTAGCGGGTCGGGAATGCAATGTTTTGCTCAGCGCAATGTTCAGTGCGACTTTAACTTAATGGCCCCACTTAAAGCAGTCATGTGCATTTCCCAGCCCAATTAAATGGAGCAGGTCTGATGATGTCATCGACGACTCGTTTCCAGTACCGATATTTAAAGCAGCCTTGCACACAACTCATTTGAAGGCTGCTAGAGGAGTGGGCAAGGTGAAATAGAAACGTCTGAGTACTGTCCCAATTGTTAAATGATGGATACACAAAAGCAGAGGGCTGCACCCAGATTTAGTGAAGCATCCCTGCATGTTCTGGTGGAGGCAGTGAGAGCATGCAGGGAAGCCCTGTTCCCTGCAGATAGGTGCAAGAGACCTCCCAAAGACACCAAAAGAGCCTGGTTGGAGATAGCAGAGGTCAGCAACAGGGATGTTGTCAGGAGGACGTGGATCCAGTGCAGGAAACGATTCAATCATCTCATGAGGTCAGGAAAAGTGAGTGCAATGCCATACTCACCTTCATCCTGCTGTGCCTGTCACCACATTCCCATCACTCTGTCTTCCCAAGCCTACTCCTGCACATCATTCCTCACACCAACATACTTTCCAGATCCACCCATCCCTCTCTCTCTATGTACATACTCACATCCCCATCTGACTAACCACCCCGACACTCACCCTCATCCTAATGCAATCATAGCAAATAACACCACGGAAGGAGGCCACCCCACTCCATCATAGTCACCCTCTAAAGATGTAACCCATCCATTCCTTACACTCATTCCATCACGCTCACTCAAAGTTCTCTTCTTTCCATCCTTGTAGGAGAAAAGAGCCCAGAACATACGGGAGAGGCAGAGAACTGGAGGTGGCCCTCCAGTATTCACGCAACTGACTCCAGCAGAGGAGGGGGGCCCTGGAGATATCGGGAGTTGCAGAGCTGCTGGCGGTGGGAGACAGAGAGAGGGGGACATCCCAGCAACCTGGTGACAGAATTACATCTCATGCAGACACATGGCATACAGCAGTCACTCATATGATGACTGATGTCAACAGCCAGTAAATTTTCATCATGTGCATAATGGTAACGTTACCCATTCTTAATATAACATTTCTAAATCATCTCTTTACTCTCCCACAGGTCCATCAAGTGCCCCGACCCCCCACCCCCACTGTCCAGCTGGAGGAGGAAGACGACTCCTCAGAGGAAGCTCCAGCCTCTGAGGGTGCACCGTCACCAGACCCAAGTGCAGCCAGCACCAGTGCAGATACGCACACCTCGATGGGTTCTGTGCGAAATAGAGTAGCATTGTCACCTGGTGTCTCACACTTCACAAGTGAGCAAGAACAGATGGTGGAGACAGGGGCAGCAGTGGGGATTCCTCACCGGAGGATGCAGGATGCTCCCAGTTCTGCCGAGCTGCAAGCAGATGCTGAGAACTCGGGGGCCATCCAGAAAGAGGGTGATCTTGGAGGGGCAGGAACAATTGCATAAGGCTCTGGCAGCTTTTGCAGTCACGATGTCTACAAATGTGCAGAGAATAGAGGAGTCCACCTCCAACATGAGCACTACCATGTCGCAGGCGATGGTGATGATGTACTGTTCCATGGAAAGGATGGCCATCTGCATGGAGCAGCAAATGCGCCAGTCACATAAGCACATGCTAGCTGTGGACAACAGATGGTAGACACTCATAGATCTCATCTCTAGGAGGGATATAAACATAGACTTGGGTGCTCATCACCCCACTGCTGTGCAGCAAGGTGCTCTCCAGCTCCTTGCTAGCAGGGAAGTGCGGGTGGCCCATGAGAGGGATGATAGTGAGAGGGGACATGGAAATGGGTCCCTTCTTAAAGCGTTCCCACTTCTCCCCCATTGCATCCCCCTCAGTCAGAGCCCCACATGCTTCCTCGGATCCCGATGGCCGAGTCTGCCCCTGCACAGCTGCAGGAGGAGCAGACTTTGGCGGGGCCCTCACAGGCTCCAATACCCAGAGGACGTCCGCCAAAAGTGTATAAGCAATCGCAGCAGGGAAGTGAGCAGCCTGCCTCTACCGCTGCTGAAGCCACAGGGGTTGCACCTTGTAGAAGCATTCGGAAAAGAAAAAAGACACAAAAGTAGATGCACAAGGGTATGCACATGGGTGTATGAAAAAAAGTTAGTGTTAAGTTTCAGTTATTTTGATGACACAGATAAATATATTTCTTTGCACTACTTTCTGGTCTTGTCCATTTTTGCCTGCTACCTTGGCAGTGGTTTGTCACTTGGAGTGAATGGTGAGACATTACTTAACTTCGAGCATTGCGGGTTTGGGAGAGAGGAATGGCTTGGTTATTGTAGGGATGCTTTATGGTGTTGTTGAGCAGGTGCTGGGGGTGGGGAGGCTTAGTACAGCATGTGGCAGCCATATGAGTGCATTGGAGCAAGTTAAATAACTCTGGCCATCATGAGGCCATCCTGGGCCTCCCGGGCAGCAATGTGCAACACTGCTAGTGCCATCTCCACCTCAGGTTCCTCTTCCTTCTCCTCCTCGTCTTCCACCTGCTCCTCCTCCTCCTCCTCTGCTGAGGCTGTGCGCTCTGCGCCTCGCTCATCCTTCATCTACAATCTGCGCTGCTGCAATATGTTGTGCAGCGTGCAGCAAACGACGATGATTCTGGAGATGCTGGCTGGTGCATACTGAAGGGCTCTTCCAGATCTGTCAAGGCATCTGAAGCGTATCTTCAGCATGCCTATTGCTTGCTCTATGACACATCTGGTGGACATGTGGCTCTCTTGACTAGGTGTGGTAGGGCTACAGAGCTTTAGACTGATCCATTGGTTGTGTGATAGTAGTTCTGTTTATATAATCAGTAGAGTGCTAATGGGTATTCAAAATTATTATTTGTTATAACAAATAATCACCATCCCTTTGATAGCCATATGAAAGATTAACTGGGCAGGTCGATGGACATTAAGGATGTTGAAATAAAATTAATAATATATCAACTGTAAGCTGCTTACTCTGTGCCTGAACATTTTCTGAACCATGATATTGCGGTCCCCTTCAAGGTGATGAAGTAAAAACAAAACAAAAAATGCATTCTGAACTTCTCAAGCTGGTAACCATGCCAAAGCATTCCATAAATGACAAACTATTACATAAACTTTGATCAATTTTATTAGAGAAATTAGCCAAAGTCACACTAAGATCCAGGTTAACATACAGCAGAGCTACAAATCCACTCCTATTCCCTTTTTCAACACCTTTATGGAGAATGTCATAAATATTACAGTGCAGATTGATTCAGACTCACACTGCTCAGCTATTACTCCTTTGGATGAAAGAAAGATGAATCCAAACTGATCTGGGATACAACCTTTCACAGTGTCTTGAGCATAGGAACATAGGAACAGGAGTAGGCCATTCAGCCCCTCGAGCCTGCTCCGCCATTCAATGAGGTCATGGCTGATCTGTGACCTAACTCCATATACCCGCCTTTGGCCCATATCTCTTAGTACCTTTGGTTAACAGAAAGCTATCAATCTCTGATTTAAAATTAACAATTGATCTAGCATCAATTGCCATTTGCAGAAGAGAGTTTCAAACTTCTACTAAACTTTGTGTGTAGAAGTGATTCCTAATTTCACTCCTGAAAGGTCTGGCTCTAATTTTTAGACTATGCCCCCTAGTACTAGGATCCTCAACCAGTGGAAATAGTTTCTCTCTATCTACCCTATCTGTTCCCCTTGAAGCTGCTGATGGTAGGGCTGCATTCCTTATGAACAACTCTTTGCCTACAGGAGATTTATAAATCATATAGTTAGAATCATAGAATGATACAGCACAGAAGGAGGCCATTCAGTCCATCATGCCTATGCCAGCTCTTTGGTAGAGCTATCCAATTAGTCCCATTCCCCTGCTTTTTCCCCATAAACCTGTATTTTTTCTTCAAGTATTTATCCAATTCCCTTTTGAAAGTTACGATTGAATCTGCTTCCACCACCCTTTCAGGCAATGCATTCCGGATCACAATTCGCTGCATAAAAAAATGTTTCCTCATATCTTTTGCCAATCAATTTAAATCTGTATCCTTTAGTTACTGACACTTCTGCCACTGGAAACAGATTCTCCTTAATTACTCTATCAAAGCCATTCATAATTTTGAATCTCTTAAGCTTCTCTGCTCTAAAAAGAACATCCGCAGCTTCTCCAGTCTTTCCACATAACTGAAGGCCCTCATCCCTGGTACCATTCTTATAAATCTCTTCTGCACCCTCGCTAAGGCCTTGACATCCTTCCTAAAGTGCGGTGCCCAGAATTGAACACAATACTCCACCTGAGGCCTAACCAGTGTTTTATAAAGGTTTAGCATAACTTCCTTGCTTTTGTGCTCTATGCCTCTATTAATAAAGTCAAGGATCCCAAATGCTATTTTTAACAGCCTTCTCAACTTGTCCCGCCACCTTCAAAGATTTGTATACATACGCCCCCAGGTCTCTCTGTTCCTGCACCCCCTTTAAAATTGTACCATTTAGTTTATTTTGCCTCTCCTCATTTTTCCTCTCAAAATGCATCACCAGTCTGTTTATGTCATCCTGAAGTCTGTTACTATCCTCCTCATTGTTTACTACATTTCCAAGTTTCATGTCATCTGCAAACTTTGAAATTATACAAGTCCAGGTCATTAATATATATCAAAAAGAGCAGTGGTTCTAATACCGCCCCTTGGAGAACACCACTGAATACCTCCCTCCAGTCTGAAAAACAACCATTCACCACTGCTCTCTGCTTTCTGTTGCCTAGCTAATTTTGTATCCACACTGCCACTGTCCCTTTAGTCACATGGACTTTAATTTTGCTAACAAGTCTATTATGCGGTACTTTGTCAAATGCCTTTTGAAAATTCATATACACATCAATCACAGTACCCTCAACAACCCTCTCCGTTACTTCATCAAAGAACTCAATCAAGTTAGTCAAACAGGATTTGCCTTTAACAAATCCATGCTGACTTTCATTTATTGGCCCATACTTTACCAAATGCCAATAAATTTTGTCCCAGATTATTGTCTCTAAAAGTTTCCCCACCACTGACGTTAGGCTGACTGGCCTGTAGTTTCCTGGTTTATCCCTCTCCCCTTTTTGAACAGGGGTGTAACATTTGCAATCCTCCAGTCCTCTGGCACCACCCCCATATCTAAGGAAGATTGGAAGATTGTGGCCAGAGCTTCTGTAATTTCCACGCTTGTGGACTGGTAGGAAATTCTTTAGCTTATTGCCCCTCAATGCACAAACACTTTCTGTAATCGCAATTCTAGCTTTGTTTAATCTAATTTAATTTTCCATTTCTTCTTTTATTTACTACTAAAATATTCGCGTCAAACTGTGTTATCAATCTGACTGTGTTGCTGTGTGTGATGCATTCCGAGACTTGCTACTTCAAAGAGCAGTGAGGACTCAAATTTTATGGGGAGAGAGGAATTTTCAATTGGTAAGATAAAAAGGAATAGATTCTGCATATATTGTCACTTTTAATCAGTGTGAAGTGACTTTGGTGCACATCAATGCAAGAATGGCAGTGTAACTCAGGAGACTGCTGAGCGCATTAAAGCCCTGAGGCATGAGACCACTTCAGGAAGCCTTCCCACAATGGATTGAGTTCCCACTGAGTGCTGTATAACCCCTTAATCATCTCTTCTCCTTCATCTGGCTTTCCAAATTATCCATGATTTTTACAACATCCTCAAGAGTTGGGTTGTTTCATTTTTCTTTAAGAAAAATCACTTCTATCACAATAAAGAATTCATTCAACTCCCAAAGCATTTCCAAATCACTAATGCAATCCTCAGCATGCTATATTTGTGCATGTAGGAAGTAGATATTAGATCAACAACCTGAAAATAAGGAACATAAATTTGCCTGCCTGGAATGTTAACTATGAGAATGAACATAAATTCAGCCATACAGTTGCTGCCTGATGCCATTGATCTGCATTTGAAAGTGAATCTGTGATGATGAAAGCATTTAAGCTGGTACTTTCTCTGATTTAAGTCTATATCACTTTTGTATGATAAAAAAGCGAACAATATATATATACTTCAGCACAGTAATTAGCCATCCCAATTTACAGGGTGAACAAAGTTAGATTTACCAAGATACCATATTACCTCTGAGACCTAGAATTCATATCTAGATCAGACTGATGGAGTTTCCTGTATCTGCTGGTTGTAAGGATCCTACATCTTTAAGGAGGCTCCTAATGGCATTGGCTTACAGCACAAAACTCATGACAACTTGGCACAATTAATAATCCTACTTAAAGAGAGCAAATGGTGTGTTAGCCTTTATTGCAAGTGGATTGGAGTATAAAAGTAAGGAGGTCTTGCTGCAATTATATAGACCACACTGGAGTACTATGTACAGTTTTGCTCCCCTAACCTCAGGAAGGATATACTTGCCTTAGAGGGGGTGCAACAAAGATTCATGAGACTAATTCCTGGGATGAGAGGGGTGTCCTTTGAGGAGAAATTGTGTAGAATGGGCCTATACTCCCTGGAGTTTAGAAGAATGAGGTGATGTCATTGAAAAGTAAAATATTCTTCGAGGACTTGACGGGGTAGATGCTGAGAGGCTGTTTCCTCTGGCTGAAAAGTCTAGAACTAGGGGTCATCGTCTCAGGATTAAGGATCAGCCATTTACGACTGAGATGAGAAGAAATTTCTTCACTCAGAGGGCTGTTGATGCTCAGTCGTTGATTATATTCAAGACTGAGATCGATAGATTTTTGGACACTAAGGGAATCAAGGGATATGGGGATAGAGCGGGAAAGTGGAGTTGAGGTAGAAGATTAGCCATGATCTTACTGAAGGCTCAAGGGGCCGTATGGCCTACTCCTGCTTCTATTTCTTTTGTTCTTATAACAATATTCGGTAGGGGTAACCATCAAAAATTAAATGGTATTTTGTAAGGGCAGAGAGAAGGGACCATAACTTTGTATCTGTCTCTGCTATAAGTATCTAGAAGTGCTCCATGCTTACAGTGGATGCTGAAGTGTTCCAATGTATTGCAGCACTAGCACATAAACTTTGATAAGTATGAAACTGTTTTTTTTAAACAGATAGCAAGAATCTGTGTTAACATCAAAAAGAAGTCAAGACAAGTCTATGGTGGATTTAGAGGTACCAGATACAAAGCACTAAGTGACCATATTGGTCTGGAATAGAAGTTCAAAACTAAGAGCAATGAAAAGATTCATGTCACAAGTTCTAGGCTAATGTTCACATTTGTTATTAAGAATATTCTATAATATTTCCAATTAGGCAAACGTGTAGATTAAATAATGTGTTTTTTTTACTGTCAGTTGGGAAATATATACATCTTGCACAGTTCGATTATTCAAAATTCAGCAACAAGGTGACAAAAGAGACCTTAATCATAGCACGTTAACTTTAATTGACCTGTCTACATTTCAGTTACTCAGACCCTGAGACAAATATCTTACAATAATAATTTAAGAAAAATTGTATATCAGCTCACTTTGCACCTAAATAATACAATAACTGCCAGATTATACCCAGAGATCAAGCATTGGATACATGTCACCACAGTCTTTCAACATGGGTTCATTGACACCCCTCAATGAAAACAGCAATAATCCAAATTCTGACTGTCAGGTAGCTGATAGTCCGTTCAGCTTGCACTTCATTTTTATTTTGTATCCAATTGAGCAAAACATATTTTTCCTCTTTCTGAAGTAATGATACAACAAGATGCATGGTTTTTATTGTTGCGGGCACATCCTGTGTTGGATATAGCCATCCAATACAAAATTAATTGTTTAAAAAGTCTTTGATTTTAATAAGTATGATTCAGGATGAATTAACTTTAATAGTGAAGAGAAAGAAGTTGCTCCAAGACAAATTCCTCCCCTGGAAAGTTTTAGTAATTAGAATGTACTATCCTTTGTTTACATTATCACCTTTGATAACCAATTTTGTGTCACAGTAGTGATGGTCTAATTTCCTGGTCTAAGTTCCTGTATGTAATTTGAAGGAACAGCAGTCCTCTCTGTTGGACAAAACTAAAAATTGACTCCAGAGGTACAAAATCCTTCAGCTCACACACAGTTATAATTAGGGCTTAGCTTCCCTTTGAAGCATACTCACCAATTTTCATGTAGCCTTCCAATTAACATTTAACTGGAGTAAACCCTCTTAATTAAAAATTATGGAGCCATTAATTAGCACGTTGACCACGTAGATGTTTCAATTTCAAAGTTTAAAAAATCTTTCAATTAAATAAAACCTATTATATATTAATTTACAAAAATTTGCTTAATGCAAGTTTTCTTTTTTAACCATCCTCTATCCAATAATGTTCTAACAAACGCTAGTTGATGATATTTTTTTTAATTGAAACTTTTGTATTTGATAACAAGGAAGAGAAGATTAGTGCATTAGTTATTAAAATTAATATTGTGTGAATGAATGCCAAATTATACCTACAGCAGTATCTTCAATAACCACAGGGACAATTTTGAAATTTGTGCTTACAATTAAATATACTTATCATTGTCATTCAAAATAAATATTCTAGTGCAAGCTCTACGCTGAATGTTCTTACCTTTTCCCTTTTCAGTTGCTGACAGGTCTGATGGGTATTTTCAGCAATTTCTGTTTTTACTTCAGATTTCCACCATATACAGTTTTTTTTTAATTTTATCTCACGAAGGCAAAGTTAATATGTTGGGCCTCACAGTAATATCCAGCAGTTATTTTCAAATTGTTGAAAGTCACTGAATGGAAACATAAGGGCCCAGAATTTGCGGTTGGGATGACGGTGAACTGGCAACATTCACCGTCATTCCACCTTTGAAACTGACCTCAACTTCGGGATTTGGCGCATGTGCAGGCATTCTAAAACATTATTTTAGAAAGTTAAAGGGGGAAAAATTCGTCCCCTTAACGCCTCCCGTTAGCACCAGTAGATGGCACTAATGGGGCGTTAGACCAGTATCGCCGGGGCGAGGCGAGTCCAGCACTACACCTAAATCCAGCTACCCCGTAGCACCACCAGTAAGAGGTATCACCAGAAACGTCAACATCAGGTAGATCGTGACATCAGTGAGTGTGCAACGCTCACTGACCACCCAATTTGCAAAATTGATTCTTGCCACTTACCTCACCGCCTGGAGTAACCACCAACAGGGAGAGCTGGTATGCAGCACCAGGAAGCTGCCTCCAGGGAAGTTATTTAATGGGATCATCAGTAATCACTCGCAGCTGTCAGGTTAGTGCAGTTTCAATGTTTTTTTTTAGTTTCACTCACTGCAACAGTTTAATTCAGTAATTTCAAAGTTCTTTTGTATCAGGAGTCTTCTGGCAACTAAAAAGTAACTACATTTATTCTTCAAAGGTTCAAACTGCTACACTTGGCAACATTAATGGAGGCTGTACTAGCATGCCACCTCACCCTCCAGGATCTACGGCGGAGGGAGCGCAGGCAGTGAGAAATACGAGAACATGTGCACAGAGGGAGGAGGAGGGCCATCAGGGCTCTCACCAGGAGGCCTTACCCTCCGAGGGTATTCCGAGAGCACTTCTCCTACCTTCAATTAAGTGAGGAGCAGTGTATTAGAAGGCTTAGCTGCACCAAGGAGATAGTCACAGAACTCTGCCACCTCCTACAACCAGGCCTCCAGCCTCAGACCAGAGTGACCATGGCTCTCCCAGTGGCAGTCAAGATTACTGTGGCCCTCAATTTCTTCGCCAGCGGATCCTTCCAGTCTGCAACAGGAGACATATCTAACATCTCACAGTTTGCCGTCCATCGCTGCATTCGGGAGGTCACTGAGGCTCTCTACAGCAGGAGAAGGAACTACATTGGCTTCCCAATCATCAGGACGAGCATGCATGTGGCTTTGCCAAGATAGCGGGTTTCCCCATGGTGCAGGGCACCATTGACTGCACCCACGTGGCTTTGCGGGCACCACATAACAATCCTGAGATCTTTTGTAACCACAGAGGCCATCACTCACTTAATGTGCAGTTGGTGTACGACCACAGACAGTGAATCCTTAATGTCAATGTCTGCTATCCTGGCAGCAGCCACGATTCATTCATCCTGCACCAGACCGGTATGCCAGCATTCTTCCAGCCACCACGTCAAGCTTGAGGGTGGCTGCTCAGAGACAAGGGCTATCCGCTCTCCACCTGGCTCATGGCTCCCCTCTGTGGTGTATGTAACCTGTTCCACCTTAAGAGAACTACCTTAAGAGATGTACTACTTTCTCTTGGCTGCTGTATACTGTAATACCGGTGGTGACCACACCGGTATATAAACGTTGTGTAGTGATTTGCTGGGCAGTTCAGCCCTGACCTCTGAATAGTAAAGACCTGTTAAAGTTATTCTTGTTGTCTGTGTCCAGTGATTTATAATAAGCATAACTGGGACACACAGACTCAACAGTGGCGACGAGTCCAATCTTACCCTGCGGCAGTTTTACATCCAAGGCAGCTTCGTCCTCAGAATGGGCGTCGAGAAGAGGCATCCGCCCTCATCATCCTGCTGAGCACCACGTTGCACGGGAGGCATCGAGAACCCTGGTTAAAAAGAAAAATTCTGACCACGAAGCCCTCCATCAGCGACAGGCAGTGATCATCCCTTCTACCACGGTGGTGGGTAAGCCGATCAGCGACACGAGCAGAAAGTCGGCCGCGTTGGCTGTGGAGTAGGGGAGGGAAAACGGAGGAAAAAGGGCGGAGAACTCGACCGCGGCCGGTGAAAAGGGCCGGGCTGCAATCGGGGCCGAGAGGCGCAGCGACTGGGGCAGCGTGAAGGCCACGAGAACCGCGGAGAGCTCAACCGCAGCCAGTGTAAAGGACCGGCCTGCAAGCGGGGCTGAGAGGCGCAACAGCAGGGGAAGCGTGAATGCCCACGGGAACCGCGGGGGAGCAAAAAGCAGCGTCGGGGAATTGAGAACCACTGGGGAGGCGAGAACGGCAGCAGCACGGCAATCGCCATTGCAGCCAGCGGGGGAAGAAGGCAAACGCGGGAAGCCGCCATTGTAGTCGGCGGGGGAAGAAGACGAGCGCGGGAAAAACCGCCAAGCGCGGGAAGCCGCCATTTTAGTAGGCGGGGGAAGAAGACAAGCGCGGGAAGCCGCCATTTTGGGAAAAAGAAAATTTAAAGAAACTTGCAAGGATGCCTAAACATGGTAACATCAATGCTTTTGATAGCGATGTCGAAGATTGGGCCACGTATGTAGAACGCATGGAAGTTTATTGTAAAGCAAATGAGGTACCAGATGATAAGAAAGCACTAACCTTATTAAACTCAATGGGTGCGAAGACGTACGGGCTATTGAAGCACCTTGTATCACCAGATAAACCGGCGGATCAGACTTTCGCGAATATTGTTACTGTCCTGAAAAATCATTTAAACCCCACGCCGCTGCTGATAGCGGAATGATTTAAATTTTACAGAAGAACGCAGCTGAAAGAAGAAAGCAACGCTGAATTCTTAATTGAACTGCGTAAGCTATCAAAGTACTGCCAGTTTGGAACAGGACTAGCAGATGCGCTGAGAGATAAATTTGTGTGTGGATTGTTAAAAGAAGGAACACAAAAGCGACTGCTAGAGGAGAATGATCTTACGCTTGATAAAGCTGTCACTATTGCAGCATCGCACGAAGCCGCAGCGAGAGGCACTGCGGAAATGCAGCTAAGGTCATCGGAACTCAGCACCAATCAAATGACCTTGGGTGCAGTAAAGTGTTATCGTTGCGGAAAGACAATGCAAGATCAGAACCAGTGCTGGTTCAAAAATCAGGAATGCAGGAAAAGTGCAGAAAGGTACACAAGGTGACAGAGAACAGTTTGGATGAACAGAAGTCAGATTCAGACTCCAGCAGTAAGGAACTGGGTTGTCTAAGAGTACACAATGTGGGTAATGAAGCAGACCTCCAAACTATCTGGGTCACACTTCAGATAGCAGGAGTCCAAGTGAAGATGCAATTGGACACTGGATCGGCATTGACGGTCATGAATAAGCAAGATTACAAAAGGTTATTCCCACATATTCCCCTACGGGATACGGAGATTGTATTGAAAACATACACGGGGCAAAGAGTATACCCCATCGGAAAGATAAAGGTAAAGGTGGTCCACAAGGGCAAAGAAAGCCGAGGAATGGACTTATATGTGCTACCTGAAGGAGGTCCACCACTACTGGGACGGGAGTGGATCAGGAAAATAAATATGGACTGGCATTCCTTAAAAGCACTAACGGTAGATTCCGGTAAAAAAGATGTCAAACCTAAACGATTGTCCAGAATATTGGACGATGCTAAAGAGGTGTTCCAACAGGGACTGGGAACACTGAGAGGAATTACGGCAAACATCAAGGTTGAAGAACATGCAAACCCGAAATTTTTCAAAGCCAGACCGGTACCTTATGCGATACGACCTGCTGTGGAAGCTGAGCTGGAAGGGCTAGAACATTCAGGAGTACTGTCTAAGGTGGACTGGAGTGAGTGGGCCACGCCCATTGTTCCCATCATGAAGCGTTCATCGAGCAACAAGCCGGGGGAACCGGGGAAAGTTCGCATCTGTGGAGATTTCAAGATCACTGTTAATCCGCTGCTTCACACGGTGCAATATCCGCTTCCGCGGATTGAGGATATCTTCGCTTCGTTGTCTGGCGGGAAACACTTCACCAAGATAGACCTGGCGCAGGCGTACTTACAGATGGAAGTTGAGGAAGAGTCACGCCAGTATCTCACGATCAACACTCATAGCGGCTTGTATCGGTATAATAGACTGGTTTTTGGAGTGGCATCGGCTCCAGCAATTTGGCAGAGGGCCATGGAGCAGGTATTACAGGGAATTCCAGGCACACAATGTTACCTGGATGATATTCTGATTACAGGAGATGATGATGAGGAACACCTTGCAAATTTGGAACTGGTGCTCACCAGATTGAAAGAATATGGACTTCGAGTTAATCGCCAGAAATGTGAGTTCTTTCAGAAGCGGATCTCGTACTGCGGTCATGTCATTGACCAGGAGGGGCTTCATAAGTCTCCTGACAAGATCGAAGCTGTTGTGAAGGCTCCCGCTCCGGATAATGTATCCCAGTTGAGGTCGTTCCTAGGGTTGATTAACTATTACCATAAGTTTCTGCCAAATTTATCCATGGTGCTGCACCCGCTGAACGCTCTTTTGCAGAAGGGAGTACCATGGAAGTGGAGCGAGGACTGTAAGAGGGCCTTTCGCAAAAGCAAGGCATTGATCACCTCAGAGGAAGTGTTGGCTCACTTCCACCCAACGCTGCCTATTCGTTTGGCTTGTGATGCTTCTCCATATGGTATTGGGGCAGTACTCTCACACAAGTTGCCAAATGGCCTGGAGAGGCCAGTTGCGTTCGCATCCAGATCATTGACCTCCGCTGAGCGCAACTATGCTCAGATAGATAGGGAGGCTCTCAGCCTTGTGTGGGGAGTAAAGAAGTTTAATCATTACCTGCAGGGCCAAAAGTTTACGCTACTGACAGACCACCAGCCGTTGGTATCCATTTTTAACCCTAAGAAGGGTGTTTCGGTGATGACAGCACAGAGGCTCCAGAGACGGTCCCTTTTCCTAGGGGCACATCAATATCAGATTGAATTCAAAGGTACAAAGCAGCATGGTAATGCTGATGGGCTGTCGCGCCTGCCACTACCTACAGCGGAGGAGGCACCGACGGTTGACCCTGTTGAGTTATTTCACTCGACCATCATCGAATGTTTACCAGTCACCAATGCAAGTATTGAAAGAGAAACCAGGAACGACCCGACACTGTCCCGGGTCTACGAATTGACAGTGAAGGGATGGCCAGCACATGGTGATCCACTGTTACCGGCATTCTCAGCAAGACGAGAACAGCTGTCCGTCTGTCAAGGAACATTGATGTATGGAACAAGGGTGATTATTCCTCCTAAGTTAAGAGAGAGAGTTCTAAAGGAACTGCATGAAGGTCATCTGGGGGGAGTCAAGATGAAAAGCCTTGCTAGGGCTTATGTGTGGTGGCCGGGTATCGACCAACAGATAGAGGATCTGACGAAAAGCTGCTCAGGGTGCGAAAAAGTTCAAAATGCACCTCCGATTGCACCGCTGCATCCATGGGAATGGCCTTCAACCCCATGGCAACGTGTACATATTGACTTTGCTGGTCCATTCATGGACTCCATGTTTTTAATTGCGGTGGACGCACATTCTAAATGGCCAGAAGTGATTAAGATGACTACCACTACCTTGGAAAAGACGATCGCGGTGCTAAGAACAATATTTGCAAGAAATGGATTGCCAGAACAAATATGTTCAGACAACGGACCGCAGTTCGTGTCAGAAGAATTCCAGAAATTCATGAAGAAGAATGGGGTGAAACATTATACCTCTGCCCCATATCATCCGGCTACAAACGGGTTGGCCGAGAGATTTGTACAAACGTTCAAAAAAGCAATAAAGGCCATGAGCGAAGATCAGATTCCACTACAACACAAGGTGGACAATTTCCTACTGGCATATCGAAACGCCACTCATGCAGTGACAAACCAAAGTCCTGCCATGATGTTCTATAACAGGAGGTTGCGGTCCAGGTTGGACTTGTTAAAACCAAATGTGCGGAGGGAAGTCGAAAACAAACAGTTCCAGCATATAAATAACAACACCACTCGGAGTTTCGAAATAGGACAACCAGTGTTAGCCCGGGACTATAAAAATGAGAAATGGCAATCTGGAACAATTCGGGCCAGACAAGGACCCCTGATGTACACGGTAGATATTGGTGAAAATGTAATACGACGTCATGCTGACCAACTGGTAGAATCGAGAACAAGGGTCGAACCCATGGTTACGGCAGAGACAACCGTGGAAGAAGTTAGTGAACCTGAAGCATCTACCTCAGAAGTGAATGTACCTGATGATGATGTCCAATCCATAAGAAATCAACTAGATGAGTCACCCCAGCAACGAGAATCAGAGACCCCTGAAAGGCGTTATCCAACTCGGATCAGGAGGCCTCCTCAAAGACTGAATCTTTGAACTGTTTTGCATGAAGTTGTATATATATGTTATTATGTTATGTTAAATGGGGATATACACTGTTAAGCTAAAAAGGGAGGATTGTGGTGTATGTAACCTGTTCCACCTTAAGAGAACTACCTTAAGAGATGTACTACTTTCTCTTGGCTGCTGTATACTGTAATACCGGTGGTGACCACACCGGTATATAAACGTTGTGTAGTGATTTGCTGGGCAGTTCAGCCCTGACCTCCGAATCGTAAAGACCTGTTAAAGTTATTCTTGTTGTCTGTGTCCAGTGATTTATAATAAGTATAACTGGGACACACAGACTCAACACCCTCCACAACCCCAACAGTCCTGCCCAGCACTCATATAATGAAAGCCATGTTACCACCAGGAACATCATCGAGCGGACCATCAACTTATTGAAGCAACGATCCCGCTGCCTTGACCGCTCGGGAGGAGCCCTCCAGTATTCGCCAGAGTGGGTGTCCCATTTCATGGTGGTCTGCTGCATGCACCACAACTTGGCCACCATGAGGGTGCAGCCCTTGCCAGCAGGGATTGTGGGACCACCTCAGGAGGAGGACGAGGCAAGGGAGGGTGAGGAGGAGGACGAGGAGGAAGAGGATGAGAAGGAGGAACAGGAAGGAGGGAGGGGACAGCAAGACAATCGGCCTTCTGAATGGGCTGTCTGTGACCGGCTCATCAGACTCTGATTCACATGAATGAAACCCCAGATCCCCATAGCTCACCACATCCCCATCACAGCATCCTCCTGGGTGCAAAGGTGAAATAAGAGAGACCACAAAATATTCCAAACACCATTTGCACCTGGTGCTAATTCTCTAACCTTTCTACTGATATCGCCCATTTCTTGGCTATAACGAATTTCTAGCCCTTAGAATTTTACGGGCTTACTCACTTCCTTGTTCGCTGTCTGTGAGAATTCTGCCTTTTGATTGGCTGCTTAGACAGCCTGTTGATGTCACAGCAGTTCGAACAAGGGGATCCCCATTATGTTCCAGTGAATTGATTTGGAGGTCGGGAAACCTGAAGTTCTTGACACAGGGATTGCGAGATCCTTGTGTGAAGCATACTGCGGGGCCAGCAGTAAACACTTTCACTTTGCTGCTGACCGCAGATTTGGGGCCAAGAAATAGATTTACTTGGGGTTTTGTTCAGCTAGGTGATGCTGCTTGCCTGATGATCAGTGTTTTTACCAACTGAGGCAGCAAGGAATTAAGTGATACAAACAAGAAATGTCCTAGGGTCTACACTTGATCCATGCTGAGTTAGCTTACCTCAGCCAGATCAGCAGTACTAACACTACAATTGTTCTCAGCGTCCTTGTGACCATGGTGCATTAAAAAAGTCACGCTGGGTGTCTGCTTCTGATTCCCATCCAATTGGACCCGAAACGTCAACTCAAATTTCTCTCCACGGATGTTGCCTGACCTGCTGAGTTTTTCCAGCATTTTCTGTTGTTACCACAAATGTAGACATTGGACAAGAACAGGTTTGGGCTCTGTTGTGATGCCCAACTGTATAGCCTGCTAATGCTTGCTGTCTCAGATGAAACCTGAATTGTAACCTTTCAAATGACATGACTTCAGTGTAAAAGTGCAATTCATATAAATTCATCAATTAAGAATGGCAAAATCCATCATGGTCTGTTACAATAATTTCAAACCAAAGTGTTCAGTATTAAGACCATAACTTATTTATTACTGATATAGGCCTAGAAATTCGGTTCCATAGCGCCTGTTGTTTGGATGCCACAGGTGCTGAGTTGGGACCAAAATGGCTTCCGAGCAGCAAGTGCGGACTTCTGGTGAGGGCCGCGCTGGACGCCATCTTGGTGAGGATGATACAGGGTGGCTGTCAGGAGCCTGCGCTAGAAGTATGGTAAGTAGGCAGATCATGACATCCGCTAATTTGACACCAGCACTGCCATTTTTGTCATCATCACTGGAGCTAACATCCTCTCCTAACCTCACATGATCATGCGTTCAGCAGCAGGAAGTGTAGTGTATGTACCTTGAAGAAGGAACTATATTCTGCAGCCCCTGTATACTGCAGTACCAGTAGTGACCGCCCCTGTATATAAGCCTGTGTAGTAACTTTGTATAGTAGTTCCAGTTTTGTCTCCATTTAGTAAAAACCTGTTATAACCAACTTCTGCAGTCCGTGTCTCAATTACACACGGACGTTACAGGAAGGAAACCCCACCCCTCCCCACCCCCATCACCAGCAATATTTAAAGGGTGACGTAAGAAAACTAATAGGCACTTGATCTGAGTATTAAACAAGGCTTTATTCAACTGTTTTTCAACATGGAGATCTAGTTGTGTCCTTCACTAGTTCCTGTTGAAGAATGTCCTGAGCAAGCTGGGCCCATGCCCGAGTATTTATACACTCCCTGGACAGCGCCACCAGCAGGCCGCCCAGTATTACTTCATGTCATTTCCACATGAATGACAAGATTCATGTCAAAAGGATCATCAATAACTTTCAGGTAACTTGCTTTTTGATTTCTACTGGCTCTGTGTAAGTTTGTGGAAGTGTTTGGAGCTTTCTAGAGTTACTTAAAGTTGGTGAGGTGACAGGGAGTGGTGCAGCAAGTGGAGAAGGCCTTGCTTCTGACTTCAAGGGTTCTGGTCAGACCATTTACTCCCAGTCATGGGTGCTTTAGCTATTATCCCCCTTGGCCTGCAGCATGACAGAGAGATGGAGCAGAGGCAGCAAAGTAGAGGACAAGCTGCTCGCAGAGGGAGGAGGAGAAGGGGGAGAAGGGCTCTCAGCAGGAGGCCTTACCCACCTAGAGTCTTCCGAGAGCAATTCTCTTACCTCAACCTGAGCCAGGAGCAGTGTCTGGAGCATCTGCGATTTACGAAGGAGGTGCTCACAAAACTCTGCCACCTCTTGCGACCACACCTGTAGCCTCACTCCAAGACAAGGACAGCACTGCCAGTGGCTGTGAAGGTGACCGTGACCCTGATATTCTTTGCATCGGATCCTTCCAGGCTGGAGCAGACGACATCTGTAAAATCTCGCAGATCGCCGTCCACTGCTGCATAAGAGAGGTGACAGACGCTCTTTATGCCAGGAGAGGGGACTTCATTGTCTTCTCTCTGACCAGAGAGAAGCAGATGCACCGTGCACATGGGTTTGCCAGGATAGCGGACTTCCCCATGGTGCAGGGGGCAATCGATTGCACATACGTGGCTTTGCGGGCACCATATATAAATGCTGAGTCGTACCGCAACCACAAAGGTTACCACTCACTGAAGGTACAGTTGGTGTGTGACCATGTTCAGCACATCCTGATGGTGAATCCCCAGTATCCTGGCAGCAGTCATGATGCTTTTATTCTGCACCAGTCCGCTGTTCCCTCAGTCTGTGAGCCACCAAAACAAACCAGAGGCTGGCTACTGGGCAACAAAGGCAATCCCTTGACCACCTTGCTCATGACTCTGCACTGCAACCCAACCACACGTGGCCAGCATGTGTACAACGAGAGCCATGCTGCCACATGAAACATCATAGAGGAGACCATTGGCATTCTTAAACAATGCTTCCGTTGCCTGGACCACTCGGGAGGAGCCCTATGGTACTCACCAAAGCGTGTGGCCCGATTCATCATGGTCTGCTGTATGTTCCACAACCTAGTCATCATGAGGATACAGCCATTGCCATCAGGGATACAGCCACCAGCTTAGGAGCAGGAGGAGAAGGAGAAGGAAGAGGAGGAGGAGGAAGAGGTGAAGGAGGCAGAAGAGGAAGTGGAAACGGAAGGAAGGAGGCAACGCAGACAGCACCTTTCTGGCCGGGATATTCAGGAGTGAATCATCCACGTGCGGTACGATTGAATGCAACCCCGATTTCCCATTCAACAGTAGTCCCACGCCTTACTTTCCCTCTGTTACTGACCATCACAGCGTCATCTTGGCCACAATGCGGAAATAAAAGCCACCACAAAGCAAACTTCCCAATCAAATTTTATCCATATTTCTATCCAATATTACATAAAAAATGTAATTAATCAACCTTGTGCATTCCTTAGTGACTGTCTTGCATGTGCCTTTCCCTATCCTAGTGATTGCAGGATGGTATGTTGCCTCCCTGGTGCCAGAGTCAAGGATGTCACTGAGCTGCTGCAGAACATTCTGAGGGGGGAGAGTGAACAGCCAGAGGTCGAGGTCCATATTGGTATCAATGATATTGGTAGAAAGAGGGATGAGGTCCTGCAGGCAGACTTTAGGGAGCTAGGAAAGGGATTAAAAAGCAGGCTCTCAAAGGTAGTATTCTCCAGTTTACTCCCAGTGCCACGAGCTAGTAAGTATAGAAATAGGAGGATAGAGCAGATGAATGCGTTGCTGGAGAGATGACGCAGGAAGGAGGGCTTTTGTTTCCTGGGATATTGGGACCAGTTCTGGGGAAGATGGGACATGTAAAGGACGGATGGGTTGCACCTCAACAGAGCTGGGACTAATATCCTCGCAGGGGGGTCTGCTAGTGCTGTGGGGGAGGATTTAAACAAATTTGGCAGGGGATGGGCACCAGGATGTAGCATTAGAAAGGAGAAACAAGGTGCACAAAGGATTAGGAGGGACAGATAGCACTAGAGTAAGAAATAGTACAGTATTAGGTGGGGCCAGACGAAGAGAGAATACAAGAAGGTCTAAGATAGGTTTACAGTGCATGTGTGTAAATACATGAAGCGTGGTAAATAAGGTTGGTGAGCTGCAGATGCAAATAGTCACATGGGAATATGATGTTGTGACGATAATGAAGACCTGGCTGAAAAAAGGGCAGGCTTGGGTACTAAATATTCCTGGATATAAGATGTTCACAAAAGATAGGGAAGGAAAGAAAGGAGGTGGGGTGGAAGTATTGATTAAAGAGAATATTACAGTGCTGGAGAGAGAGGATGTTCTGGCAGGGTCAAGGACAGAATCTATTTGGTTAGAGTTAAGAAACAATAGAGGTGCCATTACACTACTAGGCGTATTCTATAGGCCACCAACTAGTCAGAAGGATATAGAGGAGCAAATTTGCAGGGAAATTACAGGGAGGTGCAAGAACTATAGAGTAGTGATAATGGGGGACTTCAACTATCCTAATATAGACTGGGATAGTAATAGTGTAAAGGACAGAGAATGGGAAAAATTTCTGAGGTGTGTTCAACAGAACTTTCTTGATCAGTACGTTTCTGGCCCAACGAGGAAGGAGGCATTACTGGATCTGGATCTGGGGAATGAGGTGGGTCAAGTGGAGCAAGTGTCAGTGGGGAAACATTTAGGGAATTGTGATCATAGTATTATAACGTTTAGATAAGCTATGGAAAAGGACAGGGAGCAATCTAGCGTAAAAATACTTAATTGGAGGAAGGCCAATTTCAGTGGGTTGAGAATGGATCTGGCCCAGGTAAATTGGAATCAAAGATTGGCAGGCAAAAATGTAAGCGAGCAATGGGCTGCCTTTAAAGAGAAGGTGGTGCGGGTACATTCCCACAAGGGAGAAAAGTAGGGCAACCAAAGCTCCCTGGATGATGAAAGAGATGGAGAGTAAGATGAAACAGAAAAAACGCGTGTATGACAGATGTCATGTTGAGAATACAAGTGAGAACCAGGCTGAATATAGAAAGTTCAGAGGTGAAGTGAAAAGGGAAATAAGAGGGGCAAAGAGAGAGTATGAGAATAGATTGGCAGCTAACATAAAAGTGAATCCAAAAGTCTTCTATATGCATATAAATAGTAAACGGGTAGTAAGAGGAGGGGTGGGGCCGATTAAGGACCAAAAAGGAGACCTGCGCACGGAGACAGAGGACATGGCTGAGGTACTAAATGAGTACTTTGCACCTGTCTTTACCAAGGAGGAAGATGCTGCCAAAGTCATAGTGAAAGAGGAGGTAGATGAGATACTGGATGGGATAAAAATTGATAAAGAGGAGGTACTAGAAAGGCTGGTGATACTTAAGGTAGATAAGCCACCAGGACAGGATGGGATGCATCCTAGGATGCTAAGGGAAGAAAAGGTGGAAATTGTGGAGGTACTGGCCATAATTTTCTAATCCTCCTTAGATACGGGGGTGGTGCCAGAGGACTGGAGAATTGCAAATGTTACACCTTTGTTCAAAAAAATGTGTAAGGATAAACCCAGCAACTACAGGCCAGTCAGTTTAACCTCGGTAGTGGGGAAGCTTTTAGAAATGATAATCTGAACAAGATTAACAGTCACTTGGACTATTTTCACTAAGGAAAGCCCGCATGGATTTGTTAAAGGCAAATCGTGTTTAACTAACTTGATTGAGTTTTTTAATGAGGTAAAGGAGAGGGTTGATGAGGGTAATGCAGTTGATGTGGTGTACATGGACTTCCAAAAGGCGTTTGATAAAGTGCCACTTATTAGGCTTGCCAGCAAAGTTGAAGCCCATGGAATAAAAGGGACAGTGGCAGCATGGATATGAAATTGACTAAGTGACACAAAACAGAGAGTAGTGGTGAACGGTTGTTTCTCAGACTGGAGGAAGGTACACAGTGGTGTTCCCCAGGGGTCAGTACTAGGATATCTATTAATGACTTGGACTTGGGTGTACAGGGCACAATTTCAAAATTTGCAGATGACACAAAACTTGGAAGTATAGTGAACAGTGAGGAGGATAGTGATAGACTTCAAAAAGGACATAGATATGTTGGTGGAACAAGCGGACACGTGGCAGATGAAATTTAACACAAAAAATTGAGAAGTGATACATTTTGGTAGGAAGAACGAGGAGAGGCAATATAAACTAAAGGGTACAATTCTAAAGGGGGTGCATGAACAGAGAGACCTGGGGGCATATGTGCACAAATCATTGAAGGTGGCAGGGCAGGTTGAGAAAGCAGTTAAAAAAGCATTCGGTATCCTGGGCTTCATAAATAGAGGCATAGAGTACAAAAGCAAGGAGGTTATGATGAACCTTTATAAAACACTGGTTCAGCCTCAACTGGTGTATTGTGTTCAATTCTGGGCACCGCACTTTAGGAAGGAAGTGAAGGCCTTAGAGAGAGTGCAGAAAAGATTTACAAGAACGGTTCCAGGGATGAGGGACTTCAGTTACGTTGGTAGACTAGGGAAGCTGGGGTTGTTCTCCTTAGAGCAGAGAAGGTTGAGAGGAGATTTGATAGAGGTGTTCAAAATCATGAGGGGTCTAGACAGAGTAGATAGAGAGAAACTTTTCCCATTGGCGGAAGGGTCGAGAATCAAAAGATACAAATTTAAGGTGATTGGCAGATGAACCAAAGGCGACATGAGGAAAAACTTTTTTACACAGCGAGTAGTTAGGATCTGGAATGTACTGCCTGAGAGGGTGGTGGAGGCAGATTCAATCGTGGCTTTCAAAAGGAATTTGGATAAGTACCTGAAGGAAAACCATTTGCAGGGCTACTGAGAAAGGGCGGGGGAGTGGGACTAGCTGAAGTGCTCTTGCAGAGAGCCGGCACAGACTCGACGTGCCAAATAGTCTCGTTCTGTGCTGTAACCATTCTATGATTCTATGATTCTAGTGCTCCTACGCAGTGTTACCCCAGTGGCTGCAGCATGGCCGGTGGAAGGCTGCTGACTTTCAGTGGGGGAGACTGCAGATGGCCTCGGATGATGACCACGAGGAGCTCTAGGCCTAGTAGGCCCGATTTCGGACTGCACTATCTCGGCCTGGGCTGGCTGGCTGACAGGCAACAGCAAGGGCACTAGCGGTGTGGCAGTGGTGGGAGGGCGAATGCTGTTATCCTGAGAGAGGACAGCAGGGCTATCCTCCATGGCTGCTTTGCCACTCGCCAGGGGCAGTGCCTCAGCAATCCTAGTAATCTGCTGGAGTGCAGATTGCTGGACTGCTGTGAAACCCTGCAAGTCCCATTCAACACAGGTAATCCCAGCCATGATGGCAGCAGTCTGTGCTTGCATGACTTCAGTCTAAGCTTCCATTGCAGCACTCAGATGTTGGGTGGCTTGTGCTTGTGCTGCAATGGAAGCTGAGACTTCGGCAATCAGTGCGTTAATGGATCATGCAACCCTTCCACGCTGGAAAAGATGGGCTCCAAGCTCTGCCCAAAGCCCTTTGCAAGGCTGGAGCTGGACTCCTCTATGCCCCTTGACATTGCATTTAGGCTTTCTGGCAGGTCTGCCAATGCACCAAGCATTTCATTGTGCATACCCATCAGTGTTCTTCTGTCGGCCACCCCATCGAGGCCTTCATATGAGTCCTGTGCAGCAGAACTCATTTGCAACCTCACCCTCTGGGGAGCTGGCACCTGAGCTACTCTTTCCCTTACCCTGGCTGCAGGCCACTTGTGCCTGGTGTCTCACCACATGCAGGTCCTGCATCTAACCTCTCCTCTAAAGTATGCGGTGTGTCAGTATCTGAGCTGGTGACTGGGAATGTAAAATCGAGGGATGGTGTTTCTTCTTCTTCTTCTTGACTCTCCT
Organism: Somniosus microcephalus; assembly: GCF_052327205.1. Taxonomy (NCBI): domain Eukaryota; kingdom Metazoa; phylum Chordata; class Chondrichthyes; order Squaliformes; family Somniosidae; genus Somniosus; species Somniosus microcephalus. Next base: position 178,541,458 of record NC_140997.1, on the reverse strand, counting down.
CTCCCTCTTGTTCTTCGACCACTGCATGGGCAGGCTGCATTTCTTGGGTTTCTGAAATGAGAAAGGCACAAGGGTAGGGTTGTGTTGAGGGGAGGGTGGGAAAGCAAGAGGTGCATGTTTACACCATGTGCAGATTGTAAATCAGAAGAGATTGTGGGATAAGGGGGAAGTGGGATGTAAGAAGAAGGATAACATATGAGGATACCAGCATCTTGTATTCCTTCAGCCATGCCCCTGCCAAGAATGGCCAGCACTGTCTTCTCCAAGGGGGTTAGATGATGCTGGCGAGCCTGTCCCCCACCTGTTAAGGTCAGCTGTCATCTGTTGTGTGCCACCTTTTCCTGCAAGAGAAAGGGAAGTGTGTCAGTGAGTGCAGTGTAATGTGTTTGGGCAATGTGCCTGACATGGTTGAATAGTTGACAGTGTGTTCAAGCTGTGAGTCTTGCAACAGTGGTAAGTGTGTGCGGGTGAGGTGAAGCTATGAATATGAGGTATGAGCCGTGTTTGGTAGAGATTGTTGGTAGGTGAGTGATGGGGGTGTGCTGCATTGAGCAGTGTGTGAGGCTAGTGGTGCAGATGTGGGATCTGGCATTTGAAGATGAATTCATGGACCTTGACAACTCGTGTGAGGTCATCAAACTTCTTCTTGCACTGAGTCCAGTCCTCGTGGCTATACTGCTGGCATTGACCACAGTGGCTATCTGTTCCCACTGCACTCTCGTTTGTTGCCTGGAGGGCCTCCTGGCCAATGTTCCCTCTATTTTCTTTTGTGTGTGTGGGCCTTTTAACAGGCTGTGCAGCCCATTCAAATTTCCACGCATGCAGTTTTTCTATTCAAAAGCCGGTGTAGCCTGCGTAGGAACCTCTAGACCACTGTGTGGCCATGCGACCGCACAGCTTAACAGAAACATTGCTCCTGGCCCCCTTTAGGAAGAGGACCTCTCTCCTGGAGTTGACCTCCTGGACCAATGCCTCCATTGCTGCATCGGAGAATATTGCAGCCCTTTCTCTGGCCTGTCGAGCCATTACTCACTCTTTTTTCTCTGACAGTAGCCTCCACAAGCACTTCCAGCAGCTGCTGCAGGCAGAATGCAGCTCCACTTTAAGAGGTTCAGACTGCCTTTAAGTAGAGCAGGCGAGCTTTAATTGGAGTTAGTCTCGCACGAACTTGGGGCCCCCACCAAGCATTCAGCCACTCAGCAGTGTGTTCAGCACTCGGCCGAACGCTACAATCATGCAGAGTAGCAGGCAGCCCGAATTTTACAAACTGCCTGCAGTCCTCCGAATGGGCACGGATTCCGACCACAGCGTGATCCCTGCGCCTGTTTTCGGAGGCTACTGAATTTCTAGGCCATAATTTGTAATACAGCACATTTACGAGGTCCCGACATTAACCTTGAAAATGTGAAACATCACTCAGTATAGATTTTCACATTTCGGAGGTGGCGGAAAACTGGCAGTATCAGATTGGCTGCCTGTTATATACCCCACCCAATATTTATTTGCATTGACTTTAATGGCAAAAAAGAAAAAAATAATTGGAATTAAGTGGCTTTTTTATTCATGTATGATCACCTAGATAGGATATTCTAAAAAATTGGAAGTACTGTTTTGACAGGATTTGGACACACCTCAGGAGATAAATTGACATCGGAGTTGCAAGTAAAAATCTGCTATATTCATGTTTTTGCACCAACAGTTTTTTTTAGTTAGACCCAATCAAACAACCTTTCAGCTTACACACTGTAATCGTGCTTTTAAAATTCTGAGCAACATAACTATTAGAATAAATATCAAAAGGCTTTTTATTTGAAAAAAAACACATTCTTTATTTTAGCATCAGTGTTCATTCAGCTTCTGTATTACAACATTCAATTTACCACAGAATGATAGAAATATTACAATAAAAATGGAAATGCTGAAAAGATTTATATAGATTGTACTTTATGGTTTGCAGTTACCCAGTTCTTACTTTTTCAAGTGTCACAGGTGACCAACTTTCTCCACTAAGCTTGGTATGCAGCATGAACAATTCAATACTTTTTTTTTATTTTCATTCATTTTAACAAGAGCAATGGAACAATTTATCAATTCCCTTGTCCAATTAATTCAATAACCTTTTCTCATGATGAAATGCCTGCCTGCCTGTATATGTCTGTGTTTAACAGTTTTGTCTCTTGTAGGAGAGCACTAATACCGGAATTGTTGAGACTTTGTCACACTCCAATGAATAATTTTAATGCTTTATTGAAAATTCACGGAGCCACCTTCAGCATCAGCCCACTGATTAATTGAACTTGTACCATGCCTCTGGGTGGATTCTCGCTCTGCTGTTTCTCATGGCATAGCACAGACAGTGAAACACCTGTGGTACAAAAGCATGTAAAGGTAAGTTTGAGTTGTGACCTTTCACGTGACAAAGACTTCAGTATAAAAATGCAATTCATATAAATTTATGATGTAAGGTGGCAAAATCAATAATGATCTAAGATACAATAATTTGACACTAAAGCGTTCAGTATTAAGACCATAACTGTTATTTATTACCAATAACAGTTTGTTATACAACATATTAACGAGGTCCAAGACATGAATCTTGAAAATGTGCAACGTAACTATAAGACTCAGTATTTATAAAGGCATTGAGAAGAATTGTGTCAGTTACCATGAACTGTGTCTCCATTAATTTGTTCCTTTCTCCAGAAAACTATTGCAGAAAATAGTGATCATTCATAAGGTCAACCCCAGCTCTCCCTGACGTGCAGAAATGAAGTCTTGCAGTAGGGGGATGTAAAGTATGGCTCAAGCATGAATAATAGCCACTTGGACAAGGCATCAAAGGGTGCTTGATGCCCAAGGCATCATATTCCAACAGGGTCGGTGTCTTCAGGAGGAGAAAATTAGAGATTAAGAAAAGCTAACAAAAGCTGTTAATGTCAATGTCGCAAACTGCTGGAAGGTGGAACTAAGAAATATCATTACATTTTCTTCTAAAGCATTCCTGGAAATTACTTTCTGTATTTTATTGGGAGGTTGCAAAAATATTAATGAAATTTAGTGGTTTTTTGATTCATGTATATTCACCAAAATGGGCTAATCTAAAAAATGAAATACATTCCTATCTAAGCTAACATTAACTCCATTGTGATAGTTTCAAATGGTATACTAATTGTATGACATAATGAAGAGGTTGGATTGCTCTTTTTGATGTGTTCATCATAAACCAAGACCTGTCGGCTACTATGTAGCCTAACATAACAAATTTTAATTACAGCAGTTTCAGATTGATGTTCTATTAAAGAGTTACAGTATCTTTGTATTAAATTTTACCACCTAAATGTTAAGTTTATTCATAAATAAATCACCAACATATACATCAGTGTTAATGAAACACCTACAGCCTGATTTATCACGCAATTCATGTCTTCACTACTTCTGCAAGAAGACATATTTTCCCATTTTCATGACTCAGAGTACTGAAGTATTCAGATTTCTTTTCAATTGTATTACAACATTTTTTTACATTTTCACAAGAAAACAAAATATTTAATGGATGAGGAATGCCATTTGACCATCTCAATTCATCCATTCAGAACAACCCCATGTTCCCCCCATTTAAGTTATTCCATGGTTTATTGCCTCCACTATTGTAGCTGGAAGTCCATTCCAAATGTTGATCAATCTCGCTGTGAAGAAACTCCTGATACTTTTTATTGGTTTGAACCTGTGTCTTCTTGTTTTACTCCCACTGTTTAATTTAAAATAATATTCCAGGTCAGTCTTTTCCATACCCTTTACTATTTTATATCCCTTTATAAGATCACCTCTCAGATACATCCTTTCCGGGCTGAAAAACCCAAGGGCTAGAAATTCGGTGCATTTGCGCCTAACGACTTTTCGCCCAGGCGCAGTGCCACTAATGACTCCCACTAAATTCAGCAGTTTAGCGGCAGTAGTAACTGGTAGCGCCCCGCTCTGCTGCGCAGGCAATGACGACGTCATCACCGTGCGCAGCGCCCCATTTTCGCCCCGCCTGCAAAATTGGCCTGCGCCCCCTGAATCTGTGCCGGGTGATGACAGCAACCGATTCAGGGGGCGGTAACGGAGAGGCAGGAGGCTCGCGGGGCGCTAACTAAAGGGGAGGTGGTGGGTGGGCAAAAAAAAATCGTCCGACTTACTTGTCGCGGCCCATTGCGCCTTTGAACGCGGAGTCCATGCCGCGATCTGGGCTGCTAGCACGGGACCCCGCTCCCCGGTGGTCCAGGTAGGACCCCACAGAGTTGTGGACTTGGGCCCTCCCCTTTAATGAGAAGAGCCCTTCCATGGGTCAGTGCTACGTGGCCCAGTGCGTAGCGCTGCAGAACGCACCACCCCGATATTCGAGGTTAGCGCTCTAAGAAGGAAGTGGAGCGCTTGAATTAGCACTCCACCTCCCTCTTGGGGCTCTAAAATTGAAGTTAGTGATCACCAGCGCTAGCGCCCAGGAGATGTTAGCAACCCAAAATGGTCGCTAACAAATTTTTCTCTCCCAAGTCTCTCCAGTCTTTATTCACAAGTCAATACCTGACACTAGGGATCAGACTCTTCTCTGCACCACTTGAATGTCTCCCTTGTTCCTCAACAACCAGATCCAGACACAGTACTGTAGGTATAGTCCAACCAGAGCACTGTACAGTTTCATCACAACTTCCTCTGACTTGTATTCTACTGTTTTGGCTGTGTAGTTCAGCATTTAATTATCGTTGTTGATTGCTCTTTCTCATTGGCTCGGCATGCTGAGCACTGAGTCTACTAAGATTCCTATTTCTCTTTCAACTTCATCTGTAGCTATTTCAACGCCATTCATGAAGTATGTATGTTAACCATTTTTCTTTCCTATATACAATACTGTCCTATATACATTTGTCTGCATTAAATTTCATCTGTGATTGTTTGAACTACCCACATATTTTGATTAACTCGTTCTGTAGCTTCTGATGCCCTCCCAGTTTGCCATCATCTGCAAATTTAACCAATTTGAATTGACTTTCAGAATCCAAAGGGCCAATTTTAACTTTAGGAGGTGGTGAAATTTGGGTTGTAGCAGATTGGCTGCCCATTATACACCCCACCCGGTTTTCCTGTCCCTTGAAGTGAATGGAAAGGAATATTGGGCGCGGTGTATAATTCGCGACTGCCCGTTTTACACCACCGAATGTTAAAACCAGCCCTCAAGTCTTTGATGTAAACTAGCAATAGTAGTGGTCCCAACATTGAGCCCTTGAAATCAAGGAGGTTAGTCAGGCAGGGTCTTCCCCGTTGAAAGCCATGTTAACTGCTGTTTATTCAATTGTTATTGTACAAATAATCTTAAGCGTGCCCCTAACAATCAATTCCATTATTTTACATGGAATTAGATCTGAAGTTGCCTGTGTCTGTATTGTCACTGCTTCCAATCTACTGGTATTTCCCCAGTGTCCACTGACTCCCTCATAATTATTGTCAGTGCCTCGAAAATCTCCTCACTAGTCTCTCTCAACAATATAGGATAAATGCCTTCTAATCCTGGGAATTTATTTATCTGGCATCACCTTGTCCAGGACTTCACTCTCATTTATATTGAAATCTGGAATGATGCCCTGGTGCACTTTTTCAGCAGAGGGTATGTTGCTCATGTCTTCCCTTGTGCATACTTTGAGGAAGTAATCATTCAGAATATTTACTTTATTGTGCTCGTCAGCAATTTCAAGCACATTTGCATCTTTTAATGCTTTCAGCTCTTCTCTGACAATCCTCCTATTGAAAGAAATTCCGTGTACATTCATATCAATGTACTTATCTTGCATGTTCAGCATTATTCGTTTAAAGGTGTTCCATTTGCCTTCCACTGAAATGTTGACAAGTATTCTCCTCCATCCATTTGTTTCAATTCTTCCCTCATCCCTTTGGATTTGACCTTTTTAAAGTTATTAACCTGGCTCCTAATCTTTGGTATAATTGCATCCCGGATCATGTTAAACTTGATCATTCTGTGGTCACTGTCCCCCAGGAGTACTACAACTTCTATTTTCTGTACATTGCCTAAGTTATTTATGTATGTCAAGTCAAGATGAGCACTGCCTCACGTGGCCTCCCTTAAGCACTTAGTCATAAAACAGTCATGCATTATATCTACCAACTATGACGGGTATTCCCAGTTTATATGGGTTGATTGAAGTTTATTAAAATAACTTTCCTATTCGCACACACTCTTCTTACCTCGTCATAGAGTAAACTTTCCTTTCTGTGTTGATCTGGTGATATGTTGCAAACTCCTAGTGGTCGTTTGGATATATTTACAGAAAAGTTTTCTAACCAGAGTAGTTCTTTCTGTGGCTTTCTCCATCCCACAGGATCAACTTTATTAACTCTCAGTTGTCCTTAACATATATGACTACATCACCTCCTTATCTGTCCTTTCTCAAAATTCTATATCCCTGAATATTAATTTCATTTCCATATTCTAGCTTTAGCCATATTTCTGATCATTAGAAATCCAATGAATTAAAAGCAATAACTGAGAAAATATTACTATGAAGAATTAATATCTACTTAGCCTGAGCTTGCTGATCTTATCAATGTATTGGTCCAGCATGTCCAGCATTATTCTTTTAAAGTTGACAAATATTCTCCTCCAATCAATTTTTTCAATTCTTTATCATTTCCCCTGTATTATTATCCTCCATCTAATTTTTCAAATTGCTACTAGTCGCCTTTCTATCGTTCTTCAAATGGAAGTCTGTTCTGCTGAATACTCAACAGCTACTGACACAACTACTGGACTTTGATTGACATGCATGAAGTACACATCAATTGGATAGGGTTCAGTAGCACAGTGGGAATGTTACTGGACTAGTAATCCAGCTAGACCTGGACTAATGATCTGGAGTACATGAGTTCAAATTCAGTTAATTAAATAAATCTGGAATAAAAAGCTAGTATCAGTAATGGTGACCATGAAACTATCGGATTGTTGTAAAAACCCATCTGGTTCACTAATGTCCTTTAGGGAAGGAAATCTGCCGTCCTTACCTGGTCTGGCCTATATGTGACTCCAGACCCACAGCAATGTGGTTGACTCTTAACTGCCCTCTGAAATGGCAGCTTCTCAAGGGCAATAAGGGATGTGCAATAAATGCCAGCCTTGCCAGCAACACCCACATCCTGTGGATACATTTTTTTTTAAATAAGCAGACAGAACATCATGTTTTCTCCATGATGAAGCACGAGAACCAAGACCAAGCAACTCAACTGAGAGCTTTTAATCTCGCACAAATAAAAAGGTGGAAAGACACGGTTAATACTTCTGCTTGCTCTCCAGCAACCCCCTGCTAGAAAATGTACATGGCTGGACATTAAAGCTGAGAAAATCTGTGGGTTGTGAGCCAAGCAGAATCGCTGGGATTGCGCTGGTCAATGCACGCCAATGAGAAGTTTGTGAAGCCAGCAGGAAGGCACTCATTTACATGGGACTGGCAGTTGCCCATACCACCACAAATGTATCTTTGGCACCCATCTGCCCCATACAGCTGGAAAACATGCCATCTGCCCACCATTGGGGGAGAGGTGCCAGGCTCCCCCAAGACCCATCGCACTGCCCAAGCTCATATGTGAAAAATGGAGGGAAGAGAGGTGGAGAGGGAAGAAATCAGATATTAATACACAAATGTCATAATGAGTCAGCTTCACAGAGGCATATGTTTCTTTTAAAAACAGGATGGTGGCATTAATGCTGAGGGTTTTTTTTCTCTCTTTTTGTTTATGTGCACTGTTTATACAGTCAATTGCTGCTTGGTTTAACTGTAGAGTCAGACTGGTAACAATATTGAGCCTGGATTTGTTGATGTGCCTGCGAATACTGAAAGTGAAGTCAACCAATAAAGAATGGACTGCTTCATTTTGGTAGCCGTCTATCATTTTTCACCTTAACATACTTACAAATATGTCAGAAGGCTCCACAATTGAATGAACACCATCACTATTTCTTTTTCTGGTCTCTATTTAAGGAAACACTCTGATACAACAAAGACTACTGGGACTGCAAAACCAGGATTGCATATCTTTCCCAAGTTAAACAATACTTCAAGGTTAATAAATCTGTGCATCAATCAGAAAGCAGTCTTCTGACAAAAGGTGCTGTGAACCTCTTTATAAAATGCTTGAATGTATGTGCGAGTAAGCGATTGCAAATTAACTTTTGTAGCGTTGGAAGTTAAAATATTACAACTTAGTTTGTGATTCTGCACATAAACTTACTGGATGCAGCACTATGATAAATCATTGGTCATTTTCATTATTGTACATCAAACACTAATGATTTTTAGTAACATTGTTAAATATGTGACTAATGCTTGTGTTCTAACTTAAACTCTTTAGTTATAAATAAAAAATAGGGGGGGAAAACTACAGGAAATATTCTTTTGTTATATTATACAAGTTAGGAATTGAAGTAAATTTAAAACCAAAAAACAGAATTTCTATGAGCAAATATTGATAAAAAATGCAATCCTGTAGACTTTATTATCCCAGAGTAATGAATAGTTCAAGGTTCTGCAGAACAGCAAAATTTGTGAAGTCTAATGGTTTCCATGATAAAAATATTTATACCATTGTTGTGTGTGAGTAAAGTACTGAGCTATATTTAGTTACTCAATCGTCTCTCACTGGTATAATTTATTGAACCATTGAAATTAGGATGCTTTGCTAAACTCAGTACAATCCCTTGCACAAGCTCACTATATACTTCAAAAATATTAATAATTTGTCATTTTCTTAATGTACATTTTGCTATCTAACTCCATAACTTGTAATAATAAAACTGTTTTCAAAGTAGAGTTTGGGAAAATTTCCGTTACGGGCAGTTAGTGGTAACACTATATGACAAGATGGATTAAAGTTCCCTGTGGTAATCTGTAGGCTGATGAGTAGTCAGGGAAGTACAAATTTAAACTAGCTTTGTGACAAATTATTAAAACATTAGGCAGATATCTGCTTATATTTTCAAACATTTATCCCTGCTAATGGAATTTTCAAGATGGTAGACAATATTTTCTGGAGAGGGGAAATAGCTACTTTATATGAATCGTTCTTTAATAAACAAAGCATTGACATACTGACAATGAGTAAGGAATTCTCTGGTCAAATTTTCAATTTTGTTAGAAAGCTCAACAGAGGAATTCTCCACATATGCATTTACAATGTCAGCATACTTAACAACCAGATGAATTCTTATCCCAAATTTTTCTTATATATTAATTTACATCAATGGTATAAACAAAATATTTGGTGGCGATTTGCTGTCTGCAGAATTCATCAGCACAATCTTCTCAACTCACTTGTGCATACAGAGCTGATGGGTTATTAATTCCCCTTCACCTATGAAATGAGAGCTGTATTGAACAGCTTCTCATCAAGTATACTCAATTTGCTTCAAGGTGGCCTTCATTTTGTGTGCTGTTTATAAATGGCTGTGGCTCCATTCCAGAAATAAGTTTGAACATAAACGGTCCCTCAGATACTATTTTGCAATTGTTTCATAATTCGGCATTATCAAATCAATAGTGACTACTATAGGCGGCCATTTTGACAAACTTACAGTGGCACTTCCATTATTTGTCATAATGGAAGGCACTTTACCAATACACAATGGAAATTGATGGATAATTGAGTCCCCAAATGTTGGTCTTGCATATATGATTAGGCAATACCCTAGGCACTGGAATGAAAACAATTACAACATAAATAACAAAAGAAGTATTGGGTAGTTCTATTCACCCAAAAAAGGAGACAAAATGCAAATAACAAAAGAAACTACAATGTGGCAATTTCATATGCAAGGCTTTGTCCTGTAAAATTCTGCTGGATAATCAGGATGGCAAATCATAGGAGTAGATGCTCCACATTAATCTGAAGCTAAAACAGAAATAATATATTGAATTCCACTGAGGAAAATATACTTTTGCTTTTGGGGTTTCAGTTAGACTTAATTAAAAGGAATCATGTTTGCCAACAGGTAAATTACTGTAGTCTAATGGGACAAAAAATGATAAATCTTTCTGAAAATGTATAGTGTTTCTATTCAATATAATTGACTACTAACAATCTTTCCAGCTAATCCTGATATTTTGAGACACCATTCATCATCCATGTAGTCTTTAAACAGCAATTTGAGACACTACTCTCAGCAGTAATCATTTATATTATATAAGAAATTAATCATCTAAAGAGAAGTCTTAGTTTTAAGCAATATGAAACAAAAGATGCAATACAGTTACATTAGAAACACCAAACATTGGTTTGGTGGTTAGGAAAAACAGTAATCTAACCTTTCACCTACACAATTGCGTAGTAGAATGCTAGTGAGAGTGAATGCTAGCACACTTACTATGCATAGAATGCCTTCTTTTCCCCAAATGTCTATCCTCTTCTCCTGAAGACACTGATGCATACTAGGATATGACTTCTACAGATACTTCATCCAAATGATCATTCTCCTTATATGAATATAAGATAGCAAGTGCCAACACAGTATTTGACTTTGGCGGGGGGAGGGAAAAGCCGAACCCAATTCTCTTCTTGCTGACATCCCCACCTGTATATTTTACAACAGGAGTCACTGACCAGCAACTAGGAGCAGGAATCCTGGCTGATTTTTCTTCCCCAATCCAGGGACACTGAGATAAATTGCAACAGCCTCCATCACCTTTTGAAAAAGGGTTTCGACCCGAAACGTTGACTCTAATTTCTCTCCACGGATGTTGCCTGACCTGCTGAGTTTTTCCAGCATTTTCTGTTGTTATTTTGAGCCTCCATCACTACCCTAGTTGTAACCATTTAATTTAGCACAGACCAGGGATTAAATGGGGTCTGGTCTGTACAGCTCAGTTTCACATTATGCATGAGAACGCACTTCAAATACTATTACAAACTGGCCACTTTCCTAGCCCTTTCAATCTCCTAACATACCTCTCACCGCCGCCCGCCCGCCCCCCACTGCCCATTGTCACTTTTTCCTGGCTTTCCCCGGCCCTATCTGGGTCTCCTTAAATGATAATGGTGATCACTTCGCACTTTTACATTTTTGTCACAGTCAGTGTATAAAGTACCATTAAATAAAGAAATTGCATTAAAACTGCTGTTTTGCTGTAACTGTATATATAATCAAACTCTAATCAGCTAGGTGACTGGTGGTTTTAATAGTGGATTGAATATGTTGGCCAGCAACTAACTTTTATAGTCTTACTATAAGTTCATATCATTAGGAGATAGTATTTTGACACTTGATTAGTGATTTAATTAACTGAATTAATCACAATACTTGCCAAACTGTATAAAACTATCCAGCTGGGTACAATTAAAATGTTCATTTTATCTAGCATATTCAAAGGCAGGTGGCTGCTTTAGATACCTTTACTACCTTTAATGAGGAGAACTACAAGGTTAAATAATGAAGATGACAGTATCCTTACCACTTTGACCAATATATACAATCTCCCAAAAAGATACATCAAACATTAAACATTTGTAACTACCTCCATTACACAATTCAGCCTATACATGAAATTAAATTCATTTTAAATAAAACATTTCGTTAGTGCATACAAGTTGTTGAATTCAAGATTATTTTCAAAGTAGACATTCAGATAGAACTGTGAATGATGCATGTTACGAGTTCTGTGGAGTAGATCTAATCAGTAATGCATAGGCAAATACATAGTTGCTGAAGTGTGTAAAATTTTCATTTCTATCAACTATTTTCACATTTGGTTGTATATATAAAAAAACAAATTAAAAAAGTTAAGCCAAAAAACCATTAAACCGTAACTTTAGCATATGACAAATATGAAAGGAATGTATCTTCCAAAGTAATCTTCACCCTTAAGAAATTAAAGGAGTCTTGTCACCTCCATAGGGGTTTTCAGGGCAGATTGCTGCCAAGCACGGCTCATTCTGAAGTATCTCCTATTGCGTTTACAGTAAGTTGAATTAACAGCGTAATTTTTTTAATTATATTCCTCACCAATTTTCTCCCCTCCCTTCCTGATGTCATTGTCACTTCGCTCAGGTACAGTTCCATGATTATCCTCCGGTACTTCACCCAAGTGTCTATTATTCATGTGTGAGCTCCGACAGTGTCAGCAGGTTATTTGAAGTAGGCTGCATCACAGCTGAGTCCGAATCTGTCATCATCCGATGTCTACACATGCATGCAATTTCCAGTAAGGGTTACTGGATAGTGATTAGGATCGGGAACCTTTGTTAATTTTCCCCTCTTTAGCCCAGGGGTAATAATCCTTCACCACCAAAAATCAGTTCACTCAGCAAAGACTGCACAGCGGGAATCAAACCAGGGATCCTCCTCTCTGTGCATGGGGCAGCTGCACACTTGAAAATCTTACTAAGCCATCGTGAATTTCAAAATTTAAATACAGCTTTTGTTCATCTTGATTTTAATTACAAATAAGAAAAAAAACCTGTAGCAGCAGACATTGTTATGGCACCAATTGGACCATTGTTTACACCTCAATTTATATTAAGAAGCAAGGTAAAGTGTCTTTCAATAGTTTATCTTCACAACCCTGCATTTTAATCTAAGGATTCCAGGAATTTCAATTACTTTCAATGGGATTAATCAGAAGAATAAAGAGAATGTCCATCATCCATGGTATTCTCTGCTTGTTTAATTTTTGCATTTTGGACCAATTACATATTTTTCTACTAGAACGTATGGATAACTAGCGCCACTGAGAAAAGATAGTTCTTGTATAAAGTTCTCCTACCTATGAAATCAACCTCATTTAGAGTTTTGCCAGACACACATGATGGAGTATGTTATGTTGAAAAACAGCATCATGCCACTATGGTAAATATAATGCACAACAATTTTCTCTCCCCAAGTGAAAAAAAGAGGTTTGCCAAACACGTTACTGTGAACGCAATGCTTCGCTACATAAAATGCGTCCTTATCTATGGATCGATTGATGTTGCTGGATGAATACAGGAAACTCAATGTTACATGGAGCTTGTGGAAAGCTGGAGGAGAAAAAGGTGTTTCAGGGGGTTCCTGATTCCGAGCTCATGGTTAAGAGAGTGGATTTTTCTTCCTCTTACCCGGTCCTTTAAAGTTAAGCAGGATGATCAATCAAATCAATCTTCAAATAAATGTGATTGGGTTTTATCATTTTTAATTCCTCAGTCCTCAAATCTTTTTTTAGAGGCTTGGTTAGTTCAGGAATTAGAACATTTCAGGAGAATGGGACTTCATTTTTGGTTTAAGTGATGTAGAGTAATTTTTCCTTTCAAAATACCTTATGTATGAAATCTAAAATAATATATGAAATATTTTAGATTTGGGTGGGTTAAAGACACCTAATATGATTGCAAAATATCAAAAATGTTAACAGCCATTTCCAGCAGACTTTCTAGAATGTCAGTCAATGTGATTAGGAAAAGAACATTTATATTGAGTTGCAGTGACAGCATTGCAAAATGCCTTCTGGCTTTCGATTGACAATAGGAAACTGCAAATAAATGAATTAGTGTACAAATCCAGTATTCTATTATATGCCATGGTTTGCAACAGTTGCAAGTGCCCATAGTTCTATGGAGTTTTTAAGTTCCCTGCTATAGGACTAAGGCACTAACACTTCTCAAAGCTATCTGCACTTTTTGCAAATTCTAGTAAATTGGAATAAAATTAGATTAACCATTGATTATTTCTTAACATTAATGGCAGCTCAGCTACATATAAATTAAGCGTAGAAAATGCTGTAACTGCACAGCAAGTCAGTCATCGTCTGAAGGAGAAAGATAGGTTAATGTTACAGGTGGGACCATTCATCAGAACATTAACCTGTATTTTTACTTTCAGATGCTGACTGACCAGCTATGCATTTCCAGCATTTTCTCTTTTTACTTCAGATTTTACTGTTTTTCTTTTCATCTCTATAAATTAGTCTGCAATCCCATAATAGAAAAATCAAAAAAACAGCAAAGACTGGTGAGCAGTAACAGTTATTACAAAACATCTCGACAGGAAACAATTCCTTATTACTGTAGTCAAAATATGTTTCCCTATACAGTAATAGTATGTGAAAGAAGTCTTGGTGAGTGGCATCTTCAAGACTCTAAATTACGTATTGATGTTTTGTTGAAGGTTGATGAAGATTGCTCCAATATAAGGAGATTAAAACTTAGGGAAAATAAATAGCTATTATTCCAGTGTAATCCAGAACATTCAACACAGATGTTACCAAATCTATAACATTCAGTACTGGGAAATACTTTGCGATATAGTCTGCTTGTTTTACAACAGATGTACAATGTTTAAGCTGAAATCCCTGGTGTGCCAATCCTCAGGCAGTGGAAGGATTGCCAGTGTAGCATCATTGTTTCGGATCTGTCCCAGGCACCATTACCGCACAGATGCAGCATTTGTACAGAGATATTTGGCATAGGTGGAATTGCTCTGATCCCTACATACGTTGCAATGGGCTTGAAGGACTAATCTGTAAAACAGTGAAAAGGAAACAATGAAAGTGAGAGGAAGCATTTGAGCAGATCTTATAATGGACTAATTGTAAACTTCTTAAGCAAAGACAAATGAGCAGCTCCTTCACTGCAATAACTAAGCTCCCAATGGAGACACTGCTTATCCAGCAGAGAAAGCACACAAAGGGTAGACTGTGAATCAGTGGCAGGGTACCTACTCTGGTCCCTGGTCCGAGTTTCTCACAGCCGGCTCTGACCCTTATATTGTTACAGAATTCATATGGACTGCTTGTCACAGTTTGATAAAAAGAAAATAGTTCATTAATACATGGAAAGCAGGTTATCACATCACTACAGTCTAGGCAACACGCCATGCTGGAAACCATTTCAATAATATGCATAATTAAGCCTGTTTCAGCAGGCTTCACTCCATACACAATTAAGCAAGGTAGTTTAAACTGCATAACTGTTACACTACAGATGCTAAATAAGGATCCAGGATTATAGTTGTGTCTTTTCCCTGCAGCCCGTAGAAAGGGAGCCTAAACCAACAGCCACAGAAAACCTGGCCAGCAAAACCTTATACTGTCTCCTGGCTGCAGTAGCAAAGAACAGACTGATGCTACATTGACATTACACAGACCTGCTTCAGATGTCTTTAATGAATTTCTATCAGCAGCAAAACCTCAGAACTCAAGCCAAATATCCCATCCCTTGCTGTGCCTCAAGCTCGCCAGCTGTCCAGTCTGGACTTGACAAAAATTCAAGAACATTCAGGAATTAATTTCATTTAAAACACATAGCAGTAATCTCAGGAAGCCCTTTAAAAACAATGATGCCATTGCACTCTGACTATAACTGTTGTAATGCAGACTTAACTACAAAAAATGTACACTCAAAAAATAGTTATTGAGAAAAACCATATAGAGGATTTGCAGCTTTGACTTCCTTTATTCCAGCTGATATGCCTCCACAAAGTTGTTTGGACTTAGGGTCCTAATACCACACTAGCAGAATAATGGCAATCAACATTTATTGTTCACAGGCACTAAGCAAACCAATTTCTGTGCCCCTATTGATGCTGTCAAATTAGAACTGGACACATTGAAAAGAAGTCAGTACATTGAGCTTCAGTAAAGCAATTCACTGTTCAGATTCACAAGTCAGTGGTGGGCATTTAACCTCTTCCCTCAAAAAGCCCTCCATTCAGGGACTGTGAATCTCCATAAGGTTGTAGTAAATGAAAATGGATATCGACACCTAGCAGGTGGTAGCAAAATCTAACAAACTCTTTGTGCATACAAGCTAAACCTGGGCTCTGCTGGGATATGAACCTATGGCCAGAAATGTGATCAGAGTCGGTAAGCACCATAATGCTTCATTGTGGTACAGTATCCGAGACGTGCACCTGTTTCCACAAAATATTAACCATTTCCTATCATTAGTTCCTCCCAGGTTCTAAATTCGCCACAATTTCGCTGCTTGAGCCATTATTTTGACTTTGGCTCATGAACCCTTATTAACTATGAAGGTAATATTTCAGGCACAGCTGCAGCAATGAACATTATCATTGTTTATGATGCAGTCTCCTCTACACTGGGGAGACCAAACGCAGATGGGGTGGTCGCTTTGCAGAACACCTCTGGTCAGTCCGTAAGCGTGACCCTGAGCTTTCGGTTGCTTGTCACTTTAATTCTCTACCCTACTCCCACTCTTACCTCTCCGTCCTTGGCCTCCTGCTCAATGGAAGCTTGAGGAACAGCACCTCATCTTTCGATTAGGCACTTTACAGCCTTCTGGACTCAACATTGAGTTCAACAATTTCAGATCATAACCATTGCTCCCATTTTTTCGGCCAGCTGTTGCTGATGATTCTATTGCTATTGCCATTTAAAGCTCTTAAAACCCATCTTTTGTTCCTTTACTTGTCCCATTACCATCCCCTTTTGCCTCGCACCATCATTCCTTTTGTTATTTAATCTCTCCTGCCTTCCACCCTATCACGGACCTTTTTTGTTCTTTCTCCCATCCCCACCCTCCTTTCCCTGCCTCTCTACTTGCTTAAAACCTGTTACATCTCTAACTTTTCCAGTTCTGATGAAAGGTCATCGACCTGAAACGTTGGGGGTGATTTTGCCAGCCCTGGGGAGGCAGGTTTGGAGGCGGGACTGCTGGGAAAATGGCAGAATCTCAACCCGCCTCCGTGCCATCTTCCCAGGAGGTGGGTACCCGACCCGCGCCGGGTCCCGTCTCCTGGAGGCAGGAAGGGGATTACAGCCACTTAACTGCCTGTTAACAGGTAGTTAACAGGCAGTTAAGAGGATTATCCCCATTTTTCCAGCAGAGGAGCAAGCTTCCCAACGTCGGGAAACCCCTGCGAGGCAAGCAGTATCTGCGGGGGTCGAAGGGGTCCAAAAGTGCGGTGTGGAGGTGAGTGATGGGTGCAAATGTGGAGAGGTAAGTATGTGAGGCGAGTGAAAAGTGATAGAAAAAGTTTCCTTACCTTTGTTTCTTCCTGCACGCTTCAATCGTTGGGGATGCAACAGCCATCTGCTTTCTGCTCACAAAATAGGTTTGGTGAGCCTTCACAGAATCACAGAAACCCCACAGTGCAGATAGAGGCCATTTCGGCCCATCGAGCCTGCACCGACACATATCCCACCCGATCCCCGTAACCCCACATATTTTAATCTCCCTAACACTAATGGTCAATTTATCACGGCCAATCAACCTAACCCGCACATCTTTGGACTGTGGGAGGAAACCGGAGCACCCGGAGAAAACCCACGCAAACACGGGGAGAATGTGCATACTCCACACAGACAGTCACCCGAGGCCGGATTCGAACCCGGGTTCCTGGCGCTGTGAGGCAACAGTGCTAACCACTATGCCACCGTACAAGAACTCACCAAACAACAGAGAATGTCAGTGTTTGACAGCTTCTCAAAGCTGTCAAATGATGACAATTCATCTGTCAAAATTTTTTGACAGATGAAACGTCATACGCTGACATTCTCTGTAACCGGCTTCCCCTTAATTGGCCTGCTAAGCCCGCTGGGCAGGCTTAACAAGGTCAATCAAGGGAAAATAGCGTGGGTTGGCCACAAGTCGATAGAGGCGGGACTAAAACCCGACAAGCAGCAGTCCCGCCTCCAACGCGCCCCCATTGGCAAAATCACCCCTGTTAACTCTGTTTCTCTCCCCACAGATGCTGCCTGAACTGTTGAGTATTTCCAGCATTTTCTGTTTTTATTATCATTGTTTATTGGCGTTTATAATATGATAACTTTGGATGCATTGTTCTATGGCTTCTAAAGCTGCTTACACTGAAGTTTTGTTTTAAGTGCTTTTTTATTGCTTGCGCAAGCTAAATATAACAAAAATGGAAATCAGATATGAACCATTGGATAGTAGAGTTGATAATTAAAAGGTAGCAAATGAGCTGCTAAATAAATGAAAATTGGCTGTGCTTCTTCTTGTTATTGTCATTTATTTGTTACTTTCTACTCCAAACAAAATAACCCTTTAACCCAGCAAAACTGTCAATGGAAAACCAGCTTTCTTTGCTCTATAAATTATTCAGTTATTGCATTAAATTGCCATGTTTCATCTATAACGCTTGACTGTTATTCTCTCAAATGGCAAATTCCTTTGAGTAAAAGGCCTCTAGTTTGGATGTAGGAAAGATACATTAAATTCAAGGTCAGCTAATCAAGGCCATCTATTTCCACCTTGATAATATTGACCACTTCTTCTCCTCCTTTACTCCCACTCCCACTGAAACTGAAACCCTTTGTTACTTCCAATCTCAAATTCCCCAATGCTCTCCTTGCCAGCCTCCAAACACTACCCTACATAAACACCAACTTGTCCAAAATTATACCATTTGCATCCTATCCCATACCAAGTGAACTTAGTATGGCACAGGATGTGGGAAATGGAGTTGTGGACAAGTTGGAATTTGTGAAGTAGAGCTTGGGAGGCTGGCAAGGAAAGCATTGGGGAATTTGAGACTGGCATTGCTACCCTCCACTGGCTTCCCATCCCCAGTACATTGATATCAACATCGTCATCCTCAACTACAAAGCCCTCTGTGGTGTCTCCCCACCTATCTCTGTAATTGCCTCCAGTCCTGTGTCCCAGCTCCCACCCTCCAGTTTTCTGACTATGGTTTTCTGTGGATCCCCTCCTCCCTCTGCTTGGCCATCAGTGGCAAAGCCTTCAACGATCTTTCTCTTCACTCTAGTTTTCCTTTATTAACTCTCATCTCTTGCTCCACCTCTGTCCACCTTCAAAAAGGCTGTCTCAAAACCTCTCCGCAACCACGCCTTTGGTCATCTCCTCTAACTTCTTTACCTATCTCTTACTTTATCTTCTTCCCCCAACAAGTGCCTTGTGACATTTTGGTAAATTAAAAGTGCAATATGAGTACAAATTCTTGTTGCCGATAATGAAATCTAAACTGAGGTGTCAGATATCTATAAAGCTATTAATGCAATATTTGAAATGACTGGCAGCAAGTTAAAAAGCAAAATAATCATTTCATGGTAAAAGGCTTTACTTTATCATATGTGAAACATGTTCTTAATTATTTCCCATAAGCATTTGTGTTCAATTAATTGCAAGCAGTTTAAGACCCTTATTCAGTGACGCATTTAATCCAGCCGGCATTAATCTGTCATATCATATTGTTCCACGCACCAGAAGCATTCAACTATTGGACAGTGGCTAGCAGAACAAATACCATGGGCAGGATTTTCATTGGGCCGTGGAAGCGGGATTGGAGACGTGTGGGGGGTTAAAATTGCAAAAAGTGGCGGGCGGGCCCGCCTCCATCCCGCCTCCAAGCAATTTTCCAGAAATCGTGGTTACTGCTCCCGTCTCTGTCTTGCCTCCAAGAGACGGGATAGGCCCTTAAGGCCCTTAACAAGCACTAAATTGCCTCTATAATGCCATTTTGAAAGGCCTTTGCGATTTTAACCCTTTTCCCATGTGAAGCACGCCTGTTCTGAAACACGACGGTGAAACCTGGCAGGAGCACAATTGGATAGCTGACTATTAGCGGCAGCTCAACCATTAAATAGGAGATTTGATCAGCCATCATTTGCAGGTGGCAGGACTTTGTTGTCTCAGGTCTGGGGGTACTTTTAGAAGGCATAACCACAGCTGTGGAAGTTTGGAGCCTGACACCCATCTCCAGTGTGACCTCCTGGGAAACCCCTCTCGCCACCTTCACTGAGCGCTTCCTCAACTGAGGCATATACCAGGAGCATGGGAGCCATTTATTTCCTTCCCTTCTGGACATTAGATGAGGACGAAGACCAGCCGTGGCACCAGCAGAACCAGGAACAACAGCAGCACCAACAGCAGCAGCACCATCAGGAGCGCCCAGCTGCTGCTCACCCACCTGAAGCTGCACAGGCCAGAAGGGGCCAGCACATGGAAGCCCGTCGACGCAGGAGATACCCCCCCCAAACAGAGCCTACAGACACAGGGTCAGCTACCTCAACATGTCTGAGCAGCAGTGCCAAAGGCAGCTCCGACTTACGCGAGAGATAGTGGGTGACATCTGCGCAATGCTGCAACAAGACCTGCAGCCCAGAGGACCAGGTGGACAACCCTTACCAGTGGCCGTCGAAGTCACCACCGCACTCAAATCTTTTGCCTCAGGCTCATTCCAGGGATCAGCAGCAGACATCAGCGGCATCTCCCAGGCGGTCGCACACACTTGCATCACGCAGGTAACCGATGCCCTCTTTACCATCGCGCACAATCACATCCATTTCACCAAGGATCGAGCAAGTGTCACGGCGCGTGCGGTTGGATTAGCTAGTCTGGCAGGCTTTCCAAGGGTGCAGGGCGTCGTTGACTGCACACATGTGGCCCTTAAGGCACCCCATCACAATCCAGGTATTTTTTCAACCGCAAGGGCTTCCACTCCCTTAACGTTTAGCTGGTGTGTGACCACAAGAAGGAAATTTTGCATGTTTGTGCCAAATGCCCTGGCAGTTGCCATGACTCCTTCATACTGCACCAGTCTAGTGTGCCTCCGCTATTCAGTCCACCAGACCAACTTAACGGATGGGTACTTGGAGACAAGGGCTATCCCCTGAGGACGTGGCTAATGACGCCATTGAGGAGCCCATCCAACGAAGCTGAGGAGAGCTACACCTCCAGCCACATGTCCACCAGAGCCATAATCGAGCAAACCATTGGTTTGCTGAAGATGCACTTCAGATGCCTGGATAGATCAGGTGGAGCCCTGCAGTACTCAGCAGCCAGGGTCTCCAGAATCGTCGTGGTTTGCTGTGTACTCCACAACATGGCACAGCGTTGTGGCTTGCAGATTCCTGAGGACCAAGTGGCCTGTCACATATTCTCCTCAGATGATGATGAGGAGGAGGAGAAGCAGGAGAAGCAGGAGGAGAGCGAAAACGAACATCTTGCAGAGGCCCATCAACCAGCGGCAGCAGTACGTGAGAATATTGCTGCCCGGGATGCAAGAAATGCACTCAACCTGGCCAGATTTGCTTAGCCTAGCCAATCAAGCACTTTTGCCTCGCAGCTTCTTATCTGAGCATCAACGGTGGCCAAGAACCAGCGGATTCCTAGCAATTTGACCACCATACTGACAATTGCAAGTAATCCTAAGCGCTCAATGTGAAAGTTCCATTTGCAAAATGACACACGCCACAACTACAGCAGTAGCCATCAGATTTTTTATTTACATTATTCATCTGATGGCTTTTCCACATAAAACATCAAATTTCACCCAAGTGACTACCCTTGTGACTATTTGTGCAGTATTTTTCTCTTACGCGTGCTCCTACGTGGTGCTTCCCCTGTGGCTTCAGCAGATGTGGGGGCCCCTTGCTCACTTTCCTGCTGCTCCTGTCTCGACACCTTTGGCGGGCGTCCTCTGGGGTTGCAATCCTGTGAGGGCTCATCAACAGTCTGCTGCTCCTGTGGCTGTGCAGGGTTGAAACGCAGATCTCAGTTGGGTGTGGACTCTGGTGGGGCTCTGACCGAGGGCTCTGTAATGGCATGGAAGTATGAGCGCTTGGAGAGGAGCCCCCACTTCCTTGATGTCTGCCACCAACTTCCCTCTCATGGGTCAGGTCCCCCTCAGTGCTTGCAAGTGGCTTGAGAGCACCTTGCTGCACATCAGGAGGGCCATGGGGACCCGTATCTGCACTGGCAGTCCTACTCAGAAGGACTTCCATGAAGGTCTGGTTTCTCTGTTCAATAGATGACAATCGCTCCTCCAGAGATGTCATTCTATTCTGAACACTCACCATGTTTCCTGTACTCTGGCAACTTATCACCTCCATGGAGCTTGCCAACCTTTCCATGGTGATGCGTTCATACGCCAATGACTCCACAAAGGCTCTGCTCATGTTTGCTATGGACTCCTCCATTCGCTCCACACTCGCAGCGACCCTGTAGACAAACCTGCCAGAGACTCCTGCATCTGTTCCTGGAGTTCCAGCACCGCTGATCTTATGGATAGACCCAGAGGCAGAGGGTCGACATGCAGCTGAGCCGAGCTGGCAGAGTCCTGCGGCCTCCAACTAGGACTCTCCACTGCTGTCCCTGTCTCCACAATCTGCTGATGCTCACTTGTGAGCTGTGATACATCAGGTGACAATACTACTCTATGTCCCGAAGGTCCCACCGAGGTGTGAGTGTCTGCGCTGGTGCTGGGTGTGCTGAATTCTGCTGACGCTGTGCCCTCAGAGGTTGCAGCTTCCTCTGAGGAGTCTGGAGGCTCAGGCTCTTCCTCCTGGCTAGTGGGGATGGGTGCTTGTGATGGTCCTGTGGGGGAGTAAAGGAAAGAGTCAGAGATGTGATGCCAAGGTTACATGCACATTGCATATTGCAGATGATCATAAGTCCATCTGTTAGAGCTTCAGAATCATTGGCCCAGAAATTCGGGTCGGGGGCTTCCCACGGGTGCAAGCCCCCGACCTGCACTTACCTATCGCGCCGGCCGTTTAGCTGTGGGCCCCCATGGAATTCCGATCCTGGGCCTGCTCCAGCTGCCGGCACGCAGTGCTTGCGTATCCCAGGGGTGCAGTTAGTTCGATGCATCCCCTGGGATCACGTGGGCCATGGAGAGCCAATCGGAGCAGGGAATGCTCCATTCATAAGTTTGACAGGAAGAGCTGTCAAAACTTATAAATACTGCGGGCCCCAAAACATCACTAAACCTTCAAATAAATTTTTAAATAATATCACATTTTTTAAATAAACTATAAATTACATGAAATAACTATTTTAAACAATAATTTAAATTTTTGAAAAAAATAATTTTATTTTCTAACGGGGCTAAAAATAAACTTACCTTTCTTTAATTATTTAAAAATAATAAACCTGTGGAAAAAATGTTTTAATTTTAGTTAATTCACCACTTACCTTGTAAAAAGCAGGCCTTATGACTGCTTTTTAAACGCGTAAATTCTGGAGACTTACCCTCCCAGGAAAACCTGCAAAAAAAACCTAAGTTTGATGCGCATGCGCAGCCTCTCCTGCGCACGCGTTCGACCTCTTAACCCCTGCTTTCAGGGGAACAGAAGTGTCGGTTTCCCGCGCATGCGCAGTGCATGCAGGAAACCGGCACTTCCATTGGGCCTACGGGTGAGTACCCCGTGCGTACTCACCCGTGGAGACTCGAAGTTCTGGGCCATAGAGAGACAAGTGGAGGTTGAGTGAGAATGAAGGAGTGAGTGTAGAGATTCCATAGCATAGATACTTAGAAGGAGACAAAGATGGAGTGAGGTGGCAAGACCCAGGGCCCTCCCTGTGTGTTGTCAGTTGTTTTCATAGCATCACAGTGATAGGGAGTGTGAGGGCTGCATAGTCGAATAGTTATGTGAATGTGGCCCTAGAGAGAAAGGGAATGGGTAAGGGTGCATGGATGTCAGTATCAAGTGGGATGTGGAGGAAGAGATTGCTAAAGCTGAGTGCTGGTGAGGAAAGGCAATGGGGATCAGATTGAGGGTGATGGGAAATTCATACTCACCTTTCCAGTGCGCAGAAGGTCATGAAATCTCTTCCTGCACTGAATCCAGGTTTTGCGGGTTACTGATAATGAGTTGACCTCCTCTGCCACCTGGATCCACACAGCCTTGGTCTGCTGGGGAGGCTTCTTCCTCCCTGAAGAAGGGAAGAGCATCTCTTTATGAGCTCTTGCTCCCTCAACTAAAGCCTGCAGGGCAACGTTGTCAAACCTGGGAGCAGACCTAGGTCTTTCGATGGCCATTCTGCCACCAGGTCCCTCTAGCATGAAAGGACAAAAGGTTGGCAGCTGCAGAAGAAGCAATGCTTGTTGCAGACCTTAAATGCAGCAGCAATGATGACATCATCAGAGGCGACTTTCAGACTGTAAAAACTCATTGCCATGGGTTCCCACACGCTGGAATTCAATTGGCCAATTAAGTTAAATTCGCATCAATTTCCCACATTGATTTAGATTCGGGTGGATAACACGAAATGCGGATTACACGACCCCAGCCCGCCCCTGAATCAAAATCCAGCCCCTTGTCTGTGCTCTAACAACCAGAATCCTCTAGTTTACCACTGAAATTTTAATAGGTGCAGACTTCAAGACGCTCAGTACTCTATTAAACGAAAGAGAGCTATTGTAAGCCAGTCTCTTGGGAAACTGGGTCTTAACATTTATGCACCAAGTTCTGACAAGCAAGAGAGCCCTGATCTGATCTCTTCTGACTGATGACAAAACCTGCATTAGGAGAGATAGGATTCAAACAAGTAAATGGCTTCATATCCACAGCATCTGACCATTACTCTGCTTCTTAATAGTGATACATTAAATTTCCAGCACATAACATGTAACAAAAAATGCCTTTTTCCACATGCCGAGTGTATTAACATTGAAAAAGCTTGTTGTGTTAAAGCATCACTATGCTTTTTTCCCCACTTAAAGACAGGTAATAAATACTCTCGGTAGATTTGCTTACATAAAGCACAGAACTCAACAGCAGTCTTTCTCAGACTAAGAAGATCTGGGAATTTGCTGGTCAGAGTTCACATCAGGAGGTTTTTATAACTCAAAGCAACCTTTTTGGCCTGAAATTATTCTGTATGTCTGAGAGCTGCTGCACTCCTGACAATTGTATCTCCCCAGGCCACTCTTCCCATTTGTTTTCTCTGCAAAGTGGAGTACAAAGTTTTTAACTGAATAACTTCAACTGTGAGCAAACTCTTAGAATTCATAAATAAAAATAAAATTAGTAAGCATTTAGAGAAGCATGGGTTAATCGAGGAACAGCACCTCATCTTCCGATTAGGCACTTTACAGCCTTCCGGACTCAATATTGAGTTCAACAATTTCAGATCATAAACTCGGCCCCTATCATATTTTTATATATTTTTTATCCACACTTTTGGTTTGTGCCTTTTCCTTTTTTTTCTCTCCCACATGGCAGCTGTCTTTCATTCTGCCAGCGCATTTCACACTTCATCTAGAGCCATCCTTTGTTTCTTTACCTGTCCTATTACCATCTCGTCTCGCCTTGAATATCTCTTAATGTCTCTTCACCCCTCTCAGACCTTCCCTTTTGTTCTTTCATCCCCTCCCCCATTTCCCAGCCCCCAAACTTGCTTTTTCATCTGTTTCATTTCCTGTCGTTTTCTCGGTTCTGATGAAGGGTCTTCGACCTGAAACGTTAACTCTGTTTCTCTCTCCATGGATGTTGCCTGGTCTGCTGAGTTTTTCCAGCATTTTCTGTTGTTATTATGGGTTAATTAAAGCCAGCATGGATTTAGCAAAGGCAAACCTTTGACAAATTTACTAGAGTTTTTTGGAGAAGTGACCAATTGGATAGAGGGAATGCAGCAGGTGTAGTGATAAGCCTCCAATATGATGGATAGGAAGCACGCGCTCATTGTGAGTTGGAAGTGCGCCACCGCCATATGAGATCGGTCTTCTCCATAGGCATCCAGAGAGCACACAAGAACTATGGAAAACACTGAAAAACTTATTCAAATTAGGATCCTGTGCTTTTTGGAAGACCTTTTTCCAATTTTGGTATGCCGCATTGCCTGACCCACCGCGTGCTAAGCTTGCTCAGCAACTCGTGGTGCTAACAGGCAGGAAGTATTATTCATCAGGGCTATTTAAAGGGATCATGCAGTACTTACGGAATAGTTACTGGTTAACTTCTGGATGTTTTTTGGTCTGTTTTCTGACTCTGGAAAGTTAGGATTGACTGCTGAGAGGAAGATATTGCTGGTGTTGCACTGTTGTTGGCTGCTTTATAAACAGTTTGACTGCAGTCATGGGTGGTCTAGTAAGGCCACCTTCAGGGTTAGAGGAGGAGGGGGAGCAGCAAGGATGACAGCAAACAGCAGGAGCAGCTGCGACAGGAGAGAAGGGGGGCACTGCACAGGAGGCAATATCCACAGTGGGTATTCAGGGAGCACGTCTCCTACATGAACTTAACTGTGGAGCAATGTATGAGGTGCTTTTACTTCACAAAGGAGGCTGTCACCAAGTTATGTCACCTGCTGAAGCCACACTCGAACTTTGCACCAGAGCACGGGCTCCTTTCAGGCTGCAGCAGGTGACATCAGCAACATCTCACAGTTCATACTGCACCAGTGTATCAGGGAGGTCACTGAGGCTCCCTACACCAGGAGAAACATTTACATCTCATTCTTCATGGACAGAGTGAAGCAGGACATGGTGCCCACACGACAGGCTTCCCCAGGGTGCAACGTGCCATAAACTGCACCCACCTTGCCTTGTTTTCTCCCTGTCACCAACCTGGCATCTTTATCAATCTAAAGGGATTCCACTCTCTCATCGTACATTTGGTTTGCAACCACAGGCAGCATATCATGCAGATCTGTGCCCAGTATCCTGGCAGCAGTTATGACACTTTCATCCTGCACCAGTCCTCTGTGCCGCCTTTATTCCAGTCAGGCAGTCAAATTACAGGCTGGCTACTGGCGAGAAGGGATATCCCCTTCGGACATGACTCATGACTCTTGTCAGTAATCCGGGTACAGCTGCAGAGATAGCCTACAATCAGAGCCATGCCGCCACAAGAAATGTAACCGAACAATTAATCGATGTGCTCAAGCAACGCTTTTGCTGCCTGGACTGTACTGGGGGAGCTTTGCAGTACACCCTGAGTGGATATCCAGATTTGTGATTATCTGCTGCATGCTGCATAGTTGTGCCATCATGAGGGATCAGTCCTTACCACCACCTGGGCAGCAAGAAGTGCAGCAGGAGCAGGAGGAGGAGCAGGAAGAGGAGGAAGAGCAGGAGAGGCACCAACCACCAGTGCTCCTCGCTGCCAGAGCTCTGAGAGACCAGCTCATCGAAGAGTGCTTCATCTAAACCATCTCTCCCATTCCCATACACTAACGGTCCCACAATCCTTACCACCGTCCTTACTACAACCATCCGATTACCTTCCTTCAGTCCAATTTTATGGGTCCTGCCCTCACTTCACTACAAAAATAAACACCAACACCAAATCGAGAACAAAAAACAAATTTATCAAACAAGTCAATTCCATTTGTATCTAACACTGAACAGAAATAATTATGACTCACCCTTGTGCAAGCCCTTAGTGCCTGTTGTTTGTGCTTGTTTACCTATCCTAGTGCTACTACAAAGTGTTTCCCCAGTGGCTACAGCTTCAAATTCTAAACCAATTTTTTTGGAGTGCTGTTAAATACAACTTTAAAAATGACGGATTAAAAGCAGCTTTAACCAAACCGGCTTCCAAGTGTGCAACGCTCTACCTAACGATCTTGTCACTTAGTCATTTACTTATCTAACTGTAAAAGGAGCATGGGTGCTTTGAGTAGCAAATGAAAGCATTCAGGAGAGTTTGCTCTTAACCTGTTTTCATAGATATTTGGAGAACTAGTGCAATCATTTTGGAGAGATCTAAGCATTGCTGTAATGTTTTTGGTCTGGGTTTGAAATCACCAGTCTGCTCTGAATATAGCAGATTGGCTTTTCAAAGCAAGAAAACCTCCTTTAAAATAATCTTTGTCACTTCCTTCATACCTACTTTGCTGTGAAGGCTGATAGAAAAAAAAATGACCCTTTCACAAATATTTTGATATGATCTTTAAAAGCACACTTTAAAACAAGTTCCCTTATGAATATAAAAAATAATATATATATAACTTAAAAGTAGCTGTCTGCAATGGATATCCCATTTACTTTACAGGATTACCTTAAATTGCAGACATACTGTCAGAGACAACCCTGTAAACAAAGCAACAACAGCACTGTCAGAAGCACCAAGACTCGCTTTGATTAGTGCCACCAACAATTAGTGCTGGGTGTTGGCAAGTACAAACAGCAGTCGCCAGTGCCATTTATGTAGAGTCTGCCATTTTGTGCCTGGCTATGGACAGGTTGACCTCTCAAACTATATAACAACAGAAAATGCTGGAAAAACTCAGCAGGCCAGGCAACATCTGTGGAGAGAGAAATAGAGTCAACGTTTCAGGTCGAAACCCTTTGTCAGGACTGACGAAGGGTTTCGACCTGAAACGTTGACTCTATTTCTCTCTCCATGGGTGTTGCCTGGCCTGCTGAGTTTTTTCCAGCATTTTCTGCTGTTATTTCGGATTTCCAGCATCCACAGTATTTTGCTATCCCTCTCAATCTATATGTACTGGCCAGCAATGCACTTCCAGCATTGCTCACCCATATAGACCTTCCCTTAGCATTAAATAACAGCCTGGCAGGAGTGAAAAAATATGATTTGGGCATAAGTAACTGTTTTAAAGTCATGATCGACAATCAGCCAATCAGCTGCCTGACATTGAGCAACAGCATTGTGCTACCCAAAGCAGGCAGATGTTACTGAGGAGGTAGCAAGACGTTGCTCACAAAAGCTCCTGAGAAAAGAAGAAAGTAATCATTAAGAATTCAGATACAAGTGAATATGACAAATCGCAACATACTATTTATTGATGTTGAAACATCATCACAATACAAACAGGGCAGATTCAATAATAGGAAAACCAAGATATGTTACAGAACCATTTACAGTGGAATTAGTTCTGTTGTGTAAAAGAGGTTTTAGAGATAGATTAGTCCAAGGAACACATGTGACAGAGACTTGAATATTACGGTATACTTGAACTGGCATGAGGGTTACAGCCAAGCGCACTTCTTTAGATGAGCAGTGTTCAAAATGTAACAACTGCGCAGTTATTCTTCTAGTCAGTTGTCCATGTTTGTAGGACTTTAGTGTCTCTTGGTTTGACCAGAACACTGTACAGTTCAATCATGACTTTCTGTGACTTGAATTCTACTGTTTTGATTATGAAGTTCAACATTCTATTTGCTTTATTGGTTGCTGCTCAGAATTTGCTGGACATGTTGTGTCGAGTCTGCTAAGATACCTTGGTCTCTTCCAAATCATGCCTCCTGCAGTCCCTCACCCAGAGCAGTTTAGCACCACCCCCAACCTTAGCCAAAAACCTACCCTCTGTAATGTCCCCCACATGACAACAAAAACATTCACACCAACCACCACCACCCCCCTCCCCCACCCCCCGGAGATTGGATTAAGCCCTGGCCCAATGTACCTCCACCCATACTGAGAGGAAAATTGCCGTGGCCCAGTTCAACTATTGTCTCATCTCATCCACCTCTGTCTTCTTCCTCTTTTAGCTCCTCTTCTCTCCTTACCTCTCCCACTTCCAATCTGTCTCCTTCTAGCTCCCCATCAATCTCCCCCTCCCCTCCTTTCCCCCCTTCTCTATCGTCCTCCCCCACTTTGAAGAAATGGACTCTGGCCAAGTGCCACACACCTCTTCCTCTCCGACACCATCACCTCCCTTTCCCCATTCCCTCCCTATTCTCCTCTCCCAATTCCCTTTCCTTCTCTCCATATCTCTCCCTCTCCTCTTCTCTCCCTCCCTCTCCCATCTGTCTTTGCTCTCCTCCCTCTTGGGCCCACTTATTTTACTGCCCACTAACCTGCTTGACCTGAATACTAGATTTGGTCTTGACTACTCTTATTGAGAACAGGGGTACGGTTCTACAGGCTCCAGCAGCACTTCAGCACCTTCCACAAGTGATTATTCTTCATGTGTGAAGCTGAACAGCATATGTTGGCAAGCAATTTGACAGTGGGGCCCATCACAGTCAAGCCAAGTGCTCAATGATGTCGTATAAAATCACAGTCGCCAGCGAGTGTTCCTTGGCTTTTTTTTAAACAAGAAAAACTCTTCTAGTCCATATTACAGTGGAACCAGATGTCCTTCTAATGCAACTCCTGTCTTTTTTTTTAGGTATTATTGGGTACTTGAATACTGCTGGGAAGTAACATTTAAATATTTAAATAAGGCCTGTCTGTCTGGAAAGTTCATTTTTTTATTACTAAAGGGCAAGGCAGGATAAAGACAGCAACCTTAATTTAAATATTTTAAATTTACCACTGGTGGTATTTAGGTGTTTAATTCCTGAAAATAATAAATAAAACCAGCACAAGATTTATGGAATGACATTTTGGCCAAGTGATGAAATACATCCAGAAAGAATCTACAAACAACAAATCAGGAGCAGGCCTCCAGCTGTAGTCATCTGACCAGACTAAAGTCCCGTTCCACCCCATTAAGGACGAGACTTTGGAGCTCATGGGCAGATAGTTGTAAGAAAATAAGTAAAAAAAAGTGACTGGAACAGTGTTAAGGCCAGCTTCAAACTGCTCTTTACCTTTTCCTGATTACTGCTACACTTCCCCAGGTTACATAACAACAGACACTAGAGCATTAAACCACCGCCACGTCTTCAACTGCACATTGCAAAATGCCACACCAGGCACAGGCCAAGGCAATCTGAAAATAGGATAAAATTAAACTACCCACCAGAAAAAAGACCCCAAGAGGTTCAAACTACCACACAAACCAGAGTGTATATTTTCTATCAATTTAAATCACTCCACAGAAGCCAAAAGAGTATCCAGAGATGAAAGACAATCCAAAATAACTAAAGCTAATACTACACTACAAAAGGTTATAAGATTGAATAGAAAATATTTCTGACAATTGAGAACCTACAATTGATTTTCTGTGCATTCACATTTATGTAATACAACTTTATAATTGCAAGTTCTTTCTTTCTTTTGAAGTTAACTCCTAACCAATGGTCCTGAGATTTCCAAAAAAGGCAAAAATTGTGGAGTACATTGCATAAATAACGATTGGGATATCTGTTACCTGTTAAGTCAGTGAATGATTGAGACACGGACTAGCAGGAGAGAAAACAAACAGATCTTTACTGGTGAAAGGCATAAACGAAACTAAACAACAGAGGCTCTCTAGCGCCTTTTATACAGGGGTGGTCACTGCCGGTACTGCAGTCTGAGACCAGTTATTCTCTTAAAGGTACATACACAACATTACCCAAGGTTGAAAACTAAATAAAGACTCCCCTAATGCCTTAAAAAGTTTGTCCAGTGAGTACCTGTGCCCAGGAAAGTACCAGCTTGGATCCACTAATCTGTGTTGAGTTAACTGATCTCAACTGGAGAGGTGTTAAAACCCACCTCTTTAACCAGGTTTTTTGTCACCCCTCCTACTGCCTCCTTCTTTGCCTTGGTATCCATTTTTTCCTTACAACTCTGCAAACGCCTTGGGCCACTTTTCTACCTTAAAGATGTTATATGAATGCAAGTCGTGTTGTGTTCGTGTAGGTGTTAGAGTACTACAATTGGCCTCAGTGCCCCAGATTAGGAAAGAGAATTATCAGCCCAGTCTGCCATTCCCTGATTGCTATCCAGTGTGCACATCAGGTGAGGGGTTGGCTGTGATTCTCCCCACCCTTCGCAGTCAAATATCCTGGTGATACTCAGTCAAAGCTCACACATGAATAATGGTCACTTGCATGACGTGCTAGGGATGACTAATACCTGTGAAACTGTATCCCAGCAAACAGTTAATAGCTTCAGGAAATGAAGAGAACCAGTTGGATTTCTGTATTGGAACTTCAGTAGTTTAGGGTATTATATTAAAGCCTTGAATTTACACAGTGAATATATCAGCACACAAATTCATTCAACACAGCAGAAGATCTGGTGTGATGGTTGTTAGACATGTACTTTCTTTTGCACTTGGTATTTTATTTTTAAACCACACATCTGCAGAATTACATGGGTCAAAGTTGTATCATTGAACACTAAGAAGGGATAGACAAACTAATCCAGTGTAAAGAAATAATGCATTAACTAACTTGACAGCATGTCAACGCAACTAGGTGTTATTTACAGTGGTGAAATTCTTTCTACACTGTGTGGTTTACACATACCTATATGTATATGTTATTAGAGTGCTGGAATTAGTATCCAAGACTAGAAATGGTGCCCATCCTCATTCAATACAACCAGAGATATCTGCTGAAAGATCTACGACATACACCTACTCCATTCCAGTCCAGAGACCTAACAGAGTAAAACTCCAAGAGTGTGGCTTAAAGCTCTGAATGTTGGAAGTTTCTTTTCAGATAGGAGAAAGGAAAATTTAAAAAAAACCACAGGGGCCTGAAAAATCTGTGGGCCATGATCCCTGCAGTGTTTGCAGGATGAATGGGATGATACTGAATTTGCATGAGGTGCGCGGGAATGCACTATGGCCACATCTGCCTATTGTCACAGGATACCCAGGTCCTTCCCTCCAAGACCCCAACTATCATCTCTTCGACCCCCGGTGTAAGGGGGCTGATATACCTTAAATAACTACAAAGACTGGTAGTTATAACTCAAACAGTTGGCTTTTATTAGCTTAGAACTGGACAGAACAGAACACACATGTTAGCTTACTGACCAGCTTCTCAGAACTGCCAGGAGGCGGAGCCAGGGGCAAAGTAACCGTATCAGGACAATCAATGGCACAGCAGAGTGGTATACAGTACATCAGCATTCCTGGCCAACCAAGAAAGCCGCAGGGTTACAATAGATTACAATAGGAAACTATACACAGGTAGAATAAGGTATATACTTATGACTTATTTCACCACATTCACCCCTCCTATAAGTTAAGTCTGACCGGGGGTTTTACAGTTCGTAGTGAGCGACGTAGCGTCGGCCGAGGAACCTCCTGGGGAACTTGCTCAGGTTCCTCCGCCGTCCTGGCGTCTGCTGGGTTTTCCAAAACGACGTTTTGTACGTCTTGTGCCTCCGGGCATCCCACCCCCACAGGCGGCGCATCACGGTGCTCCACACCCGCATCTTCGCTAGCAGCATCGCTCTCTCTCTCTTCTCCTGCTGGAGCCAGGTCCTTTATTGAAACAGTATCCTCACGTCCATCAGGGTATTGGATATATGCGTACTGAGGATTGGCGTGGAGGAGCTGTACTTCCTCCACTAGGGGATCAGTCTTATGACCTCTCACATGTTTTCGTAACAGTACAGTGCCCGGGGACATCAACCACCCGGGTAGTGAAATACCTGAGGAAGATTTCCTGGGGAAACCGAACATCCTCTCATGAGGAGTAGCATTTGTTGCGGTGCACAGCAGAGACCTTATGGAATGCAGTACATCGGGGAGAACTTCCTGCCAGCGAGAGGTCGGTAGGCCTTTCGATTTTAAAGACAGGACGACTGCCTTCCACACTGTCGCATTCTCCCTCTCAACCTGCCCATTGCCCCGGGGGTTGTAGCTAGTGGTTCTACTAGTAGCAATCCCTTTTGATAGTAAGAACCGGCGTAACTCATCACTCATAAACGACGTTCCTCTGTCGCTGTGGATATAGTTGGGCATACCGAATAGACAGAATAAGTTGCAGAGGCTTTTGATTACCGTAGCACTGGTCATGTCCGGGCAGGGAATGGCAGAGGGGAAACGAGAGTATTCGTCTATAACGTTGAGGAAGTAGACATTACGATCAGCCGATGGGAGAGGACCTTTGAAATCAAGGCTTAGGCGCTCGAATGGCTGAGTTGCCTTGATGAGGTGAGCTTGTTCGGGCCTGTAGAAGCGGGGTTTGCATTCCGCACAAACGCGGCAGGCTCTGGTCATCGTTCGGACCTCCTCAATGGAGTAGGGTAAGTTGCGAGACTTCATGAAGTGATTCAATCGGGTGATTCCTGGGTGGCAGAGTGCATCGTGGAGACTTTGGAGCTTGTCAGTACTAAGGCTGGCACATACCCCTCGAGATAGGGCATCGGGTGGCTCGTTGAGTGCTCCTGGCCTGTACATAATATCGTAGTCGTAAGTGGACAGTTCTATCCGCCATCTTAGGATCTTGTCATTTTTTATCTTGCCTCTCTGCTTCGTGTTAAACATGAAGGCCACAGACCGCTGGTCAGTGAGGAGTGTGAAACGTTTGCCGGCGAGATAATGTCTCCAATGTCTGACCACCTCGATAATTGCTTGTGCTTCCTTCTCAACGGAAGAATGCCTGACTTCAGGACCCTGTAGTGTACGGGAAAAGAAGGCTACCGGTCTCCCGGCCTGGTTGAGGGTTGCAGCCAACGCGAAATCAGAAGCATCGCTCTCTACCTGGAAGGGTATCCTCTCATCTACAGCACATACCACGGCCTTTTCAATGTACCGTTTGATGTTGGTGAATGCCTCCTGAGCTTCTACTGATAGAGGGAAAGACGTCGACTTGATAAGGGCTCGGGCTTTGTCCGAGTAGTTGGCCACCCACTGAGCATAATAAGAGAAGAATCCCAGACACCTTCTTAAGGCCTTAGGGTTATGTGGCAGTGGTAGTTCTTTAAGCGGGCGTAATCATTCAGGGTCTGGCCCGATTACCCCATTCTCTACCACACAGCTGAGAATACACAGACGAGTAGTGTTGAAAGTACATTTGTGCTCGTTATAGGTCAGGTTTAGCTTTTGGGCAGTCTCTAGAAATTTAGCGAGATTCCGGTCATGCTCCTGTTGGTCGCGTCCACAGATAGTAACATTGTCCAGGTACGGAAATGTTGCCTCCAACGCATTCTCATCTACCATACGGTCCATTTCCCGTTGGAAAACGGAAACTCCATTCGTGACCCCGAAGGGTACCCTAAGGAATTGGTACAGGCGCCCATTTGCTTCAAAAGCCGTATAAGGACGGTCATCTACTTTTATGGGGAGCTGGTGATAGGCAGACTTTAAGTCAATAGTGGAAAACACACGATACTGGGCAATCTGGTTCACCATCTCGGAGATGCGAGGCAAGGGATGAGCGTCTAGTTGCGTATATATGTTGATGGTCTGGCTGTAGTCGACCACGAGCCATTTCTTTTCGTTAGTTTTAACCACCACTACCTGAGCACGCCACGGGCTATTACTATTTTCGATGATACCCTCCCGCTGTAGCCTTCCTACTTCTTCTTTTATAAATTTTTTATCATCTGAACTGTACCGTCGACGTTTGGTCGCGATAGGTCTACAGTTTGGGGTGAGGTTCGCAAACAGAGATGGCGGGCTTATCTTTAAAGTGGAGAGGCCGCAAACTGTGAGCAGGGGCTGGGATCCACCATATGCAAGTGTGACGCTCTCGTGGTGGCACTGGAAATCTAGGCCTAGAATTAGTTTCACGCAGAGCTGTGGCAACACAAGGGCCTAGAAACTCATTAAGGCGCTGCCAGCTTTGTGGCCAGTTACCGCCTAAAGAGGGCTTCTGCGCCAAAAAGGAGTTTGCGCTGATATTCAGCGCAGCGGTATTGGCGGCGGTAGCCGTTAGCGCTGCGCCGGCACCGATGACGTCATCGGTGTGCGCAGTGCCCCGGTTGCGCCCCGAAACCGGCCCGATCCCCATATTTAGTTGCGGCCGCCTCCTCCGCAGCGGCCGCAAACAGCGACCAGAAAACGGGGCCGTACTGTAGCCTTAGTGGGGCACTTTAAGGTGGAGGTGCGGCCGGCCGCTTTTTCGGCGGCCGCCTGCCCGCACCTCCTTCCCCGGCCTCCTCCACCGCCCCCCCCCCCCACGGCATTGCCGGCTGCTTTCCGCGAACCCGGCACTTCTCCGTGGTGCCGGGCTCATTTGCTGGCACTATCCAGCGGCGATCTCCCCGTTGCAGGCAGCTCCCCCTTAAGAGAAGGAGGAGGCCTGCAGTACCGCAGCCTGCCGCTCCGCAGCGGCTGGCGCAGCGGCGCCAAGAGCGCTGAAATTCAGTTTCAGCGCCCCAAGCGGAGGCGGGCACACCCTGGAATAGCGCCCGGTTCCGAATTGGGGCGCAAAAACTGAATATCTGACGATCGCTAATGGCTCCCCGCCCAGCGCTAACTTTTGGGCACTAGCCAGCTGGCGGGGCCATAGTGAATTTCTAGGCCCAGGAGTTTAAAATCTTTATACTCTGTGGCCTAGAAATTCGGTTGTGGGTCCGCCAGGGCTTTAGCGCCCGAAATTTTGCGCCGGCGTTAATGCCGCTGCGCCCGACGAAAATTCGGTTGCCCCGGGCCCAGACGGCGGCGGGCGCTAATGGAGGGTTTTTGCGCCTCACTATGGGCGTTCAGTGCAGTTTTGAGGCGCTAATCCCCCGCTGCGGCACCCGAGGCGGTGCGGCAGGCTGGGGAACTGCAGGCCTCCTCCTTCTGTTAAGGAGGAGCTGCCTGCAGCCGACCGCTGGCCGGTCGATTCGCCCGACAAATGAGCCCGGCACCTCGGGGAAGAGCCGGGCTCGCGGGCCACACACATCAGTGCCGCGGGGGTGTGGTGGAGGAGTCCGGGGAGGGAGGTGCGGGCAGGCGGCCACCGGGAAAGCGGCCGGCCGCCGCTCCACCTTTATGCGCCGGCGCAAAGGTGTGTAACATCCCTTTCAACAATCGTTGGTTGCGGCTGCCACGGGCGAGGCGGCCGCAACTGAATTTGGGCTTGGGGCCGGGTTACCACGGCAACCGGGACGCTGCGCACACCGATGACGTCATCGGTGCCGGCGCAGCGCTACCGGCTAACGCCGATGGTAGGGCCCAACGCAATTTCGTTACCAGCTATAATTCCGGCGCAGGACCCTCTAACGCCTCTAATTGGGCGCTAACCCCACCGAATTTCTAGGCCTGTGCCCTTAACAGTCAGTGTTACTTTACAGAAACCGCTTACCTCCGAAGTGAGGGACTTAGATGCCATTGCAACTTTGCTCCGGGTAGGGTACACCTTTAGTGAGTACAGTTTGATGAGGCTAGGGTGAATAAAACTCTCAGTACTCCCGCAATCGATTAAACACTTCGTCGGGTGTCCGTTTACCTTAACGTCCATCATAGACTTTGATAATGGATGCGGTCTGGACTGGTCAACCGTGACTGAGGCTATCGTAGATCCGTAGGCGGCCGCTGAGACGGTATCAGATTCTGGGACCACGTGTAGGGCCGCGGAGACTGTATCAGGTATGGGA
Organism: Somniosus microcephalus; assembly: GCF_052327205.1. NCBI lineage: Eukaryota > Metazoa > Chordata > Chondrichthyes > Squaliformes > Somniosidae > Somniosus > Somniosus microcephalus. The sequence continues at coordinate 178,504,619 of NC_140997.1, read as the reverse complement.
TTCCCCTTACATACCTTGCTGAAATGTCCCCGTTTCTTGCACTTGAAACATGTGGCGTCTTTTGCAGGACATCGGTGTCTGGGGTGCTTGAGCTGGCCGCAGAAGTAGCATCTTGGTCCGCGGGACATCGCTGCAGTGGTGGGGCTGGGTGGAGACTCCCGTGGTGTAGGGCTGGTCTGAGGCCCAGGCGGAGAGGATGGCGCCTCCTCACTCGGCGCGCACGAGGCTGAGAGGGCCGCATGGCCTGACGCATAGGTCTCGGAGTTCTTCTGCGCTACATCCAGCGATCGAGCTGTAGCCACGGCCGTCTTTAGATCCAGAGTGTCCCTTTCAAGCAACCTCTGCCTAATGTAATTCGATCGAAGGCCCGATATAAACGAATCGCGAACCGCTTCTTCCTGGTACAAAATGGCCGTCACAGCCTTGTAGTTGCAGTCCTTCGCCAGGGCCTTTAGATTCTGTAGAAAATCATCCAGCGATTCCTCCGGTAGTTGCCTGCAGGTAGCCAAGAGATGCCTGGCATACACCTCGTTAACAGGCTTCAGGTATTGGGCCTGAGAGTCGCGAGTGCATCCTCGTATGTAGGAGCGTCCTCGATTAGCGAGTAGGTCCGATGACTTACTAGGTTAGTCAGTAGGCCCAGTTTGTTGGCCTCATCATTGAGCAATGCAATGAAATGTTCGAAACACCGGAGCCAATGTGTGAATTTCTTCGATGCGTCTGCCGAATGTGGATCACTGTCCAGATGCTCCGGCTTCAGGAATCTGTCCATCCCTGGAAGTAATAAGCTAATAAAATTGATATACCTTAAATAACTACAAAGACTGGTAGTTATAACTCAAACAGTTGGCTTTTATTAGCTTAGAACTGGACAGAACAGAACACACATGTTAGCTTACTGACCAGCTTCTCAGAACTGCCAGGAGGCGGAGCCAGGGGCAAAGTAACAGTATCAGGACAATCAATGGCACAGCAGAGTGGTATACAGCACATCAGCATTCCTGGCCAACCAAGAAAGCCGCAGGGTTACAATAGATTACAATAGGAAACTATACACAGGTAGAATAAGGTATATACTTATGACTTATTTCACCACAGGGGCTGATCAAGATTTTTGTGAAAGAAAACATTTTTGGACCCTCACTCTTTCCCATCCCACTCCTTCGCTTCCCACTTGCATCCATCTTGAGGTTGGTACACTTCATCTAAATGTAACATTTCCAAATTTGCCAATGACACAAAGTTAGGTGGCAGTGTTAGTTGTGAAGAGGATGTGAAGAGGCTTCAAGGGGATCTCGACAGGCTCAGTGAGTGGGCGAGAACATGGCAGATGGAATACAATGTGGATAAATGTGAAGTTATCCACTTTGGTGGAAAAAACAGAAAGGCAAGAGTATTTCCTAAGTGGTGCAAGATTGGGGAATGCAGATGCTCAAAGGGACCTGGGTGTCCTTGTACATGAACCACTGAAAGTGAATGTGCAGGTGCAGCAAGCCATTAGGAAGGCAAATGGTATGCTGGCCCTCATTACAAGGGGATTTGAGTACAGGAGTAAAGAAGTCTTACTCCAATTATATAGGGCCTTGATGAGACCACACCTGGAGTACTGTGTATAATTTTGGTCTCCTTACCTAAGGAAGGATATACTTGCCATAGAGGGAGTGCAATGAAGGTTCACGAGATTGATTCCTGGGATGGCGGGTCTGTCGTATGAGAAGGGATTGAGTAAACTAGGCCTGTATTCTCTTGAATTCAGAAGAATGGGAGGGGATTTCATTGAAGCATACAAAATTATTACAGGGCTTGATAGGGTGGATGCTGGGAGAATGTTTCCCTTGACTGGGGAGTCTAGAACCAGGGGCCACAGCCTCAGGATAAAGGATAGGCCATTCAGAGCTGAGATGAGAAGAAATTTCTTCACACAGAGGGTGGTGAATCTTTGGAATGCTCTACCCCAAAGGGCTGTGCCGGCTCAGTCATTGGGTATATTCAAAACAGAAGTCGATAGATTTCTGACTAGTAAGGGCATCAAGTGATATGGTGACAGGGCCGGTGAATGGAGTTGAGGCAGAAGATCAGCCATGATCTCACTGAATGGCGGAGCAGGCTTGAAGGGCCAAATGGCCTACTCCTGCTCCTATTTCTTACGTTCTTATCTCACTCACAATACCAGCCTCCAGTAATATACCGACCGAACTAGGGAAGTGCAAATTCCCAGTGTCGGAAATCCCCATCCCCGGACGCTCCCTACATCATTGGCCTTGTAATGAGTAGACAGTGGTTCCACCCTTTACGAGGCCAACCAGGAAATCCTGGAATCAATTGAAAGAAAGAAGTTGCATTTATATAGCGCCTTCCACAAACTCAGGATGTCCCAAAGTGCTTTACAGCCAGTGAAGTACTTCTGAAGTGTTGTCACTGTTATAATGTAGGCAAACACGGTAGCAAATTTGCGCACAGTAAGATCCCATAAACAACGATGAAATAAGGACCAAATAATCTCTTTCAGTGATGTTAGTAGAGGGATAAATATTGGCAGGGACACAGGGATAACTCTCCTACTCTTCTTCAAATAGTGGCATAGGATCTTTTACCTGTATTGCGCTCCTATAGCACCGGAACTAATATTATGTTGGACATGTCTCTGACACTGTTTGGGTGAGGGTGGTTGGTACCATAAGTTGGACCTCTGTGTTACCATTTTCCATCTGGAAAACAGACTCAACAAGGTCCAATTTCACCACCCTCAGTTAGATTAGTGACTTTCAGTTTTTAAAAAGTCCTTACGAATATTAAGGGAATACTTTGACTGGGAAAAGTACATTATATTTATTCAACAGGCTGTTTAATATATAGTCAATAGGCTGTGAGCATGAGCTTTGTCATCAAATAAGACAAACAAAAATAATGGTATGGTTGCATCAGTTCTTGACCAATAAGGATTTTCTTCAGAAGAATATTTCTACTGGAGAGTAAAGTCACAATGCGTAACACCTAGGAATATCACAAAAAACAAAGCACCATCTTCATATCAGTTAATTGACATGGGTTGAAACCAATCTAAATTTGTAATCTATATCATTGGACTCAATAATTCCTTATTGTCATTCTGAGGATTGGCCGGAAAAACAAAGCAACTGGATTACCAAAAACTAATTTTAAAATTGCCAAAATGTGTGCTCGCATGTCTTTGTTGAATTAACAAATTGTGGCTGCAGAATGAAATGGCTTTTAATTGAACAATGTCAGTTGCCTTTCTCAGATCTACTATTTAATTTATATTGAGAAGAGGAAATGGGGGAAAGTGTTCAAGTTAGTTTTGTGCTTCATGCTGTTTAAACTTCAGGGCGCTACGTAAAAGCTTGATAAAATGAGACCTGTGCAACGGTTTCAGGTTCATTCTAACACAAAGAGCAGAAAAAGATAACTGGTCTCATTTATTTAAATGCCCAACAAACCAATCCACTTACACTTAATCACAGTTATTTCTTGTCTGTGGTGAAGACAGCGATATGTGGATAACCCACAGAAATCTTATTGTAGTTTCAATGAACCTTTGAACAGCTTAATGACTTCATTTATCTTTTCCACTCACCGACCTGAATTGCTATTGTAAAAAACGAAAAGGTTTTCAGTCGGTAACACAAGTCAGTGACAGCAAAGGTTTAACATTACTGCAAGTTTAAAAGTCCTTGGAGTTCAAATATGATAGTGCAAAAACCAAGCTTCTAGGCAATCAACCAGAAAAAGTAAACAGATAAACAGAGAGGGGAAACATCAGTGGAATGACAGATATTTTCTCTTCCCCTTTTCTGCTCATTTTAAACACCCATTTGTATCATATTTTTTCAGTTCTGAAGAGAAATAAGCAATCAAAATGCAGATTGCCTGTTCTCGCCACTGATACCGATTGACCTGCTGAGTGTTTCCAGGTTTTTCTAATTCTGTATGATTTACTGGGTAAATATTGTACCGAGCTATACAGTCTAGTAATGTCCCAGGTTCAATCTCTGGTTGTATCTATAAGACAGTATACTATAAATGGCACGATTTTGAAAAGTGTAGATGAGCAGAGAGACCTTGTCAATATATACAAATCCTTAAAGGTGACAGGGCAAGTTGATAAGGTGGTTAAAAAATCATATGGGTTACTTAGGTTTATAAATACAGGAATAGAATAAAGAAACAAAGAGGTCATGCTAGAACTTTATAAATCACTGGTTAGGCCTCAGCTGGAATATTGTGGGCAATTCTGGGCATCACACTTCAGAAAAAATGGAAAGGCCTTAGAAAGGGTACAGAGGAGGTTTACCAGGATGTTACCAGGGATGAGGGACTTCAGTTATGAGGAGAGGTTGGAAAAATTAGGACTGTTCTCCTTGGACCAGAGAAGGTTAAGAGGTGACCTAATAGAGGACTTCAAGATGATGAGAGGTTTCGATAGAGTACAGAAAAATTATTCGCTCTGGCGAGTGGGTCAATAACTAAAGGTCATAGATTCAAAATCATTGGTAAAAGACCTAGAGGGGAAATGAGGAGAATTTTTTTCACTCGGAGAGTTGTCGGGATCTGGAATGCTCTACCTGAAAAGGTGGTGGAAGCTGATTCCATAAACAATTTTAAAAGGGGGTTGGACAGGTACTTGAGGTTCAGAGTTACAGTCAAAAAGCGGGGGTGTGGGACTAAGCACAATTGCTCTTTCAAAGCGCCAACACAGGCACGATGGACTGAATGGCCTCCTTCTGTGCTGTAAGCCAAGGTAGCAGTTGGCACCATGGCTGACCACTGGGCATTGGAAAGGAATAAATGTGCCAGGTTTTGCTACTCCTGATTGCTAACTAGTAATCCCCGCTGGAAAGTACATCTGTGTGGATTTTGGGGGAGGACAGGATCATAGTCAGCTCTTTATATCCATCATGGTGCATAGCCTGACAGCATTTAATGTCTAGGCTTGTATGAAGATACAGTGAGTGTTGAAGAATGACCATTTAGGCACGGTATCAGAGGGTTATTAGTGCCTGTGGAACCCTATCCCAACTTGAGCCAGTGCCTTCAGCACAGGGGGTTAGGTAAGTGGGTAAATAAATAAAGCATATGAAAAAATATGAACCCACCGACAATCAAACTGGCAAAATATCAGCTTGAATTAAAACCGATTGTATTTTGGGCGAGTCTAATGATATTGTCCAGAAACAAAAACAGATCTATACTTGTACACTTTTTATTACTCATGGTAGAAACAGACCTCAAGGAATTAAAATTCAGATGTACATCAAAACAATAAGGTTAACTGCTTCCTGTTTCACATCACTGAGATCAATGCCAGGGAGGCCCCTCTGTAGGATGTGGCTATCGATCATGAATAATTTAGATGCACCGTCTGTAATTCTTTTCCCTGTTTACAAGGTTAATATGTATATATACTCTGTACTTCCCCCATGATCCCTTTTTGATAACATCTGTGCATGTAGATTTTAATCTTGTCAGTAAATGTGAGATGATGGCTTGTATCCATGGAAGGTTATTCATCATCATGTCACAGGGTATGACCTCTGTGCAATATAACTTGTTTTACTACTTATGCAGCTTTTTGTCTTGCCAATTTTCTCTCTCCCTTGAAAGCATTGAATCCTTGTGGGGGTAGAGTTGCGTAGGTGCTGGATGCCCTCTGGTGTCCTGCCCAAGTGAGGGTTACTCATGTGTGAGTCTTGACAGTGAGTGTTGGCAGCCTAATTGACCATGGGACTCTGAGCCAATTCTGTCTTCACCTGATATCTATGTATGTGCACGATAGCAGACACAGGTAGGAACCCTAGCTGATTTTTCCTGCCAAACCCAGAAGCATTTTTGCCTTATGTAGCATTCCTGTCAGTGCTGCCAGTGAAATCAATGGAAATAAAAATCGGGAGAGGTGTAAAACGGGCTGCCGATTCATTATCACCCGTTTTACACTATCACACAAAGTCAAGAACTACCCTTGCATATGAAACTGTTACTTGGAATTAATTATAGGTCCAATTCACTATTGTGAATGGCCCTTGCAAACAATTAACCCCTTGCAGTACCAAATTCTTTTTATGACTTTGTTAAATTATACTGTAAAAATTTCCAGAGCACATTCTCTGCATTTCTAAACATCAATTAAATATTTAAACTGATAGGGCTAGATTTTCAGTATAGGCAGTTTTGGGGCGCTAACCTTAGCGCCCGCCCGAAGTTAGCGCCCGCCCCAAAGTAGCGCCCCGTTGCCGGGAATTCAGTGGCTTCGCCCTAAGAGGTTGGTGGAGCGCTAAAAGAGGCGTTCCACTACTCTCTTTAGGCGCTAAGCCGGCGGTCCAGAGGGATAGCGCCCAGGCGGGGCGCAGCACGGGTGCGGTCATTTTTGCACTGACAGCAGACCCCGTGGTGCCGACCAGCTCTTAAAGGGGGAAGGGACGAATTGGTCTGCTGCCACGCCCTGCACACTGCAGCCTTGCAAAGAGGCCTCAACACTACTGCTCAGCCCCAGGGAGTCATGGCAACGCCAGAGAAGGCCCGTCAGCGTGCCCTGCGCTTCTCAGAGGGTGATCTGGACATAATGGTCACAGCTCTGGAGGTGAGGCGCAAGATCTTGTTCCCAGAGAGTGGGAGGAATCCAACCCACCACGACTACACCAAAGCCTGGAAGCAGATCGCCCAGAGGGTGACGTTCACCGGCGAGGCCCCCAGGACCCACACACAAAGCCGTAAGAAATACAACGATCTGACCAGGATTGTGAGGGTGAGTAGCCTTTCCAGTCTCCTCCTCATTCTTGCATGTACACCTGACATGATGGGCAAAGGGACCTGAAAGTCCTTTTGGCCAGCCCTCAGCCAGCAGCATTGGGACAGTCATGAGCATCAAATGGCCATTCGGCACTCTACACTTTGGCCAAGCTATTCCACCATGGGAGGCAGTGGACAGTACATCAGGGCTTCACTCTGTCCAAGCTATTCCACCATGGGAGGCAGTGCACACTACATCAGGGCTTCACTCTGTCCAAGCTATTCCACCATGGGAGGCAGTGGACAGTACATCAGGGCTTCACTCTGTCCAAGCTATTCCACCATGGGAGGCAGTGCACACTACATCAGGGCTTCACTCTGTCCAAGCTATTCCACCATGGGAGGCAGTGCACACTACATCAGGGCTTCACTGCGCACTTACAGCCCGTCCTTTCTCTTGCAGGCTAAAGTAGCGTTTAATCGCCAGGCCCGTGCCAGGGGTGGCCGCGCCAAGCTGCAGAAGCTCACTCAGCTGGAGGAGCGCGTGTGTGTGCTCATGGGAGCACGTGTGATTGTCCCCACAGCGTGCGGTGTATCCGACCCTCCACTGCCCGGCAATGGTAAGGACCTCGCCTTTTGGCCCTCTCGCGTCGCACTGGCCCATCCGAGCTACCTCCTTTGCCACTGTCCCACCGATGCGCTGAATCCCACCAGTCCTAACTCCCTCGCTGACGCCGTCTCCTCACTCTGAAGCTACTCTTGTGCATTCCTGCTTTCAGCTGGTGACGACCAGGACCCTGAGGCTGCCAGTGACAGCACCTCCAACCAGGAGGAGGAGGAGGAGCAAGCCGGACCTTCGGGGGAACAGTCACGTCCCGCAGGAGAGGAGGAAATGCTCGACACCTCCTCACTGGACGAGTGCCTGGAGGAACTGTCGCAGGGCAATGCAGCTTCTGGGACCAGTGGCGTCCAGCCACCCAGCAGCCGTGCGCGTGGCCCGCGGCCTTCCCCCCAAAGGGGGGAAGGATCAGAGGGGAGTGCTGCTGCTCGGCACACTCGCCGTCACCAACGCGGCAAGGGTCCCCTAGTTCGGCCCCCTCCTCCCCAGCGGGAGAGTCGCGACTCCAGTCCGGACACCTTCACTTCGGAGGAGGTGCGGAAGCTCGATCAGATGGCCGACGACTCGGACCGGCGCCACACGGAGCTCATGAGCGTGGTGGGGCGCATGCCTGAGGCCATCGAGTCGCTGGCGACCAGTGTGCGCGAGTTCGGGGCAGCAACTGCCGCGACTGGCCGCATGCTAACTGATGCCGTCAAGACCCTGGCGGATGTGATGCGCGCGCACACCAGGACCACAGGGCCACTCACTGCTGCCACACGCGCTGTCTCAGGCAGGCATCGCCAGGGCAGGCGCCGCGCTGGACCATCCCAGCAAGCCGGCCGTCGGCTGATTGCTGCGGATCCTGCAGTGCGGGCCCGGCCGAGTGCCACCGCGCCACAGCACCAGCCAGCGCATCCCAGACGCCAGCTGGCCCACATTGCGCCATCCGTCGCCGCCATTCCCCCTCTGGGGCGTCAAGGGCAAGCGGCTGCAGCTGATGGTGGCCAGGCTCAGGTGCGCCACTCAGGAGACGGCCCCTCGAGGTCCAAACGCCGTGTAGGCCGCCCCCCAGTGGCATCTGGCGGAAGGGCATCTGAGCCTCAGGCGCCTTCCCCCAGCCTCGCAGCAGCCACTGGGCAGAGCTTGCGAAGGAGCAGCAGGCAGGGCAGGGGAGGCAAAATGCTGGCCAAGGTCTCGCCCTCGCGGGCCACTCAGTAGAGGGTGTGGCCAGCTTTCCTTTAATATGGCGGTGGCCATCTTTATTTTGCCCATGGTTGTGCTTTTGGAGGGCTTTTTTTTTGCGTTAGGCCGACGTTGAGGCCCGGTTTCAATAAAGGTGGAGTGGCTCCTCCCCAGTTTGTGGGAGTGAGTCGTTTGTTGGGCTTTTTGTGGGGCCCGTTTATTGTTTTTGGGGATTCATGTGGGAAGGGCTTTTCATTTTTGTTTAATAAAAAATTATCTTTATTCATGCAGTCTCCATGGTTGTTCTTCTTAGTGTTTGTTGGCTTCGCCGGCTGAGGGCTTGCGGAGCGGCTGCATTCATCTTCCCTCATGGCCCCTGGCCATTCCCTGACAGGGGGCTTAGAAGTACCGTGTAATAAGGTGGCGTCGTGCGGCCCTTGGCCCTGGTCGCTCCCTCCTGGGAACGTACTCCTGCTCCTCCTCCTCCTCCTCCTCCTCCTCCTCATGCTCCTCCTGCTCCTCCTCCTGAGGTGCTGGTCCAACGTCAGGTGGCAGTGCCTGAGTCCTGCGGATAGCCAGGTTGTGTAGCATGCAGCAAACCACCACAAATTGGGAGACCCGGTCCGGCGAATACTGGAGAGCTCCTCCGGAGCGATCAAGGCAGCGGAACCGCTGCTTGAGGACCCCAATAGTTAGCTCGATGATGTTGCGGGTGGTTTGATGGCTCTCGTTGTAGGCCTCTTCAGCAGCGGTCCTGGGCGCGCGGAGCGGGGTCATGAGCCAGGTGCACAAAGGATAGCCTTTGTCCCCGAGTAGCCATCCTCTTGGGGGAGGCTGTGCCTGGAACATGTCATGCACAGTACTCTGCCGCAGGATAAAGGCATCGTGGCTGCTGCCTGGGAAGCTGGCATTGACTGCCATGATGCGCTGCTTGTGGTCACAGACCAGCTGCACATTCAGAGAATGGTAGCCCTTCCTGTTGCGATACTGCTCGCCATGCTCCAGAGGGGCCCGCAAAGCCACATGCGTACAGTCAATGGCGCCCTGCACCAAGGGGAATTCCCCGAGTCTGGAAAATCCCAATGCGCGCTGATGCTGGCTCTCCAGGGCCATGGGGAAGGAGATGAATTGGCTTCTCCTTCTGAACAGTGCTTCGGTCACCTGGCGGATGCAGCGATGCGCGCCGTACTGGGAGATGTTTGCTATGTCCCCAGCAGCGTATTGGAAGGAGCCGGTGGCATAGAAGTTCAATGCCACCGTCACCTTCACTTCCACCGACAGAGACGTCCTGCACCTGAGCTTTGGCCGCAGATCTCGGCGAAGCAGGTGGCAGATCTCTGCAATCACCCCCTTTCGGAATCGGAGCCTTTTAACACATCGCGTGGCACTCATGTTTAGGTAGGAGCGCTGCTGGCGGTATAGCCTGACTGGGTAAGGCCTACGTGGCCGACGCCTGTAGCCCCCTCTGCCTCTAGCCAGGGCTGCCCCTCTCACAATGCGTCTGCGAGCCCTACGGACATGGAGCTGCAGCTCCGCGTTGGCACCCCATGCAACCCCCATCAAATCCTGGCAAACACTCTAATTTCCAAATGGCCACTTGCAGCGCTGTTGCCTGAGTCCAAAAATACCTGCCTCTTGCTGCTTGAAACCAGTTAGCTATCCTCCTTGTTGTGTCTCCAGAAATGCGTTGCACAAGACTGTTTTCTGAAAAAAGGATGGCCTTTATACTGGAGAGGACGTTCCCTTTAATTAGCGCCCCCCGGGGCCCGCGCTGGTTGTGTTGCGTTCCTTTTTCCAAACGCTCCGGCCGCCCGCCGCACAATGGGGCGGTCCGACTGAAGTTTGCAATCGGGGCGGCCAAAGGGCGTTGCACGAGGATGTGACGTCATTTTCTGCGCGCGCATCCGGGCGGGCGCTAAACTTTGCGCCGGCGCTAACGGGCAACTTAATTTGGGGCGGGGCGCAAACTGCGCTGCGCCCGGGCGCTACACGCATAGCGCCCGGAAATCACTTCTCTTAAGGCGCTAACTGCTGGCGCAAGCAACTGAAAATCTAGCCCTTAGTGTTTGGATGGACATTACAGAATATAGATCTTGATTCCCAACCCAGATCAAGGCAGAATGTTCTGGAGTACTAGAAAAGAATATATATTCAACAGCACAACATGACTTAAATTGCTTGAGGAAATCATTAGACTGTCTAGCTCCAACTTAGAAGTTTAAAGGGAAAACTGGAGCAAGCATCATCCCCGGGGTGCAGCCACATGCCTTCTAGCAGACGGTGTATGGCCCAGGGAGATCAGTGGGTCAGAAAGAAAATATAAGAGCCAGGACTGATGATTGTGCGGCCCACGTTGACTGTCTGAGCCTAAGTCACAGCCTAGATTTTCCAAGGAGGAATTTTCACAAAAAAAAATTAGTGTGGCCCTCTTAGCAAGAGAGTTGCCAAGACACAATCAAAGGGTTTCTGGCATTCTGCAGCCTGCTGGGATAGGTGGGCACCCAAGATATGCCTCTAGTAGTACGTGTACCTGGTGGGAATATTTAGATTGGGTGATCTCCCATGACCCCACATACTTTGGCAGGGTCAGCAGCAGAGTTCACCAGTGGGCACAATCCCGGTGGAACTCCTAGGATTGCTGATTTGAGTATTTTTGGACCCAAAGTCTTGCTGCTAGCAGCTGATGGTGGAAGCAAAGAGGAACAGAAGCAGGGCTGCTCTTTTTTGAGAATGCTGCCCTTAAGAACATTCTGGCAGGGGATTCTGGATTGAGGGAGAATAGCCTCTCTGGAGCTGAGGGACACCTTCCAATCAGACGCACTGTGAGAAATGCCTGGGTGGAAGTGGTTGAGTGAGTCAATGCAGACTCCAATATCTGTAGGTCATGGAAGCAGATGCAAAATAAGTTTGCTGGACTCATAAAACTGGCCACGGTAAGAGTTCCCACACTGTCTAATTTCAATATGAATCCTAACAATGCTTGCCAACAAGAGTTCACTCTCATCTTGGTGTAACTTCACTGAGGCAGCATGTAAATCATTCAGGCAATCTTTGAACACTTTGGAACACACACACAAGAATGAAACCGATTCTGAGGAGTAGTCCATGGTGAGTTTGATGGTGGGATGGAACTTTACCCAAACACACGGAACAGCCATGGGGACCAAATTCACACCCCAATACGCCAACATCTTCATGCACAAGTTCGAGCAAGACTTCTTCGCTGCACAGGACCTCCAAGCAATGCTATACACCAGATACATCGACGACATTTTCTTCCTATGGACCCACGGCGAAGAATCACTGAAAAGACTACACAAAAACATCAACAAGTTCCATCCCACCATCAAACTCACCATGGAGTACTCCTCAGAATCAGTTTCATTCTTGGACACACGAATCTCCATCAAAGGTGGACACCTCAGCACTTCACTCTACCGCAAGCCCACGGACAACCTCAGGATGCTCCACTTCTCCAGCTTCCACCCTAACCACGTTAAAGAAGCCATCCCCTATGGACAAGCCCTGTGAATACACAGGATCTGCTCAGACGAGGAGGAACGCGATGGACACCTACAGACGCTGAAAGACGCCCTCGTAAGAATGGGATATGACGCTCGACTCGTCGATCGACAGTTCCGATGGACCACAGCAAAAAATCGCATAGACCTCCTCAGAAGACAAACATGGGACACAACCAACAGAGTGCCCTTCGTCGTCCAGTACTTCCCCGGAGCGGAGAAACTACGCCATGTTCTTCGCAGCCTTCAACATGTCATCGATGACGACGAACACCTCGCTAAGGCCATCCCCACGCCTCCACTACTCGCCTTCAAACAGCCGCCTAACCTCAAACAAACCATCGTTCGCAGCAAATTACCCAGCTTTCAGGAGAACAGCAACCACGACACCACACAACCCTGCCACGGCAACCTCTGCAAGACATGCCAGATCATCAACACAGATACCATCATCACACGTGAGGACACCACCCACCAGGTACATGGTACATACTCATGTGACTCGGCCAACGTTGTCTACCTCATAAGTTGCAGGAAAGGATGCCCCGGAGCATGGTACATCGGCGAGACCATGCAGACACTGCGACAACGGATGAACGGACACCGCGCAACAATCGCCAGGCAGGAGTGTTCCCTCCCAGTCAGGGAACACTTCAGCAGTCAAGGACATTCAGCCTCCGATCTTCGGGTAAGCATTCTCCAAGGCGGCCTTCGAGACACACGACAATGCAAAATCGTAGAGCAGAAACTGATAGCCAAGTTCCGCACTCATGAGGACGGCCTCAACCGGGATCTTGGGTTCATGTCACGCTACATGTAACCCCACCTGACGTAGGGTCATCCAGACTCGAGACGTTGTTGGCTTGTTCATTGATTTTGTTGCATCTGGTACTCTTTTTGGTTGTGGCCTAGCTTTTACATATTTTGGACTTAATAGCAGCAGTCTGTTTTTCATCTGTGACTTGTTTGCAGCCACAGTTTAAGTGGCCACAAACAAAATTGTGAAACTGTACATCAGCGAGATATACCACTCTATTTCCTCGTTTTGGAGAAGGAACAGATGGACCAGGCATGACAGGAACATATGCTTACATGTGTGGTGGTTTGGGAGTACCACCAGTCTCAACAGATCAAGGAGCATCAACCTAGGCAGGTTGCCAGTAGGTATCTAGTCAAAGAGCTGTGCCATTTTCTTGAGCTAGAGCTTCAAACAGGTTCCACAATAGACTCTTCCATTGGCTGGCAAGGTGACCACAGCCTTGAACTTTGATGCTATTGGATCTTTTCAAGCAACAGCATAGGATATATGCCAAATTTAGCAATTAGCAGTACAATGATGCATAAAGTAGATAGCTGATGCCTTGTTTGCCAGAGCTAACTCTTTCATTACTTACCCCGTGAAAGCAGTATGAGAATCCACTGCACTTTTTCCATGTTTCCCAAAGTTCAGAGCATTACTGATGACACACATGTGGACATATTGGTCCAGAGCCTAATCCCACAGCCTTCATGACAAGAAAGCTGTTTCATTCTATTAATATGTAGCTAGCTTGTGACCATGGGAACAAAATTAATCACGGGAATGCTCAGTATCCTGTAGCAGTCATGACACCTATACGGCAATCTATGGTGTCATCAAGGGACAGGAGGGCTGGATGAATGACTCCTTGAAGAAAAAGAATCGCCTCTGCAGCCTTGGTTCATGATCCATTTAAGGTACAGTGAAATAATAAGGTACATGCGGCTACCAGAATCATAGTCAAACATACCATTGGAATGTTAAAACTAAGGCTCAAATGCTTGGACAAACTGGGAGGTGGGGGAGGAGGGTGGGGAGAGTGAACTCAAAGGTCAAAGTAGCCTGTTCCTTATTGTATAGCTTTACCATTCAAAGAGACATTACCATGGAAAAGGCAGAAGATGAGGCCAAAGTGCAACTATTGGCAAAGCAGCACATTGAGAGTCAGCCACAAGACATCCTTGCTGACCCCAGTTCCAGACAGGTTGGGATAGGTCTTAACGGACGATAGCGAGTCAGCAGCCCATTTTACATCTCTCCCAAATGGAATTAAAAAGAGTGATATAAAACAGCTGCCAACTTGCTATCGCCCGTTTTACACCATCATAAAAGTCACAATCTACTCCGATGAGTCATAGACTGGCAGTAATTGGCATGACCTACACTTAAAGTGCCTCTTTTGCCGAATGCAGAAATGGCTATGTTCATATGTTCCCAACAACGTGCAGCAAAACACTAGTCTATCACTGCCCTCTCCCTTACAGCAATCACCATGGATACCAATCCATTCCTGTCCTGCTATCCACCCCATCCTAAGTGAACTCTCAGAACACAAGTGAAATAAAATAAACCTATTTTTCTCCACAATACAATGAGGTGCCGGTCTGCTCGGTGTATCTTACCCTGGTGCTTTCCCTTTGTGAAGCATATATCATCTACTATCTAATGTAGTGCTTTGTCTAAGTGATTCCCCAGTGGGAGGGGGAAGTGTGATAAATGACTGTTGGCTGTCGGTGTGTGCTTCTTGGGATGGATATTCCAGTTCTTCTGTTGGGTCAGGAGATGGCCCTGTAACTTGTGTTGGTTGCCTGGTCCTGTGTGTTATATGACACATCTAGAAGCATAGAATCATAGAATGGTTACAGCACAGAAGGAGGCCATTTGGCCCATCAAGCCCATGCTGGCTTTCTGCAAGAACACTTCAGCTACTCCCACTCTCCCGCCCTTTCCTCAGAGCCCTGTAAAGAAATTTTCCTTCAGTTACTTATCCATTCCCTTTTGAAAGCCACAATTGAATCTGCCTCCACTGCCCTTTCAGGCAGTTCATTCCAGATCTTAACCACTCGCTGCATAAAAAAGTTTTTCCTCATGTCGTCTTTGGTTCGTCTGCCAATCACCTTAAATCTGTGTCCTCTGGTTCTCGAACCTTCTGCCAATGGGAACAGTTTCTCTCTATCTACTCTGTCTAGACCCCTCATGATTTTGAACACCTCTATCAAATCTCCTCTCAAACTTCTCTGCTCTAAGGAGAACAAACGCAGCTTCTCCAGTCTATCCATGTAACTGAAGTCCCTCATCCCTGGAACCATTCTTGTAAATCTTTTCTACACCCTCTCTAAGGCCTTCACATCCTTCCTAAAGTGCGGTGCCCAGAATTGGACACAATACTCCAGTTGAGGTCGGACCAGTGTTTTATAAAGGTTCATCATAACTTCCTTGCTTTTATACTCTATGCCTCTATTTATGAAGCCCAGGATCCCTTATGCTTTTTTAACCGCTTTCTCAACCTGCCCTGCCACCTTCAATGATTTGTGCACATATACCCCCAGGTCCCTCTGTTCAGGCACCCCCTTTAGAATTGTACCCTTTAGTTAATATTGCCCCTCCTCGTTCTTCCTACCATGTGTCACTTCACACTTTTCTGCGTTAAAGTTCATCTGCCACGTGTCCACCCATTCCACCAGCCCGTCTATGCCCTCTTGAAGTCTGTCACTGTCCTCCTCACTGTTCACTATGCTTCCAAGTTTTGTGTCATCTGCAAATTTTGAAATTGTGCCCTGTACAACCAAACCCAAGTCATTAATATATTTCAAAAAAAGCAGTGGTCCTAGTACCGACCCCTGGGGAACACCACTACATACCTTCCTCCAGTCCGAAAAACAACCATTCACCACTGTTCTCTGTTTCCTGTCACTTAGCCATATTTGTATCCATGCTGCCACTGTCCCTTTTATTCCATGGGCTCCAACTTTGCTGGCATGTCTATTATGTGGCACTTTATCAAACACATTTTGGAAGTCCATGTACACCACATCAACCGCATTGTCCTCATCAACCTCTCTGTTACCTCATCAAAAAACTCAATCAAGTTAATTAAACACAATTTTCCGTTAACAAATCCATGCTGGCTTTCCTTAATTAATCCACACTTGTCCAAGTGACTGCTAATTTTGTCCTAGACTATCATTTCTAAAAGCTTCCCCACTATCGAGGTTAAACTGACTGGCCTGTAGTTGCTGGGTTTATCCTTACACCCTTTTTTGAACCAGGGTGTAACATTTGCAATTCTCCAATCCTCTGGCACCACCCCATATCTAAGGAAGATTGGAAGATTATGATCAGTACATACATGGAGGCAATGGGTATGGTTGAGGTACTAAATGAGTACTTTGCATCTGTCTTCACCAAGGAAGAGGATGCTGCCATAGACATAGTGACGGAGGAGGTAGTGGAGACACTTGATAGGATAACAATTGATAAAGAGGAGGTATTAGAAAGGCTGGCTGTACTTAAAGTAGACAAATCATTAGGAGCGGATGGGATGCATCCTAGGATGCTGAGGGAATTGAAGGAGGAAATCGCAGAGGTACTGGCCATAATATTCCAATCCTCCATAGATACGGGGGTGGTGCCAGAGGACTGAAGAATTGCAAATGTTACACCATTGTTCAAAAAAGGGTGTAAAGATAAACCCAGCAACTACAGGCCAGTCAGTTTGACCTCAGTACTGGGGAAGCTTTTAGAAACAGTAATCAGGGACAAAATTAACAGTCACTTGGACTGGTGTGGATTAATTAAGGAAAGCCGGCGTGGATTTGTTAAAGGCAAATCGTGTTTAACCAACTTGATCGAGTTTTTTGATGAGGTAACAGAGAGGGTTGATGAGGGAAATGCGGTTGATGTAGTGTATATGGATTTCCAAAAGGCGTTCGATAAAGTGCCTTCCCAGCAAAGTTGAAGCCTTTGGAAGAAAAGGGACAGTGGCAGCATGGATATGAAATTGGCTAAGTGACAGGAAACAGAGAGTAGTGGTGAATGGTTGTTTCTCGGACTGGAGCAAGGTATACAGTGGTGTTCCTCAGGGGTCGGTACTAGGACCACTGCTTTTATTGATATATATTAATGACTTGGATGTGGGTATACAGGGCACCATTTCAAAATTTGCAGATGATACAAAACTTGGAAGTATAGTGAACAGTGAGGAGGAGAGTGATAGACTTCAGGAAGACATAGACAGGCTGATGAAATGGGCGGACACATGGCAGATGAAATTTAACACAGAAAAGTGTGAGGTGATACATTTTGGTCGAAAGAATGATAGGACATATAAACTAAATGGTACAATCCTAAAGGGGGTGCATGAACAGAGGGACCTGGGGGTACTCACAGCGCCAGGGACCCGGGTTCAAATCTGGCCTCGGGTGACTGTCTGTGTGGAGTTTGCACATTCTCCCCGTGTTTGCGTGGGTTTCCTCCGGGTGCTCCGGTTTCCTCCCACAGTCTAAAGATGTGCGGGTTAGGTTGATTGGCTATGATAAATTGACCCTTAGTGTTAGGGGGATTAAATACGTGGGGTTACGGGGATAGGGTGGGATATGTGTTGGTGTAGGGGTTACAGGGATCGGGTGGGATATGTGTCGGTGCAGGCTCGATGGGCCGAAATGGCCTCTAGCTGCACTGTGGGGTTACTAAAAAAAAAAAAAAAAAAATTGTTGAAGGTGGCAGGCGGGTTGAGAAAGCAGTTAAAAAGGCTTATGGGCTCCTGGGCTTCATAAATAGAGGTATAGAGTACAAAAGTGTAGAAATTATGATGAACCTGTATAAAACACTGGTTCGGCCCCTACTGGAGTACTGTTTCCAATTCTGAGCACCACACTTTAGGAAGGATGTGAAGGCTTTCTCTAAGATTTACGAGAATGATTCCAGGAATGAGGGACTTCAGTTATGTGGATAGACTGGAGAAGCTGAGGTTGTTCACCTTGGAGCAGAGAAGACTGAGAGGAGATTTGATAGAGATGTTCAAAATTATGAGGGTTCTGGACAGAGTAGATGGAGGGAAACTATTCCCATTGGCAGAAGGGTCGAGAACCAGAGGACACAGATTTAAGGTGATTGGCAAAAGAACCAAAGGCGATGTAAGAAAAAACTTTTTTACGCAGCGAGTGGTTAATTATTGGAATGCACTGCATGAAAAGGTGGTGGAAGCTGACTCAATCTCATCTTTCAAAAGGGAATTGGATAAGTATCTGAAGGAAAAAATTTGCAGGGCTACGGGGAAAGGGCAGGGGAGTGGGACTAGCTGAGAGTTGGCACGGGCTCGATGGGCCGAATGGCCTTCTTCCATGATGTAACCATTCTATGATTCTATGAGGCGTTGCTTAACCGGGAGCCAATGTGGGTCAGCGAGCATAGGGGTGATGGGGGAACAGGATTTGGTGCGAGTTAGGACACAGGCAGCCAAGTTTTGGATGACCTCAGCTCGATTACAGCAAGTAATAACACTCCCTTTTGAGAGTGCAATATCCAAAATGGCTGATTGCAGTGTCCAACAACTTTAGTGCATTCCTGGCAATGAAAAACAGAAAATGACACCACCAGCTAATTATCCTAATTTTGAACCCTTAACGAGGTTGTTGCATGAAAAGTGAACTTGCCCTCAAATAAAAATGTGCTCTGGCTGCAGAATGGCTCTGTCTAACATTGGGTGAAAAATAAACCTAAGATCTGCTTAACCACACCTCCCCCACCTTCTTCGGTTTGCCACTGGCACTACTGGCACAGCTGACCACGTAATCATTCAGATGGGGAGTTAGACATTCAAAAAAGTTACAAAAAACAGACACAACACAAGAAAGGAAAGAAAATGAACAAGGACTCACACAGATACAACCAGAATCTTACCAAATATTAAAAGTGAGATTTAAAAGAACAGAAAGTAGCAGAATGAGGGCATTAATATAAATATCTGTCCAAATTTTAATAAATCAAAGTATAGAAAGCATTTTGCAAATCACAGTTCATTCAAACACACAACCAACACAATCAATCAAATGAGCAGCCGAGGTAACCAACTATGTTTGTAGTGTTATGCTGCATTTATGCTTCAGGAGGAAGTGGTTCCATAGCATTCTAGCCTTTAATGCATGGATATCAGCTGAGGGTAGGATCAGGCCTTTTGGAAATGCCCCCTCTGCATTCAAGTTTAGAAAACAGATTATCTATCATATTATAAGCAGACCTCCCATGGCATTGCTTCTAAGTAGTCTTGGGTGTCGAGCATGGTTTTTAGCTACTAACCTGACCACTGACTTTAAAGCTACCACTCTACATAGATAACTGTAGCTAATTATGAATTGCTGAGGTCAGTTGTAACTGCTTGTAAAGTTTGGGCTTCAGGTCATTGACTGGCTTTCTTTCCCACTTTTTAAGATTGTTTTGCATCTGTAAATGTGTGACATCTTGTGTGTGGCACACACACGTTAGACGCAAAACTTTATACATACATAATACTTTCCCATAGAAGGTAGCTGCTTAAGATGTTACCATAGTTACTGCAACTTAGGCAGAGTGTGATGGTGTCCTTGAAAGGTTGAGTTTTAAAATTACTCTTCACTTTTGGTGAATGCATCATACAATAAAATATCCAGGTACTCTGCTTTCAAGAAACATCTGTCCTTTGCTCTCCACTAATTTCTTTCACCAAGCAGACTTTCCACATCAGCACTTCATGTGGTAGGACGACCAGCCATAATGTGAGCTTGGACAGCAATGGTAGCCGAGGTCTGCTTTGTTTCTGGGATTTTTTTATTCCCACAATGTCTTGTCATTATTGGTCCGCAGGCAATGAAATCTTTTATCTCAGTATTGTCGAGAATTCATATTTCAATGCTTCATCCTCCATCTGCTCTCTGACTGTCCATTATATCAGGAAAGCAGTCAACCAAGAACTCAAAATTTGTCTCTGAAAATGATTCTGTTTTCCTAATACATAGCTTCTGGGATTTTATTTTGCTCTCACCGTCTACAAGAAACAGAATTTTGTTTAGAAAATGTTTGCAAGATGCAATATAGCACTTTTTTTTAAACCAAAGACAGAAGGATGGAGATTTCCTTGTTCTTCTCCATATTCCATTGCTTGACAAAATATTACCTCACAATCTGCTCTGTCAACTGCAATGTTAAGCAAAAAAGGCAGGTGTGACTTTTAAAAATTTATTTCCAGATGTAGGAAACGCTGACAAGGCCACATTTATTGCCCCTGTCTAGCTGCTCTGAGAAGGTGATAGTGAGTTATCTACTTGAACCACTGCAGTCCTTGTAGTGATGGTCCTCAGATGTGCTTAGGTAGGTAGGCAGGCATTCGTCACTTGCATGCTGTTGCATGTGTTTCGTTGATAAACTTTCACAGTACTCAGAACTTTATTTGTAGAATATGGAGGCTTGTGGGGGAGGGGGGAGGATTTTAACCCCCAACAACGGGTGGGATGTAAAAATGTTAAAAAATCTCAAACCCGACCACAACCCGCCTCCAGCCCAGCCACTTCCAGTTTTAACAGAGATGGGACGGGGCAACCAACACACTCGCAGGAGGCGGGTGGCTCATCTAAATATTATAATGAGGCTGCAGACCTCGGAATTAATGACCATTTAAATTTAACCCGGAACCTAAAGGGAGGCGAGGACTGCTGGACCCTTCCGATCTCCCATCTCGCCTCCGATCTTCCCCCAGCCCCAGCCTCCGATCTTCCCCCAACCCCAGCCTCCGATCTTCCCCCAACCCCAGCCTCCGATCTTCCCCCAACCCTGGCCTCCGATCTTCCCCCAACCCCGGCCTCCGATCTTCCCCCAACTCCAGCCTCCGATCTTCCCCCAACTCCGGCCTCCGATCTTCCCCCAACCCCGGCCTCCGATCTTCCCCCAACCCCGGCCTCCGATCTTCCCCCAACCCCAGCCTCCGATCTTCCCCCAACCCCGGCCTCCGATCTTCCCCCAACCCCAGCCTCCGATCTTCCCCCAACCCCGGCCTCCGATCTTCCCCCAACCCCAGCCTCCGATCTTCCCCCAACCCCAGCCTCCGATCTTCCCCCAACCCCAGCCTCCGATCTTCCCCCAACTGTTAAATCTCAAGAGTTTAATAACCTTGCTTGTATAACAATTAAAAGAGTACGCAGGAGACAGAGTTCAGTTAACAGCCATGACTTTCCAGAATCTTCTCTACTTCATGCACTCTATTTCCCATAGTGCATTGCACATCACAACTACGGTAAGCTATGTGGGACAATTCAAATACAACATTCAAAATACACAACATCTCCTCCCCTCTTACATTAGATGTCCCAATAGAACCACAAAATTTAAAAACACAATAATAATTCAAAATTTTTTAAAACACAATAATAACACAGATAAAGGATAAGCCTCTGAACTATAAGTTCAAACGTATAGGGGCCGCCGCTCTCTGGTAGGATACCGGCGGTCAACCTGGCTCTCCAGTTCATTGTCTCTCACAGGTGACGTCAACACAGGTGTAGGCAGCTGAGGTGCCTGTATACAGGTCTCCCTTGCTGGTGAGATAGGGGCTGAAGCGGCTGCTTCCTCAGAAGGTGAGCCTCTCGGTGTAGAAGGCGGATGACCCACAGCATCACCCAATGGCAGATAAACTGCTGTTGGTGGTTCAGTGGGTGTTGCTGCACTTCGTAGAAGCTGATCGGTGTGTCTCTTCCAGACAATGTCCTCGGGTGTCTGTACAGTGTAGGATACTGGACCAGTCTGTGCAATGACAGTAGCAGGAACCCACTTAGGTCCACCACTGTAGTTCCGTGCCAACACATGTTCACCTGGACTGAAGACTCTGTCTTTGGAGCATTGTTCACGTCACTTGATCTGCTTGTCCTGCTGATACTGTACCATGTCTTTCACCTTTGGCGGTTTCAGCAGGTCGAAGTTGGTTCGTAGCTCTCTTTTGAGCAGTAGAACAGCAGGTGATGCTTTTGTGGTTGCATGTGGTGTGTTCCTGTAACTCAACAGGAAACTATTCAGGCGCTGATGAAGCGTTCCCTGGCCTTGCAATGCCTTTAGAGAGTGTTTCATGGTCTGAACAAACCTCTCAGCTAGACTATTGGTCGCAGGGTGGTATGTTGTATGCCATTCACCTGCAGGAATGTAGCCACTTCTTGTGACACCCACTGTGGACCGTTGTCTGAGACAAGTTGCATCAGAGATCCAAATCGGCTGAACACCTCACCTAACTTCTCGATGGTCTTCTCAGCGGTGGTGGACCTCATTATAACAACCTCTGGCCACTTACTGTGCACGTCAACAGCCACCAGGAACATTCTCTCCTCGAATGGACCTGCAAAGTCTACATGAATGCGGTGCCATGCTTCCTCCGGAAAGTCCCAGGGGTGAAGAGGTGCAAGCTGAGGCACAGTACGAACTCTCTGACATGAGGAACAGGTTTTAGCTTTGTCCTCAATCTGTCCATCCATACCCGGCCGCCAGAAGTAGCTCCTCGCTATTTCTTTCATACGAACCATTCCGCAGTGTCCGGAGTGTAGTTGCTGTAAAACTGGTTTCCGTAGCGATGGTGGAATAACCACTCTCCTCCCCCACAGCAAACATCCAGACTGCACCGACAGTTCGTTTCCCCTTAAGAGATATGGTTTCAGGTTTGGGTCATCGCTGTCAAGCTTGCCCCTGACGATAATGTCCAGCACTGCAGACAACACTGGGTCATTTCTGGTGTTTCGTCGGACCTGTGTCGAAGTAACGGGTGCGTTCTCCACCTGCCTAAAATAGCAGATGTCCATGCTACGCGTCATAGGCTTGGTGACAGGCAGCGGCAACCTGGAAAGACCGTCAGCATTGCCGTGCAGGTCAGACTTACGATATCTAATGTCAAATGTGTGTGCAGACAACCGCAGCGCCCACCTTTGCATTCTGCTCGCAGCAAGTGACGGAATCCCTGTATGTGGCCCGAAGATGGTCGTGAGAGGGCGGTGATCTGTTCGTAGGGTGAACTGTCTCCCGTACAAATATTGGTGAAACTTGTGAACGCCAAAAACGATGCTCAGTGCTTCTCGTTCTATTTGGGCGTAGTTAGTTTCAGCTCTGTTCAAAGTCCTAGATGCGAATGCTATCGGCTTCTCTTCTCCATTTGGCATGATATGAGAAACAACCGCTCCCACACCATATGACGATGCATCGCAAGCTAACTGTATTGGTAATGAAGGGTTAAAATGCATCAAAGCCTCTGACTTCAGGAGCGTGTCCTTTGCTGTCATGAACGCCTCCTGGCACTTGTTAGTCCATTCCCACTTCTTGTCTTTACATAGCAACCAATGCAGCGGCCTCAGCATCGAGGCTAGGTTCGGTATGAACCGTCCATAGTAGTTCAGTAACCCTAGAAAAGAACGCAGCTGGCTGATATTTTCAGGTGCTGGGGCATCCACAATTGCCTTGGTCTTAGACAGTGCCTTGTGAAGGCCTGTGGCATCGATCACATGACCGAGGTACTCAACTGATGCCTGAAAAAAATCGCATTTATCCCTGCGAACTCTGAGTCCGTAATCCCTCAATCTCTGTAGCGTTGCGTCCAAGTTACGCAGATGGTCTTGGTCATCACACCCAGTAACTAAGATATCATCTAAGTAGCACTGGACTCCAGGCAATCCACTAAGGATCTGGTCCATAGCACGTTGGAAAAGCGCTGGAGCTGATGTAATTCCGAAAGGAAGTCGACGATACCTAAATAGGCCCTTGTGCGTCACAATAGTCAGCATTTCTCGTGACTGTTCATCCACATGCATTTGCAGGTAGGCTTGACAGAGGTCGATTGTGCTAAACTTCTGGCCCCCAGCAAGTCACGCAAACAAATCATCAATATGGGGAAGCGGATATTGCTCCACTGACAATACAGGGTTAACAGTTACTTTAAAATCTCCACATATCCTAACTCCACCCCCTTTCTTGAGCACTGGTACGATGGGCATTGCCCATTCACTCATGCTGACTGGTTCTAGTACTCCGCTTTCAACTAGGGCTTCTAAGTCAGCCTCGACTTTTGGTCTGATGGCAAAAGGTACGGGTCGTGCCTTCATGAACTTGGGTTTGCTATCCTGCTTAATACGAAGCTTCACAGTAATACCTTTCATGCTACCTGTTATATCCGTGTATCTTAATGTTGTGTCCTTCAATAATCAGACAAAGACTGCAGGGAACGATCAACAGGTGTTTACTGAATGAGGGTTCAAACTGCAACTGACTGTACAGATCACTACTCAGGGTTTATATACAGGTGTGCTCACTGCCGGTACTACAGGATACAGGAGCTGTAAAAAGTAGTTCTCCCCCTTAAAGGTACATACATTACAATTCCTCCCCTTTTAGATTAACAGTACCATAACACTCATTTAACAATTAAATATCAACCTAATTACAATTAATACTTTTAACATGCAACATTAACTGAAAATAGTCTATTTATAAATTCAGTCTTTGGGGAGGCTTCCTGATTCTTTCTGGCTAACGCCTTTCCCGAGTGTCTCGCTCTTGGTGCGGAGGCGATTCTAACACCCTGTCGTCAGTTGATTCATCAGCTTCCAATGCTATTGTTTCTGAGGTAGATGCGACCTGTACGTCGGGTTCCTCACCAGGTACGTATGGCCAAGACATGGGGTTGACTCGTTCCTGTGACTCTAGGATCTGGTCAGCATGGCGTCTCACAATGTTCTCCCCAACATCCACTGTGTACATTAGTGGCCCCTGCCGTGTGCATATCGTTCCTGGTTGCCATTTCTCTGTTCAGTAGTCGCGGGCCTATACTGGTTGCCCTGTATTGAAGCTCCTTGTCGGCTTCTCATTGATGTGCTGGAATTGCTTACTCTCAACATCTCTTCGTACATTTGGTCTGAGCAAATCCAGATGAGATCTCAACCTTCGGTTAAAGAACATCATGGCCGGGGCCTGGTTGGTGACTGCATGTGTCGCATTTCTGTAGGCTAACAGGAAATTGTCCACCTTATGCTGCAGTGGAATGTCGTCATCGCACATGGCCTTTACTGCTTTTTTAAAGGTTTGTACGAACCTCTCAGCCAATCCATTTGTGACTGGATGCTACGGGGTGGATGTATAATGCCTTACCCCATTCCTTTTCATAAATCTTCGAAACTCTTCGGACACAAGCTGTGGTCCGTTATCAGAGCAAATCTGCTCTGGCAAGCCGTTGCTGGCAAAAATGGTCCGTAGGACTGCAGTAGTTTTCTCCGTGGTGGTGGAGGACATTTTGATCACCTCAGGCCATTTCGAGTGCGCATCCACGGCTATTAAAAACATTGAGTCCATGAATGGACCAGCAAAATCAATATGCACCCGTTGCCATGGAGATGAGGGCCACTCCCATGGGTATAGAGGGGCATGTGGTGGTGCATTTTGGACCTTCTGGCATCCTGAGCAGCTCGTTGTCAGGCCCTCGATTTGCTGATCGATCCCCGGCCACCACACTTAAGCCCTAGCAAGGCTTTTCATTTTTACCCCTCCCAGATGACCTTCGTGAAGCTCATTGAGCACTCTCTCCCTTAACTTGGGTGGAATTACCACTCGGGATCCACACATCAAGGTCCCCTGGCATACTGACAGCTGTTCTCTTCTGGATGAGAATGCTGGCAACAGTGAGTCGCCATGTGCTGGCCATCCCTTCACCGTCAAATCATATACCCGAGACAGTGTCGGGTCATTTCGGGTCTCCTTCTCTATACCAGCGTTAGTTACTGACAAGCATTCAATTATAGTCGAATGAAATATTTCGACAGGATCCACTGCTGGTGCTTCCTCCGCAGTAGGCAGTGGCAGGCGTGATAGCCCATCAGCGTTTCCATGCTGTTTCGTGCCCTTATACTCGATTTCATATTGGTGCGCCCCTAGAAAAAGGGACCATCTTTGTAGCCATTGCGCAGTCATCACCGGAATGCCCTTCTTTGGATTAAAGATGGAGACAAGTGGTTAGTGGTCAGTCAGCAAGGTGAACTTCTGCCCGTGCAGATAGTGATTGACCTTTTTCACTCCCCACACTAGGCTGAGGGCCTCCCTGTCAATCTGGGCGTAGTTACGCTCGGCTGAGGTTAGTGACCGAGACGCAAAGGCTACTGGCCTCTCCGAGCCGTCCGGGAATTTGTGCGACAGCACCGCTCCAATGCCATAGGGTGATGCATCACACGCCAACCGAATTGGTAGTGCTGGGTTGAAATGAGCCAACACCTCTTTTGATGTGATCAATGCTTTGCTCTTCTGGAAAGCTTGTTGACATTCATCACTCCACTTCCATGGTACCCCCGTTTGCAGTAGGGTGTTCAGTGGGTGTAGTACGGTAGACAAATTCAGCAAGAACTTATGGTAGTAGTTCACCAGCCCGAGGAACGACCTCAGTTGTGACACATTTTTCGGTGCTGGAGCCTTGACTACTGCCTCAATCTTTTCAGGGGACTTATGTAACCCCTCTTTATCAATAATGTGGCCACAATACGAGATCTGCTTCTGGAAAAACTTGCATTTGTGGCGATTAGCTCGGAGCCCATATTCCTTCAATCTAGTGAGCACCTGCTCCAGGTTGGCGAGGTGATCACTGTCATTTTCGCCCGTGACCAGGATGTCGTCCAAATAACACTGGGTCCCTGGAATCACTTGCAGGACTTGTTCCATTGCCCTTTGCCAAATAGCCGGAGCGGATGCTACCCCGAACACCAGCCGGTTGTATTGGTAGAGACCTTTATGAGTGTTGATCGTGAGGTACTGTTTCAAGGCTTCTTCTACCTCCATTTGCAGGTACGCCTGTATTATGTCCGTGTGTAATTGAGACATGGACTGCAGGAGTTGGTTATAACAGGCCTTTACTGAGTGGAGACAAACTGGAACTACTATGCAAAAGTTACTACACAGGCTTATATACAGGGGTGGTCACTACTGGTACTGCAGTATACAGGGGCTGCAGAATATAGTTCCTTCTGCAAAGTACATACACTCCAATTCCTCCCCTTTTAGCTAAACAGTACATAACATTCGATTAATAATTAAATAACATATTTACAATTACAGTTGCTAGATACATTAGCTGAAGTTAAGCAATTATAAGTTCAGTCTTTGAGGAGGCTTCCTGATTCTGTCTGGATAACGCCTCTTTGGGGTATCAGGTTCTTCTGGCAAAGTTGATTCGGGATCAACGTCGTTGTTTGGTTCGTCTGCTTCCAATATCACCGATTCTGGGGTAGATGCAATTGGTACTTCGGTTTCATCACCAGGTGTATCGGATCGTGATGTGGAATTGACGTTTTCCAGTGACTCTAGAATCTGGTCAGCATGGTGTCTTACAATGCTCTCTCCAACGTCCACGGTATACATTAGAGGTCCTTGCCGTGTACAGATCATTCCTGGCTGCCATTTCTCTGTGCGGTAGTCCCGGGCCAAAACTGGTTGACCTATCTTAAAACTCCTGGTCGGCCTTTCATTCATATTCTGAAACTGCCTGTTCTCCACATCTCTTCTGATGCTTGGCTTAACCAAATCCAAGCGGCATCGTAGTCTTCGATTGAAGAACATCATGGCTGGAGTTTGGTTGGTAACCGCATGTGTCGCATTCCGGTAGGCAAACAAGAAGTTATCCACCTTGTGTTGTAGGGGTATGTCTTCATTACACATTGCCTTGATAGCCTTCTTGAATGTTTGAACGAACCTCTCAGCCAAGCCATTGGTGGCTGGATGATATGGGGCGGATGTGTAATGCTTAACACCATTGTTCTTTAAGAACCTCCGGAACTCTTCAGACACAAACTGTGGTCCATTGTCAGAGCAAATCTGTTCAGGCAGCCCATTTCTGGTGAATATGGTTCGTAAGACTGTGATAGTTTTTTTCTGTGGTGGTTGAGGACATTTTTATTACCTCTGGCCACTTTGAATTTGCATCCACCGCAATTAAAAACATCGAGTCCATAAATGGACCAGCAAAATCAATGTGCACCCTTTGCCATGGAGATGAGGGCCACTCCCATGGATGTAGAGGGGCTTGTGGTGGGGCGTTTTGGACCTTCTGGCATCCTGTACAGCTCTTGGTCATCTCTTCGATTTCTCTATCGATTCCCGGCCACCACACAAACGCTCTGGCTAAGTTCTTCATTTTTACCCCTCCCAGATGACCCTCATGAAGCTCATTGAGCACTCTATCCTTCAATTTGGGTGGAATTACTACTCTGGATCCACACATCAAGGTTCCTCTGCACACTGACAGCTGTTCTCTTCTCAGCGAGAATGCTGGCAACAGTGGTTCGCCATGTGCTGGCCATCCCTTCACCGTTAAATCATAGACCCAGGAGAGTGTCGGGTCATTTCGTGTTTCCTTTTCTATGTTTGCATTCGTCACAGGGAGACATTCGACTATGGTCGAGTGGAATATCTCCACTGGATCCACTGCAGGTGCTTCTTCCACCATCGGCAACGGTAGGTGTGACAATCCATCAGCATTCCCATGCTGTTTAGTTCCTTTGTACTCAATGTCATATTGGTGTGCCCCTAGGAAAAGGGACCACCTCTGTAGCCGTTGTGCTGTCATTATCAGGACGCCCTTCTGAGTGTTGAAAATGAAGACAAGAGGTTGATGATTAGTTAGTAGAGTAAATTTCTGACCATGCAGGTAGTGATTGAACTTCTTCACCCCCCACACCAGGCTGAGGGCCTCTCTGTCAATCTGGGCATAGTTACGCTCGGCTGAAGTTAACGAGCGTGACGCAAAAGCTATCGGCCTCTCTGAACCATCAAGGAATTTATGTGACAGTACCGCTCCAATGCCGTAGGGAGACGCATCACACGCCAGTCTTATCGGTAGTGATGGGTTGTAGTGAGCCAATACTTCTCTTGAAGTGATTAGGTCTTTACTCTTCTGAAAGGCCCGCTTACATTCATCGCTCCAGTTCCCTGCTACTCCAGCTTGTAGTAGGGCGTTCAGTGGGTGCAGAATTGTGGACAAATTCGGCAAAAACTTATGGTAGTAATTCACCAATCCGAGGGATGACCTCAGTTGCGACAGATTTTCCGGCGCTGGAGCCTTAACTACCGCTTCAATTTTGTCAGGGGACTTATGTAACCCCTCTTCATCAATCACGTGGCCACAATACGATATCTGTTTCTTAAAAAACTCGCACTTGGGGCGATTGGCTCGTAGCCCATGTTCTCTTAGTCTAGTGAGCACCTGCTCTAGGTTGGCAAGGTGTTCACTGTCATCTTCACCTGTCACTAGGATGACGTCCAAGTAACACTGAGTCCCCGGAATCCCTTGCAGGACTTGTTCCATCGCTCTTTGCCATATCGCCGGAGCTGATGCTACTCCGAATACCAGTCAATTATACTGGTAAAGACCTTTGTGAGTGTTTATCGTGAGATACTTCCTAGAGGGTTCTTCAACCTCCATCTGCAAATATGCTTGTGCTAGGTCAATTTTTGTAAAACACTTCCCTCCAGATAGTGAGGTGAAAATATCTTCTATCCTCGGGAGAGGATATTGTACTGTGTGAAGGACTGGGTTCACCGTCACCTTGAAGTCCCCACAGATGCAAACCTTCCTTGGCTCCTCAGACTTATTGTTTAACGTTTTCTTCATGACAGGAACGATGGGTGTCGCCCACTCGCTCCAGTCTACCTTAGATAACACGCCTGCATTCTCCAGATTCTCCAGCTCTGCCTCGACGGCTGGGCAAATTGCATATGGTACCGGTCTTGCTTTGAAAAACTTGGGAATTGCATTCTCTTCTATTTTTATCGAGGCAGTTACGCCTTTAAGAGTTCCCAGTTCTTGTTGAAATACCTCTTTGGCGTTAGCTAAGATTTTTGACAATCATCCAGGTGGGACGACGTCATCCTTTTTACCAGCCACCGTCAGTGTCTGAATGGAGTGCCAGTCTAAACTTATCTTTCTGATCCATTCACGTCCCAATAATGGTTGTCCACCATCTTGCAGTATGTACAGATACAATTTCTGTAATTCCTTGCCGTTGTATTCGACAAGCACCCTTATTTTCCCTCTGGGGTATATTTTTTGCCCCGTATACATCTTCAAGACAATGGATGTCTCTTTCAAGGGTATGTGTGAGAATAGCCGCTCGTAGTCTCGTCGATTCATGACGGTCAGGGCTGATCCTGTATCCAATACCATTTTGACTTGGGACCCTGCTATCGTGAGGGTGACCCAAATGTTTCGGTGATCCTCTTTTGGGATTACGTTGTGAAGTTTGAGATAGCTTAGTCTCTTGTTCCCGGATTCACTATCGCTCATCTGGTCTTCGGAACTACTGTCCGTCATCTTTTGTACTTTCCTGTACTGTTCCTTAGTAGCCTTTTTGTTGTCGTTAGTCTTCTTCCCAGACCTGCAAACTCGTGCAATGTGTCCCATCTTTCCGCATTGCCTGCATATTTTGCCCTTGGACCAGCAGTCCTTCTGGTCATGGGTTGTTCTGCCACAGCGATAACATTTTTCAAATCCCCGTGTCATTTCGTTGGTGCCGTATTCCTGTGGCTTTTGCTGTATTTCCGCAGCTCCCCTTGCTGCTGCTTCGTACGATACTGCCACGCTGAAAGCCTTATCTAGCGTCAGCTCTTTCTCTGAGAGTAACCTCTTCTGGGTTCCTTCACTCAGGAGTCCACAGACAAATTTGTCCCATAGGGTATCTGCCAGTCCTGCTCCGAACTGGCAGTGCTTTGATAGCTTGCGTAGTTCCGTAAGGTAATCAGCATTGCTCTCATCTTTATGCTGATTTCTCCTGTGGAATTTAAATCTTTCTGCGATCAGCAGCGGTGTAGGATTTAGGTGTTCCTGTAGGATATCAACAATTTCGTTAAAACTCTTCACCATCGGTTTGGCTGGAGTAATCAGGTTCCGCAATAGGCCGTACGTTCTTGTGCCCATTAAGTTTAGTAGTACCGATGCCTTTTTCTCATCGGCTACTTCGTTTGCCTTGCAATATACCTCGACTCTTTCCACATACGTGGTCCAGTCTTCTATTGCATTATCAAAGGCAGTGATATTGCCAGTCTTCAGCATCTTGGAAATCTAAGATGGCGCCTCCCGCGCTTTGCCTTCTTCCCCGATTTAACAAAATGGCACCTCCCGCGCTTTCCGTCTTCCCCGCTGCTGCTAGCGCTGTTGCTGGCGTTTTATGCCTCGATGGCGACGCCCTATGGTCTTCACGCAGTTCCCCCCCGCGCTGCTGCTAACGCCGCTCTCCGCGGTTCCCATGGCAAACTGCAGCTCCTCGCGGCTTTCTGCGCTTCTAATTTCTTTTATTTCCCCGTCATCGGAGCAACCCTGCGGGACACTTTCCTCCCTCTTTTCAGGTCTGTACGCTGCCCGGCTTCATAGCACCAGCCGCGCCCTGTGTGCTCCACCCTCTCTCTCTCTCTCCTCTTCCCGACAACGCTGCTCGGCCCCGTTGAAAAGCCACCCGATCGAGCTCTAGCCTGCCGCAGCCCAGGAAGGATCAGTGTACTACCTGCCACCAGCCCGATTAGCTGGAACACCATCGACAGGATAACCAAGCCCCGCTCTCGACAGCCTCTCCTGCAAATCTTCAACTCCGATGAATCAGAGGCGGTTGCCCACGGTCGACGCCCATTTCTTCTGTTTGTTTTATTTATTTATTTATTTTTCTTTCTTCCTTCTGGCCTCGACCTCTGACAACTTCACTTCAGGGATGGATCCCCATGAGGTGGTGCAGACTGTAGGTAAGTTCGGATCTGCTCGTCGCCAGTATTATGTCCGTGTGTAATTGAGACACGGACTGCAGAAGTTGGTTATAACAGGTCTTTACTGAGTGGAGACAAACTGGAACTACTATGCAAAAGTTACTACACAGGCTTATATACAGGGGTGGTCACTACTGGTACTGCAGTATACAGGGGCTGCCGAATATAGTTCCTTCTGCAAAGTACATACACTACAGCCTGGGCCAGATCAATCTTAGTGAAGCGTTTCCCTCCAGATAGCGAGGCGAAAATATCTTCAATCCGCGGAAGTGGATATTGTACAGTGTGAAGGGCTGGGTTCACTGTCGCCTTAAAGTCCCCACAGATGTGAACCTTCTTTGGTTCCCCAGGCGTATTACTCAACGACCTCTTCATTACAGGAACAATGGGTGCAGCCCACTCGCTCCAGTCCACTTTGGACAGTACTCCTGAACGTTCCAAACCTTCCAGCTCTGCTTCGACGGCTGGGCGGATCGCAAAAGGTACCGGTCTGGCCTTAAAAAACTTTGGGCTTGCATTTTCCTCTATTTTGATCGTCGCTGTTATGCCTTTTAGTCTTCCGAGTCCCTGCTGGAACACTTCTTGTGCATCAGTTAGCATTTTTGACAGTCGTCCAGGTGTGACGTCGTCATCCTTTTTGGCATCTACAGTCAGTGCTTGTATGGAATGCCAATCTAGCTGTATCATCCGGATCCATTCACGTCCTAGTAGTGGTGGTCCTCCATCTGGCAATACATATAGGTCCATTTTTGGTGTTTCCTTGCCGTTATATATAACGTTCACCCTTATTTTTCCTTTGGGGTAGACTTTTTGCCCCATGTACGTCTTCAAGACAATCTTTGTATCTCTCAAGGGTATATGTGAGAATAGCCGCTTGTAGTCCCTTCGGTTTATGACTGTTAGGGCTGATCCTGTGTCCAATTCCATTTTCACTTGGACTTCTGCTATCTTGAGCGTGACCCAGATAGTTTGGTGATCCTCCGTTTTGATCACATTATGTAGTTTCAGACAACCCAGCTCCTTGCTTCCGGAGTCTGTATCACTCTTCTGTTCGTCTGAACTACTCTCCGTCACCTTATGTACCTTCTTGTACTTCTCCTGTGGAGATTTCTTGCTGCTGGTTTTCTTTCCCGACCTGCAGACTCTTGCTATGTGTCCTACTTTTCCACACTGTCTGCACACTTTGTCCTTGAACCAGCAATCATTATGGTCGTGTGTTGTTCTGCCGCAGCGATAGCACTTCACTGTTCCGTATGACATTTCATTTGTGCCATATTCTTGCGGTCTCCGTTGTATCTCTGCAGCGCCCCGTGCTGCTGCTTCGTGTGATACTGCAACGCTGAAAGCCTTGTCCAGCGTAAGATCCTTTTCTGATAGAAGCCGTTTCTGGGTTCCTTCACTTTGAAGCCCACACACAAACTTGTCCCTTAAAGTATCTGCTGGTCCCGTTCCAAACTGGCAGTGTTTCGATAGCTTGCGCAGTTCCGTTAAATACTCAGCATTACTTTCATCTTTATGCTGGTTCCTTTTGTGAAACTTAAATCTTTCTGCTATCAGCAGCGGTGTGGGGTTTAAGTGGTCCTGTAGGATTGACACTATGTTTTCAAAATCCTTTTCTACTGGCTTCTCTGGGGTTACTGGGTTTCGTAGTAAGCCATACGTTTTGGCACCCATTGAATTCAACAATACCAGCGCTTTCTTGTCATCTGGCACTTCATTCGCCTTGCAGTATACTTCTATGCGTTCAACGTATGTCGTCCAATCTTCGACTTCATTGTCGAACGCTGTGATACTGCCACTCTTCGGCATTTTTGGGTGTGGTTAGACTGGCTTAAAATGGCGTCTCCCGCGCTTTCCTTTCTTCCCCGCTGTGGCTTAAAATGGCGTCTCCCGTGCTTTCCTTTCTTCCCCGCTGCGGCTTAAAATGGCGTCTCCCGCGCTGCTGCCATCGCTGCTCTCGGCGGTCCTCGTGGCAAATGGCGACGCCCTGTGGGTTTCGTGCGCTGCTCCTGTGCTGCTGCCAATGCCGCTCTCTGCGGTCCTCGTGGCAATGGCAGCACCTCGCGTGTTCCTGCACGCCTCTCTCCCCCGTTGACGCTGCTCGGCCGTTGAACACCGGCTGCGCTCTGCTCTCTCTCGCCTCTCTCCCCATTGATGCCGCTCGGTCCTGAACACCGGCTGCGCCCTGTGCGCTCTGCCCTCTCTCTCTCCCCCATCGACGCTGCTTGGCCTTTTTCTGTGCCGCTCGGTCAGCTCTAGCCGCCGCTGTCCGGGAAGGGTCTGCGCAGTACCTGTTGCCAGCCCATTTCGCTGGACCACCGTGACTGGAAAGCCAAGCCTGGCTCTCGACAGCCTCCCCCGCGATGCTCAAATCTCCGCTGGATGACTGGGCGGTTGCCCGTGGTCGACGCCAGTGCTTCTGGACTCGACCTCCTTCCACTGTTCTCCAGGAGCGAATCCCTGGGAGGTGATGCAGAGTTGCAGGTAGGTTCAAATCTGCTCGTCACCAATGTTATATCCGTGTATCTTAATGTTGTGTCCTTCAATAATCAGACAAAGACTGCAGGGAACGATCAACAGGTGTTTACTGAATGAGGGTTCAAACTGCAACTGACTGTACAGATCACTACTCAGGGTTTATATACAGGTGTGGTCACTGCCGGTACTACAGGATACAGGAGCTGTAAAAAGTAGTTCTCCCCCTTAAAGGTACATACATTACACTACCCAGTTCTCCATTAAAGACTTCTGCATATTTCTTTAAGATGGCGGGTAAGCCTGGATCATTGTGTGACATCATGTAGACTGATGACCAGTCTAATTTTATTTCCTCCATCCACGGACGTCCCAGCAGAGAGGGGTAGTCTCCTTTAACTACGTAGAGTGGTAACTTCCTCGTTTGTCCATTCAACTGAACTGTGACCTCAGTGATACCTCTCACGGTTACTCTTTCACTGGTATATGTCTTTAACGCTATGTTAGCTGGCTGAAGTGTAAGGTGCTTTAATGTCTTTTTGTAGACTGTCTCTGACATAAGAGATACTGCTGCCCCGGTATCGATCTGCATTCGCACAGGCTGCCCCTCTAGCAAGGGTGAGACCCAGTAGCCATGCGAATCCCCAGCTACAGTCAGCACGTTCAGTAATAGTTCCTCCTCTGAAGTGTCACTTGCCTCTGTTTTGTCCTGTTCTACATGCTTCTTTGTCTTTTGTCTGAATGTTTTTTTTCTTCCATCCGTCTTTGACGTTTTCTCTGTGTCCTTTTTATTTCTGCATGCACGCTGAATATGTCCCTTTTTACCACAGCTGTGGCAATCCATGTCCACACACCAGCATGCAGACGCAAGATGCCCCGCTTTGCCACAACGGAAGCATGGCCCTTGCTCTCTGTTCTTACTTTGTGCACTTTTTCTGTTGCACCCAACTGTTGAGCTTCCTTAGCTGCCAATTCCATGAAAATACTGATTTCAATGGCCTTTTGTAGAGTCAGATTACTCTCCGTTAATAGTCTCTTCTGTATGGCTTCAGTTCTCATACCACACACTAGCCTGTCTCTTATAGTATCATTTAGCACGTCATTAAACTCACAGTGCTCTGATAGTCTTTTTAGTGCAGCTACAAACATGGTCACTGTTTCTCCTTCTTCCTGGTTACGCCTGTGGAACCTAAACCTCTCAGCTATAACTAGGGGTTTGGGTGAAAAATGCCCTTTTAGTATCTCCACAATTTCGCTATATTGTTTAGTCCCTGGTTTATCTGGATGCACTAAAGTACGCAAAAGATTGAAAGTCTTTGGTCCCATCACACTTAACAATGTAGGTACAACTTTGTTCCTTCCAATGTCATTTGCTTGTGTGAAGTATTCAAATTGTTCTGTGTATGAGCTCCATTGTTCGACATTCTCATCAAACGGTCCAATGTTACCAATAATTCCAGCCATTTTCCTTCTCTCAGGCTCCTAATTATCATTCACTAAGGATCCTTCCAATGTTGAACTCAACTAAAATCACTATCAGTTAAGTGCTTCAATTCACAGATTGTTTCACAGTTGAATAAATGTCCTTCCCGATTTACTCACTTTAATTAACTGTCCACGGCAAAAATAACAGTTTTAAACACGTAAAACCCGACTATCTTCCGCACAGCAGAGCCACGACGTCCTCGTCGCCACTTTTGTTATATCTCAAGAGTTTAATAACCTTGCTTTTATGACAATTAAAAGAGTACACAGGAGACAGAGTTCAGTTAACAGCCATCTTTCCAGAATCTTCTCCACTTCATGCACTCTATTTCCCATAGTGCATTGCACATCACAACTACAGTAAGCTATGTGGGACAATTCAAATACAACATTCAAAATACACAACACTGGCCTCCGATCTTCCCCCGGCCCCCGATCTTCCCCCGGCCCCCGATCTTCCCCCGGCCTCCGATCTTCCCCCGGCCTCTGATCTTCTCCCAGCCTCCGATCTTCCCCCGGCCTCCGATCTTCCCCCGGCCCCAGCCTCTGATCTCCCCTCTGATCTGGATCCCAATCTTCCCCCAACCCCTGATCTCTCCTCTGGCCTCCAATCTCCCTCTCCCCCCTGCCCCCCACACCATCGCTGGCAATTTTGATCCCTCCCTCCATCCTCTCCACTCTCCGGCTGAAGCCTGGTGTCAAAGGCCTACTCACCCGACAGCCAGCCAGCCTCTCAATCTGGCTGGCTGCGGCCGGGAAACGGAGACAAAAAATTATAATTAGGTCCTATCATTAAATTCTGCATGATCTGAGGGAAACCCGTTCTTTCGGATTTCCCAACCGCAAAATTGCCCCCCGCCCCCCACATTCGAGAAAAGATGTGGCCTTGGTCTCTTGTTGGGACAAATTAAAGAATGGCAGGAAGGGCATGGTGCAATACTATAAAATGCAGGTGAAAAGTCATTGACCGCACATTAATTTGAAAGTTCCAGGTACAGGAAACTTTCTGGTATCCGGCACGGACGGGACCGACGTATTGCCGGTTCATCAACAATTCCGGATAACCGAACGCTATAGTAAAAGATACGGAGCTCAGAGCTCTGTATAAAGCAACAAACCGCAACAGCTTCAAAACAATCAGCAGAAGTTGCAAGCATCTCTGTAGCTTAGCAACAGCTTCAGCTACACCCTTGCACAGCAACAAATCAATTCAAAAAAGTAACTAAAAGTAAAAAAAGTTACCTGAACCGACTCCTGAATTTTGCCGGTGGATAGAGCGTTCCGGTTATTTAGGGGCCGGTTAATCGAAAGTTTCCTGTAGTTGCATTTTATTTACTTGCGCTCCCAAAGTAAAACTCGTAGATGATCACAACTTGGCCAGTCTCCATGTAATTGATGAAAATTCAGCCATCTTATCTGCAGGGTATCAACAGACTCTGTGGATGGTTTTAGTTGCACATGTTTGTATTTGTTCATCACTCATCCTAAATCAGTTTAATGCACTGACAGGTAGAAATTGGATGTCATCACTGAAAACAATTCAAGCATCATGCATTACATGGCAAGTTAAGAGTTATTAAATATTTGCTGTTAGCGCCTTGTTACACATACTAAGGAGCACAGCCCTTGGGCAAGTTTGAACTCCCAGATATAATCTATTCGGCTTTGCAGCTTTCTATTTATTTATCATTTTATTGCTTAGTCTTTGCCATGGCCTCACTCTTAGTGCCAGAGCCATGTGATTTTTTTTTTGAAGCTCTACTTCTGTGTTTGTCAAAGTTTCTCACTTTGATTGGAGGACTCAGTCTGGCTTCCTGCATATGCCTTGATATCAAAGCACAAATCAGTCACAGACAAGAACTGGGGGGAAAAAGTTGCTTTTTTTCTAATTCTGTCATCTGAAACACTCCTGTTTGATGATGATGCCATTTTGACTTGAATGTGAGATCGCTTCCAGAACACTGTACATTCCATTAGAAATAAGAAATTTCACCTTTCTTTTTATACAGGTATGGAATTTTATATAGTATGAGAACCTCTTATAGATGGGAGTGCTAACAATGAATGTTCATTACATAAGAAAATGACAAATCATTGAATGAGAAAGGAGCATTTTGGATCATCAATTCTGCTACTTCCACAATCTACTGTAACTTGGACGCTGTTTCCCCCTTTTAATCTCCTGAGGCAAAGACCATCATAAATATTTCCTGACCTTGAAGCTAATCGAAGAAATCTCCAAACTATTCATCCATCCTAATATTTCCAAGATACTGCCATCATCTGCAGTCCTCCATATATTACCCGCTCCTGTCCCGCTCCTGTTGATGAAGCACCCTGGGCTTAACACTGCATTTAAATCTGTTAATTCAACTTGCTTACACTGCTGCGCTCAATAGCCCCTCCCAGTCAACTTCCTGATTTCTCTGGTGAGTGCTGATCAACTAAATAAGAACAAGTGAAAAAGTAAGGAGGCACCGTCTTCATGAAAAGGTTGTTTTTTAAGAAGGAGAGCTATGTCACACTGACATCACTCACAAGGGACACAATGACATGTTTGAATGTAATTTACATTATCAATTTGTGTGATTTTACAAATGAGCAAAGCATTGTCAAACATTTTTATATGCAGACAGGAGGATAGATTTTCCGATTGGTTACACCTTATTAATGGACATGACCAACTGTAAAAATAGGTGTAGATTCATAATACCAAATTTCTACCCATTTAGCACCTCATCCAATTTTCTAGTTGGGTTCTCCACTGGTGTCATTAAGGGCCTCACAGTTTGCAGTTCATTATATTAACATTAGCCCATGTTACGTTATTGTGATATCCATGCAATTTACTGCTTTTTATGCCAGTACAGCACTCAGTCATCTAGCCACCCATGTAAAAGGGGCAACCAGAGCTGTTAGGGTGTGCTGGTTACAGAAGTGCATTTAAAGAGTCCTATACTAAAAGTTACAGCAGCATTTTGGAGTTACTTCTCAAGCTTGTTTCTTGCTATTTTTTGGTCCTTTCTTGTCAGTCAAGTAGAGAAGGCATATCAGTGACATCTGACATGGCTTCTGGAACAGAAGGTCGTGTCTTATGAATTTGATTTAATTTTTTGAAGAAGTCACCAGGATAGTGAACATGGGTAACCCAGTAAACATTGTCTACCTGGACTTTCAGAAATCTTTTGATAAGGTAACTCACAGGATAGAATCTTGTAGGAGTAGTTGTAATATTTTGCGGTGATCAATTGATTTGGATCTGCTTGGAGACCAGTTACCAGTGGTGTCCCACAAGGATCGGTATTAGGACCTTTGCTATTTGCTATTTTCTTTAATGACCTAGATGTAGGTGTTGGGGGAATGATCCGCAAGTTTGTGGATGACATCAAGATATCTTAGGTCTGTAGCGGATGCTTGAATACTCCAAGTAGATCTCGATCTGTTCGGGAATGGGCCCGTTTTTGGTAAATGATGTTAAACTTAGAAAAGTGTAGTATTATGCACGTGGGCAGGTCTAATGGTAAAATTACATACATAAGAACATAAGAACATAAGAAATAGGAGCAGGAGTAGGCCATTTAGCCCCTCGAGCCTGTTCCACCATTTAATGAGATCATGGTTGATCTGATCTTGGGCACAGCTCCATTTCCCTGCCTGCTCCTCATAACCCTTCATTCCCTTAGTCTTCAAAAATCTGTCTATCTCCACCTTAAATATATTCAGTGACCCAGCCTCCACAGCTCTCTGGGGCAGAGAATTCCACAGATTTACGACCCTCTGAGAGAAGAAATTCCTCCTCATCTCAGTTTGAAATGGGCGACCCCTTATTCTGAAACTATGCCCCCGAGTTCTAGATTTCCCCATGAGGGGAAACATCTTCTCTGCATCTACCTTGTCGAGCCCCCTCAGTATCTTATATGTTTCAATAAGATCACCTCTCATTCTTCTAAACTCCAATGAGTATAGGCCCAACCTGCTCAACCTTTCTTCATAAGACAACCCCCTCATCTCAGGAATAAACCTCATGAACCTTCTCTGAACTGCCTCCAATGCAAGTATATCACTCCTTAAATAAGGAGACCAAAACTGTACGCAGTACTCCAGGTGTGGTCTCACCAATGCCCTGTACAGTTGCAGCAGGACTTCCCTGTTTTTATACTCCAACCCCCTTGCAATAAAGGTCAACATTCCATTTGCCTTCCTGATTACTTGCTGTGCCTGCATGTTAACTTTTTGTGTTTCATGCACAAGGACTCCCAGGTCCCTCTGTACTGCAGCATTTTGTAATCTCTCTCCATTTAAATAATAATTTGCTTTTTTATTTTTCTTACCAAAGTGGATAACCTCACACTTTCCCACATTATACTCCATCTGACAAATGTTTTCTCACTAACTTAGCCTGTCTATTTCCCTTTGCAGATTCTTTGTGTCCTCTTCACAACTTGCTTTCCCACCTATCTTTGTATCATCAGCAAATTTGGCTACATTACACTCGGTCCCTTCATCTAAGTCATTAATATAAAATGTAAATAGTTGAGGCCCCAGCACTGATCTCTGTGGCACCCCACTAGTTACCGTTTGCCAACCGGAAAATGACCCATTTATCCCGACTCTCTGTTTTCTGTTAGTTAGCCAATCCTCTATCCATATATTACCCCTAACCCCGTGAGCTCTTATCTTGTGCAGTAACCTTTTATGTGGCACCTAATCAAATGCCTTCTGGAAATCCAAATACACCACATCCACTGGGTTCCCTTTATCCACCCTGCTCGTTACATCCTCAAAGAACTCTCGCAAATTTGTCAAACATGATTTCCCTTTCATAAAACCATGCTGACTCTGC
This sequence comes from Somniosus microcephalus, assembly GCF_052327205.1. Classification (NCBI taxonomy): domain Eukaryota; kingdom Metazoa; phylum Chordata; class Chondrichthyes; order Squaliformes; family Somniosidae; genus Somniosus; species Somniosus microcephalus. Next base: position 178,464,192 of record NC_140997.1, on the reverse strand, counting down.
TTGACATAATTATGATTTTCTAAATGTCCTGCTACTGCTTCCTTAATAATGGACTCCAGCATTTTCCCAATGACAGATGTTAGGCTAACTGGTCTATAGTTTCCTGCTTTCTGTCTCCCTCCCTTCTTAAATAGGGGCGTTACATTTGTGGTTTTCCAAGCTGCTGGGACCTCTCCAGAATCCAGGGAATTTTGGTAGATTGCAACCAATGCATCCACTATCTCTGCAGCCACTTCTTTTAAGACCCTAGGATGCAGGCCATCAGGTCCAGTGGACTTGTCCACCTTTAGTCCCATTTCTTTACCGAGTACTTTTTCTTTAGTGATAGTGATTGTTTTAAGTTCCCCCCTCCCTATAGCCCCTTGATTATCGATTATTGGGATGGTTTTAGTGTCTTCTACCGTGAAGACTGATACAAAATATAGGGCATCACGACTATATGGGACAGACTATATCTAGTAGGTCTTTTCCTGTCCGTCATTTTCTTGTGTTCATATGTTCGGGACTGTGCTGCCTTCTGTTAGGAATTTATATTAGTTTTCCAGTTAATTCAGGGGTTTGAGTAATTTGGGTCAATTTCCATTGTGTGCCGCCACCTAGTGGATATTTGGTACCTAGCAAGTGCGGTAAAGCGCAGTAAAGTGCAGTAAAGTGCAGTAAAGTAAACTACTGTATATCACAGACCTGCAGCCACACATGGTCTGGGAAGTTATATTCTTGTCATGCTCCAGCCTTGGACACTATTTGTCTGTAAGTACTTGAGAATGTTATAGATGATTAGTGTACACTATATTTTGCAGAAAATGTTTAGTTTGTAACTTTTCTCTGTAAGCAAACTTACACAGCTAGCCGTGAAGTGCTCGCTCTCTGTCTAGCTGGTTAACTTGTAGCCGTATTTTGATGCACTATGTACAGGGCTAATTTAAAGAGAATGCCTTTCAGTTTGCTAAATGTGTATTCACAGTAAGCTGTGTTTCCACGTGTTTTGGTAAGTTACATGCCAAATGTACTGTGTTGTTCAGGCGTACCTAAATTTGTGTATGCATATCAGTTATGTGCTTGTATACTAATGTGTGCTTCCATTTCTGTATTGTATTTCAGTTTCACAATAAGAATCTTTCAGTAAAGTGTACAAGAAAAGTCAAGCCTTGTGATTTTTATGTGAAGATATCAAGTTGTTAGCTACCTGTCTAGCTCTGCATAGGAACGCGCTGCAAGGGCAGAATAGTATGCGCTGCAAAGGCAGAATAGGGACTTTATGTCAAGTGTTTTGGCACTGCCATTTTTTTGTTACATCCACAATATTGGGACAATGGGTTTCCCAAAGGGAATCTTCCTTTATTTATTTTTTTTGGAGGAAGAAGAGGAAGAGTAACGGAGAAATGAGAGCCAAGGCACACTGTGCCAGAAGTAAACTGTACCCATCTGCTAATACTGTCCCATCCAAATTTACAAGCAGAGGTGCACTTAAAGGCCAATTACTTTGTGGAACTGGTTACAAAGGCTCTGGGTCAGTAAAGAGCACAATGCAGAGCTGAGCCATCTGTTACAAAGTCACTTGCAGCTAACATCCATCTGAGGGCTGGCACTGTCAATAGCTGTAACAGATTTCCAGCATCCACAGTAGTTTGCTTTTGTGTTGCTGTGACACTCGGCTGTGCCTTCATGTCCTCTTCCTTTTCCTCCTTCCAGACATGCTGAAATGCTGTCTCAGAAGGGAAAACGGGCCACCCTCCTCACTACCATCTCCTTCAGCACCAGCTCCACCTCACCAGCCAAGTTATGCACAGCAAGATCCCATACATAGCAAATAAATGATATATTAATCTGTCTTTGGTGATGTTACTGAGGGAGAAATGCTGGTTAGGTAACCAGGAGAAATTCCTGCTCTTCTTTAGTGACATAGGATTGTCGATGTCCTTCTGAGCAGGCAGAGCCTCAGTTTAATAACTCGTCTGAAAGACAACACCTCTGACAATGCAAAATTACCTCAATACTGCACTGCAATGACAGGCTAGGTTATATGCTCAGATTCGTAGTGCGGCTTGACCCGCAGAGAGGAGAGCGTTATCAACTGAGTCAAGTTGATACTGTTGTAACAGTTTAAATTTCTAAATGTGAGTACTGTTGCTTTTTAATGGAATACCCTTTGATTATGAGAAGGTTAAAGCATAGTTTGTTTTATTTTTCTTAGAACTAACAAAATGACCTTTCCTGTCTAGAAAGGTCAGCAGTATTCTTTGAGCTAAACTTCCAGCCACTGTGAAATGCATTCTACAGCTGAACCTATCAGCTGAAAATGTTACTGCAAAAGCCAAACTCTTAAGACTCTTAAGAAAGGTCTAAGAGGGCCATTACTTGGTTATATACTGCCATCTAATCTTGAAAGTCATTTCCATGGGTTGCTAGACAGTGCAAATTGCTGAGAGCCTGGACTGATGACATAGGTTCCAGGGAAAATTCTGAACTGTAATGGTTTAATTTTCCAGCTTAGAGCTGCGTTGGTAGAGCCAAGCTACTGAGAGGAATCGGGGGGAGAAATTCGGTACCTTAGTGCCTCCAGTTAGCGCCTGGTGGGGGCTCTAATGGGGTGCTGAGGCAGTAGCGCCGCGGCGAGGCAAATCCAGCGCCGCACGCCAAATTCGGCACCCCCGAAGCATTGGCGCTATGAGTTAGCGCCAGGGACATCAGCGCCAGGCAGATCATGATGTCAGCAAGCGTGCAATGCTCACAGGCCGCCCGATCTGCCAAATTGAGTATCGCCCCCTGCCTTAGCACCTCGCCCCGACAGCGACAGGGAGAGGAGGTGTCAAGCAGGCGGATGCCGGCTCCAGGGCGCTATTTAAAGGGATCATTAGTTATGAGTCACAGCTGTCAGGTTAGTGGTGTTTCACTGCTTCCTTGTCAGTTTGAGATAGTTCAAGAGTTGAATTCAGTCATTCAAAGGTTGTTTAGTCTCTGGAGTGTTGCAGCTTCTAAAAGTTAGTTATATTTATTCTCACAAAATATCAAGTGCTGCACTTCCTTACATTAATGGGGGCTGTACTGGCAGTTGACCTCGCCCTCCAGGATCTGCTGCGGAGGGAGCAGAGGCAGTGAGAAAGACTGGAACATGTGGCCAGAGGGAGGAGGAGGGCCATCAGTGCTCTCAACAGGAGGTGTTACCCTCCGAGGGTATTCAGACAGCAATTCTCCTACCTTTAATTAAGCCAGGAACAGTGTATTAGAAGGCTCTGCTTCAGCAAGGATGTGGTCACAGAACTCTGCCACCTTCTGCAACCAGACCTCGAGCCTCAGATCAGGACTCGGACGGCTCTCTCAGTGGCAGTCAAGGTCACTGTTGCCCTCAATTTTTTCGCCAGCGGTTCCTTCCAGTCTGCAAAAGGAGATATAGCTAACATCTCGTAGTTCACTGTTCATCGCTGCATCCGGGAGGTCACAGAGGCTCTCTACAGTAGGAGAAGGGATTACATTTCCTACCCCATCACCAGAGAGGAGCAGGATGAGCGTGCATGTGGCTTTGCCAGGATAGCGGGATTCCCCATGGTGCAGGGCACCATTGACTGCATCCACGTGGCTTTGCAGGCACCGCATAACAATCCTGAGATTTTCTGTAACCGCAAAGGCTACCATTCACTTAATGTGCAGTTAGCGTGCGACCACAGACAGTGAATCCTCAATGTGAATGCCCGCTAGCCTGGCAGCAGCCACAATACCTTCATCCTGTTCCAGCACTCTTCCAGCCACCACTTCAAGCTCGCAGCTGGTTGGTCGGAGACAAGGGGTATCCGCTCTCCACCTGGCTCCTGACTCCCCTCCGCAACCCCAACAATTCTACACAGCACTCATATAATGAGAGCCATGCTGCCACCAGGAACATCATTGAGCAGACCATCAGTTCCGCTGCATGACCACTCGGGAGGAGCCCTCCAGTACTCGCGAGTACCCCATTTTGTCGTGGTGTGCTGCATGCTCCACAATCTGGCCATCATGAGGGCCCAGCCCTTGCCACCAGGGATTGCGGGACCACCTCAGGAGGAGGAAGAGGGAGAGGAGGAGGAGGAAGACAACAAGGAGGACAAGGAAGATGAGGAGCAGGAGGAGGACGAGGAGGAGGAACAGGAGCAAGGGAGGGGGCAGTCACTCAATCGGCCTTCCGGAAGGGTGGCCCGTGACTGCCTCATCAGACTGCGGTTTGAATGAATTAAACCCCAGATCCCCATTGCTCACCACATCCCCATCATGCCATCCCTGTCGCAGACCATATCACAGCGCAACGCTGAAATGAGAGACAGTACAAAATTATCCAAAGTGAATTCATAAATTTATCAATAATCAGTGAACACATCTTTACAATAATAATTACTATTCACCCTTGTGCAATCCCTTAGTGCCTCTCATTGCAGTGCCTTTGCCTACTCTCATGCTCCTATGAAGTGTTGACCCAGTGGCTGCAGCAGGATTGGTGGAAGGCTGCTCAATTTCTATGCGGATGACTTCAGATGGCCTTGCAGGACGCCCTCGACCAGCTCTGGGCCTGGAAGGCCCAGCTGTAGACTGCACCACCTCAGCATGGGCGGCAGCAGTCTGGACTGGCTGGATGATAGGCAGCGACAAGGGCAATGGCAGAGTAGCAGTGGTGGGAGCAGGAATGCTATCAATGTGAGAGAGCACAACAGGTTCCTGCTCCACTGACCCACTGCCACTCTCCCAGGGCAGCACCTCAGCATCACTACCAATCTGTTGCAGCACAGATTGCTGGCCTGCTGCGACACTGTGAAATCCCCGGTCGACGGTGGTAGACCCAGCCATGATGGCAGCAGTCAGAGCTTGCGTGGCATCAAGCTGAGACTGCATGAGAGCAGTCTGAGATTGAATGGCACCAACCATAAACTGCATTACAGCACTAAGATGCTACGTCGCTTCCGCCTGTGCTACAATGGAAGCTGCCAGATCGCCCATCACATGCGGCATCAGGTCTGGGTCGCCACGGTCTCTCTGGGAGTCTACCATCCTTTGCAGACTGGAAATGATGGTCTCCATGGTGTGCGCAGAGCCTTGTGCAATGTTGGAGGTGGACTCCTCCACGCTCCATACCGTTGCCATGCCTTTCCCCCTGGCCTTGCTGCAGCCCGCTCATTCCCGGTGCATCACCCTGTGCAAATCCCGCTACTATACTAGCCTCTAAAGAATGAGTAGTGCCTGTATCTGAGCTGGTGCCTGCGGGTGAGATATGCAGTGAGGCGGTGTGTTCTTCCTCCTCCTCTTTTCCCCCATCGCTCTCTACAGTGCCCTCAGGGACAGGCTGCTCAGGTGCTTGCTAATTATCTGAAAGCATAAAGGCACAAGAGTCGGATTAAGGTGAGGAGGATGGGGGCAGGAAGGGAGAAAGGCATGGATGCAGCATGATTAGCTGGAAAGTGCAAAAGGCTTGTGGGGTGAGGGGAAGTGGGATGTGAAAAGAAGGAGTAGGGATGAACATACCATTGTTGTCTCCAAGGGGGTCAATGTCACTGGAGGCCACGGCGCTCACCACCTGGCACCCAATAATCTCCAGCATTCTATTGTCCAGCACAGGCAGTGGTTGGGTGTCGGCTTGTCCCCCGCCTGTGCGCTCCTGCTCCCTCCTGTTGTGAGCCACTTTGGCCTGCAAGAGAAAGGAAAGTGTGTGAGTGAGTGTGGAGCAATGTGTTTGGGTGGTGTGCCTGCCATAGTTGAATAGCTGTCATTGTGTGCAAGGTGTGAGACGTGTGTGTGAGTGTTGGTAGGTAGAGATTGTTGGTGGGTGAGTGCTGGGGGTGTGGTGCTTTGGGCAGTGTGTGCAAACTGTGGTTCAGACGGTGCTATGTAGCAGTTGTTGAGGCAATGACTCATTCTGACCATCCGAGTGAGATCATTAAATTTCTTCCTGCACTGTGTGTGGGTCCTGGGGACCACAGTGCTGCCCGAGACCTGATGGGCAACCTCCTTCCACATGGCACGGAAGACTTGCGGCGAGGGCCTCCTGCCACTTGACTGGAAGAGCACCGCCCTCCGTCTCTCCACAGCGGACAACAACTCCTCCAATGCTTGGTCCAAAAATCAAATCAAATCAACTTTTATTGTCATTGTTAGTGCACAAGTGCAGTACAACGAAATGTAGGCTTGCGGCTCCCGAGAGTGTACATTTGGATTAAGACATTTAAACATTCAACATACATTTGGCTTGTAGTATATTAACATAAATATGACCATAATAAAGTGCATTGGCAGATGTGCAGGCTTTAGAGTTTATTTGTGGAGTTCAGTAGGATGACAGCCCTGGGAAAGAAGCTGTTCCTAAATCTGGTCGTACGGGTGCGAATGCATCTGTAGCGTCTCCCAGATGGTAGGAGGGCAAACAGACTGTGGCTGGGGTGGGTAGGGTCTTTGATGATGGACCTCCAAATCTGCGGGCTCTCTCCCTGGGGCGTGGATCTGCCATGAGTACAGCTGGTTGAGTCGTCCGGCTCCTTGGACTTGGCCTGCTCCTGCTTGCTGACACAGGTTTACAGGTGGCAATGCTGAGAATGAGGTTCTGCAGCATCAATGACCCTCCCCTTTAAGAACTGGAAAGAGGCTCTGGCAATGAAGACTTGCGATTAGACCGCACCTGATATTGGTTAATGCTTTGAGTGTAATGCCAATGAGCTAGGCCGTTAGTGCTTGATTTAGCGCTCCCATTCCTTCTTTTAGCGATGACACTGAATTTTGTGTGCAGCGAGATTCATTAGCACCTGGTGCTAAATCTCAAACTTTTCCAAAGTTAGTGCCCATTCCTGGGCTATAATGAATTTCTCACCCTAGGTTTCTTAAATGGAGCAAAATACAAACAAGAGAAAAAACTGTGTATTTTTATGCCTGGAATCTGAGGGGCGACACTTTTTTATTTTAAAAATGGAAAATGGATTTTATAGGGTTTATTAGCTTGCATTTTTACACGCCTCGTTGTGGACATGATTTTTTTTGTCCCAAATTATGTAAATCTATTGAATTCCATTTTATCACTCAAGCTCACATTTGCACCTTAGGTGCTTTATGCTTGCAAAGAGGACGCAGTCTTAATATTTCTGGTGACTCGAACAATCATTCAGGTCAATAGAGCCTCTAGTAACTAATTACATCAGGGAGCCAATTTAGCCTGCCATCCTTTAGTAGTGAGAGTAAATACATAATGCATGTTCCACTGGCAACCAATCAAAAATAACAAAATTGAGCAACACAAGTCTGCCAAAAAGACAAATTAAAAATAATCAGCTCCTCGTGTTCTTTTTTACTTACAGTACATTTTGGTGCATAAATTACAATTTCAAAATTGTCTCTTGGATCCTCTAGAAACATGCTTAAAAACAATTCAACAAATAATTGTAGAATTGAGTCAGTTCATTTCATTGGCATTGTATTCATTTGCACTTACCTATAAAATTTAAATTCATTGCTTTGTAGCCTACAAGCAGTTCAATTTGACTGCCTGGTATTTTTGGATTCAAGGTAAAGATCATTGCTGCTGTTTAAAATGCAAGCATCAAATGGATCTGTTTATAGTGAACTACAAGAATCTTTATGACTTAAAAAACCTCAAGTCTTTTGCATCTTTCCAAATGCTGCTTCAAAGACCTGGATTATTTGAGTAAATTAAGGTGCAACACCTCACGAATAATTCATGAAAAGACTTTTGTTATCCTGGATTTTAGCACGTCTGGGTATGTTTACTAAAAGCCAATATGAATGCTTGAAGTCGCCTTAAGTGATACAATCCACCAGAATGCACATTTATACATTTAATTAACGCTGCTCTTATGTGCAAGTAGACGTCGGCAATCTATTTTTATTTAATCAAGCATCTTTCATACTTTGCACAAATCCTTTTTTATATTTTTGTGGAAATTTAACTTGCTAATATAGGATTCAAGCAATCTGATTTTGCAGCTCCGCATTATTAAATATCTTCAATGTTCATGCCTTTACATAATCTGGTTTTTGTCTTTGCCTGTGCAAATTAGACTTGCAAATCTGGCCACCTAGTTTAGGCAACAAATTTCTTATTCACAGGTATGGTTGCATGCTAGATACAAAACTACTTAAAAAAAACGTTTTTATGTCTTTGAACTCACCACCCTGCCCTGTGTTGCTTTAACTACCATTCTGTTTCTGGATTACAATTTATGCAGTAGTTCAAAACACAGAGGGTCAGACATTTCCCATTTAATTAAAGGTTCTTCATAAATGTTCCACTGTGTAACGCACTAACAGACACTACATAGGAAATCATTCCTGGGAAAATTAGTCAAAGCCAATTAGTTCAACCCGCTGTTCATTTCCTTCTGTAGCAGTTAACAGCACTGTTTTATGTAAGGTGGAATCCATTAACAAGAGAATATTTCCAGGAATATATTTCAAAGTATTGTTGAGATGATAGTAAGTAAAAGTATTTAAATATCTTGAAACACAGGTTTTCTTGTTAGAAGTTTTATTATCAGGCCCAAGTGTCTCATGTATTATGCACTAGAAATTCTTAGCCCGTGGCCATCAAAAAATGAGAATATTTATTGATCATCGATATATGTTGGTGCAGGATGATACTCAAAAACACTGATGTGGCAGATATGTGTTCTGAACTACAAAGCATGGTGTGCAACTTTTATAACTAGCGCACCTCCACTGGTCCCATTTTAGAAAATACATTGCGCAGTGAACATAGTGCAGAAAATATTAATGCAAAAATCTAAATTCCAGCCACCCAGCTCCCTCCAAAAGAGGACTGCTGCCATCAAAACCTCCAGTCAAAAAGACATAATAATGCACACATCAGAGTGTTCTTACAAATCTTCAAATCCTGTCTTCAAACAATGTAGGCAGTATTTTGGTATAAAGCAGATGCATGTTAGCACTGAGTGATCTTTCATTTCTAAACTACAGATGTGTCTGTCCTTACGCAAATATATGTTCTTAGCCTTTTCTGATGCCGAACATGATAATGCAATGAGAAGACATCATGGAGCAGAAATTTGTCCTGGGCGGTAGCGGAAAATGGACCGCCCGATATTCAGTCCCATTGACTTCAATGACAAATTTCTACCTCGATATTCCCTCCCTCTATATTCAATATGTTGATCAAATTATACATTATTTTGTACAGAAATGCTCTGGTAGTCCTAAGAGGGCACTCTGGAAGCATTTTTGCATTTTCAGTTACTACACAATTCAAAACATGTGCAGTAGTTGCATGTCTTTCCTTTGTTCACCTTTATAACAGTTCTAATCTACACAAAGTCATTTCTACAGACATTAGGAATCTGGTCATCATCTAAAATCCACATAGGAAATTAAGCGCTAAACGAGTTACATGCTATTTCAAAGGCGAGCCTATAAAGACCTATCAGATAGACTTCATTGTCTCAGAAATTCTGTCATTGATTAGAGTTGCTACTTTCTTGGGGCAATCTGTAGATTTATCTCCTCTCCAGTGTCAGTGCTAATTTGCATTTGTGGACTGAACCTGTCTGACTGTATCCAGCAAACCTGTGGCATCATCAGCTGTTACATGCACTAACGGATTCATTATCTTGTAACTGCACTTCAAAGAGTGCCACACAATTGGAACATACACAATGACATTAAATATTTTTCTTTCAAATCTGCATATTTTATCTTGTGGCTGGCGAAGATGTGCAAAAAAATCAAATTAGTTTGCAACATCCTTTCTAATTGTAGGTTTGGATTGTGGTAAATTAAAAATGACACAGCACCTCAAAGGCCTTGTGGGTAAAGTGCTGCCAGTCTAGCACGAATCCATGAATGCGAGGATGATATCCAGCTTAGCTGAGTTAGCAAAGCTCAACCAGAGAGCATTAGAGGCTCTACAATTAGGCGAGAGAAGGGGAAGATCAGCAGGGTTACTGCTTCTGAACACCATTGAATGATCCTTCATGGAAATAGCATTGGTACTGATAATAACTGAGAAGATGAGTGGGTCAACTGTTAGGCCCTTCACAGTCAAATAGCTTGCTGACATTCACTGGTGAGACACACACAAAGGCCGCGATTTTGCCTACCTGGGCAATTTCAAGGCGGGAGAGGTCAGCGGCGGAGGGCGATCCCGCTGCTGCGTGGATCCTGTTGATAAATCGAACCTTGCCCTAATGGGCCTTGTTCAGCTGCCCTGCGCATTTCCCAGCCCTATTAAAGTGGGTCTGGTGGCGTCACCGGATGACGCGATTATTGTTGGTTTATTTAAAGGGGCCATGGCCCCAGTTGCTGTCAGTTGCAAATTGATAGTATTCAGTGCTGTCAGTATTTGAGTCTCTGCACTATGAGCTTGCAGCACCAACGAGCAGTACCTCGCTTCACAGATGAGTCCCTTCATCATCTTGTGGAGGGAGTGAGAGCACGTAGGGAGGTTCTCTTCCCTGCGGATGGCAGGAAGAGGCCTCCCCAGCAGACAAAGGCTGCGTGTTTGCAGATATCGCAGAAGGTTACGGGGCTGTCAGTGGTGGTTCGGACCAGGGTGCAGTGCCACAAGAGCTTCACTGATCTAGTAAGATCAGGAAAAGTGAGTACAAGCCACAATGACCTTGATGCTGCTGTGCGTCTCATCACATTCACACCTCTCTACATTGCCACCCCTACTCCTGCACAACGCTACACAGCCCAACATCCCTTGTCCCTTCATCCATCCCTCTAACTGTATCTACATTATCAGGTCGCCATCTTACTATGCAGCCCTCACACTGAGCCTCATCGTTATGCAATGACAGCAACTAACAACACAAAAGGAGGCAACTTGGTATTGCCAACCCACTCCATCAAATTGTCAGTGTAAAGCTCTATCCCATTCCATTCTTTACACTCATTCCATCACTCTCACTGAACCTTCTCTTCTTTCCCTCCTTGAAGGAAAAGTTAACCCACAATAAGAGGGAGAGGGAGAGAATGGGAGGAGGGCCTCCACAAACCATTTCATACCTGAGCACTGCAGAGGAGGCAGCACTGGAGATTGCTGGAGTGGTGGATGTTCCGGAAGTGGGGGACGGACAGAGGGGCTCAGTGGAAGAAGCTGGTGACAGAATGAATTTCCATACCATTGCATGCCTTTCATCATTGCCTCATATGGGGTGTGATGCCAAGACAAGACGAATGCTCATCATGTGGATAATGGTAGGTGTCTGCAATAGACATCCTGTATATCTAACATGTCTTCACTCTCCCACAGGTCCACCAAGTGCCCCCCCCAATGTCCAGGAGCAACAGCAAGAAGACTCCTCAGAGGAGCCTCCTGCCTCTGAGGGCGCAGCGTCATCTCAGACAACGCAACCCAGCACCAGTGCAGAGTCGCACACCTCAGTGGGTATGTCGTGAGATAGAGTAATGTTGTCACCTGGTGTCTCACAGACCACAACTGAGCAGCAGCAGATGGTGGAGACATTGACAGCAATGGAGACTCCTCGTCGGAGGGTGCAAGAGTCTCCGACTTCTGCTCAGTTGCATGCAGACACTGAGCCTCAGTGGCCATCCAGGAAGAGGGCGATCCTGGAGCTGCAGGAACAAGTGCAGGAGACTCTGACTGGTTTCGCAACCGTGGTGACTGCGAGTGTGCAGAGAATGGAGGAGTCCATCTTCAACAAGAGCACCACCGTGGCGCACTCACTGTCAGCTATAGCTTCCTCCATGGATAGGATGGCCACCTGCATGGAGGAAACACAGCGCCAGTTGCATGAGAACATGGTTTCTCTTCAAAATAGATGCTCATCTATGGAGGAGGGGTGGTGAAAAATGGAGGAGAAATGGGCATCTATGGAGGAGAAAAGCCAGAGGCTCATAGACGTCCTTTGTAGGAGGGATGTCAGTATAGAGGTGGGCCCTCATGGCCCCACTGAAGTGCAGCAAGGTGCTCTCCAGCAACTTGCTAGCAGGGAAGTGCAAGTGGCCCATGAGAGGGATAATGGTGGGAGGGGACATGGAAGTGGGGGCTCCTCTGCAAGCTCTCTGACTTCCAACCCCTTGACAACCCCTTGGTCAGAGCCCCAGGTGGACAGTGATGGCTGAGTCTGCGCATGCACAGTCGCAGGAATAGCAGACTTTGGCGGAGCCATCAGTGGCTCCAAAACCCATAGGATGACTGCCAAAGGTGTCTAAGCAGGCACAGCACGGAGATCAGGAGGCTGCCTCTACCTCTGCTGAAGCCACAGGGGTAGCACGACATAGAAGCACCTGGAAATGAAAGATCCCACACAAATAGTCACAAGGGTAGTGTTAAGTCTGTGTGTCCCAGTTATGTGCTTATTATAAATCACTGGACACAGACCACAAGAATAACTTTTAACAGGTCTTTACTATTTGGAGGTCAGGGCTGAACTGCCCAGCAAATCCCTACACAACGTTTATATACCGGTGTGGTCACCACCGGTATTACAGTATACAGCAGCCAAGAGAAAGTAGTACATCTCTTAAGGTAGTTCTCTTAAGGTGGAACAGGTTACATACACCACAATCCTCCCTTTTTAGCTTAACAGTTATATCCCCATTTAACATAACATAATAACATATAGATATAGATATATACAACTTCATGCAAAACTGTTCAAAGATTCAGTCTCTGAGGAGGCCTCCTGATTCGAGTTGGATAACGCCTTTCAGGGGTCTCTGATTCTCATTGCTGGGGTGACTCATCTAGTTGATCTCTTATGGATTGGACATCATCCTCAGGTACATTCACTTCTGAGGTAGATGCTTCAGGTTCACTAACTTCTTCCATGGTTGTCTCTGCCGTAACCCTGGGTTCGACCCTTGTTCTCGATTCTACCAGTTGGTCAGCATGACGCCGTATTACATTTTCACCAATATCTACCGTGTACATCAGGGGTCCTTGTCTGGCCCGAATTGTTCCAGATTGCCATTTCTCGTTTTTATAGTCCCGGGCTAACACTGGTTGTCCTATTTCGAAACTCCGAGTGGTCTTGTTATTTATATGCTGGAACTGTTTGTTTTCAACTTCCCTCCGCACATTTGGTTTTAACAAGTCCAACCTGGACCGCAACCTCCTGTTATAGAACATCATGGCAGAACTTTGGTTTGTCACTGCATGAGTGGCGTTTCGATATGCCAGTAGGAATTTGTCCACCTTGTGTTGTAGTGGAATCTGATCTTCGCTCATGGCCTTTATTGCTTTTTTGAACATTTGTACAAATCTCTCGGCCAACCCGTTTGTAGCCAGATGATATGGGGCAGAGGTATAATGTTTCACCCCATTCTTCTTCATGAATTTCTGGAATTCTTCTGACACGAACTGCGGTCCGCTGTCTGAACATATTTGTTCTGGCAATCCATTTCTTGCAAATATCGTTCTTAGCACCGCGATCATCTTTTCCGAGGTAGTGGTAGTCATCTTAATCACTTCTGGCCATTTAGAATGTGCGTCCACCGCAATTAAAAACATGGAGTCCATGAATGGACCAGCAAAGTCAATATGTACACGTTGCCATGGGGTTGAAGGCCATTCCCATGGATGCAGCGGTGCAATCGGAGGTGCATTTTGCACTTTTTGGCACCCTGAGCAGCTTTTCGTCAGATCCTCTATCTGTTGGTCGATACCCGGCCACCACACATAAGCCCGAGCAAGGCTTTTCATCTTGACTCCCCCCAGATGACCTTCATGCAGTTCCTTTAGAACTCTCTCTCTTAACTTAGGAGGAATAATCACCCTTGTTCCATACATCAATGTTCCTTGACAGACGGACAGCTGTTCTCGTCTTGCTGAGAATGCCGGTAACAGTGGATCACCATGTGCTGGCCATCCCTTCACTGTCACTTCGTAGACCCGGGACAGTGTCGGGTCATTCCTGGTTTCTCTTTCAATACTTGCATTGGTGACTGGTAAACATTCGATGATGGTCGAGTGAAATAACTCAACAGGGTCAACCGTCGGTGCCTCCTCCTCTGTAGGTAGTGGCAGGCGCGACAGCCCATCAGCATTACCATGCTGCTTTGTACCTTTGAATTCGATCTGATATTGATGTGCCCCTAGGAAAAGGGACCATCTCTGGAGTCTCTGTGCTGTCATCACCGAAACACCCTTCTTAGGGTTAAAAATGGATACCAACGGCTGGTGGTCTGTCAGAAGCGTAAACTTCTGGCCCTGCAGGTAATGATTAAACTTCTTTACTCCCCACACAAGGCTGAGAGCCTCCCTATCTATCTGAGCATAGTTGCGCTCAGCGGAGGTCAATGATCTGGATGCGAACGCAACTGGCCTCTCCAGGCCATTTGGCAACTTGTGTGAGAGTACTGCCCCAATACCATATGGAGAAGCATCACAAGCCAAACGAATAGGCAGCGTTGGGTTGAAGTGAGCCAACACTTCCTCTGAGGTGATCAATGCCTTGCTTTTGCGAAAGGCCCTCTTACAGTCCTCGCTCCACTTCCATGGTACTCCCTTCTGCAAAAGAGCGTTCAGCAGGTGCAGCACCGTGGATAAATTTGGCAGAAACATATGGTAATAGTTAATCAACCCTAGGAACGACCTCAACTGGGATACATTATCCGGAGCGGGAGCCTTCACAACAGCTTCGATCTTGTCAGGAGACTTATGAAGCCCCTCCTGGTCAATGACATGACCACAGTACGAGATCCGCTTCTGAAAGAACTCACATTTCTGGCGATTAACTCGAAGTCCATATTCTTTCAATCTGGTGAGCACCAGTTCCAAATTTGCAAGGTGTTCCTCATCATCATCTCCTGTAATCAGAATATCGTCCAGGTAACATTGTGTGCCTGGAATTCCCTGTAATACCTGCTCCATGGCCCTCTGCCAAATTGCTGGAGCCGATGCCACTCCAAAAACCAGTCTATTATACCGGTACAAGCCTCTATGCGTGTTGATCGTGAGATACTGGCGTGACTCTTCCTCAACTTCCATCTGTAAGTACGCCTGCGCCAGGTCTATCTTGGTGAAGTGTTTCCCGCCAGACAACGAAGCGAAGATATCCTCAATCCGCGGAAGCGGATACTGCACCGTGTGAAGCACCGGATTAACAGTGATCTTGAAATCTCCACAGATGCAAACCTTCCCCGGTTCCCCCGGCTTGTTGCTCGATGAACGCTTCATGACGGGGACAATGGGCGTGGCCCACTCACTCCAGTCTACCTTAGACAGTACTCCTGAACGTTCTAGCCCTTCCAGCTCAGCTTCCACAGCAGGTCGTATCGCATAAGGTACCGGTCTGGCTTTGAAAAATTTCGGGTTTGCATGTTCTTCAACCTTGATGTTTGCCGTAATTCCTCTCAGTGTTCCCAGTCCCTGTTGGAACACCTCTTTAGCATCGTCCAATATTCTGGACAATCGTTTAGGTTTGACATCTTTTTTACCGGAATCTACCGTTAGTGCTTTTAAGGAATGCCAGTCCATATTTATTTTCCTAATCCACTCCCGTCCCAGTAGTGGTGGACCTCCCTCAGGTAGCACATATAAGTCCATTCCTCGGCTTTCTTTGCCCTTGTGGACCACCTTTACCTCTATCTTCCCGATGGGGTATACTCTTTGCCCCGTGTATGTTTTCAATACAATCTCCGTATCCCGTAGGGAAGTATGTGGGAATAACCTTTTGTAATCTTGCTTATTCATGACCGTCAATGCCGATCCAGTGTCCAATTCCATCTTCACTTGGACTCCTGCTATCTGAAGTGTGACCCAGATTGTTTGGAGGTCTGCTTCATTACCAACATTGTGTACTCTTAGACTACCCAGTTCATTACTGCTGGAGTCTGAATTTGACTTCTGTTCGTTCGAACTGTTCTCTGTCACCTTGTGTACCTTTCTGTACTTTTCCTGCGGTGACTTTTTGTTGCTGGTCTTCTTTCCTGACCGGCATACTTTAGCTATGTGACCAAGCCTGCCACATTTTCTGCATTCCTGATTTTTGAACCAGCACTGGTTCTGATCGTGCGTTGTCTTTCCACAACGATAACATTTTACTGTACCCAAGACCATTTGATTGGTGCTGAGTTCCGGTGACCGTAGCTGCATTTCCGCAGTGCCTCTCGCTGCGGCTTCGTGCGATGCTGCAATAGTGACAGCTTTATCAAGCGTAAGATCATTCTCCTCAAGCAGTCGCTTTTGTGTTCCTTCTTTTAACAATCCACACACAAATTTATCTCTCAGCGCATCTGCTAGTCCTGTTCCAAACTGACAGTACTTTGATAGCTTACGCAGTTCAATTAAAAATTCAGCGTTGCTTTCGTCTTTCAGCTGCGTTCTTCTGTAAAATTTAAATCGTTCCGCTATCATCAGCGGCGTGGGGTTTAAATGATTTTTCAGGACAGTAACAATATTCGCGAAAGTCTGATCCGCCGGTTTATCTGGTGATAGAAGGTGCTTCAATAGCCCGTATGTCTTCGCACCCATTGAGCTTAATAAGGTTAGTGCTTTCTCATCATCTGGTACCTTATTTGCTTTACAATAAACTTCCATGCGTTCTACATACGTGGTCCAATCTTCGATATCGCTATCAAAGGTATTAATGTTCCCATGTTTAGGCATCCTTGCAAGTTTTTAAATTTTTCTTTTTCTCAAAATGGCGGCTTCCCGCGCTTGTCTTCTTCCCCCGCCTACTAAAATGGCGGCTTCCCGCGCTTGGCGGTCTTTCCCGCGCTCGTCTTCTTCCCCCGCCGACTACAATGGTGGATTCCCGCGTTTGCCTTCTTCCCCCACTGGCTGCAATGGCGATTGCCGTGCTGCTGCCGTTCTCGCCTCCCCAGCGGTTCTCAATTCCCCGACGCTGCTTTTACTCCCCCGCGGTTCCCGTGGGCATTCACGCTTCCCCTGCTGTTGCGCCTCTCAGCCCCGCATGCAGCCCGGTCCTTTACACCGGCTGCATTTGAGTTCTCCGCGGCTCTCGTACCTTAAGCTGCCCCAGTCGCTGCGCCTCTCGGCCTCGATTGCAGTCCGGCCCTTTTCACCGGCCGTGGTCGAGTTCTCCACCCTTTTTCCTCCGTTTTCCCTCCCCCACTCCACAGTCAACGCGGCCGACTTTCTGCTCGTGTCGCTGATCGGCTTACCCACCACCGTGGTAGAAGGGATGATCACTGCCTGTCGCTGATGGAGGGCTTCGTGGTCAGAATTTTTCTTTTTAACCCGGGTTCTCGATGCCTCCCGTGCGATGGTGCTCAGCAGGATGATGAGGGCGGATGCATCTTCTCGACGCCCGTTCTGAGGACGAAGCTGCCTTGGATGTAAAACTGCCGCAGGGTAAGATCGGACTCGTCGCCACTGTTAAGTCTGTGTGTCCCAGTTATGCTTATTATAAATCACTGGACACAGACCACAAGAATAACTTTTAACAGGTCTTTACTATTCGGAGGTCAGGGCTGAACTGCCCAGCAATCCCTACACAACGTTTATATACCGGTGTGGTCACCACCGGTATTACAGTATACAGCAGCCAAGAGAAAGTAGTACATCTCTTAAGGTAGTTCTCTTAAGGTGGAACAGGTTACATACACCACAGGTAGTCACTCGGGTGTGCCTTTCTTTATCAATGTCATGTTAGTATTCTATGAAGTACTGTTAATAAATCATCTAATTGTCACACTTGGAGGTTGTTGGCAAATTTGTGTGATGAAATGGAAGTGGCAGAGTGAAGGGTCAGGGCTCATTTCACACCCAGCAATGGTGGTGAGAGTCAAAGCAAGGGACAAATCATTGCGTGACTGCTGCATGGTGTTGGTGCTGGGTGATGCAAACCTGCGTATGTGGGTGGCAGCCACATGTATGAGCTGCATGAAGTTATTGAAATCTGCCATTGATAAGGGTATCACTTGCGTGAGGGGCAGCAACGTGCTTGCGTACTGGTCACAATGGGACCACCATCTCCTCCAGGTGTTACTCATCCTCGTAACCAACCTCATGGTGAGCCTCCTCGTCCTCATCCTCCTCGTCCTCCGATGAGCTGCTGCACTCAGCGGTGTCTTCTTCATCCAGTACTAATCCTCCCTGCTGCACTATGTTGTGCAGGGCACAGCAGACGACGACTTTTCATGTGTACTGAAGGGCTCCTCCAGGTCTGTCAAGGCCTCTGAAGCGCATTTTGAGCAAGCCTATTGTCTACTCAATGACACTTCTCGTGGCGATGTGGCTTTGATTATAACATCCCTCAGGCTCATTTGTTGGCCTCTCAAAGGTGTCATGAGCCACGTCTTCAGGGGATAGCCCTAGTCCCCAAGCAGCCAGCCGCCAAAACTGTTTGGCAGTGCGAAGAGCTGAGGGACAGTGGACTGGTGCAGGATGTATGAGTCATGGCAGCTGCCAGGGAACTTGGCACACACATGGAAGATAATCTTCCTATGGTTGCAGACCAGCTGAACGTTGAGGGAGTGGCAGCCCTTGCGGTTAACAAATGCTACTGGGTTGTGATGGGGTGCCCTGATGGCCACATGTGTGCAGTCGATGACTCCCTGCACCTGTGGGAAGACAGCAAGAGTGGCAAAGCCAAGCGCACGCTCATTGACAGTGGCTTCATCAGTGGCAAAATTAATATAATTTGCGGACTTGTTAAAGAGGGTATCGGTTACCTGTGCAATGCATCTGTGTGCGGCCAACTGTGAGATGCTGCAAAGGTCTGCTGCAGATGCCTGGAAGGAGCCTGAGGTGAAGAAGTTGAGGGCAAGGGTGAGTTTGACTGCCACTGGTAAGGCGTGTCCACCCCTTCCTCTGGGCTGCAGGTCTTGCCCCAGTAAAGCGCAAATGTCGGCGACGACCTGAGCCTCCTTTGGCACTGCTGCTCCGTCATGTTGAGGAAGCTCATCCTCTGCCTCTATACCCTGTTTTGGGGATATGGCCTCCGACGTGGTGCAGCCCAGCGCTGATGCCCTCTGCCCTGTGCAGCATCAGGTGGTTGGGGAGAAGGTTGGCGCTCTTGTTGTTGCTGCTGCTGCTGGTGTGGCTGGTTCTGTTGCTGTGGCTGATCGTCATCAGATTCGGAGGACCAAGATGACAGAGCACAAACCATGCCCATTGTGATGATTCATATGGCAGATGAAGTTTAGATGACAAAACAAATCTATCATGGGTTAGATATGATGTTGCAAGGCAGTGACAGTGAATAGAGTTTACTACAAACGCTTCCCAAATACATAAAGCTTAAAAATCTGTTCCAAATACTCAAGCCTGAAGCTTCTGAAAGTGGAAAGTGACCATCTGTAAAATGGTAGGTTTTAAACCAGTTTTGCAGCATATTTACCTGGCATGAGCCCCGAGCGACAGGAACCTCATGGAAAACTTGGGAAAATACTTTGTGCCTGGTAAAATGGTGAGTAAATTAGTTTAAACACCCTCTCAACTAGCACAATTGAAAGACCTGCCACTTAGTGTCGTGTCTGCAAAGCGCAGGCAGAACCGGCAGTAGGGAAGCTCACAAGGAGGCGGGTTTAGAGCCAGATACCGCCCTGCTGTCAATCATTTGGATTTTGACAGCGGACTCGCCTCCGAACCCGCCAGCAAAATTCAGCCCAAAGAATGGACACTTAGGCAAGGTACCAAGGGCAGATACTGTCAATGGCACACTACCCAAGCATAAATAACACTTTCAAGAAATAAAAGGAGAATATTTGGACAGGAGAAAAAAAAAACCTGTACATTTAAAAAAAATTACAGACAAGCAATTTCAGGGAGAATACCACAGTGTTAAGTGGTTGCCACAAAGATAAAAGAAAAGGGACTCTACCATAAAGTTTAATTCACCAAAAAGCCTATGACCAAAAATCTATCTCTTAGACAAAACCAGCAGCCGCTTCAGAAGACTGCATAAGAGGTTAATGAAGAAAAAATTAAAAGGCTTCATCTGTTAATGATCTCATCTGTTCACAAATATAGCTGATGTAAGATGTGATATTCCCAATCCAAGAATGTCTATGATTACTGTCTGGTTTTGTCCACAGGTAAAGGTGGCAATTATTAGAGTTTGTCAATAAAGACGGTAGTCTGTTGCTGAATCTTAACTACACCATACAGTTAGTACTGAGAAATAACAATGAAGCAATGTCATTCTTACCTCAAACTTTTCAAACACTTAAATAGCTTTTCCCGGATATGAACATGAATCTTTTTGTTCTATTGTGCATGATTTAATAAGCTGCTTATACTGTGTGACCCACCAAAATAAATTGATTATCAGCACAAACTAGTGGGACAGCCCACTAATTGATACATAAATCAAGATCATTTTGCAAGACTTAATTGAAAGTTTTGAAACTGACTGCAATTAATCAAAAAACATTTTTTTCTAAATGTGGCAAAGAAATGACATCTTACCAACTACAAAACAAAATCATTACTTTTTCAGCACCACTTCCTAAAAGTAAATCAATTGATCTGCATTTATTAATTTACAGTCGAATTGTGTTTATTTAACAGTTAACTGAAGTGATAGCGGGTGCTCACTTTTGCAGAAGCAAACTGTAATATTGTATAAATAATAATCTCCACGTGCAGGAGTAGCTGTATAGAATATATAATTTCCAAGATTAATTACACAGAAACAAGCTAAGACCACAAAAATAAATTAACTTTTCTTAGTTATTATTATAATCTTACTCTCATTATTAATTTTCTTGTAATTAAAAATGAAATTCAGTATAGATAATAAAATAAATTGTATTTCCAACACAATGCTTAGCACTTTACACTGCTACTGAATACTCAGTCCATACAATTATTAATTCCTTAAAGAGTTACTGTTCCCATCAGTAATCTTTTGAGAAAAAAACTATTGCAAAGAATTAACATTCACTTCAACATTCTTTTGGTTATTTCTGCTGTCTTTTATTCTCAAGGGTAATTAGGGACGTGCAATAAATTCTGGCCTTGCCAGCGATACCCACATCCCATGAACGCATAATAAAAAAACTGTGATGGCATCACTGGGGGAGGGAGACCTGGCTTGGAGGCGTTACTGAACCCAACTATGTGAGGAAATCAAATGAATATGGATGATGGAAGCCGAAACACTCTGGGTTAATGCCTGTATCATTACCAGTGTCAATTCCCTCCTTACACTGTCAAACAGCATCTCCTTAAATAAGTTTCCTCCGTGATGTTGCACAGCACTCACTGTTTAAAGCTCTTTAAAAAGAAATAACAATGGAAATAGACAAAGGATATTAAAGAAAATAATAAAACCTTTTAACCAATTGCTTTCGAAAAGGTGCCCTGTTGGTGAGACTTGTTCTTTAACCTACAATACATTACAATTTGTGGGATCTGGTTGTGAGCAAACTGCCACATTTCCTACATTACAACACTTCAAAAGTACTTCATTGGCTGTAAAGCGCTTTGAGATGTTCTGAGGTCATGAAAGGTGCTATATAAATGCAAGTTCTTTCTTTCTTCAGTGCCATATGTGTTTGATTCAGTAAAGCTTTGGGGATTTTTAGTCTCTTTTCTAATAATACAAAACATCTTCTCTCTTAACATCTAGCAAACAAGTTTCCTCTGTGCATTTGATGTAATGTACTAAGTGAGCATTAGCAGTTTAAAAAATTGTTTAAATGCAGAGAACAGCAGGAGATATATTACAGAAATATTCAAAGAGTACTTGCATACTAATACTAAGTAGGTACTTATTTACGGAAACTTACTCTTGTAAGGACCAATGCTCCATTCCATTGGTCAGGAAGGGGTCTTTTGAAGATCCACATAAAGACAAAGGAATAGAAAATTGGCGGTCCGTGGAAGGTGATGTCGATGGCGGATCCCGACCCCGCTGCTGGCCCCATTCCGCTATGTAAAATGAATCTCCCTTGATGGGGCTTGTTAAGCCCGCCCAGCGTGTTTCCCAGCCAATTAGATAAAGCGGGTCTGGTGACGTCATTTGATGACGCATCATCAGCGTCAAGGTTTCCTTGAAGGGACCATGTCCAAATTTATTTTAACATTTATGCTGTCAGTTTTCGACAGCATTGAGGTGCTGCAAATAATGACAACAACTGCACAAAGGCACAGGGCTGCACACAGGCTCTCCCATGACTCCCTCCATATGTTTATGCTTATGGAGGGAGTCACAGCAAGCAGGGAGGTCCTCTTCCCTTCACATGGGCGGAAGAGACCTCCCCAGGAGATCAACACAGCCTGGTTGCACATTGCAGAGGAGGGCACAAGCAGGGATGTGGTCAGGAGGACCTGGGTGCAGTGCTGCAAATGTTTCATTGATCTCAGTAGATCACGAAACATTAGTACAAAGCCACACGCAACCTCATCCTGCTGTGTCAATCATCACATCCCCATCACTCTGCCTTCCCTACCCTACTCCTGCACATCCTTACACACACCAACTTACCTTGCACCCCCACCCATTCCTCTCTATTTCCATCTCACTAGCCACCCCTCACACTCACCTTCATCCTAGTGCAATCATACCAACTAACAACACACAAGGGTAGCCACTTGGGTGTTTTATGCAATGTTCATGTAAAGTTTCTGTTAATGTGGTGTCAAACATTGAAACCTTTATTTTCAACTCTTTGCATTCTTGGACAGATTTGTGTGCACCATTGGAAGTGGTTTAGTGAGTTGCAGTGAATGATGAGACATAATGGTAACCCCCACAATGGCGATGAGTATGAAAGGAATGGCTTGGGCATTGTAGGGATGCTTTATGGTGTTGGCGTGGGGTGGTGCCAACCTGGCGCATCATGTGACAGCCAGGGTGTACCCCGGGCAGCAATGCGCTCGGGTGCTGATGCCCTCTGTCCTGTGCAGCATCAGTTGATTGCGGAGAAGGTTGGTGTTGTTGGTGCTGCTGGTGTACCCAGTGCTGCTGCTATTGTGGCGATCGTGGTGGGATTCTGAGGACCAAGGTGAGAGAGTATAAAAGGCACCCATGCTGATGGAATAGATGGCAGGTGAAGTAGAGATGACAGAAGCAATTTGTCAATGGTGAGAGAGGTAATGAGGTCAGACTGGATGGAGACTTGTGTAAAGACTTGCAGCATGGTGAGCCTGTTGTGGAAATGCAGCGAGGAAGAGGTTGTGGCTGAGGGAAGATATCTCTGTAAGGTGGGAGCTTTTACTTTACATTTTAAAGCTGTCAACAACTGATTCAATGGCCACTGAACTCCCGCCTCAGCTTGACAGACATGGTCCACGACCAGCGTGGACCCCGTGGGCGAGCTGTCAAATGCAAATGGTAAGCTGAAAATCATTCTTAAGTGGCTCTAAACAAGCCACTAATTACCTGAATTGGGTCCCCCGCCACTGCGTGTCGGGTCTGCGCAACGCTGACAGACCCAACATTGCGAAAGGCGCATGATGGCGGGCTCACAGCAGGGTCCCAACCCGTTGTGAAAAATAAATACTTTCCCACCCAACTCACTACCAATTGCACCCATTGACCCCCCGCAAAATTCCGGCCACTCAGTCGGGGTTACTGCAGAACTCTCCTTGGACAAACAGCATCACTTCAGGAGTTTGAGACTAATCACGATATGGGGATAGTGCATGAAGGTGGAGCTGAGGTAGAAGATCAGCCATGATCTTATTGAATGGCGGAGCAGGCTCGAGGGACCATATGGCCTACTCCAGCTCTTATTTCTTATGTTCTTATGTACATTAACTTTCACAGCTAACATTGACTTTACTATTATTTTAATTCAATTAAAATATTCAGTGAATACAGCAGTATCGTTGCACCATCAAGACTGCCTTTGCTGGGCACATTGATGAAGGAGCAGGAACAGCAAGAGGAGATGGCCTGGGAGATGTGAGAGAACAGGGGCTGGATCACCAGGACGCACTGCAACCTAATGTAGCTGGAGTACCACAGACATGCCAGCTACCCAGGCCGCAGCAAAGAACAGTATATATAGAGTGTGCACCTCACCCGGGACACAATTAATGACCTGTGTCATCTCCTGGAACCAAAGCAAGAAGCAACATCCAGTGGAAGGGAAAGTGACAACTGCACTAAACTTCTATACTACTGAATCATTGCAGGCACCAGTGGGAGACATCACAAGGGTCAGCCAGTATTCAGCTCATCACTGTGCCACAGCCCAGTTTCTCATGTATCGGCATATATGCAATTCAGCAATACTGAAGAGCATCAGCTGGAAATGCAGACTTTTTTAAAGATGTGTGGCATTCCTAGGCTACAAGACACCATTGATTGCACTCACATCACCATCCATGCATCTATAGACAATGCTCTCCCTTTTATCAATAGAAAAAATTAAGCAAGTTAATGCTGGGGTTTTTTCCCAGGAAGCGCTCACGACACACACACATCTCGATGAAATGAAGCATTTCCCAGCTATTCCAGATTCAAACAGAAGATGAGATTGGCTCTTGGGAGCTGTGTTACCCACTCCAAATGTGGCTGTAAACTTCAGCATGGAACCCTCATATGCCTTAAGAAATGGCCTACAAAGACTCGCATTTATGAGGTAGAAAAGAATAGACCGTTTAGTTCTTAAAAACACATTTTTCCAATTTTGAACCACTTTGTGGGTGTCATTACATTAAGATCCAGAGTGAGTTGGCACAGTAATTGTAGCATTTTGCATAACTGGAATAGCACATGGATTGCTTCAGAAGAAAAGTAGCAACAAACCTGGCCCTTTGAAGAGGATGAGAGGCAAAAATGAACACTCGCATGACAGAGCACCCTGTGTGTCCGGCAATCATCCAAGATTTATTTCCTTGAAGCCGGCACAGGGCCCTTACAGTAATTAGAGATAGATTTCAGAATGATGCAAATACATTTTACCTTAACATGACCTGCTGTTCTCCATTAAGCATTTTTTCAAAACAATCTTACATGCTTTTTCTAGAGTTACTTAAATAAAAGGAATGACTCACCGGCAGCAGAGGCAGCAAGAGTGGCCCTGGGTGGAGACCATGAGCAGAGACTGAGTGCGGTTTAAACAGAGTGCTGCAAGTTTGGTGAGTCAGAGAGTTAGGTGAGCAGTAGAAGGAGGAGCTCCCTTGCTTCGTCTTTATTTTTCCTAACATTTCACCCTGTAGGAATTGCTTCTTACTGTACACCAAGGAAAGAGTCCGAGAGCGGGAGCAGTCAAACTGCAACAACGGCGAAACCACTAAAGTGATGTCACAACCAGGGAAGGAGCTGATTGGTAAGTAGGACCTGGTGAGTATTTCTACAGTCCAGTTGTTAAAGTCAAAGTAAGGTCTCTAGTTTAGAGTAAGTAGTGCTTAAAGGGAAGTAAGGTCCCTAGTGTATTTAGTATTCTTTAATTTAAAGGAAGTAAAGGGAGTAAATTAAGGTTAGGACATGGCAGGGCAGCTCGGCTGCATGGAGTGCTCCTCCTGTGCTATGTGGGAAGTCAGGGACACTTTAGGTGTCCAGGGCAAACACATGTGCAGGAAGTGTCTCCAGCTGCAGCTACTCGAAATCCGCATTTCGGAGCTGGAGCTGCGGCTGGAGTCAAAGTGGAGCATCCGCAAAGCTGAGATCTTCGTGGATAGCATGTATAACGAGGTGGTCACACCACAGGTAAAGAGTGCACAGGCAGACAGGGAATGGGGGACCACCAGAGTAAATGAACTAGGAAGGTAGTGCAGGAGTCCCCTGGGTCCATCTCCCTCTCCAACAGATTTTCCATTTTGGATACAGATGGGGGAGATGGTTTCTCAGGGGAATGCAGCAAGAGCCAAGTCCATGGCACTACGAGTGGCTCAGCTGCACAGGAGGGGAGGAAAAAGAGTGGGAGAGCAATAGTGATAGGGGGTTCTATCGTAAGGGGAACAGATAGACGTTTCTGTGGCCAAAGACGTGACTCCAGGATGGTATGTTGTCTCCCTGGTGCCAGGGTCAAGGATGTCACTGAATGGCTGCAGGGCATTCTGAAGGGGGAGGGCAAACAGTCAGAGGCCGTAGTTCACATTGGTACCAACGACATAGGTAGAAAGAGGAATGAGGTCCTGCAACAAGAATTTAGGGAGCTAGGTAGCAGATTAAAAAGCAAGACCTCAAAGGTTGTCATCTCTGGATTACTCCCAGTGCCACGTGCTAGTGAGTATAGGAATAGGAGGATAGGGCAGATGAATGCGTAGCTAAAGAGTTGGTGCAGGAGGGAGGGCTTTAGTTTCCTGGATCACTGGGTCTGCTTCTGGGGAAGGTGGGACCTGTACAAGTCAGACGGGTTGCACCTGAACCAGAATGGGACCAACATCCTTGTGGGGAGGTTTGCTAGTACTGTTGGGGGGGGGGTTTAAACTAACTTGGCAGGGGGATGGGATACGGAGTGGAGCTATAGTAGGGGATGATGCACAGCCAAATATAGAGGAAAAAACAAGTCAGCCTGGAAGGCAGAGCAAATATGTAATGGCACAAGGGAGTATGGCAAGGCTGGGTGGCATTTATTTTAATGCAAGGAGTCTTGCAAGTAAGGCAGATGAATTGAAGGTATTGATGAACACATGGGAGTATCACATTGTTGCGATCACAGAGACATGGTTGAGGGAGGGGCAGAACTGGCAGCTCAATATTCCAGGGTATAGAATCTTCAGGCGAGACAGAGGGGGGTGTAAAAGAGGAGGGGGTGTTGCAATATTAATCAAGGAGTCAATTACTGCTGTAAGGAGGGATGATATCTTAGTAGGTTCCTCTAATGAGGCCATATGGGTAGAACTTAAAAACAAAAAGGGGGCAAGCACTTTGCTGGGCGTGTACTATAGGCCCCCAGTCAGGGGGAGATAGAGGAACAGATATGTAGGCAAATCTCAGAGAAGTGTAGAAACAATAGGGTAATAATAGTAGGGGATTTCAACTTCCCCAATATTAACTGGGATAGTCAGAGTGTGAAAGGCTTAGAGGGTGCAGAATTCTTAAAGTGCATCCAGGAGAGCTTTTTGAGCCAGCATGTAAAAAGTCCTACAAGAGAGGGGGAGGTACTGGACCTAATCCTAGGGAATGTAGCCGGGCAGTGGTAGATGTGTCAGTAGGAGAGCATTTTGGTGAGAGTGACCATAATTTGGTGAGATTTAAGGTAGTCATGGAAAAGGACAAAGATGGACTGGAAATAAAGGTTCTAAATTGGGGGAAGGCTGATTTTAATATGATAAGGCAGGATCTGGCCAAAATAGACTGGGATCAGCTACTTGTAGGAAAATCCACATCAGAGCAATGGGAGTCTTTCAAAAAGGAAATAGAGAGAGTACAATGCCAACATGTTCCTGTAAAGGTCAAGGGTGGAACCAAAAAGCCCAGGGAACCCTGGATGTCAAGGGATATACAAGAATGGATTAGGAAAAAAAGGGAGGCTTTTGGCAGATACAAAGGACTAAAAACAGTGGAAGCCCTAGAGGAGTATAGAAAGTGCAGGAGGGTACTTAAAAAAGAAATTAGGAGAGCGAAGAGGGGGTATGAAAAAACACTGGTGGGCAAAATAAAGGAAAATCCCAAGGTGTTTTATAAGTAAAAAAAGGCCCAGGGAACCCTGGATGTCAAGGGATATACAAAAATGGATTAGGAAAAAAAGGGAGGCTTTTGGCAGATACAAAGGACTAAAAACAGTCGAAGCCCTAGAGGAGTATAGAAAGTGCAGGAGGGTACTTAAAAAAGAAATTAGGAGAGCGAAGAGGGGGCATGAAAAAACATTGGTAGGCAAAATAAAGGAAAATCCCAAGGTGTTTTATTTGGTAAAAAAAAAAGTCAAGATGGTGACCGAGGCGGTCCGGAGGTAAGTGCTCTCCCTGCTTCAGATGGCCCGCTCCCGCTGCCGGAGCAATGTGTTCGGCGAGTCGGGCGGAGGCAGCGCAGCAGCAACAAGCAGCAGCAGCAGCCACGATGACTCACTACAGCACGTCGGCCGGCAGCTCCTCGGCGGGAAGCACGCATTCCGACTGGGAGGAGGGGAGCCGGGCATGGCAGCCAGAGGCCAGACCGTGAGTGGGAGAAGCAGGCCCGGGCCGTCGGACCGTGGAGCCGGCGACAGTGAGGAGGAGGCCGCGGCGACCGGAGCTTATACATCTCGACGATGTGTTCGGCGAGTCGGGCGGAGGCAGCGCAGCAGCAGTAAGCAGCAGCAGCAAGCAGCAGCAGCAGCTACAATGGCCCGCTACAGCACGTCGGCTGGCAGCTCCTCAGCGGGAAGCTCGCAGTCCGACTGGGAGGAGGGAGAGCCAGGCATGGTGGCCAGAGGCCGGACCGTGAGCGGGAGAAGCAGGCCACCACTTCATGGAGCCGGCAACAGTGAGGAGGAGGCCGCAGTGACGGAGCGGCTGAGGGACATCGCGTTCCCACTGCCATTGGATGCCATTGAATTGACTTTTCTGAACAGGGCGCTGGAGAATAGCGACGCGTCTCTGTGTGCTCCCACAGCTTATTGTGGGAGTGATCGGGGAGTAAGCATTCCATTGTAATAGTTACATATGGCAAATAAAATTGAAATTGAGTTGAATTGTATATTAAGGGCAAGAGGATAACCAGGGAAAGAGTAGGGCCCATTAGGGGCCAAAGTGGCAATCTGTGTGTAGAGCCGGAAGATGTAGGTGAGGTTTTAAATGAATATTTTGCATCTGTGTTCACTATGGAGAAGGACGATGTAGGCATAGAAATCAGGCAGGGGGATTGTGATATACTTGAACAAATTAGCATTGAGAGGGAGGATGTACTAGCGGTTTTAGCAGGCTTAAAAGTGAATAAATCCCCAGGCCCTGATGGGATGTATCCCAGGCTGCTGTGTGAGGCAAGGGGGGCGATTGCAGGGGCTCTGACACAAATTTTCAGAACCTCTTTGGCCACTGGCGATGTGCCAGAGGACTGGAGAACAACTAAGGTAGTACCATTGTTCAAGAAGGGCAGTAGGGATAAACCAGGGAATTACAGGCCAGTGAGCCTAACATCAGTGGTAGGGAAATTATCGGAAAAAAATCTGAGGGACAGAATTAGTCTCCACTTGGAGAGGCAGGGGTTAATCAGGGATAGTCAGCATAGCTTTGCCAGGGGGAGATCATGTCTGACCAACTTGATTGAATTTTTTGAGGGGGTGACTAGGTGTGTGGCTGAGGGTAGTGCAGTTGATGTAGTCTACATGGACTTCAGTAAGGCATTTGACAAAGTCCCACATGGGAGACTGGTCAAGAAGGTAAGAGCCCATGGGATCCAGGGCAATTTGGCATATTGGATCCAAAATTGGCTTAGTGGCAGGAGGCAGAGGGTGATGGTCGAAGGTTGTTTTTGTGACTGGAAGCATGTGTCCAGTGGTGTACCGCAGGGATTGGTGCTGGGTCCTTTGCTGTTTGTAGTGTATATTAATGATTTAGATATGAATGTAGGAGGTATGATCAGTAAGTTCACAGATGACACGAAAATTGGTGGAGTGGTAAATAGCGAGGAGGGAAGCATCAGGCTACAGGATGATATAGACGGGATGGTTAAATGGGCAGAACAGTGGCAAATGGAATTTAACCCTGAAAAGTGTGAGGTGATGCATTTTGGGAGGACAAACAAGACAAGGGAATACACAATGAATAGTAGGATCCTAGGAAGGACAATCAGAGGGACCTTGATGTGCATGTACATAGATCCCTGAAGGCAGCAGGACAGCTAGATAAGGTGGTTAAAAAGGCATATGGGACACTTGCCTTCATTAACCGAGGCATAGAATATAAAAGCAGGGAGGTTATGATGGAGCTGTACAAAACACTAGTTAGGCCACAGCTGGAATACTGTGTGCAGTTCTGGTCACCACACTATAGGAGGGATGTGATTGCATTGGAGAGGGTGCAGAGGAGATTCACCAGGATGTTACCTGGGCTGCAGCGCTTCAGCTATGAAGAGAGACTGGACAGGCTGGGGTTGTTTTCCTTAGAGCAGAGAAGGCTGAGGGGGAACCTGATTGAGGTGCATAGATAGGGTAGATAGAAAGGTACTTTTCCCCTTAGTAGAGGGGTCAATAACCAGGGGGCATAGTTTCAAGGTAAGGGGCAGGAGGTTTAGAGGGGATTTGAGGAAAAACATTTTCACCCAGAGGGTGGTTAGAATCTGGAACTCACTGCCTGAAAGGATGGTAGAGGCAGGAACCCTCACAACATTCAAGATGCATTTAGATGAGCACTTGAAATGCCATAGCATAATACAAGGCTAGGGACCAAGTGCTGGAAAATGGGATTAGAATAGACAGGGCTTGATGGCCGGCGCGGACACGATCGGCTGAAGGGCCTCTTTCTGTGCTGTATAACTCTATGGCCTAGAAATTCGGTTTTGGCGCAGCGAGGGCTTTAGCGCCGGAAGTTAGTGCCGGCGCTAAGTCCCCCTGCGCGCGCCAAAAATTCAATAGCGCCGCGCCCAAACGGCTGCCGGCGCTACTGAGGGGTCTCAGCGCCTCAAAACTGGCGCCACGCGCCGCATTGCGGCGCTATTCCGGCGCTGCGGCGCCCGCTGCGGTGCAGCAGGCTCGGGAAGTGCAGGCCTCCTCCTTCCGTTAAGGAGGAGCTGCCTGCACCCGGCCGCGGCCCGCGATAATCTTTTTAAAAATGAGCCCGGCACCTCGGACAAGTGCCGGGCTTGCTTCTGTTCCGGGGGGGGGGGGGGGAAGTCCGGGGAGGGAGCTGCGGCCAGGCGGCCGGCGGGAAAGCGGCCGGCCGCCGCGGGGCCTTTAATGCGCCGGCGCAAAGTTCTGTAAGGCACCTCTGCCAGAACGTTGCTTGCGGCTGCCACGGGCGAGGCGGCCGCAACTCAATTTCCGAGTTCGGGCGGGTTACCATGGCAACCGGGACGCTGCGCACACCGATGGCGTCATCGGTGCCGGCGCAGCACTACCGGCCTAACGCCGATTTAGGGCCCCTGTCAATTTCTAAACTGGCCATAACTTCGGCGCTAGGCCCTCTAGCGCCTCAAAAGCGGCGCTAAGGCCAGTGAATTTCTAGGCCTATGACTCTATGACTGCAATCTTTACAATGTTGAGTATTTGCTTTCATTTAAATAATCATATGTAGGATGTATTTAACATGATTTGGCACTATGATCTCTCCCTGTGCTCAAACTAGTGGCCATGTTCTTACTCGTGTAATATTCCTAACTCATTGGCTACTGAACTGAATAGGCATGGAGACTACTTGAGAGATCTCCTGAGGACTTGCTTGCGGTTCCACTAGCCACTTAACTCTATGTGCTGCAGACGAAGACAGTGCTGCTTGTATGCCTGGAATAACCTATACCATTTTAGCATTAGGGCTCTGCATGATTTAGACTCCTTCCTCTATCACAGGGCCAGAGGCATGTGCTGGCAAAAGATTGGGCACCTGTGGGTTTTTTTGTGTTCTAAATTTATGCTGCTATTAGGGACTAATTTCCAAGGGTGGCCACTGACCTCCATAAACAGAGACAGTAACAGTGCTACAAGGTCTCTAAATCCCTCACAGATGGTTGATCCAGTTGGGTTTCCAAGCATACTGAAGCTGGTCTTCATCATATCTTGAATTTTGGACTACAACACCACAACATCATCAGTGGAGCAATCCTGAGAATCTCTGTAGCTATGCTCACCAACTGGTTATCTGAGGTCTCCTCTCCAGTTGCCACTAATGTTGCTTGCAGAACAGACAATCACTGCTCCACAACAGTGCATATTGGGACGGTAGAATTTGCAACATT
Source organism: Somniosus microcephalus (assembly GCF_052327205.1). Lineage (NCBI taxonomy): Eukaryota > Metazoa > Chordata > Chondrichthyes > Squaliformes > Somniosidae > Somniosus > Somniosus microcephalus. Next base: position 178,432,570 of record NC_140997.1, on the reverse strand, counting down.
ACTCAGACCAGTTTGCATCCTGCTTTGCAATAAAATCAGTACCTGTTCAATCATTCATGCTTATGAAGTATCCTATGCTTTCTAGCTGGCTCCAAATGATGGTGTCATGAATGAATTCAGCAGGGCAGTGGCCAAGCTGGACCTCGACCCAGCAGCAGTCTACCTTTCTTCATTAGTTATCCAGGACTCACCCTGTATTCTCTCCTCAAACTCACTGGGTATGTCTGCGCTGGTGCCTGCTTCTAATGGTGTCGGTGACATAAAGTGAGCATTGGAGTTCTGCAGCCCTCCTCCTCCTCCTCTTGTGCTTTGTCTGTGAAAAAAGAAGGCCCATGGGCATTGTTTTGCATGTTGCTGCTGCACTGACAGTATATGTTATTTCCCAGGTCAGCACAATACTGATTTTAATGCGATGAATGTCAAAATCTTTGCCACCGTGAACATATGCAACTATCAGGAAGTGTTGTCGTCTCCATCAACTTTATGTGCTTTTGATGTCCATTATGATCTCCTTATAACAGGTTATGGAGTTTTATTTGTGGAACCCTACCAATAGTCCTCACTCATTGTCACTTGTAGAAGGCCATCTTCTTCTGCAATAAAATAGAGCATTAAGTTTTGCAGAGAGAAGGTAGAGCTGCTGCTCAGCGCGTGTGCAACACAGCTGAATCTTGAAGAGCAAATTGACCACTTTCGTGCTGACCTGTGTATGCGTTACATTAAATCAATCTTTCTTATTGGCAAGTTTGCTTGTTTCTCTTTTCAGGCCTATTCTAACACTACTGAAATATCGACCGGAATTTCACCTACCAAGTCGGGTCGGATGTTTGCGGGCCATGGTAGTGGGTCGGTATCGCGATGTAGTGATCAGCCTGCTCTTCAGAGTGACTTTAACATAATGGCCCCTATTAAAGCAGACATGGGCATTTCCTGGCCTGATTAAATGGTGCGGGTCTGATGACGTCATCAATGACTCATTTCCAGGAGGGATATTTAAAGCAGCAGTTTAAGGTTCATGTAGGCGTGTGGAGGGAGTATTGGAGAGGAGTGTGTTGTTGAGAATTAGATAAATGAGTTCACAAAGTCAGAGGGCTGCACCCCGCATTTCAGATGAATCGCTACCTATTCTTGTGGTGGGAGTCAGAGCACGCAGGGAGGTCCACTTCCCTGCTGATAGGGGAAGAAACCTCCCCAAGAAACCAGAAGGGCTTGGCTCCAAATTGCTGAGGAGGTGAGCAGCTGGGATGTCATAAGGCAGACCTGGGTACAGTGCAGGAAGAGATTCAATGATCTGATGAGATCAGGAAAGGTGAGTGTAAAGCCACACTCACCTTCATCCTGCTGCGCCTCTCAGCACATCCCCATCACACTGCCTTCCCAAGCCTAATCCTGCACATCATTACTCACACCAACATACCTTGCACATCCACCCATCCCTCTCTCTATGTACATACTCACATCCCCATCTGACTAACCACCCCTGACACTCACCCTCATCCTAATGCAATCATACCAAGTAACACCACAGAAAGAGGCCATTTGGCATTGGCACCACACTCCCTCATAGTCACCCTCTACAGATGTAACCCACACATTCCTTACACTCATTCCATCACTCTCACTCAAACTTTTCTTTCCCTCCATGCAGGAGAAGAGAGCTCACAACAACAGGAAGAGAGAGAGAACCGGAGGTGGTCCTCCATCCTTCAGTATTTTAACTGCAGCAGAGGAGGTGATCCTGGAGGTCTAAAGAGTTGCAGAGCTATTGGCAGAAGGAGACGGAGAGAGGGGGACATCTCAGCAACCTGGTGACAGAATTTCATCTCATACAGCCACATGGCATACAGCAGTTACTCATATGGGGACTGATGTCAGCAGCCAGTGAATGTTTATCATGTGCATAATGGTATCGTTACCCATTCTTAATATAACATTTCTAAATTATCTCTTTACTCTCCCACAGGTCCATCAAGAGCCCCCCACACTGTCCAGCCAAAGGAGGAAGACGACTCCTCAGAGGAACCTCCAGCCTCTGAGGGACCCAAGCACACCCAGCACCAGCGCAGATACGCACACCTTGGTGGGTCCTATGTGAGATAGAGTAGTATTGTCACCTAGTGTCTCTCACATCACAAGTGAGCAAGAGCAGATGATGTTGACAGGAACATCATGGAGACTCCTCGCCAGAGGGCCCAGGACTCTATTAGCTCTGCTAAGCTGCATGCAGACGTTGAGCCTCGGGGGCCATCGAGAAAGAGGGTGATCCTGGAGGGGCAGCAAGAAATGCAGGAGGCTCTGGTAGGTTTTGCAGCCGCATTGTCTGCAAATGTGCAGAGAACGGAGGAGTCCGTCTACAACATGAGCACCACCATGTGACAGGCGATGGCGACGATGTGCTGTTCCATAGAAAGGATGGCCACCTACATGGAGCAGCAAATGCGCCACTCACAGGAGCACATGCTAGCTATGGAGAACAGATGGCAGAGGCTCATAGACCTCTTCTCTAGGAGAGATGTTAACATAGACATGGGTCCTCATGGCCCCACTTATGTGCAGCAAGGTGCTCTCCAGCTCCTTGCTAGCAGGGAAGTGCAGATGGCCCATGCGAGGGATGATGGTGAGAGGGTACATGGAAGTTGGGGTTCCTCTCAAAGCACTCACACTTCTCCCCTGTTGCCACCCCCTCAGTCAGAGCCCCAGATAGCTCTGCTTCTGCACAGTTGTAGGAGGAGTAGAATTTGATCACAGGCTCCAAAACACAGAAGACGTCTGCCAAAAGAGTCAAAGCATTCACAGCAGGGATCTGAGCAGCCTGCCTCTGCCTCTGCTGAAGCCACAGGGGTGCACCTCGTAGAAGCACGCGTAAAAGAAAAATGACACAGAAGTAGATGCACAAGGGGAAGCACGTGGGTGTATAAGGAAGTGTTATTGTTAAGGTTCCGTTACTGTTATCACACATGTAAAAGTATTTATATCCATCACTTTCCAGTCATGCCCATTTTTGTCTGCTACTTTGGAAGTGGCTTTGTGAGTTGGAGTGAATGGTGAGACATAACATTACCTCCAGCAATGGGGTCAGTGTGAAAGGAATGGATTACAGAATCATAGAATGGTTACAGCACGGAAGAAGGCCATTCGGCCCATTAAGCCCATGCCAACTATCAGCTAGTCCCACTCCCCCACTCTTTCCCCGTAGCCCCATACCTCCACCACACTTTCAGGAAGTGCATTCCAGATCTTAACCACTCGCTGCGTAAAAAAGATTTTCCTTACGCCGCCTTTGGTTCTTTTGCTAATCACCTTAAATCTGTGTCCTCTGGTTCTCAACCCTTCTGCCAATGGGAACAGTTTCTCTCTATCTACTCTTCCAGACCCCTCATGATTTTGAACACCTCTATCAAATCTCCTCTCAATCTCCTCTGCTCCAAGGAGAACAACCATAGCTTCTCTAGTGTATCAACGTAACTGAAGTCCCTCATTCCTGGAATCATTCTCATAAGTCTTTTCTGCACCTTCTCTAAGGCCTTCACATCCTTCCTAAAGTGTGGTGCCCAAAATTGGACACAGAACTCCAGTTGGGGCCGAACCAGTGTTTTATACAGGTTCATCATAATTTCCACACATTTGTACTCTATACCACTATTTATGAAGCCCAGGATCCCGTAAGCCTTTTTAACTGCTTTCTCAACCTGCTCTGCCAACTTCAACAATTTGTGCACACATACCTCCAGGTCTCTCTGTTCGTGCACACCCTTTATGATTGTACCATTTAGTTTATATGTCCTCTCCCCATTCTTTCTACCAAAATGTATCACCTCACACTTTTCTGCGTTAAATTTCATCTGCCACATGCCTGCCCATTTCACCAGCCTGTCTATGTCTTCCTGAAGTCGATCACTCTCCTCCTCACTGTTCACTATACTACCAAGTTTTGTATCATCTGCAAATGTTGAAATTGTGCCCTGTACACCCACGTCCAAGTCATTAATATATATCAAGAAAAGCAGTGGTCCTAGAACCGATCCCTGGGGAACACCAATGTATACCTTCCTCCAGTCCGAAAAACAACCATTCACTACTACTCTCTGTTTTCTGTCACTTAGCCAATTTCATATCCATGCTGCCACTGTCCCTTTTATTCCATGGACTTCAACTTTGCTGGCAAGCCTATCATGTGTCATAAGAACATAAGAACATAAGAAATAAGAGCAGGAGTAGGCCATACGGCCCCTCGGGCCTGCTCCGCCATTCAATAGGATCATGGCTGATCTGAATCGAGACTCACGTCCACTTCCCTGCCCTATCCCCGTAACCCCTAATTCCCTTATCTGCTAGGAAAATGTCTATCTCCATTTTAAATTTATTTAATGTTGCAGCTTCCACAGCTCTCTGGGGTAGCAAATTCCATAGATTTACTACCCTCTGAGTGAAGAAGTTTCTCCTCATCTCAGTTTTGAAAGTGCATCCCCTTATTCTAAGATTATGTCCCCTAGTTCTAGTCTCACCCATCAGTGGAAACATCCTCACCGCATCCACCCGATCAAGCCCCCTCACAATCTTATATGTTTCGATAAGATTGCCTCTCATTCTTCTGAACTCCAATGAGTAGAGTCCCAACCTACTCAACCTTTCCTCATACGTCAACCCCCTCATCGCTGGAATCAACCGAGTGAACCTTCTCTGAACCGCCTCGAGAGCAAGTATATCTTTTCTTAAATATGGAAACTAAAACTGCACGCAGTATTCCAGGTGTGGCCTCACCAATACCCTGTATAACTGCAGCAAGACTTCCCTGTTTTTATACTCCATCCCCCTTGCAATAAAAGCCAAGATTCCATTGGCCTTCCTGATCACCTGCTGCACCTGCATACTAACTTTTTGTGTTTCATGCACCAGGACCCCCAGATCCCTTTGTACTGTAGCACTTTGCAGTTTTTCTCCATTTAGATAATAACTTGCTCTTTGATTTTTTCTGCCAAAGTGCATAACCTCACACTTTCCAACATTATATTGCATCTGCCAAATATCTGCCCACTCACTTAGCCTGTCTATGTCCTTTTGCAGGTTTTTTATGTCCTCCTCACTCACTGCTTTCCCTCCCATCTTTGTATTGTCGGCAAACTTGGATATGTTGCACTCGGTCCCTTCCTCCAAATCGTTAATATAGATTGTAAAGAGTTGGGGTCCCAGCACTGCCCCCTGCGGAACACCACTAGTTACTGATTGCCAGCCCGAGAATGAACCATTTATCCCAACTCTTTGTTTTCTGTTAGATAGCCAATCTTCCACCCATGCCAGTACATTACCCCCAATCCCGTGATTTTTTATCTTGATCAGTAATCTTTTGTGTGGAACCTTGTCAAATGCCTTTTGGAAGTCCAAATACACTACATCCACTGGTTCCCCTTTATCCACCCTGTATGTTACATCCTCAAAGAATTCGAGCAAATTTGTCAAACATGACTTCCCCTTCGTAAAACCATGCCGGCTCTGTCCTATTAAATTATGTTTATTCAAATGCTCTGTTGCTATTTCCTTAATAATGGACTCCAACATTTTGCCAACCACAGATGTTAGGCTAACTGGTCTATAGTTTCCAGCTTTTTGTCTACTTCCCTTCTTAAATAAGGGTGTTACATTAGCAGTTTTCCAATCTGCCGGGACCTTTCCTGAGTCCAGGGAGTTCTGGAAAATGATCACCAATGCATCCACAATCCCTACCGCCACTTCTCTCAAGACCCTAGGATGTAGGCCATCAGGTCCGGGGGATTTATCCGCCTTAAGTCCCATTATTTTACTGAGTACCATCTCCTTAGTGATTTTAATCATGTTTAGCTCCTCCCCCCCCCATTGCCCCCTGTTTGTCCAGTGTTGGGATATTTTTAGTGTCCTCTACTGTAAAGACTGATACAAAATATTTGTTCAACATCTTTGCCATCTCCATGTTCCCCACCACTAGTTTCCCGGTCCCATCCTCTAAGGGACCGACGTTCACTTTAGCCACCCTTTTTCTTTTTATATAGCTATAGAAACTCTTGCTATCTGTTTTTATATTTTTTGCTAGTTTACTTTCATAATCTATCTTCCCTTTCTTAATTAATCTTTTAGTTATTGTTTGCTGGCGTTTAAATGCTTCCCAATCTGTTGGCTGTCTTTTCTTTTACTCCCCTTTTTCCTCAGTGGAATATATTTATCTTGAAAGATGTGAAATATCTCCTTGAATGTAGACCACTGCTCTTGTACCGTCTTACACTTTAATCTGTTTTCCCAGTCCACTTTAGTCAATTCTACTCTCATACCTTCATAGTCTCCTTTATTTAAGCTTAGTACGCTGGTTTGAGATCCAACTCTCTCACCCTCAAACTGAATTTGGAATTCAACCATATTATGGTCACTCATTCCAAGGGGATCCTTTACTAGGACATTTTTTATTAATCCTGTCTCATTACACAGGACCAGATCTAAGATTGCCTGCCCCCTGGTTGGTTCAGTTACATACTGCTCAAGGAACCCGTCCCTAATACACTCTATGAACTCTTCCTCAATGCTGCCATGCCCAATTTGATTAGTCCAGTCAATATGAAAGTTAAAATCCCCCATGATTATAGCCGTTCCCTTATTACAAGCCCCAACTATTTCCTGATTTATACTCCGACCAACAGAGTTGCAACTGTTAGGAGGCCTACAGACTACGCCCACTAGTGACTTTTTCCCCTTATTATTCCTTATCTCCACCCAAACTGTTTCACTATCCTGATCCTTTGACCCAATATCATTTCTGACTATTGCAGTGATTCCATCCTTGATTAACATAGCAACCCCACCTCCCTTTCCTTCCTGTCTGTCCTTCCTAATTGTCAAATACCCTTGTATGTTTAGTTCCCAGTCATGATTATCTTGCAGCCATGTTTCCGTAATGGCCACCAGATCATACCCATGTGTAGTTATTTGCACCGTCAACTCATCAATTTTGTTACGAATGCTGCGTGCATTCAGATAAAGAACTTTCAAATATGTTTTCTGACAATTTATTCCTGCTTTTACCCCTTTTACTACTTTACCTTTATCATTATACATTCTGTCTCTTCCTGACACTCTGTCGAACGCCTTTTGGAAATCCATGTACACAACATCAACCGTATTACCCTCATCAACCCTTTCTGTTACCTCATAAAAAACTCAATTAAGTTAGTTAAACACGATTTGCCTTTAACAAATCCGTGCTGGCTTTCCTTAATTAATCCTCACCTATCCAAGTGACTGTTAATTTTGTCCCTGATTACTGTTTCTAAAAGCTTCCCCACTACCGAGGTCAAACTGACTGGCCTGTAGTTGCTGGGTTTATCTTTACACCCTTTTTTGAACAATGGTGTAACATTTGCAATTCTCCAGTCCTCTGGCACCACCCCCGTATCTATAGAGGATTGGAATATTATGGCCAGTACCTCCACGATTTCCTCCCTCAGTTCCCTCAGCATCCTAGGATGCATCCCATCCGCTCCTGGTGATTTATCTATTTTAAATACAGCCAGCCTTTCTAATACCCCTTCTTTATCAATTTTTAACCTATCAAGTGCCTCCACTACCTCCTCCTTCACTATGTCTATGGCAGCATCCTCTTGTTTAGTGAAGACAGATGCAAAGTACTGGTTTAGTACCTCAGCCATACCCTCTGCATCTATGCATAGGTCTCCATTTTAGTCCCTAATTGGCCTCACCCCTCCTCTTACTACCCTTTTACTTGTTCATTGTAGGGATGCTTTATGGTGTTGTTGGCACAGCGTGTAGCAGCCATATGTGTGCAATGCAGAAAATTAAGTAAATCTGGCCATAATGAGCTCATCCCTGACCTCCCAGGCAGCAATGAGCACCTGTGCTGGTGCCATCTGGACTTCAGGTTCCTCCTGCTCCTCCTCCTCATCTTCCAGCTGATGCTCCTCCTCCTCCAAAGAGGCTGTGCACCCTGCGCCTTGCTCCTCCTGCAGCTCTAATCCTCATTGCTTCGACGATTCTGGAGACCCTGGCTGGTGCGTACTGAACAGCATCTGTCAAGGCATCTGAAGTGCATCTTCAGCATCCCTATTGTTTGCTCTATGACACATCTGGTGGACATGTGTCTTTCATTAAAGTGCTCCTCAGCTTCATAGAAACATAGAAGATAGGAGCAGGAGTAGGCCATTCGGCCCCTCAACCCTGTTCTGCCATTTAATGAGATCATGACTGATCATCCAAATTCAGTACCCTGTCCCTACTTTCTCCCCATATCCCTTGATCCCTTTAGCCTTAAGAAATATATCTAACTCCTTCTTGAATATATTTAATAAGTTGGCCTCAACTGCCTTCTGTGGTAGAGAATTCCACAGGTTCACCACTCTCTGGGTGAAGAAATTCCTCCTCATCTCTGTCCTAAATGGCTTACCCCTTATCCTTAGTCTGTGACCCCTGGTTCTGGACTCCCCCACCATCGGGAACATCCTTTCTGCATCTAGTCTGTCTAGTCCTGTTAGAATTTTATAAGTTTCAATGAGATCCCCTCTCATTCTTCTAAACTGTAGCGAATATAAGCATAATCGATCCAATCTCTCTTCATACATCATTCCTGCCATCCCAGGTATCAGTCTGGTGAATCTTCACTGCACTCCCTCCATGGCAAGAACATCCTTCCTCAGATAAGGCGACCAAAACTGCACACAATACTCAAGGTGTGGTCTCACCAAGGCCCTGTACAACTGCAGCAAGACATTCTTGCTCCTGTACTCGAACCCTCTCGCTATGAAGGCCAACATACCATTTGCCTTCTTAACCGCCTGCTGCACTTGCATGCTTATCTTCAGCGACTGGTGCACTTCCCCTTTTCCTTGGCCTCCTCAAGGGTGTCATGAGCCACGTCTTCAGTGGATAGCCCTTGTCTCCAAGTAGCCAGCTGGTAAGTATATTTGGCGGTGCGAAGGGCTGAGGGAGGGTGGACTGGCGCAGGACAAAAGGGTCATGACAGCTGCCAGGGAATTTGGCGCACACATGCATGATGATCTTCCTATGATTGCAGACCAGCTGGCCATTATGGGAGTGGAAGCTCTTGTGGTTCACAAACACTCCTGGGTGATGTGGGGGTCCCTGTTGGCCACATGTGTGCAGTCGATGACTCCCTGCACCCATGGGAAGCCAGGCAGAGTGGCAAAGCCAAGCGCACACTCATTTACACTGGCTTCATCGGTGGCAAAGTTCACATAATTGGCTGACTTGTTAAACATGGCATGAGTGACCTGTGTGATGCATCTGTGGGTGGCCGACTGCGAGATGCCTCAAATGTCTGCTGCAGATCCCTGGAAGGAGCCTGAGGTGAAGAAGTTGAGAGCGCCGGTGACAGCCACTGGTAAGGAGTGTCTACCAGGTCCTCTGGGCTGCAGGTCTTGCTCCAGCAAGATGCAAATGTCTGCGACAACCTGGCGTGATAGCCTGAGCCACCTTTGGCACTGCTGCTCAGTCATGTTGAGGTAGCTCATCCTCTGCCTGTATACCCTATGTTGGGGGTATCGCCTCAGGCGTGGTGCAGCCCTGCGCTGATGCCCTCTGTCCTGCGGAGCACAGGTCATTGAGGAGAAGTTTGGTGGTGTTGTTGCTGCTGGTGTGCCCTGGTGCTGCTGGTGGTGGGGCTCATCTTGGTCCGATTGTGAGGAGCAAGGTGAGACAGTATAAGCGGCGCCCATGCTGATGTAATAGATGGCAGGTCAAGTAGAGATCAGAGGCCCAATCTGTCAATGTTGAGATAGTCACTAGCCATGTGGTGAGAGTAGCTTCCGAGGTTGCAGAAAAGGCTTGCAAACTCTAGACACCTAAATCTGTGCTCAAAATGGAGTGAGAAAGAGCCTTTCCCTTATGCAAGTAAGCAGGTGTCATGTGGAAGTATTTATTTGGATTTTCATGCTCTGCATTAATGACCTCGCTCAATGGCCACTGAGCTTCTGCCTCACATTGACAGATGTGGTTCCCGAGCTGCATGATCCCCGGGGTCATCCAATAAAAATCAAAAGGTCTCGTTAAAAACCCTGTTAAGGGTCTCACAACAAGGATTTAATGAGCTTAATTAGGTCACCCGCCTCTGCCGTTTGGGTCCGTGGCGCGCTGGCAAACGCGCCCCAGTTAAAGGCGCGAGGAAGGGGGATGATGGCGCGTTCCTGACGCGCCCATAATTTCTGCAACTTTTACTGCCGACCTGCCTCCAAACCCACACACACAGCAGCGGGAAAATTCCGTCCAATTTCATTGCTTCTGTTTTAAGATATACCTCCATCGCATTACTAAGTGATTTCAGACTAACAGCAGGCTCCGTGAAACTATTCAGGCAAACATGTCTGACAACAGCAAATTCTTTTACAATCCATATATAGCAGGGTAAGATCATTGACAGTCATCTTCATTGAATACCTTTGGTCCCAATTGGAGACTATTTTTTTCCCAAATCGGAGACCTTTTTTTCCAGATTGGGGACCTTTTTCTGCACATACTTCCATGTGCAGCATGTGGGAGACATCGCACTTCCCTCAGTGTGGCCTCCTATGACATTTGAATCCTCTTGTTTATTTGAGGGTTGCCCCTCCACACTCAAGAGAGCATTTCATCATTCCCTTACACCTTCCACACTAACCTGTATGGTCTCATTTTCCTTGTTTACTCCTTGAACTCTCAAATCTGCACATTAATCTACACATACTAGTTACATGTCTATCTGGATGCTTAACAAGCTATTCAGCAGCATTATTTCCAGTGTATTCTGACTGACTCCTCAGTTATGCGTTAGTTGTAATGCACCTGGCATCAATGAGCAAGGTTCTACTTTCCAGTGAGTGTGCTGAAAGATAGGGCGGAAAAATTAATTCTCATTTAATGCCGTCTCAATAAGTTTAGAAGAAATTCAGCCCTAAGGTTTAATAAGAAACAGAAAGTTTCTCCCCTATCTTTTTGTTGTTGGATTAACTAAAAAAAATCATGAAGCTTAGATTTTTTTTGGAAAGGGTTTTAACTTTATTTGATTTCTAGATGACGTTATTGAAATCCACAAAACTACTTTCACTGGATACAGAGAGACTACAGTAGTGGTTTAGAAATCCTTTCTTAATTCACAGTCTCAATAATCCAAGATTCTTCCACACAACATTATTTCTCACTTTTACTTCTGTGATGGTAAGGCTATTTGAATGTCATATTAACTAAGGTATCATTTGTATCACTCGATAAGTTTTCCATTTCAACTGTCTCTTTTGGAGTTGTAAAGAGCTTCTCTTTATTGTTCTGTTTTCCTACAGATCATAATTCTTACGCTTGCAATTAAAAGATAGCAAATGTAATACTTCATCGGTCTACTAAATATGCAGTGTTGTCCATCCTCTTTCGTTTTGTATTATCAAAAGCACAAGTGTCTTCATCAGTATCTTGTCAACCAACACAAGAAGTGACAGCACAGAAGTGCCATTTCTCCAATCAGAAAATTCCTCAACCGGTAAATTAGAGTTCAAACCACATTGGAGCAGGCGACTGCATTGACCTTGCTTCGTGCTCAGGATTTGTGCCCATGCTTCGTTTGTTCCAGGAATCAGGCATAAGCACGACATCCAGGGAAATCTTTGACACTCAACAAGTCTCGCGACTGAAAAGAACTTGTCAGCAGCAGCTCTCATGCTACCGTGTAACCTGCAAAACAAGGCCAGGGCGATGTCTGTCAGTCTGAGAGAACTGAACTCTTCACTGTCACACAGCTCAAACGTAACATCATTGAGCATCTCTATTCTGCACCTCTGTAAAGTTCAGGGAAGGTCTTTGTAAGGTCAACCCAATTAGGAGTGCTGAGTGCTAAGCTGCTTTTAGATATAAAAAAACCCTTCCTGATATATAATGATTATATGATTCCCTTCAAGGCATTATTTATGTGAATCAGACCTTAATGATATTCTGGACCAGCAATAGGCTGAACATAGTAGAAGAGTATGTTTATCTTCCTTTTGTTCTAAGAGCATTAACAAGCTTCTTTTTCAGGTTTATTCGGGCTCTGCTCTTCTTTGTGGAATCACATTTTCCATTGGAAAAATCGCCACTTTTGTTTTAGCGTTAACTCCAGATATCTGGCCAAACCACATTTACCTCTGATAATCCCAGTTCCACATTGTTCAAGTGGTTTACTAGGCATTTAGCTAGTATATGCATCATCTGCTGATGTTAAACCATCTGCAGAGGCTGTAATTCCAGAGTTACTGTTTCTCAGCTGTGCACTAGACAGCTCCATTCAGACAGGTCTCTATTTGCATGTGCAGATGTGGTCCTGGGAAGCAGGGAGGCTTTCTTACAGCAATAGAGTCAACACCACCAAGGCCAGGCATCAAAGTGCCTTGAACGAAGTTGCCAACAGCCTAACCACTGTGTCAATGAGCCCCAGGACTTTTGGGGAGATCAGGAAGAAATTTAACGCCATGCACAAAGTACAACGACAAGACAGATTAATAAGGGAATACATTTTCATTTACACTGGGATGAAAATCGAGTGGGTTCTGTGGGGCGGATGATCCATTCCACCAGATTACCGCCCAGGATGTGAAGGCAAAAATCTACTCCATGGATTGTGAGGAGCGTACACCAAGCTGCTTTTAAGAGGGGTGTTTTGTTGTTATCATTGTTAGATCCGTGATTTGGAGAGTATGATGTTTTTCAATAACCACACGGATGCTGTAACTTAACAATCAACAGGTATTTACTGGAGTAGGGTAGTCTCAAGACTGGGGGTACAGAGGCATGCTCAAGGCTTATATACAGGTGTGGTCACTGCCGGTACTACAGTATACAGGAGCTGTAAAAGTAGTTCCCTCTTAAAGGTACATACACTACAATTCCTCCCCTTTTAGATTAGCAGTACCCATAATATTCAAATAACAATTAACACTTTAACATGTACATTAAACAACAATAGTCCATTTATAGATTCAGTCTTTGGGGCGGCTTCCTGATCCTTTCGGGATAGTGCCTTTCCTGAGGTTCTTGTTCTTGGTGCGGAGGCGATTCTGGCCCGTTTTCTTCGGTTAGTTCATCGGTTTCCACTGCTACTGGTTCGGAGGTAGATGCTACCGGTATGTCGGGTTCATCCCCAGGTACGCGAGACATGGGGTTGACTCGTTCCTGTGACGCTAAGATCTGATCGACGTGGCATCCAACAATGTTCTCCCCGACATCCACTGTGTACATTAATGGCCCCTGCCTTGTGCATATCGTTCCGGGTTGCCATTTCTCTGTTCGGTAGTCACGGGCCAAGACTGGTTGTCCTGCGTTGAAGCTCCTTGTCGGCTTCTCATTGATGTGCTGGAATTGTCTATCCTCAACATTTCTTCGCACATTTGGTCTGAGCAAGTCCAGATGAGATCTCAACCTTCGGTTAAAGAACATCATGGCCGGGGTCTGGTTGGTAACTGCATGTGTCGCGTTTCGGTAGGCTAATAAGAAATTGTCCACCTTATGCTGTAGTGGAATTTCATCGTCGCACATGGCCTTTATCGCCTTCTTAAAGGTTTGTACGAACCTCTCAGCCAATCCATTTGTGGCTGGATGATACGGGGCGGATGTGTAATACCTTACCCCATTCCTTCTCATAAATTTTCAAAACTCTTCGGACACAAACTGTGGTCCATTATCAGAGCAAATCTGCTCTGGCAAGCCGTTCTTGGCAAATATGGTCCGTAGGACTGCAATCGTTTTCTCTGTAGTGGTTGAGGATATTTTTATCACCTCAGGCCATTTCAAATGAGCATCCACTGCTATTAAGAACATTGAGTCCATGAATGGACCAGCGAAATCAATATGCACCCATTGCCATGGAGAGGAGGGCCACTCCCATGGGTGTAGAGGGGCATGTGGTGGTGCATTTTGGACCTTCTGGCATCCTGAGCAGCTCTTGGTTAGGTCTTCGATTTGTTGATCGATTCCCGGCCACCACACATAAGCCCTAACAAGGCTTTTCATTTTCACTCCCCACAGATGACCTTCATGAAGCTCATTTAGCACTCTCTCCCTTAACTTGGGTGGAATCACCACTCTGGATCCACACATCACTGTCCCCTGGCATACTGACAGCTGTTCTCTTCTGGATGAGAATGCTGGCAACAGTGAGTCGCCATGTGTTGGCCATCCCCTCACCGTCAAATCATATACCCGAGACAGCGTCGGATCATTGCGGGTCTCCTCTATATCCGCGTTCGTTACTGGCAATCGTTCAATTATTGACAAATAAAATATCTCGATAGGGTCCACTGCTGGTGCTTCCTCCACAGTAGGCAGTGGCAGGCGCAATAGCCCATCAGCGTTTCCATGCTGTTTCGTGCCCTTATATTCTATTTCATATTGATTCGCCCCTAGAAACAGGGACCATCTTTGTAGCCGTTGTGCAGTCATCACTGGAACGCCCTTCTTAGGATTAAAGATGGAGACAAGTGGTTGGTGGTCAGTCAGCAAGGTGAACTTCTGCCCATGCAGATAGTGGTTGAATTTTTTTACTCCCCATACTAGGTTGAGGGCCTCCCTGTCAATCTGGGCATAGTTGCGCTCGGCTGAGGTTAGTGACTGAGACGCAAAGGCTACTGGCCTCTCCAACCCGTCTGGGAATTTGTGCGACAGCACCGCTCCAATAACATAGAGTGATGCATCACATGCCAAACGAATTGGTAGTGCTGGGTTGAAATGGGCCAACACCTCTTTTGATGTAATCAATTCTTTACACTTCTGGAAAGCTCGTCTACGTTCGTCATTCCACTTCCATGGTACCCTTGTTTGCAGTAGCGTGTTCAGTGGGTGTAATACCGTGGACAAATTTGGTAAGAACTTATGGTAGTAGTTTACCAGCCCGAGAAACGACCTCAGTTGTGACACATTTTCCGGTGCTGGAGCCTTGACTGCTGCCTCAATCTTTTCAGGGGACTTATTTAACCCCTCATCGATGACGTGGCCACAATACGAGATCTGCTTCTGGAAAAACTCGCACTTGTGGCGATTAGCTCGTAGCCCATATTCCTTTAATCTGGTGAGCACCTTCTCCAAGTTGGCGAGGTGATCACTGTCATTTTCGCCCGTGACCAGGATGTCGTCCAAATAACACTGGGTCCCTGGAATCCCTTGCAGGACTTGATCCATCGCCCTTTGCCAAATAGCCAGAGCCGATGCTACCCCAAACACCAGCCAGTTGTATTGATAGAGACCTTTATGAGTGTTGATTGTAAGTTATTGTTTTGAGGCTTCTTCTACCTCCATTTGCAAGTACGCCTGGGCTAGATCAATTTTGGTGAAGCGTTTACCTCCAGATAGCGAGGCGAAAATATCCTCAATTCGTGGAAGCGGATATTGTACCGTGTGAAGGACTGGGTTCACTGTCACCTTAAAATCCCCACCGATGCGGACCTTCTTTGGTTCCCCAGGCGTATTACTCAACGACCTCTTCATTACAGGAATGATGGGTGTAGCCCACTCGCTCCAGTCTACTTTGGACAGTACTCCTGAACGTTCCAACCCTTCCAGCTCTGCTTCGACAGCTGGTCTGATCGCATAAGGCACTGGTCTGGCCTTAAGAAACTTTGGGCTTGCATTTTCCTCTATTTTAATCATTGCTGTTATGCCTTTTAGTGTTCCGAGTCCCTCCTGGAACACTTCTTTTGCGTCAGTTAGCATTTTTGACAGTCGTCCAGGTGTGACATCATCATCCTTTTTGGCCTCAACCTTCAGTGCCTGTATGGAATGCCAGTCCAATTGTATCTTCCGGATCCATTCACGTCCTAGCAGTGGTGGTCCTCCATCTGGCAATACATATATGTCCATTTTAGGTATTTCCTGGCCTTTGTATATCACTTTCACCCTTATTTTTCCTTTGGGGTAGACTTTTTGTCCCGTGTACGTCTTCAAGACAATCTCTGTAGCTTTCAAGTGTATATGTGAAAATAGCCGCTTGTAGTCCCTTTGGTTTATGACTGTTAGGGCTGATCCTGTGTCCAATTCCATTTTCACTTGGACTCCGTCTATCTTGAGTGTAACCCAGATATCACAGAATCACAGAATCACAGAATCTGCAGTGCAGATAGAGGCCATTTCGGCCCATCGAGCCTGCACCGACACATATCCCACCCTATCCCCGTAACCCCACGTATTTAATCCCCCCTAACTCTAAGGGTCAATTTATCATAGCCAAATCAACCTAACCTGCACATCTTTGGACTGTGGGAGGAAACCGGAGCACCCGGAGGAAACCCACGCAGACACAGGGAGAATGTGCAAACTCCACACAGACAGTCGCCCGAGGCCAGATTTGAACCCGGGTCCCTGGCGCTGTGAGGCAACAGTGCTAACCACTATGCCACCGTGCCCCCCAGATAGTCTGGTGATCCTCCATTTTGGTTACCTTATGTACTTTCAGACAACCCAGCTCCTTGCTTCCGGAGTCTGTGTCACTTTTCTGTTCATCTGAACTACTGTCCATCACCTGGTGTACCTTTTTGTACTTCTCCTGTGGAGATTTCTTGCTATTGGTTTTCTTCCCAGACCTGCAGACTCTTGCTATGTGTCCTGCTTTTCCACACTGCACACTTGGTCCTTGAACCAACAATCCTTCTGGTCGTGTGTTGTTCTGCCGCAGCGATAACACTTCCCTGTTCCATAGGACATTTCATTGGTGCCATATTCTTGCGGTCTCCGTTGTATCTCTGCAGCGCCCCTTGCGGCTGCTTCATGTGATACTGCCATACTGAAAGCCTTGTCCAGCGTAAGATCCTTTTCTGATAGAAGCCGTTTCTGGGTTCCTTCACTTTGCAGCCCACACACAAACTTGTCCCTTAACGTATCTGCTAGTCCCACTCCAAACTGGCAGTGTTTCGATAGCTTGCGCAGTTCCGTTAAGTACTCAGCATTGCTTTCATCTTTGTGTTGGTTCCTTTTATGGAACTTAAATCATTCTGCTATCAGCAGTGGTGTGGGGTTTAAGTGGTCCTGTAGGATTTCTACTATGCTTTTGAAATTCTTGTTCACAGGCTTCTCTGGGGTTATTAGGTTTCGCAGTAACCCATAACTTTTTGCACCCATGGAATTTAACAAAACCAGTGCTTTCCTAGCATCTGGCACTTCATTCACCCTGCAGTACACCTCAATACGTTCCACATATGTCGCCCAATCTTCGACTTCATTGTCGAACGTAGAGATACTGCCACTCTTCGGCATCCCTGGGTGTGATTTAACTGTCAGAAATGGCGTCTCCCGCGCTTTCCCTTCTTCTCCGCTGGCACAAAATGGCATCTCCCGTGCTTTCCTTTCTTCCCGCGCTCGCCCTTCTTCTCCGCTGCGGCTTCTAAAAATGGCGCCTCCCGCGCTCTTCCTTCTTCTCCACGGCTCAATGGTGTCTCCCGCGCTCTCCCTTCTTCTCCCCGTGGACACTGTTCAGCCCTTGAACCCTGGCTGTGCTCTGCGTGTTTTTTTTTTTCTGTGCGCCTTTCCCATTTCCGCCGCTCGGTCCTGAACCCGGCTGCTGCTTTACCCTCTCTCTCTCCGTTTTGTTTTTCCTCGACGCCACTCAGTTTTCAACCCCCGGCTGCGCCCTGTGTGCTTCACCCTCTATCTTACCCCGTCGACGCTGCTCGGCTTTTTCTCCGCCGTCAGTTGGCTCCAGCCGCCGCTGTCCGGGAAGGGTCTGCGCTGTACCTGTCGTCAGTCTGTTGCTGATCGTCGTGGCTGGGGAACCAAGCCCGGCTCTCCACAGCCTCCCCCGTGATGTTCACTCTCTGTCGGACGACTGGGCGGTTGCTCATGGTCGACGCCCGTGCTTCTGGCCTCGACTTTCTTCCACCGCCCTCCCGGAGCGAATCCTCGAAGAGAAATGCAGAATTGCAGGTAGATTCGTTTCGACACTCGTCGCCACTGTTAGATCCGTGATTCGGAGAGTATGATGTTTTTCAATAACCACACGGATGCTGTAACTTAACAATCAACAGGTATTTACTGGAGTAGGGTAGTCTTAAGACTGGGGGTACAGAGGCAAGCTCAAGGCTTATATACAGGTGTGGTCACTGCCGGTACTACAGTATACAGGAGCTGTAAAAGTAGTTCCCTCTTAAAGGTACATACACTACAATCATGACATGAGCACTTAAAATTACCAGGAAAATCATCCACAAATAGAGATAGGTTGCACATATGGGGAAAATTCAACCTGCTGTTATTGTAAGTCCATATGTAAATGGAAAACACAGATTGTCCAGCAAAGCCAGGTGACTCTCAGGAAAAGGAAAGGGACACATTTTATAGAAAAAAGAAAGACTTGCCTTTCACAACCACTGGACGTCTCAAAGTGCTTTACAGTCAATGAAGTACTTTTTTGAAGTGGAGTCACTGTAGTAATGTGGGAAACGCGGCAGCCAATTTGCACACAGCAAGGTCCCACAAACAGCAATGTGAAAATGACCAAATAATCTGTTTCTGTTATGTCGGTTGAGGGATAAATATTGGCCAGGGTCACCGGGGAGAACTCCCCTGCTCTTCTTCAAAATAGTGCCATGGGATCTTTTACGTCCACCTGAGAGAGCAGACAGGGCCTCGGTTTAACGTCTCATCCGAAAGACGGCACCTCCGACAGTGCAGCACTCCCTCAGCACTGCACTGGAGTGTCAGCCATATATATATAGAGAAAATATATAAACATGCATTGTTATTCATGCCGTGTGTATGAAACTGTGCCAATTATTTGATTGCCCTATAGATGATTTGGCACAGTGGAATGTGATTGGCATATGTCCTGAAATTCAAAAGTGCCACCTCTGACATCTATGCAGATAAAACAGGTACATCTCTGTATCTTATTTTATTAGCACCTTTTGTAACGACAGAATATTTTGCGTGTTCTCGGCCAACCTCATGTACAATGCCAGTGCCAGAAATGGCACCAGGGGGAGAAGATTGCAAGAGAAGACTGCTGGACTGCTGTCTTGTGTTGCCGTTGTCCTGTTTGAACATTAAGCCCAGCACAAGCGTCAGTGGAACACATCTCTGAATAAACAGTGAAGCACAAACCTGTCACTCTTAAACAGGTTCTTGGCCTCCAGTTGCCCTTCCCTCAGTGTGTCACATACCATTGGCTGTCTCCAGGCAACCATCCAAATTGTATCATAGTCCCCTCCTGACATTTACTCCCTCCAGTAATTTGTCCAAACATCTCCCCATGTCTCTCCTTTTCCCCCACACCCTTCCATGCAGTTTTCCATTTTTCTGCCAAGTATCCAGCTACCTCATTTGGAGGCTTCATTAAAATATTAAAATGAGGGCGAGGAAATGTAACTATTCTGTCCTGCTAGCTATTTTCCAATTGTATGCATTCCATACATAATGGCTGTCCAGGGTTGTTGGGTGGAGGTTTATGGAAGTAGTAAGAATGAATTAGCAGTTTTAAAGCCATTTCTAGACTGTTTTTCTTTTTCTTTTTCTTTCAGCTGCCAGGCGAACATTCCCAAGCGCTTGTAGTAATTGTTCTGCTTTTTTTCCCTGACAACTCCATTAGTGACACTAATGGGTTTCCAGTGGGAATCTCCCTATGTGTGAGATTTTTGGAGGATGAAAAGGAAGATGAGCTTAGGGATTTCAGGCAGGGCGGGCTACACCAGAGATGTACTGTGCCCATCTGCCAGTATCATTACACCTACATCCATAGGAAAGGGTGCACATGCTTCAGGATGATATATTACATTACAGAATTAACAGCACAGAAACAGGTCCATGCCGGTGTTTTATGCTCCACATGAGCCTCCTCCCACCCTACTTTATCTAACCCTATCAGAATAACCCTTTCTCTCTAGAAGATCCTTCCATTCCTTTCTCCCTAATGGACTTCTCTAGCTTCCCCTTAAATGCATCTATGTTATTCGCCTCAACTACTCCATGTGGTAGAAAGATCCACATTCTAACCACACTCTGGGTAAAGATGTTTCTCATGAGTTCCTTAGATTTATTAGTGACGATCTTATATTTATGACCCCTATTTAATTTTGTGAGAGTAGGTCAGATGGCACAAATATGATATGTGAAGACCTGACTAATCATAATGGTTCTTTGGAAGCACTCAAATCGCCGTATGTTATGTTTTTAATGGAACTGTATGAAAGCAGGCACATCAGGGTGATTAACAGCCAACATAACCTGATTGGCTGCACCCACCAAGATACCACCAACCACAAACTCAAGTACTGTCACACTAACCTGGCAATGAACATGGGGTACTGTTTTCATAGGCTCTGGGTCAGCAGACAGGCAGGTGCAGAGCTGTCCCAGCTACTGCAAGAATATCTGCAGCTAACACACAGCAAAGTGCTGGCACAGCAAGTGTCAGTAACAGTCAGAACTGGCCTCTAACCTGGCATGTCCTCCATCTAGGCATGCTGTATTGGTAAACTATAGAGATGCCATGGAGTGGCAAACAAGACCAGTCTCCTTCACAACCACCTCATGCAGCACCACTTTCACTTGAGCAGCCATTAAACAGAGGGGATGGGGGCTAGGATGCTCCATCATTTGCCTGCAGATGCAAGCTTGCACATTTGGTTTGTTGCCTTTCATTTTTTAGCCTTCTCCCCATCAGCTTTCATTTGCACTAATAGTGTGCTCTCTGCTCAGGTCAAATCTGTACTTGGAGCTGTATATAATAATGCAATAATGATCCGCAAGTTGAAGGCTATTAACTTATTGCCATTCTGGCAAGATTCTACCAGTTCTTAACAATTTGGAACTGATTTCCAGCAGTACGTGAAGATCGGCCCCAATGTCCTAGATTACACAATTTCATAAAACTGATTCAGATGATTTAGTCCTTTCAGTTGATATGATCTTATCCTTCCAGACCATCAACCCTACTATCTCCCCATTACAATATCCAAGTGTTTTTAAATCAGTCTCATTTCCTAGCCTCAACCATGGTTCCAAAAACAAAACCCTTCCAGCTGTTGATCACCTTCTGTGGAAAAAATGATTCTTGGTGTCTGTCCGAAACATGCCCATCACAACTTTGAACCTGTGCCCTGCATCATTTAGGCATGACCAATTATGTAACAGTGTAGTAGCACTAATAGATTCTGTTTTCATTGGGCAGAAAACAAGGCAGTTAACTCCTAACTGTATTTCCCCCCCCGTTTTTCACCAATTTTAATGCTAATTTCTGTGTGCAGTAGATGGGAAATTAACAGCTCTTTGAATTTACTCCTACACACACTACAGGAAATACTCAAACAATTTCAGACGCATTGTTGGATTGAGGGATTGAGGAATGTTGTCCCTGTTTATACCAGGAGTTCATAACACCTGATCGCTTAAAGAGAAGCAAATGTATGCACGATGATTCCAAATTGTCACTTTTTGGCATTACTATGTACATGTCATTTTGCAAAACTAGGCACATGGAACACGTAAAGGGATATTCAGCCCAGCAAAGCTTACAATGGAAAGGTACACTTCTGGCAATACATTGGGGTCAAAAAAGAGCAGATAGGATTTCACACTGATTACAAAATTGTCAAAGTTTAAACTCTATCTCTGAGGGACAAGCATGACTGAAATATCCTAACCAATCTCATCCCAGTATAAGATGTACAGTGTAAATGGAGCTTTATGCTTCACGGCAGGTATGAAATCATTTTCATCCAGGGATGAGCCTTTGGTTTTTAGTTTCAGTTTCAGCCACTTCAAGCTATCTGATGTTAAAGACCCAAGTACTGCTCCCTGCTTTCTTTACACAAGGTACTCTGGTGCACTGTAATGAAAGCTATCTCTGTGTACACTTTACATTACAGCAGGTTTCTCTCTTCCTGGGAGATATGGCACACAGACAAACAATAGCAGAGGTCACAGAATTTGCACCGTGATGTTCCTGTGCATCATGATGCAAACTATTTTTCTACAACATAAATATCAAGATTACAGCAGGTCCACAGCAGGTATACCTGTTTTATATCATTAATCTGTGTGTTGATAAGATTTACACGCCCAACTTTATTGGTGTATGGCTTAGGTAAAATTTGATAGCATATGAAGTTGCCAGAGTAAACAGGATGAATCTTACACAAAAATGCATTTATATAGCCCTTTATTCTGCCCTCAGGACATCCCAAAACACTTCACGACCAATGAATTACTTTTGAAGTGCAGTCATAGTTGTTTTGTAGGCAAACATGGCAGTCAATTTGCCCACAGCAGAGTCCCACAGACAGCAGATGAGATTAATGTGTTTGTCCTCTCAGCCAAGACACTAAGAGAATTCCCTGCTCTTCTTCAAATAGTGCTATGGGGTCTTTTATGTCCAGCTGAATAGGTAGACAGGACTTCATCTGAAAGATGGCAGGTCTGACTATGTAACACTCTCTCAGTACTGTACTGTCAGCCTGGATTATCTAGAAGAACACATGAGGAAAAAAGGAATAGAAGGTTATGCTGATAGGATTAGATAAAGAGGGGTGGGGGGAGGCTCATGTGGAGCATAAACACTGGCATGAACCAGTTCAGCCGAATGGCCTGTTTCTGTGCTGTACATTCTATGTAATTATGTGCTCAAGTCCTGGAATGGGCTTCAACCACAATCTGTAGAGGGAAGAGCCAAGCTGAAACTTAATAACCTCCATTTCTTTTGAATTTTAATTGAGTTATAGAAAGTTTACATATTTGGTTAAATCATGTAACATTTTGGTATAGTGCAATGTATTTAAATAGCACCACACATTGAGAAGCAAAATGCTTCTTCTTTCCAAGAGGCTACGGTCATGCAGACCATTTAAGAAGGAAGAACTCATCGGAGTGATGTTTTTAGAATTCAGGCCAAATGGGTCATGAGGAAGTCTAGATGACTTGATATTTCTGCAGGTCCAGGCACAGTCTATTCATTATCTGTATGCGTGTATTGCATCATTGATGAGGAACTGTATCTTCTCACTGCTAGTAGCAAAAGCTTTGGTAACCTATATGCTATGTGGCGATGGGAGGCTCTGTTCTGCTAGCAGCAGGCCACACATTCAAAGGGGTTAAGCCTGAGAGATTTGCTGGGCCATTCGTGATTTTTTGTGGTCTCCAGGGCACTATCCAGAAGGGCTACAGACAGGGCTACATGAAAAATGTTTCATATATGATTGTGGCTGTAGCCTCTGTAGCATTTGTCAGTCAGAAAAAGATAGAATGTAAGGAGTGTGTGTAATGAGTCTCTTTATTACATTCCATTTCTGTGTCATTGACCACCATGGAACGTGAAGAGTATTTTTGGAAAATCAGCAATAGCCATTTTGCATTACTTACCTATTTTGTTGATACCTATTATGAAGACCACTCGGCTCCCGACCTCATTATAGTCTTGGTCCAAACATGGACAAAGGAACTGATTTCCAGAGGTGAGGTGAGAGTGACTGTTTTTGACATCAAGGTAGCATTTGACTGAGTGTGGCATCAAGGAGCCCTAGTAAAACTGAAGTCAATGGGAATCAGGGTGAAAACTCTCCACTGGCTGGAGTCATACCTAGCACAAAGGAAGATGGTTGTAGTGGTTGAAGGTCAATCTTTACAGCCCCAGGACATCACTGCAGGAGTTCCTCAGGGCAGTGTCCTAGGCCCAGCCATCTTCAGCTGCTTCATCAATGACCTTCCCTCCAACATAAGGTCAGAAATGAGGATGTTCGCTGCTGACTGCACAGTGTTCAGCGCCATTCACAACTCCTCAGATAATGAAGCAGTCCATGCCCGCATGCAACAAGACCTGGATGACGCTCAGGCTTGGGCTAATACTGTAAGTGGCAGGTAGCATTCGCGCTACAGAAGTGCCAGGCAATGACTATCTCCAACAAGCGAGAGTCTAACCACCTCCCCTGGACATTCAACAGCATTACCATCACTGAATCTCCCACCATCAACATCCTGGGGGTCACCATTGACCAGAAACTTAACTGGACCAGCCACATAAATAATGTGGCAAGGTCAGCAGGTCAGAGGCTGGGTATTCTGTGGAGAGTGTCTCACCTCCTGACTCCTATCTACAAGGCACAAGTAAGGAGTGCGATGGAATACTCTCCACTTGCCTGGATAAGTGCAGCTCCAACAACACTCAAGAAGCTCGACACCATCCTGGACAAAGCAGCCCACTTGATTGGCACCCCATCCACTACCTTAAACATTCACTCCCTCCACCACCAGCGTACCGTGGCTGCAGTGTGTACCATCTACAAGATGCACTGCAGCAACTCGCCAAGGCTTCTTCAGCAGCACCTCCCAAACCCGCGACCTCTTCCACCTAGAAAGACAAGGGCAGCAGGCGCATGGGAACACCACCACCTCCAAGTTCCCCTCCAAGTCACACACCATCCTGACTTAAAAATATATCGCCGATCCTTCATCGTCGCTGGGTCAAAATCCTGGAACTCCCAACCTAACAGCACTGTGGGAGTACCTTCACCACACAGACTGCAGCGGTTCAAGAAGGCGGCCCACCACCACCTTCTCAAGTGCAATTAGGGATGGGCAATAAATGCTGGCCTTGCCAGCGATGCCCACATCCCATAAGCAAATAAAAAAAGTGTTCATACTATGGTCTGTGGGTTAATTTCAACCTTTTAGCCCAGGCAATTCAGCTCTATTTGTGCTTTTATTTCTAACTCATTGGTTTAACATTCACAATTCTGTGAATCCAGGGCTCTGAAATGGGCTGTTTTTAGTGCTGTTGCCTTTTAGGAAATACTTTCTAAATCAGAACATCAAAATATAAAAGTGTCTGCAACTTCAGATTAATGCAAATTAATTAAAAACTACAAGGTAGATTTTGAGGCCTCCCGCCCAAAAGTCAAAATCTACCCCAATATGTGACCTGCAGTTTTAAGATATGCACCTAAGCAGCCATGAAGAATAAATCCTCAAATAGTTCTGTCCTATTTCTTCCACATTTAAATCTGTGGAAATTTGTGGAAAATACTTATGCAGTTTGCAGTTCTGACCATTTAAGAGAGGGATATCCTCAGTGAGGTACAGGCCTGATTGCTAATAATAACACTGCTCCAGAGATTTCTAAGCCCCTGTTGATGTTTTCCATCAAAGGTTGAGTCTGTAACCAGACTAAAATGGGAGCTTCACTTAGTGAGAAATAGGAAAACTAATTATTATTATGGGCTTGGCACAGGCTTTGGATCATCAGAATACACAAACGTATAGTACGTCATTTTAATATGGTTACTATTTATAAACACACAGGTTCCCTGACAGAATAGGGGTGATAAAACCGAAGAGGCCTCGGTTCTTTAGTCTGCTCAGTGTCCCACTTCCTGCACATTCACATGAATCCATATGTGTTGGTTTATTATAACCGCATGGGCCAGTTAGAACAATCAAATACATATTTCTTTCCTTCTCTTTATTTCATTTTCTGTACCTGATTTTACATTTACAAATTCTAACTTACACTTCATAGTTTAGACTCTGCGTGCCTCAGTAAGGATTCTTCAATCTAATTGGTTAAGGAGACACGCCGTTGCTTGCCCTGTTTATGCAGGTCCCAGAGCCCCTGTAGGGGGTGCCGCGCTGTTTTGTACTCCCGATGACCAGAAGCTGCTGTGCAAAAGCCCACGGAAAGTCTGTGGGCAGCTGTAAGCGTTATGAACGGTGAGCGCCGTTTGTTCGCCGCTGACTGCAATATCTGGGCCAATGTTTTTTTACGTGTCTCTGTTTCAATCTAAACATTTTAATTGGGACAGTTTTTTGATGCTATTAATGCTACTGGTATCATGATGCTATTGACATCATGATATCAGCCACACTAAACCAGCTCCATTTCTTTAGTGAACTAGAAGCAGAGGCAGCAAATCTGGCTCAAAGGTCCCACAAAACATAAGACTCCACTTCTGCCAGAACAGCAATGGTCACATTTTACATGTCTGAGTGCATCCAATGGCAGGAGAACTTTACATTAACCATCAACTGCACTTTCTAATGTACAAAAAACCCTTCTAGAACTAATTCTGCAGTATTGCCCTCAGCTTCTGATGCTCTGAAATATGCCCCATTTATACTGTGGGGCAGAATCCACCACACCAGAACATATGCATGTGTCATTATTATAAAGTTTATAATATTGTTTTCTGGCTGTCAGATGTTCTCATGGTTGGGAAGGTCCACACAGGCTAGCAGATGAAAAGATTCATTGCTTGCCTGTACAGGTAGGCTGAACCAATGACCCCATTGATGGTCAGTAAAGATATTGGCCTCTAATTGCTACTGGAGGTAGCACCACCTCAAGCGGCACTGGGGAATGCCATCTCTTTAGGTGGGTCTCAGAGCTTCTGGAGCCAGTAGCACCGCCTCACTTACCTTTCAGCAATGCACTAAAGTGCCAACTGCCACCGGCAGCAGGATACCAAAGTAAATGGAGCAGAAGCCCATGGGCCAGCTCACCTGGGCATTCTGGATTTAGCTAAACTAACACATCTTTTAATTTTCCACGTCCAGGTCTTTAAAGGTCATGAGTTGATTTCCTTCCACGTTTTCTGGTTTGATAAGTCTCAACTCATTAATAAATTCAGGATTTGTCTATTATGGTTGACAATTGTATCAGCATTGTCCAATACAATAACCACTAGCCACATGTGGCTAATTAGGAATGGAGATGTAGCTAATTGCATTTCTGATTATTAAATTAAAATGAATAATAGACATTATTGATGGGGATATGATCTCAATACACATATTCGCACAGTCTATACATGTGTTCTTTAAACTTTTTTGGTGTTTGTTGGTAAAATGATAAATAGAGTATGCGAGAGCTTTTTTTGATCATTTGATTGCTTTACTTCCTTCATTACTGAGTGATAGCAGTTGTTTATTACTTATATTTAACTGTTCTGTGTGAGTGTATGTAGGCATTTTGTGCTAGCATTAGTGCATGTGGCTAAATCAGTGCCACTGTAATGATTTCTATTGGACAACATTGAATTATAGGGAACTAGAGACCAGTCAGCTGAACATCAGTGGTAGGAAAGATAATGCAATCCCTACTGAAGGACAAAATAGAAAAACATCTAGAAACCAAAAATATAATAATGAATAGGCAACATCAATTTCAAAAGGGAAAGTCTTGTTTGACCAAGCTCATTGAATTCTTTGAAGAGGTAACAGAGAGAGAAGACAAGGGTAATGTAGTAGATGTAATATAACTAGATTTCCAAAAGGCCTTCAATAAGGCACCACATAATAGAAAAATGAATACGATCAGAGCATGCGGAGTCTGGGGGCAAGTAGCAGAATGGATATTTAGCTGACAGAAAGCAGAGAGTAGGAGTAAAGGGTAGCTATGCAGAGTGGCAGAAGGTGGAAAGTGGGGTCCCACAAGGTTCAGTGCTGGGACCACTGTTGTTCACAATTAATATTAATGATTTAGGTCTAGAAATTTGGGTCCTTTGCGCCTGCCATTAATGGCTCCAGGGGGTGCTAATGGCAGGCGCAACGGGCTTATCATCCATGGGGGGGGGGGGGAAACGCCTCCCGAGAAATTCAGCAGGGCGTTGCTGAGGCACTACGCGATAGCGCCGTGCCCCTACCGGTAGCGACCAGGCCGTTGTGCTGCTGGCGATGATGTCATCGGTGTGCGCTTCAGCCCCTTAGCGCCCTGCCGTGTCCCCTTAGCGCCCCATGGCAGAAATTTGGCTGTGCCCTGTGAGGCTGCTGAAGGCAATGTCAGCACCAGCCTCACGGGTTGTGAATCGGGCCGACCTCCGGTAGCAGGGCAGTATTTAAAGGGGAGGTGCGGCCACGACGCACGCCGCCATTTTCTTTTTTTGGCAGACCTCCAGGTCGGCCCTCCATAGTGGGCCGTGGCGTGGTCCTGGTCACCATCGCGCAGCTCAGCATCGCGTCTCGGTTCCATTCTGCGGCCGTGGCACTACGCCGCCCTGGTGACTTAGTGTGGGGGGCATTTAAATGCGGCAGTGCTCCGCGGAGCCTCTGCGGTTCGCTGCCGATCATGCCCCGACATCACCTCGGTTACCATCCCACCAGAAAGTAGAGCGGCCGAGATTGCACTCCATTCCTGTGCGGGGCGGTAAGCCGAATTTAGCGGCTGGGGCGGTACTTACATGCCGGGCGCTAAACATCCGGCCTTAACTCAGTTATCGCCCCCAAACAGGATGTAACCGAATTTCGCGCCCTTAGACTTTGAAATCAAAAACACAATTTCTAAATTTGTGGATGACAGCAAATTGGAGGGTATAGTCAATACTGAGGAAGACTGCAACAAATTACAAGAAGACATTAATAAACTTGTAGAAATATTGGCAAACGAATTTCAACATAGATAAGTGTGAGGTATTACATTTTGGTAAGAAAAATAAGGAGGTCACATATTACTTGGAAAATAAGAATCTAAATGGGGTAGAGGAGCAAAGGGATCTGGGAGTACAAATACACAAATCAATAAAAGTAGCGATGCAGGTTAATAAGGCCATAAAAAAGAAAACCAAGCACTAGGGTTTATTTCTAGAGGGATAGAATTGAAAAGTAGGGAAGTTATGCTAAACTGGTATCAAACCTTGGTTAGACCACACTTGGAGTACTGCATACAGTTCTGGTCGCCATATTATAAAAAGGATACAGAGGCACTGGAGAGGGTGCAAAAAAGATTTACAAAGATGATACCAGAAATGCGAGGGTATACATATCAGGAAAGGATGAACAGGCTGGGTCTCTTTTCTCTTGAAAAAGAGAAGACCAAGGAGTGACCTAACACAGGTCTTTAAAATTATGAAAGGTTTTGGTAGAGTAGACACAGAGGGCTGGATTTTTATTGAGGAGGCGGGACTACAACTTTCAGGGTTGTAGTCCCGCCTCCCTTGAGTTGTAGCCAACCCACGTGATTTTGACTTGATTGACCTTGTTGAGCCAGCCCAGCAGGCTCAGCAGGCCAATTAAGGGCCACCCGGCAACAGGTGACGTCACAGATTGATATTTCATCTGTCAAGACCTTTTGACAGATGAAATATCAGCGTTTGACAGCTCTTTGAAGCTGTCAAACACTGATAATCTGTACTCTAAGTTAACTCCTTCCTCTCAGGATGATTTAGAGATGTCTCCGGAACAGAAAGCTGAATGCTGCAATTTTTGACAGATCGCGGCCATTCTGCTTTCTGTGCCGGTGAGATGAGGGACTCCCGAGACCTGAAGGAAGGAAAGCTGTAAAGGTAAGTAAAACGTCTTTAAACACTTTACACACACCAAACACACTTACCTCTGCACTCATGCACCCATCACTCACCTGAACACCGGACATCTCGGCCCCTCCAAGCCCTTCAGCCCGCCTTGCTAACTTGGCGTGGTTTGGAGCTGTCGGGAATCCCACACTTCAAGAATGAAAATAGGGATTAGGCTAAAACAGGCAGTTAATTGGCACTAATCCCCTTCCCGCCTCGGGGAGGCGGGTCCCAGTGTGGGGCGGGTGCCCGCCTCCTTTGAAACTGGCATGGAGGTGGGTTGGGGGCGGGATGGGTTCGTGCCCCCCCCGATTTTGGGATTTTAACCCCCCACACGCCTCCAATCCCGCCTCCACGGTCCAATGAAAATCCTGCCCAGAGAATGTGTTGCAACTTGTGGAGAAGAGCAAAACTAAAGGTGATCAAGAAATCACCAAGAAATCAAATAGGGAATTCGCAAAAAACTTCTTTACCCAGAGAGTGGTGAGAATTTGGAACTCGCTATCACAGGGAGTAGTTGAGGCCAATAGTATAGATGCATTTAAGAGGAAGCTAAATAAGCATATGAGAGAAAAGGGAATAGAGGGTTATTACTGATAGAGGTAGACGAGGAAGGATGGGAGGAGGCTCGAGTAGAGCATAATCACCGGCATGGACTGGTTGGGCCGAATTGCCTGCTTCTGTGCTGTGAATTATATGTAATTCTATGAAATATATTTACACAGTAAACTGGTCTCTGGAAAGCTACTGGTATCACATAATTAAAGAGGGTGCTTTGTGACTCAACTATAACCTGTCAAAGTAGTAAATAGGATAAAATAAAGGAATATTATAAGATTGGCAGAGGATTCCCCTACTATTTGTTACAAAATTGGGCTGAATTTTGCCGGCACTCAAAGGGCGGGTTCGGAGGCGGGTCCACTCAAAACCCAAATGATTGACAGCGGGGCGGTATACCGCTCTAAACTCACCTCCTTGTAAGTTTCCCGAGTGATGGTTTTGCCTGCGCTTTGCAGACACGGCACTAAGTGGCAGGTCTTTCAATTGTGCTAGTTAAGAGAAAGACTTGCATTTATATAGCGCCTTTCACGACCACCAAACGTCTCAAAGTGCTTTACAGTCAATGAAGTACTTTGAAGTGGAGTTGCTGTTGTAATGTGAGAAACGTGGCTGCCAATTTGCGCACAGCAAGGTCCCACAAACAGCAATGTGATAACGACCAGATAATTTGTTTTTGTATGTTGGTTAAGGGATAAATATTGACCAGGACACTGGGGATAACTCCCCTACTCTTCTTTGAAATGGTTTATACACCCTCTGTGTCAGCTGTGGCTCAGTTGGTAGCACACTTGCCTCCGAGTCTAGAAGGTTGGGATCCATGGGATCTTTTACGTCCACCTGAGAGAGCAGACGGGGCCTCGGTGACGTAATAAAACTCACTACGCACTTGGGTTGAGCATAAAGCAAGGCTTTAATCAACTTGTTTCAGAACATGGAGGTCTAGTTTTACTTCACTAGTTCCTGTCTTACAAAATGTCCCTGGTAAGCTGGGGCCGACGCCTGAGTATTTATACTCCTTGGACGGCGCCACCAGCTGGCCGTCCAGCGTTATTTCACGAGTAGTTTCTTGATGAATGATGAGATTTATAACACTCGGTTTAACGTATCATTCAAAAGACAGCACCTCCGACAGTGCAGCACTCCCTCAGCACTGCACTGGAGTGTCAGTCTAGCTTTATGTGCTCAAGTCCCTGGAGTGGGAATTAGAACCCACAACATTCTAGACTCAGAGGCGAGTGTGCTACCAACTGAGCCACAGCTGACACAGAGGGTGTATAAACCAATTTACTCACCATTTTAGCAGGCACAAAGTATTTTCCCAAGTTTTCCACGAGATTCCCATCGCTCAGGGATCATGCCAAATAAGTATGTTGGGTTCTGAACAGCTCTCCATTTCTTTCAATGGGGTAACAGCTGCAAAAGTGGTTTAAAACCTAACATTTTACAGAGGGTCACTTTCCACTCTCAGAAGCTTCAGGCTTGAGTATTTGGAACAGATTTTTAAGCTTTATGCATTTGGGAATTGTTTGCAGTAAACTCCCTATTCACTTTCATCTCCTTGCAACATCATATCTAACCCTTGATAGATTTGTTCTGTCATCTAAACTTCACCTGTCATACGAATCTTCAGAATGGGTACAATTAATGCTCTGTCACCTTGATCCTCCGAATCTGATGACGATCAGCCGCAGCAGCAGCAGAACCAGCCACACCAGCAGCAGCAACAACGCGAGCAGCAACCTTCTCCTCAACCACCTGATGCTGCACAGGGCAGAGGGCATCAGCGCAGGGTTGCACCGCGCCGGAGGTATACCCCCAACACAGGGTATACAGGCTGATGATGAGCTTCCTCAACATGACTGAGCAGCAGCACCAGGTCATCGCCGACATTTGCACTTTACTGGAGCAAGACCTGCAGCCCAGAGGAAGGGATGGACACTCCTTACCAGTGGCTCTCAAACTCACCCTTGCCCTCAACTTCTTCACCTCAGGCTCCTTCCAGGCATCTGCAGCAGGCCTTTGCGGCACCTCGCAGTCGGCCGCACACAGATGCATCGCACAGGTAACCGATGCCCTCTTTAACAAGTCCGCAAATTATATTCGTTTTGCCACTGATGAAGCCAGTGTCAATGAGCGTGCACTTGGCTTTGCCACTCTAGCTGTCTTCCCACGGGTGCAGGGAGTCATCAACTGCATACATGTGGCCATCAGGGCACCCCATCACAACCCAGCAGTATTTGTTAACCGCAAGGGCTTCCATTCCCTCAAAGTTCAGCTGGTCTGCAGCCATAGGAAGATTATCAAACATGTGTGTGCCAAGTTCCCTGGCAGCTGCCATGACTCATACATCCTGCACCAGTCCACTGTCCCTCAGCTCTTTGCACTGCCAAACAATATTTCTGGCTGGCTGCTTGAAGACAAGGGCTATCCCCTGAATATGTGGCTCATGACACCTCAGATGAAGCCAACAAATGAGCCTGAGGGATGTTATAATCAAAGCCACATCTCCACGAGAAGTGTCATCAAGCAGACAATAGGCTTGCTCAAAATGCGCTTCAGATGCCTTCCCGGATCTGGAGGAGCCCTTCAGTACACACTAGCTAGGGGCTCGTGAATAGTCATCGTCTGCTACGCCCTGCATAACATAGCGCATCAGGGAGGATTAGTAATGGATGAGGAAGACACCGCTGAGCGCAGAGCCTCATCGGAGGATGACGAGGATGAGGACAAGGAGGCTCACCATGAGGTTGGTTATGAGGATGAGGAACATCTGGACGAGCTGGCGGTCCCACTGTGACCAGTACCCGAGCACACTGCTGCCCCTTATCAATGGCAGATTTCAGTAACTTCATACAGCTCATACATGTGGCTGCCACTCACATACGCAGGTTTGCATCACCCAACACCAACACCGTGCAGCATTCACACAATGATTCGTCCCTTGCTTTGACTCTTACTACCATTGCTGGGTGTGAAATGTGCCCTGACCCTTCACTCTGCCACTTCCATTTCATCACACAAATTTGCCAACAACCTCCAAGTGTGACAATTAGATGATTTATTAACAGTACTTCATAGAATACTAACATGACATTGATAAAGACACACCCGAGTGACTACCCTTGTGATTATTTGTGAGGGATCTTTCTTTTCCGGGTGCTTCTATGCCGTGCTACCCCTGCAGCTTCAGCAAAGGTAGAGGCAGCCTCCTTATCGCCGTGCTGCGCCTGCTTAGACGCTGTTGGCGGTCGTCTTATGAGTTTTGGAGCTACTGATGGCTCCGCCAAAGTCTGTTCCTCCTGCGACTGTGCATGCGCAGACTCAGCCATCACTGTCCGGGGAGGCATCTGGGGCTCTGACCGATGGGTTGACAAGGGGGTGGAAGTCAGAGTGCTTGGAGCGGATCCCCCACTTCTTTGTCTCCTCCCACCATCATCCCTCTCATTAGCCACCCGCACTTACCTGCTAGCAAGTAGCTGGAGAGCACCTTGCTGCACTTCAGTGGGGCCATGAGGGCCCACCTCTATACCGACATCCCTCCTACAAAGTAGGTCTAAGAGCCTCTGTTTTTTCTCCTCCATAGATGCCTATCTCTCCTCCATTTTTCAACACCTCTACTCCATAGATGAGCATCTATTTTGAAGAGAAACCATGTTCTCATGCGACTGGCGCTGTGCGTCCTCCATGCAGGTGGCCATCCTATCCATGGAGGAAGCTATAGCTGACAGTGAGTGCGCCACGGTGGTGCTCTTGTTGGAGATGGACTCCTCCATTCTCTGCACACTCGCAGTCACCACGGTTGCGAAACCAGTCAGAGCCTCCTGCACGTGTTCCTGCAGCTCCAGGATCGCCCTCTTCCTGGATGGGCCCCAAGGCTCAACATCTGCATGCAACTGAGCAGAGCTAGGAGACTCCTGCGCCCTCCGATGAGGAGTCTCCACTGCTGTCAATGTCTCCACCATCTGCTGCTGCTCAGTTGAGGTCTGTGAGACACCAAGTGACAACATTACTCTATCTCGCGACATACCCACCGAGGTGTGCGACTCTGCACTGGTGCTGGGTTGCATTGTCTGAGGTGACGCTGCACCCTCAGAGGCAGGAGGCTCCTCTGAGGAGTCGTCTTGCTGTTGCTCCTGGACATTGAGGGGGGGGCTCTTGGTGGACCTGTGGGAGAGTGAAGACATCAGTTAGATATACAGGATGTCTATTGCAGACACCTACCATTATCCACATAATGAGCATTCATCTTATCTTGACATCACACCCCATATGAGGCAATGATGAAAGGCATGCAATGGTATGGAAATTCATTCTGTCACCAGCTTCTTCCACTGAGCCCCTCTGTCCGTCCCCCACTTCTGGAACATCCACCACTCCAGCAATCTCCAGTGCTGCCTCCTCTGCAGTGCTCAGGTATGAAATGGTTTGTGGAGGCCCCCCTCCCATTCTCTCCCTCTCCCTCTTTTTGTGGGTTAACTTTTCCTTCAAGGAGGGAAAGAGAAGGTTCAGTGAGAGTGATGGAATGAGTGTAAAGAATGGAATGGGATAGAGCTTTACACTGACAATTTGATGGAGTGGGTTGGCAATACCAAGTTGCCTCCTTTTGTGTTGTTAGTTGCTGTCATTGCATAACGATGAGGTTCAGTGTGAGGGCTGCATAGTAAGATGGTGACCTGATAATGTAGATAAAGTTAGAGGGATGGATGAAGGTACAAGGGATGTTGGGCTGTGTAGCAGGAGTAGGGGTGGCAATGTAGAGAGGTGCGAATGTGATGAGACGCACAGCAGCATCAAGGTCATTGTGGCTTAATACTCACTTTTCCTGATCTTACTAGATCAGTGAAGCTCTTGCGGCACTGCACCGAGGTCCGAACCACTACTGACAGCCCTGTAACCTCCTGCGATATCTGCAAACACACTGCCTTTGTCTCCTGGGGTGGCCTCTTCCTGCCATCCGCAGGGAAGAGAACCTCCCTACTTGCTCTCACTCCCTCCACAAGATGATGAAGGGACTCATCTGTGAAGCGAGGTGCTGCTCGTTGGTGCTGCAAGCTCAGAGTGCAGAGACTCAAACACTGACAGCACTGAATGCTATCAATTTGCAACTGACAGTAACTGGGGCCATGGCCCCTTTAAATAAACCGGCAATAATCGCGTCATCCGGTGATGTCACCAAACCCAAACCCATAAATAGGGCTGGGAAATGCACAGGGCTGGTCTAACAAGGCCCATTAGGGCAAGATTCGATTTATCGATGGGATCCACGCAGCAGTGGGGTCGCCCCCCCGCTGACGACCTTTCCCGGCTTGAAGCCGCCCAGGTAGGCAAAATCGCGGCTAAAGTGTTTATGAACAACAGGCTTGCGATTTTGCTACAAATAATGAACAGAGGAAATCTTCTTTCATTGTCTGATAAATTATATTTAAACTACTTAGAATGCCAAAGGGGTTGTTGCTGTCTATGTGTTGAAACAGATAATTGCAGGTTTTGCTAATATGATGTTGATTTGAATCTTTTTCTAAAACAAATCCTTAATCATTTGAGATTATGTATTTGGAAAACTTTTAATTACTTTAACTCGCATACATATTTAATTGGAGCAAGTGTAACCCCACAGTAAAACCACTCGTTGAGCAGAAAACATTATATAGAATTTTCATACATTTACAGGTTTGAAAGGAATGGCTCAGTCGCACACCCTTTACTACCATGAAATTCAGCATTAACTGAATAGAGATCTGTTTAATTGTAAGAATTGGATTAATCAGTAGTTCTGAAAATTTGTTCAGATCTGGGCTGTTCTTAAGTGTCTATGGACATTGAGTTAGTAGGTCCAGAGATGTGTCATGCATGTTGCATGATGATGTACATACCTAAACTGTATGATGACTTTAATCATGCAATTTCAGTGCCAAATTCTGGAAATGCAAGCAAGGTAATTTGAGGTAAGCTCTTTTAAGCACTTAGAGGAGTTTGAGAGAGGGTTTAAGTGTTGTCTCACATCTGACCTGTCATGCCAAAAGGAAAATGATGGTGGCATCCAAAGAGGCATTGTGACAACAATTAATAGGCTCCCGCACTTAATAGACAACTCAGGGAGCTGCCTGACATACAGCATTGATCAACATCCAAGAGACTCAATTAAGCAAAGTAAGAGCATCTATGATTCATAACGGAGATGCAACAAGACAGGAATAAACTAAATGCAAAAGACTGTAGGTGTTGGAAATTTGAAACAGAAAATGCTGAAAATGCTCAGCAGGTCAGGCAGCATCTGTGGAGAAAGCAGACAAGTTAATGTTTCCGCTGTGCACCCTTCATCGGAACTGATGTCTGCTCTCTCCACAGATGCTGCATGACCAGCTGAGTGTTTTTGTTTCAGAAAGGAATGAAAATTTATATCAAACTGTATGTCCATCAATACTTTCCTAGCACATACTACAAAATTAAATTTTAGCATCAATTATTTCATATTTGTCAGAACATTTTGCAACACAATCTATTCACAAATACTATAGATATATTTTAATGTTATAATAGTTTGACAATATTTTGTGATCATAAAAACATATATTATATTGGATTACACTTATATTCCTTTTATACTGCATTTTAGGTGACCGAATAAAAACTGAATTAACTCATTTTGCCTGATTTTTGGGGGCTCTATTTTTTTTTCTCCGATTTTCTCCAGGTTTGTGATGCTAAAAGTAAACACTGAATTCCCCTGCCCCATTCCCTGCAAGAAAAGCAGCTTTTTAAATTGACAATAAAATCTTTAAAAGTCCTTGGGGGGCTAAATTCGGTTGATTTGCACCTCCCGTTAGCGGCCTAAGAGGCGCAAATCAACTAATGCCTCCCGCGAAATTCAGCGGGGGGTTAGCGGCAGCACTAACCGTTTGCGGCGCTGCGCTGCCAGCGATGATGTCATCACCGTACGCAGCGCCCCGCTCACGCCCTGCTCGAGCCCCGGCTGTAATTTTGGTTGGCGCCCCCCGATTTACCGCCGGACGCTATGTCCGCTGGGGTCAGAGGGGCCTACCTGCGGCCAGGGCAGCGCTAGTTAAAGGGGAGGTGGTGGGTGGCCATTTTTGTTGCTGGCCACCTGCCAGCACCTGCCCCTGTTGCTGTCCCCGGCCCCCGTGAAGCCCCCCCACAGGGTACCGGCTGCTCTCCATGAGCCCGGCACTCCTCTTGAGTGCCGGGCTTGTTTGCCAGCACTTCCAATCCCTGGTGGCCCAGCTGAGCACCAGGATGCGCTGCGCCAGGCCCCTCCCCTTTAATAAGTACAACTCCTCCCTCTCGGGGCGCTACCTGGGAAAATCGGCCGCGGGGGCGCTACCCAATTTTTACCCCCTTATTTATACTTGTGTGGACTGCAGATTGACTGATGCTGCTGATGTCCCCTGTGGCAACCTGGAATGAGCCTGAGGCAAAAACATTGAGGGTTGCAGTGACCTTTCAGCATCATGCAGTGCCATGCCTGCCCTGGAGGCTAGCTACAGATCACCTGTCAGGACCAATCTCTGCTCAGTTCTTTGACCCCTTTTGGCCCATTTGTGTCCATTTCAGCTGCATAACCAATACTAAAATTGGCCCCATTGTTTTTCCACAGAAGTTTGTTGACTTTCAAATTTATAAATCACCATACCTGCCACTTTAAGTGGTTGCAGCCCTTTAAATCCTGCAGCGGGATCTGATTTCCTGCCCAACAACTCGCAAGCTCTCATTTATAGGCATTTTTCATGCCAGGAGCTCCCCACCTAATTATGCCCGATCAGAAAATCTAGGCTCTAAAATCTTATCTCTCATATTGCCAGGAGGAGAAAATTTGCCTAATCTAATACATTTGGAGAATGGTTCATTTATCCCCTTTTACTGTCCCATATGTTTATTTATTGTCATTTAATAATTCATCACTTTCCAGGAATACATATTTATATTGCCAAATTAGAAAGAGATTATACGAAATTGGATTCATAAGTAGTAAATATTAATCGTCTCAAAATTAAAGCTGCACTAACTAATTTCCGCTTACAACTTATGGATACAGTCATGGCTGGGAGAGACATGAAGGTGTCAAATGGCTGAGAGTCTGTCCTAATTGCAAAGGTGAAATTGAAGATGCTATCTACTATACATTCTAGTACCTTACGTTTGCCTGTCTAACTTACTCGATATTGATGTTTTAGCTCCAAATCCCTGCCTCAGTATACTGTGAAATTATATAATACAATGATTTAACTGGTAGAGAAATATTCTGTTATCAGGAAATAAACCTTCAGTAAGCTCTAACTGTTGCTTGGTAGCAATTCAATGTTAATTGAAATGATCTTTTGAGCAGAAGACACTCAAAATAAGGCACGGTAGTCAGCAGAATTCAGGCTTGAGAGCTCAGGTCAAGCAAGAGATTCACATTATATTCGTAATGGATTATAATTACTTTCACAAAGTCAGATTGCAGCATCACTGCTTTTCATCAGACTTATAGAGCCCCGTCAAAGTGTTCTGAACTCATTCATATCTCGCTATTGCACACTGTTATCTCTGGTAATTCTTTTGGTGACTTTCACGTTGTTAGCAAGTCATTGGGTTCATGTACAGTGTGTCAGATGTTCTGTCTATGGATGCAGGGTCAGTTATATATGTCCTACAGAAATCCATACTGTATTTTTGTGAATTAATTTTGATGCTGCAAGGTTAGATTAGAAAATCATTAACAAATCTCTCGTTTAATCGGACACGAATAGCAGGTGTCTGAAAATGTTTAGAACTTATTACAAGCCAGCGCTGAAATATCCCTCACTTATGACACAAGCTTTGGCTTTTCACAGTGGTTTGGGGAGAGGCAAAAGCCACAGTTCAGTTCAGCTTAAAACCCCTGCGCACACGACACAGCTCCAGTAGGGTTTTTGCACATGAGCTGGGAGAAAAGACTGCATCAATCTCTATAAGTTTAAACGCTGCTCCTCTGAATTGAGCTGAAAAATCAATGGGGCTGATTTTCATGACACCCCAGCCCAGTGCTGGACAGGTGCAGTGCGCTCAAAATAGGCCACATCTATGCTGAGGGAATTTGGTCATACTCCTGGTACAGGTCCACCTCCTGGCAGTGCCTTTGAGCTGGCAAACGGTGGAGGATAAAAGATCACGGCCTAGAAATTGAGTGGGCTTAGCGCCCAATTAGTGGCGCTAGAGGGCCTTGCGCCGGACTTATAGCCGTTTTGCAAATTGACTTGGGCCTTACCATCGGCGTTAGCCAGTAGCGCTGCGCCGGCACCGATGACGTCATCAGTGTGCGCAGCGTCCCGGTTGCCGTGGTAACCCGGCCCCAAGCCCAAATTCAGTTGCGCCCGCCTCGCCCGTGGCAGGCGCAACTAACGAATGTGAAAAGTGTTCTTACACGCCTTTGCGCCGGCGCATAAAGGTGGAGCGGCGGCCGGCCGCGTTCCCGGCGGCCGCCTGCCCGCACCTCCCTTCCCGGACTCCTGCATCACCCCCCCCCGCGGCCCTGATGAGTATGTGCTGCGAGCCCGGCACTTCCCCGAGGTGCCGGGCTCAGATGTCGGGGGAATCCGCCGGACAGTTGTCGGCTGCAGGCAGCTCCTCCTTAACAGAAGGAGGAGGCCTGCAGTTCCCCAGCCTGCCGCACCGCGTCGGGTGCCGCAGCGGGGGATTAGCGCCGGGAAACCCAATTCAACGCCCGTTTTCAGGCCCTCAAACCCTCCTTTAGCGCCCGCCGCCGTCTGGGGCCGGCGCAACCGAATTTTCGTCGGGCGCTGCCGCATTAACGCTGGCGCAAAATTTCTGGCGCTACAGCCCTGGCGAGCCCACAACCCAATTTCTAGGCCCACAGCTCCTGGCCAAGCCACTGGCCTTTGGTCCTTCTGGCTGATGATGGCGAGCATCAGCCTGAGGCCCCAAGGGCCAATGACCTGGTGAGAGTAGAAACAAAATGATTCCCACCTACCTTTGGGGTACTCCTCAGCTTGCTGCCAGATCTTCACAACTCTTCCAGTCTAAGAGGGGTCCTGGCACAAGCCTATCACCAGGTTCTTGGGGTGTCCCTGCATCTAGATATCGCTGGCCGCATTACCAGAAAATTGATGCTGAAGGTCAGCAACACGCCCTCCCATGTCAGTTATATAAGTACATTGGGGCTGCACCTACTAGGAAACAGGCCCTGCTCCACTCCTGGGGAAGTCTTGGGATTTCAGGCGCAGTGTAGAGCAGATGGAGACCCAGCAAAACAAACCTCCACCCCCTTTTCACGTAGGGCAATGGTCAGAAAAATTGGCCTCTGCATGTCCATGCATTGGCAAAATCAGGTTCTTTCTCATAATGGGTTGTGCAATCTCCTTCTGCAGCCATTTAAAACTCCAAAGTTCCTCTTAAATATATCTAGTAATGGAGCAGTAATGGATTTTAAGTCATAAAAGAGTTTTTAAAATGCTCCGTTCTCCCATCTGGAGGGATTTTTCTGATTTATACAGCCAAAGCTACATCTGTCAACATTCTGGCCTAGAAATTCACTAGCCTTAGCGCCACTTTTGAGGCGCTAGAGGGACTAGCGCCAGAGTTATGGCCAGTTGAAAAATTCCCTGGGGCCCTAAAGCGGCGTTGCACCGGTAGCGCTGCACCGGCACCGATG
Source organism: Somniosus microcephalus (assembly GCF_052327205.1). NCBI lineage: Eukaryota > Metazoa > Chordata > Chondrichthyes > Squaliformes > Somniosidae > Somniosus > Somniosus microcephalus. The sequence continues at coordinate 178,392,118 of NC_140997.1, read as the reverse complement.
ACGTCATCGGTGTGCGCAGCGTCCCGGTTGCCATGCCGACGGGCCCCAGCGCCGAAATTCAGTTGCGGCCGCCTCGCCCGTGGCAGCCGCAACTAAGACTCTGGCAACAGAGTCCAACATGTGTTTGCGCCGGCGCATTAAAGGCCCCGCGGCGGCCGGCCGCTTTCCCACCGGCCGCCTGCCCGCAGCTCCCTCCCCGGACTTCTCCCCGCCCCCCCCCGGAACAGATGCAAGCCCGGCACTTGTCCGAGGTGCCGGGCTCATTTTTAAACAGATTTACGCGGGCCGCGGCCGGGTGCAGGCAGCTCCTCCTTAACGGAGGGAGGAGGCCTGCACTTCCCCAGCCTGCCGCACCGCATCGGGTGCCGCAGCGCCGGAATTGCGGCGCTAAACGGCAGTTAGCGCCCTTTTCCAGGCGCTAAGACCCTTCAGTAGCGCCGGCAGCCGTTTGGGCGCGGCGCTACTGAATTTTTGGCGCGCGCAGGGGGACTTAGCGCCGGCACTAACTTCCGGCGCTAAAGCCCTGGCTAAGCCAAAACCCAATTTCTAGGCCACTGTTTTTTGTAGTGAGGTTTCTATACATTCCATCTGGAGTGGTTACATTTACCTGTGGTGATGACACAGGCAATCTTGGAAGCACTGCCTCTCCTTCAGTTCAAGCTGAATAATATCAAACTAATATCAAACTAATAGCCCTAAATTGTAAGAATATAAGCCGGAATTTTCCCATTAAAAAAGCGTGTGGGTTTGGAGCGTCGGGGCAGTTAAATTGTTAAAAATGGGATTCCCGACCTGATCCCGCCTCCAACCCGCCCACTTCCGGTTTTGCCAAAGGCGGGACAGGGGCAGGGCAGGGCAGGGGGCAGACAGCCAACCCGCTCTCAGGGGGCATTAGCATAATTTAAATATTGTAATGAGGCTGGAAGCCTCTATTTTCCCCATCCATTTTGAATTTAACTGCATGTGGACGGCTTTCACACAATTCGTGAGACCCAGCAGTTAATCCGAGGTGGGGACTGCTGCATCCAGGAGGTAAGTGGCTTTATACCTACCTCCTGGATCCAGGGTCCCTGGCTAACCTGCCCCCCGCGATCGGGGACCTCCCCACGAGGCCTCTGATCACCTTCCCAGGCCTCTGCATCCCCTACGCCCCGGCCTCCCCCCGAACGATAATGATGAGTGTAACATTTGCATATTGAATTATAATTGGCCCGCAGGCATCTGTAAGGAATACCTATTATATTCACATGTGATCACATGCTGAGTTGTCATTGGCCTGCAGGCATCTGTAAGGACTACTATTGTTTTGAAGACCCAGGCTAAGGGTCCTAATGCCAGGCTTTTCCCACTGGTACTGCTATGAGTAAGATCAGACTTAATCTATATATATAAAAATGAGTCAATCTGTCTGTCTATCTGTCTGTCTGTCCTTCTGTCCTCGGTTGTGCGTCTGTCCGGCTATGCGCTCGAAAGTTATAGAGCGTACCTACGCACACGTTACCTCCCAAGAAAGCTTACGGTTCCGGGACGGTCGTAAGCGTATTTACTTTTCGGTCGGACAAAAATTGTTCGCGCCTTATGCAAAAAACCTTCAAAATTAAACTCATTATCTGCTACTTAGCATTGATTGACTGACGTCAAGGTTCGACCAATCCTGTGCCGTCACGATTGACCAATCCTACAGTACAGTCCCCTGATGGTTGGCCAATCGGTGTGTGTGTGTGGGCAGGACTAATCGTTTTCATCTCAGGGATGTGGCAGCCATTGTTTCACTGCTTCCAGCTCAAACTACTCTGCTCATCCAGCTTTGAAAAAGTTAGTATCTCTTTTAAAAATAACATAACATTTACCAAAAACATTTTATAAGTACTTTCACTTTCATCTTTCAAGGTATTAAAAGGTAGAAATTTTGCCCGGCAGCAGATTTGAGAGAGGGACACAGACAGGGCCCAAAAGCCTGGGACTCGATTTAAAATGTTGCCCGGCAGCAGATTCACAGAGGGACACAGAGAGGCCCCAAAGCCTCGCACTCGATTTAAACTGCCAGGCCCAAAACAGCCCTGGCAAAGCCGGGCTCCCCCAGCTAGTGCTTAATAAAAGAGTTAAACTGTAATACCCCGTTGTCCTGCAAGTTATTATTTTTGTACAAAGTGTGCAAAACAAGACATGGTGTCAGAACAGGGATTGAAAATGGACATTGTTGGAGCTCCCTTGCCTTGAATCGATTGGGAATCTTTGAACTTACCTAGAGAATGGTGCAAGTTCAAGCAACACGTGGAGTTGATGCTCTCGGGTCCGCTGAGAAGCAAAGTGGAGGAAGAAAGATGCAGCTACCTACTCCTGTGGATCGGAGAAAAAGGGAGAGACATTTTTAACACATGGTCTCTCACCGTGGATGAAGCAAAGGTACTGAAAAGTTATTTTGACCATTTTGAATCATATGTGATGCCCAACAAAAATACGATATTCGCTAGGTACAAGTTTCAGGAGAAAGTACAAGGAGCTAGTGAGTCGTTTGAACAGTTCGTGACTGAGTTAAAACTGCTGGTAAAAGACTGTGACTATGCAGATAAAGATGAGATGGTCAGAGACCACATCGTGTTTGGAATACATTCAGCTAAAGCGAGAGAGAAACTTTTGAATGTTGGGTCCGGGCTAACACTGGACAAAGCTATGGACATAGCTAGATCGCACGAGATAGCCCAAGCACAGTTGAAAACCATAACTGGCACCACAAGCAGCTCGCGTGAACAGGCAGTGCATGCAGTTAATAGACACACACCAAAGAACACTGCCCAGAGAGCGTGTTTCATAACAGAAAGAACAGAGAGAGTTCAAAAATGAGCGACACAGACATAAAACGCTTCAAAAACTGTGGATATTGTGGAAACAAGGTGCATGGGGAAAAAGAGCACTGCCCTGCCAAAGGAAGGCAATGTGCTAAATGTGGTAAACAGAACCACTTTGCTAAAGTTTGCAGGACTGTTTTTGTAACTGCAGTACACACAGTGAGTGACAGCCAAATGCCAGATAGAGAGCCAAATGCAGAGGAACTGTTTATTGATTCTGTGTCACAGAAAAAACAGATTTCAGAGACTGAGCAAGCCTTTGCAGATATTGAGATAGGAAAACAGGGCACAGAGCTTAAGTTTAAACTAGACACTGGAGCTCAGGTTAATGTAATTCCTCTGAGTGAGTATCACAGCTTGAAGAATGAGTGTGAGCTACAGCCCACCTCATGCAGACTGACCAACTATGGGGGTGAGCAGCTCATTGTAAAAGGCACATGCGTGATGAAATGCAAGTACAAAGAAAGCGACATGATGTTGGACTTTTACATTGTTGACACTCGAGCACCTCCAGTGCTAGGTCTAAAGGCATGTTTAGACATGGACCTCGTCAAGCTATTGCTATCATTGACAGCACCAGTTGAGAAGCAGACAGTCATGGAGGAGTTTGCTGACATTTTCAAAGGAATCGGACTATTCCCAGGTGAATGCACTACTCACCTTGACCCAGCAGCAACCCCTGTGGTTTGCCCACCGAGAAGGATACCCCTTGCTCTACATAGTCACCTGAAGGAGGAGCTGCAGAGCATGCAGAATACAGAAATCATCATCCAGGAAACAGAACCGACAGAGTGGGTCAACGCGTTAGTAGTGGTTGAGAAACCACGTACAGGCAAGCTTAGAGTCTGTCTCGACCCCAGAGATTTGAACAAGGCTATCAAACGCCCTCACTACCCTCAACCAACGCTAGATGACATCACACCTAAGCTAGTGGGAGCACATTACTTTAGTGTAATGGACGCACGATCAGGATACTGGAATATCAAGCACACGGAAGAGTCATCTAAGCTAACAACGTTCAACACACCATTTGGACACTACCGATTTCTGCGTTTACCATTTGGTCTTATCTCAGCTCAGGATGAATTCCAGCGGAAGATCGACGAAACCTATGAAGGCCTCGACGGAGTAATCGCAATCGTAGACGACATCCTCATCTATGGCAGGAATAGAGAGGAACATGACAGAAACCTCTGTGCGATGCTACAAAGATCACGGGAGAAAGGTATCCGGCTCGACCCCGAGAAAAGCATAATCGGATCCACCGAGATCAGTTATTTCGGGCATCGCCTCTCAACTGATGGCATTAAGCCGGATCCAGAGAAAATCTCCACCATCAAGAAGATGGAGCCGCCGAAGAACCGCGCAGAGCTAGAGACAGTACTAGGCATGGTTAACTACTTAGCCAAGTTTGCCCCAAGCCTCTCCGAAATCAACGCACCCATGCATCAGTTGCTCAAACAATCCAATGAGTTCCTGTGGGACAAACAACATGACACAGCATTTCAGAAAATGAAAGACCTAATCACCAGAGAACCAGGACCAGTGCTTGCCTACTTTGACCCCAACAAAGAGCTCAGACTACAAGTGGACGCGACAAAGTACGGACTAAGGAAAGCCCATCGGCTACGCTTCCAGATCTCTCACAGACAGTGAAATCAACTATGCTCAAATCGAGAAAGAGCTATATGCAATTCTGTTTGGATGTAAGCATTTCCATCAGTATGTCTATGGCTGACAAGTCATTGTGGAATCCGACCACAAGCCCCTCGAGTCAATCATGAGGAAACCACTAGCCGCAGCCCCACCAAGGCTACAGAGAATGATCCTTCAGCTACAGAAGTATGACTTCACAATCATTCACCGTCCAGGCAAAGACATTCCTGTCGCAGACACGCTCTCCAGAAAGTCTCTTAGCTACCAGGACAGCAGCCTCAGTGACGGCATGGATGTGCAGGTGCACATGGTGTACAACAGCTTACCTGTGAGTGACTCAGAACTGAAGGAGATCCGAGCAGGAACAGAGAAAGATGCACAACTCACACTGCTGAGCAAAGTCATACATGAAGGATGGCCTGAGGTAAGGACGAAATGCGCTCAGAGCATATCTGAATTCTGGAACCACAGAGACGAACTGACACAAATCAACAGAATCATCTTCAAAGGGGAGAAAATCGTCATTCCTACCAGTCTCAGAGAAGAGATGTTGACAAAAATTCATGCTGGACATATGGGCATGGAAAAATGCAAACAAAGAGCACGTGACATTATGTTTTGGCCCGGAATGTGCAAACACATTGAGGACATTGTCGGAAAAGGTTCCATTTGTCTAGAACGCCGCCCATCAAATGTCAAAGAGCTCATGATACCTCACCGTATCCCAGACAGGCCCTGGCAGGTCGCGGCAACGGATCTGTTCACATGGAACAACGAGGACTACATAGTGACTGTTGATTACTACAGCAGATTTTTTGAACTGGACAAGCTTCACAGCACCACATCTGCAGCTGTGATCCACAAGCTAAAGGCAGCCTTTGCCAGGCATGGCATGGTAGAGACTTTAGCCTCAGACAATGGCCCCCAATACAATTCAAAAGAGTTTGAGTCGTTTGCCAAGGCATGGGATTTCACACGTCACATCAAGCCCACATTACCCTCAAAGTAATGGCCTTGCTGCAAAAACTGTCCAGATTGCAAAAACACTCATGGACAAAGCCAAAGCGGACAAAAGAGACCCCTACATCAATCTCCTTGAGTACCGCAACACTCCGGTTGACAACTTCAAGTCACCAGCACAGCTGTTGATGAGCCGCAGACTTCGCTCAATCCTTCCAAGCACCAACCAGCAGCTGCAGCCAGAGGTTGTCAGCTGCAAGCAAGTGCATGCAAAACGTGTACAGAGACAGCAACACCAAAAGAGATACTATGACAGGTCAGCTAGACTACTGCCGCCGCTGCACAATGGAGAATCCATCAGAATCCAGGAGCATGACTACTGGAAGCCAGCAGTCGTCATCCAGCCAGCTGACACTGAGCGATCGTATCACATCCGCACCCCAGAAGGACAGGTGTACCGCTGCAATCGCAGGCACCTCCTGAACACCAAGGAACAACACCGTCATTCCGATGAGAGGATCAGTTCAACAGAGTGTAAGGAACAGAGCAATACACAAAATATATCATACTTACCTGAACCTAAACCTGAACCTGAATTGTTGACCGATTCAGGAGCATGCTCAGTTTCATACCACACAAGGTCGGGTCGAGAGGTCAAGCCTAGAGTTATCCTTGACTTGTGAACTGTCAAAGGGTGTAGGCGGATCGCTGCCCTAAAAAAAAACTGTACATCGTTATTGAAACGTTGAGATGTTTTCAGTGCTAGTTAAATGCTGAGTTTACTTATATGTTTATGCTACCGAGAACATTATGTAGAAGAAAGGTTTAAAAGTAATGCATAACATTTTTCTTTTAAAAGAAAGGGGATATAACATTTGCATATTGAATTATCATTGGCCCGCAGGCATCTGTAAGGAATATCTAATATATTCACATGCTGAGTTGTCATTGGCCTACAGGCATCTGTAAGGACTACTATTGTTTTGAAGACCCAGGCTAGGGGTCCTAATGCCAGGCTTTTCCCACTGGTACTGCTATGAGTAAGATCAGACCTAATGCTTAATAAAAGAGTTAAACTGTAATACTCCGTTGTCCTGCAAGTTATTATTTTTATACAAAGTTTGCAAAACAAGACAATGAGGATCCTCCAGTGGCTGGCCCCGATCCTCCATGCACCCCCCCCAACCGCCACCCCGATCCCTGGCCGATACCACCCCCTGTGATTCGTGATCCACCCCCCCCGCGACCCTCACTTGCCTGCCGATCCCCGACCTCCCCAGTCCCCAACCAACCCCCATCACCTGCCGATCTCCAACCTCCCCCATCCACGATCCCCCACCGATCCTGCAAACCCTCTGACAATCCTCTCTACCCACTCCCAAATGCCGACCCCCTCCCAGCGATTGCCAACCCCCCTCCCGCAGATAGCAGGCCCCCCTCCTGCCGATTGCCGCCCCCCTCCTGCCGATTCCTGATGCCCCCGCCAATTCCCAACCCCCCTCCCGCCGATTCCCGACCCCCCCGCCAATTCCCGAACCCCCTTCCGCCGACTGCCAACCCCCCTCCCGCCGATTCCTGACCCCCCTCCCGCTGATTGCCGCCCCCCGCCGATTCCTGACCCCCGCCAATTCCCGACCCCCCTGCCAATTCCTGACGCCCCTCCCGCCGATTCCCGACCCCCCTCCCGCTGATTGCCGCCCCCCGCCGATTCCTGACCCCCGCCAATTCCCGACCCCCCTGCCAATTCCTGACGCCCCTCCCGCCGATTCCCGACCCTCCTGCCAATTCCCGACCCCCCTCCCGCTGATTGCCACCCCCCTGCCGATTCCCGACCCCCCCCGCCCCGCCGATTCCCGACCCTTCCCCGATCCCTTCCCCGGACCAACCCCTTGCAGCTGAGGCCTACCCACCCGCAGCCAACCAGTCTCTCAAGCTGGCTGGCTGCGGGCGGGAAACAGAGGCCTCACATTCAAATTAAGCCCTGCTAGTAAAGTTGGCAGGGCCTGCGGGAAACTCGGTAGGTGGGAATCTTTTTGTTTCTACTCTTAACAGTGTTAGTGCCTTGGGGCCCCAGGTTGCTGCTCTCCTGAAGGCCGGTGGTCAGAGCCTCTGCAATTTTCACCCTTACTTTCCTCAGTAACCTAGGATGCAGCCCATCCAGACTGGGTGACTTTTCTGGAATTTTCAGCAGTTTGATGCAGGGAAATCTTTTCCTTCCCACCCTTCTATCATGGAGCCTTTATTATGGCCATTCCCATAAATGTCCTGATGGAGGCAGAACAGGAGCAGGACGAAAAGGAAATGAGAGCAACATGCAGGATAAGGCTAAATCAAAGCAAACACCCTACTAGGTGGTAGTTTTCCACCGCAGTTTACAGACCATGCCGCTCCCTCGAGAATGTATCAGAAGAGGTCTGCTTAAAGGGGCAATTGTTCATTCAGGTGGCATTGAAAGAACTGTCTCCTGATGCAAACTAATATCCAAACAACCTCTCAAACACAAACAACAAAGAGGACTAATTTCAGAATTGTAAGTTCATACTGTGAATCTACAAATTTACAGCAAGTTCACTCTTTTTACCACAGTACCTACCCCTGGTTATGTTCTTTTTAAACCTATCATAGTGTACCACTGAGGGGATATCTAAGGGCCAGAGGCACCAGTGGTGCTTTGCTGTGCTGTGGTATCATGAACCTCTTAGGATCAAGTTGACATTTATATTGGGGCTTTTGATTCATCAACCGGCTGCATTGCCAGTGCAGGTGTGAGGGCAGCCTAGTCTTGTATTCTAACACTTACATGAGCAGGCATCTGAGGTGGCTGGCTGGAAAGGTCAGCAAAGAATGACTAAAAGATTAATAAGGAGAGAAAAATTAGAGTACGAGAGAAAGCTAGCTAGAAATATAAAAACAGATAATAAGAGTTTCTATAGATATTTAAAAAAGAGTTAACAAAGGTCCTATAAAAAGTGAGTCTGGGGAATTAATAATGGAAAATAAGGAGCTGGCAGTTGAATTGAACAGGTATTTTGCATCGGTCTTCACTATAGAGGATACAAGTAACATCCCAGATATAGCTGTAAATCAGGAAATGGAAGGGAGGGAGGAACTCAAGAAAATAATAATCACCAGGGAAGTGGTACTGAGCAAATTGTTGGAGCCGCGGGCTGACAAGTCCCCGGGTCCTGATGGACTTCATCCAAGGGTCTTAAAAGAAGTGGCTAGTGATATGGTTGATGCATTGTTTTTAATTTTCCAAAATTCATTAGATTCGGGGAAGGTTCCATTAGATTGGAAATTATTCAAAAAGGGAGGGAGACAGAAAGCAGGAAACTACAGGCCAGTTAGCTTAACATCTGTCATAGGGAAGATGTTAGAAGCTATTATTAAAGACGTTATAGCAGGGCATTTAGAAAAGTTCAAAGTAATCAGGCAGAGTCAACATGGTTTTGTGCAAGGGAAATCATGTTGAACTAATTTATTGGAGTTCTTTGAGGAATTACCATGTGCTGTGGATAAAGGGGAACTGGTGGATGTACTGTACTTAGATTTCCAGAAGGCATTTGATAAGGTGCCACATCAAAGGTTATTGCAGAAAATAAAAGCTCACGGTGTAGGGGGTAACATATTGGCATGGATAGAAGATTGGCTAGCTAACAGGAAACAGAGAGAAGGCATAAATGGGTCATTTTCTGATTGGCAAGATGTAATGAGTGCTGGGGCCTCAACTTTTTACATTTATATAAATGACTTGGATGAAGGGACCGAAGGTATGGTTGCTAAATTTGCTGATGACACAAAGATAGGTAGGAAAGTAAATTGTGAAGAGGACATAAGGAGGCTACAAAGGGATATAGATAAGTTAAGTGAGTGAGCAAAGATCTGGCAAATGGAGTATAATATGGGAAAATGTGAAGTTGTCCATTTTGGCAGGAAGAATAAAAAAGAAGCATATTACCTAAATGGTGAGAGATTGCAGAGCTCTGAGATGCAAAGGGATCTGGGTGTCCTAGTGCATGAATCACAAAAGGTTACTATGCAGGTACAGCAAATAATTAGGAAAGCTAATAGAATGTTATTGTTTATTGCGAGGGGAATTGAATACAAAATTAGGGAGGTTATGCTTCAGTTATACAGGGCATTGGTGAGACCACATCTGGAGCACTGTGTACAGTATTGGTCTCCTTATTTAAGGAAGGAAGTAAATGCGTTGGAAGCAGTTCAGAGAAGGTTTACTAGACTAATACCTGGAATGGGCGGGTTGTCTTATGAGGAAAGGTTGGACAGGCTAGGCTTGTATCCGCTGGAGTTTAAAAGAATAAGAGGTGACTTGATTGAAACATATAAGATCCTGGACAGGGTGGATGTGGAGAGGATGTTTCCTCTTGTGGGAGAATCTAGAACTAGGGATCACTGTTTAAAAATAAGGGGTCGCCCATTTAAGACAGAGATGAGGAGAAATGTTTTCTCATAGAGGGTCGTGAGTCTTTGGAACTCTTTTCCTCAGAGGGCGGTGGAAGCAGAGTCTTTGAATATTTTTAAGGCGAGGTAGATAGATTCTTGGTAAGCAAGGGGGTGAAAAGTTATCGGGGGTAGGCGGGAATGTGGAGTGATCAGATCAGCCATGGTCTTATTGAATGGTGGAGCAGGCTCAAAGGGCCGAGTGGCCTACTCCTGTTCCTAATTCGTATGTTTGTATGTCACATGAGCTGTCATCAGGATAGAGGATGGCATCTTGAAGGTGGACTCAAGCCACATGTGCTGTGATTTGAGTGCCCAGATCCTGTAGGCCCTGAGAGATGGCAATCCAAATCTCTTGGAATCCAGTTGTCATTATTCTCTCTAAATGGTCCCCAAAGACTTTACAGCCAGTGGTCAAAGAATCCACATGGATTGCACTGACTGGTCTGGAGCTCATTCTTTTACTGGGGGTGGATGCAGATCTTCCTGGTGTTGCCATGTGCTCCAGATAGTACTGCATTGTGTTGAATCCTTCTCAGATACTGGCACTGAGGATGGTGTTAAACTCTGCAATAGCTCCTGCCATCTGTCTTGGGTCCTCCGAGATGGTTCTCCTTGTCCCCAAGTGAGCATGACCCTCAGGAGCCCTGAGATCCGAGCCCACAGGCTCAGGAGATAGGGGGTGACTTCTTCAAAGCCTCTTCTGCCCAGTGTCAGTTCCCACTTCCATCTTTGACTTCTCGGGCACGCTTGTGTATTAAATTTTACCAACTGACTAAGCCTCATAGGAAGTATTTACATCCCCCAGGTAAATTTATCTGTGCTGGTGAGTGAGAGAGAAAGAGTGAATGATGGTGTGGTTGTAGATGTGGTTGGTAGGGCAGAGATGGAAGCACATTCACCTCCCTCTTCCTCAGTGGCATCTTCCTTAGAGTTATCTAGAGAAAAAGAAAATGAAGAGAGGCTAAAATATTAGTTGGCTATGTGGCAGTTCCTCTGTAACTTTTGAAAGTGTCCACTCATACTGCTACCTGGGGTGTGTTCACTCTGAAATCAGTATACAGTCAAGCTGTAAATGATTGAGACTAAACCGCTACTGCCACTAGTCCACCTACATCTTTGTCCCCAACAAGATTTGGCAGATGGTTCCGCAGGATCACCAAAGCTTCTTCTTCATCAGAGGCCAGCGGTCTAATGCAAGGGGGACTACCATCCATGGCCTAAGATTCCTGGATGTTTTGGACCACCTTCTCCTGTGAGAGAAAACAAAACAAAAACCTAAGTATAGCAGTGTAGGCTAGGAAGAGTATTTTATTAGAATAGTTTGACAGATACAGCTATGAGGGACAGAAAACAAGAAAAGACAGATGATGTGAGTTAGGGAGGCTTGATCAGAATGGCCCACTGTGAGGGACAGTGCATTTGTAGGTAGCCGATGAAACAGGATGGGTGAAGTCAGTAGTTCTGGGTACAATCCTAGAGTAGCATGAGGGTAATATTAAGCAGTACCACACATCAAGAGACTGCAAGGAAGGATCAGAGGGAGCTTACCTTGGCTGCTCTGGTGAGATCGTTAAACTCCTTCCTGCACTGCAAAGGAGCCCTGAGGGTCATGGAGACGGCACTTTGCCATAGCCACTTCCCTCCACAAAGTGCAGACGGTATGCTTCATGGGTTTCTAGGTCTTGACTCTGAGCAGTCCATCCCTTCTGTGCTTTATCTCCATTAGGTTGACATCCTCAGTTCCAACATATCTAGGACACATTTTAAATCGTTTTCTTTTATTTTGCCAATTTTAGTAATAGAGTTATCCCGATAAAAGATGGCTTCACTCAGAGGAAATAATAAATCGTACTGAGGGTATGAAAGCTCACAGCAATCAGATCATATCCAAGTCTCTGTGCATCTTATGACACTTTGTAATGGGGATTCCTTCATTTAATCCATTCTGCCAGCTGCTAATTTTGTAATGAACATTATAAGATACATTCTTCTCTCGATTCCTGGTAGAAAATGTTGCATTTTCAGAATATTAATCTCATATTAAAATCTAAATTTATTAACTGATTTCCTTTTATTCAAATAATGCATCAGATATCTCACAAATGTACAGCTAATTACTTCTTATCCGCCTCACATTTAATTGCCTCCTACTGAGATTTATTTTCCTGCTACAAATATGCTTATTAGCATTTCACATGTGTATAAAATGCACCAGCTATCTACCCACCATTCGCTAGATACGTTTCCTCATTTTCATGCAGTAATGATTTTCAGTAAGATGACATTCACTTGGACAATACAGTCAACTTTGTAACTCCATGACACTCCCAAATCCCAATTAATCTGATTGAGCTAATTATCTACATAGCTTTCCAGATTACACTGTAGTTGCTCAAAGGCATCATTTGATGTTGATCTAATTTTAAGAGATAATGGCTACAAGCAGATTGTAATTCTGCCCTCTACAACTGCATGTAAGAGTGTTAATCGTCATTTTTATGTGTGTCCAAAGTGTATCTGGATAGTTTACGTACCCCAAATCACACACGATGTTTGCCTGCCAGCTGTACAAACCTAACCTTGTCACATTGATGTTAATTAACATGCATATTCCTTTCATTATTATTTTGACTTGTTTGAAAAAAAAATTAAAAGTTAATTAAATTGTACTTGCATTTTAATACTACTACATGTCTGTTTTCTTGCATATTGCCAAAGAGCAAATCTTAGCACTGAATCACTGAGAACAATCACTGTCACCTTGGTTCAGTTAGCAGCACCCACATCACCAGGCCTTGATTTCATTATCTAGCATGCCACTTCAGTGCAAGTATAAGGGAGTGCTGCTTAATCAGACATGCTATCCTTTGAATGAAATGTTAAATCGAAAGCCATGTCTGGTAATCAGCTTTATGGGAGTGATCCCTGAGGAGCAGGGGATGGTCTCGGTATCCTAGCAAACATTCCTCCCTCAAATAAATTCTACTAAGAAAAAGTCATTCATCTCATGTCAGTGGATATGTGCAAAATAGCTGCTGTGTGTGCCAGCATAATAACAGGCATGGCATTTCAAGTGTAAGAGGTGGTTGAGATGTTTTAATTTGACAAGATGCTACATGAATAAAAGATTTTTAATAACATAGAGAGGTAAAAATTCCAATCATGCAAGTTCACATATGAACACTTAACATTGACCTGTTCCAAATAAATGAGTTAAAATAAATGGGTTAACACCAGCATAAAAGCAGCACACGCAGGATTGTAGTATGATTGTGTACGTGAAGTTCACTAGTTTAAATTTCTACCCTATAAGGCCCTTTCTGTTTATGGAGCAACCTGTTTCATAATTGTTTGCTACCATAGTGCCAACCGTCCACTTTCCGTGTAGACAGCTGGCAACTGTGAAGAAATTCATTCCTTCAAAGAGATATTTGATATTGCCTTTCGAGAAGAGCAATCAGGAACTAAAGGTGTGTCTCAGGAGCCACTCAACACCGTGAAACAAGTAGAAAGTAAGCTAATGAGCAGAGATCGCAATAATTGATAGCTGGCAGGTTTTTAAGTGAGAATGGAATTCTGATGAGAATGCAAATGATTACTTATTTAAGTCAAGCTGGATGCCGCAATAACAGGAATGATGGCAGAAGTGCTATGGAAATTGATGTAGAAAGTCAACAAGGCACACAATATATCATAATGATTTGATCTATAATAGCTGAGGCAGATCTGGATTGCTGTCAGAAGCTGATATACTGGGCATTAAAAGAGTCAAGGATTAGGTCCAAGCACAACAAAGAGTAGAATAATGTGTATTCTGAAATGCTTGTAAACTTGCCATCAATGATGGAGAATTCAATCCTCTGCAGGAATGTTTGGCTTTCCGTGGCATCGTTACATTACATGGTATTTGCACTGCAGAAAATCAACCCAATGGGCTTCATTTGTCAAGGTTGGGTCAAGTACAAGAGAGTTGGAGCAGTTGAAAGACAAGCACACAGTTCAGATATAAATGGTTTGAAAACTGGCAAACCTGACTTTTTGTGAAAGTCACCGACCTGTGACCTCCAGTGCTGACCAGGCCAAACTTTGCAGGGTAGGGAGGAGTCACTTAATGTAAATAGTAGCGGCGAGCACCTATGCTACTGTGGGTGCAACTCGCACCCACCATTGTGCAAGCCACTGCCCTTGTTTGGAGTGGGCAGTGGCGCTGACAGAGACTACAAAGAAAGGTCAAGACCTAACATATCTGGGTCCCAACTAGTTTGCGGCCCTTCCACCAGCTTTCTGCCAAAGTTACAATGGAAGCGCACCAGAAAAGCCACAGATTTGCAGCCCCAATATATCAGAAGTATATCTTAGCAATTGCATGGTTTTGGGAGTGAAGAGAATGAGAAAAGATTATTGATGATGCAAGTACAGGAAACTTTGTGATATCCGGCACCGACGGGACCGAGCTGTTGCCGTCCCATCAAAACTGCCAGACAAACCAGCGCTAATGTTAAAACATATGGAGCTTTTGAGCTCCGTATCTAGCAACAAACCCTGTTGCAGCTTCTAAATAGTCGGCCGTAGCTTGCAAGCGTCTCTGTAGCTAAGCAACAGCTTTAGCTAGACCTTGCAGAGCCTGACTGGTGAAAAAAAAGCAACGAAAAGAAAAAAGACTTACTGAACCGACTCCTGAATTTTGCCGGTGGATCGAGCATTCCGGACAGTTAACCTTCGGATAAACCAAAGTTTCCTGTAGCTTGTTTGAGATTAATCTGAGGAAGGGAGATATGGAGGGGGAGAGATGGAGGAAGAGCGACAGTTGAAAACTTTAAAAAAAAGTTACTTAGTGCTCCTGTGGAATAATTTATTGACTATTGTTGTTTTTTTCATCTTAATTTAAAATGCAATTAGATATTTTCCTGCACTTGAGCACGATAGAGATACAAATTATTGTTATGGGCCCAGAAATTCAGGCATGTCCATTTTTGGGGATGTGGGAGAGCATTCCTTGCGCCTGAATGGCAAGCCCCAAGGCTCCCCAGATATTAGGCCTCAGGCCTTGTTATAATGGAGCCAACATGGCAGAAGTGGGGGAGACTGGGTGTCGGGGACGAGAGCAGCAACGAAGGAGGAGCCGAGCGGTGGCAATCGGTTCCCTTACCGTGGGGGAGCACTCCTGCTCCGCCCGGCTCCACATTCAGGTAAGGTATTTACCTTCTTGGTTGGCAGGCAATTCTCGGACTGTTTCCCCCATGTGCATGCTGCAGGGAAAGTCTTGGAAAGGGGGCCTCAACCAGGCGTTAGGCCCCTTATCTGCAAATGCCTGTTTCATGTGTGTGTAAAGAAAGCCTAATTGTTTTCCTTTCCCAAGATGGTGGGCAGCGCAATTCCGGTCTTTGTGCTGCCAAATTTATAGGCCATGTTCTTTACATGACCTTTGCATTAAAAATGTTCTATTATTATTTCTCTACTTTTTGACATAAGCCTACAAACCATTATTATTCAATTAAATGTATGTCTTCTATGTTATGCTCGCTATTACCTTCAGATGGTGCAAAACTCAAGAGTCAATTGTGATTTGTAACATCTTGATTCCAGATTAAATTATTTTTGGCTTCAAATTATGAATCACAGTACAGCTAAAACTACTGAAAAGTGCACCAAATAGAGTCAAAATCAACATTTTGTGGGTGGCATTCCTGATCCTCCAGAATAAAATCAACCCCTCCTTCAAACATTTCTAAATCCACCAATGCAAAAGTTACACTTATCTCCTATAATACAATTTACGGAATATTGGGCAATGTTTTGGCTTAAATCATGTCAAATTCATGTCCCACATGCAACTACTTTTTTCCATATGTCATACATGAAACACTGGGTATCAATTTTCACAGAAAATCAAACTGATTTGGAGATTAAGGTCCCAAAATACTAATAAAAATCATTAAATCAAATGTAATGAAAAGGAATTTAACTTATTCATTCACCTTGAAGTAGTGGTCTTGGTCATAGGTCGTTATTGAGGTCAGTTTTACAGTTGTTTTATGTGTTGTAACCTCTTTTGGGACTATTTGTCAGGTCTTCTGAGTTCGTAGGATTATGTAACTGTTTCTTCCATAAGCATTGCTTTAGGACATTGCTATAGTTAGTTAATAGAGGGTTTCAATATTAGTGCTGCCAAAGATCAGTAACTGATCATTACTCTTTTAAAGTGTAAATATTTGAGAAGCACATTTAAGGATATGCAATGGTCTTATACTCAAGTATTCATGGCAATGTTACTGTTCCTCTTTGTATTCATTCAGGGAAAAATATTTCTGAGTCAAAACTATTTTCAGAAACCTTATCACACCTGGCTGGCCTCAACATCAGGCCACTATATGCTTATGATTTCCATGGCCAATGTTGAATGATGGCATTTGAGAGCTCAGTGTCCCCTACTATATGTCAATCCAATGTAAGCAGAGGTGAGACTGGATACTGCAATGCCTTGTTTCAGCACATCAGTCTTGGAAATGGTGAAAAGATAGTAATCCCAATTGGAGGACAGCCAATATATGGTAAACCTTTGTTTATTTTTTCACTTAGAAATAAATGTTTATTTTTTAAACAAGTACACCTTTTTTCATGAATATTCAAAGAAGAAGCCATTATATCGCCTATCCTGCAGCATTTGTTTAATCCCATTGAACATTTCTTGTCAAAATCTACAACAACTCTTACTTTTATTTCCTCTAGATCAGGAAATAGAAGAACAGGATTATCCAGTGTAACAAACCTCTTCTCATCTTAACCACACCAGTACCAAGCATTGAGAATTATTGACTGTCTGGCCAAAACATCAAATGAACAGATTTCCCATGTACTTGAGACTTTATTCATTCTACAATCTCAGGGCATTTGAGTTCATATTGCCCAGCTGAAAAAAAATCAATCCACGTTTTACTACAGAGTTACGCAAAGGGAAGACAAATTTTCAAGCTTCTCTCCTGAATACACTAAGGAAGCCCAGTTCTATCACTCTGTTCAGACCAAAATGACAATAACATGGTGGATGTACTATAACTCAAAGATCCAGGCAGTGTCTTTTTCAGATCCTGTGAATCCTATATAGCTGCAGACTAATATAGATCAACACCCATCTGCCTTCAATAAGATACCCAAACCATTTCTTGCTATGTAAGGAGTACAACTCTAATAGGAACATGCCTGTATTATTCCAATGTTGGGGATTTGATTATATCAAGATTGGATATATAACGTGCACTGAAACTGCAAAGCTGACTCACAGGCCAGGTTATGGGATAATTGGCTGATGAGAGAAAGTTTCCAAGAGTCCGTTTTGGTAGGTCTCTTAGCCTCACATATTACTGGCAACTAAAGATCTTTGTTCTATACTCTCTTCTGACAGCATTTTTTTCATTCAAAGTTCTGGTCCAGCCTAAACCTATTCTATACATTGGCCTGGAATTTGCTGTACAGAGCTGTAGGTGAGGCTGCCAGAGCTCGCCATTATTACTGAGTAAAACTGACAGCAACTTCTGCCATCAGCACATGCGCAGTTAAATGTGGAAATCTAGAAGCTGCTGTCAATGATACCCTGCTCCTCCACAGGTTGCAGTGTTGCAGCCGTTGCTGATGGAATCTGCACAGAGATCACTGTGATATTAGGCTAATTACCCACTATTCATGCTCTAAAGACAGATAGGGCTCGTTCAATCAGGAGTAACTGAGTTTTTAATGACATAATACTGTAATTGATCATTACTGCTGAACAACCTCTCTGGCCCTGAAAAATTAATTTTACAAATGTGGAGTCTCATTCCCACAGAAGAAAATTAACGGCCCAGTAATTCTGGTCCCAACACGTGAGTACGGATGGGGTACTCACGCATGGGCCCGTTGGAAGTGCCGGATTTCAGCATGCACAGCGCATGCGCGGAAAACCGGCATTTCCTCTCCTCTGAACCAAGGGGTTAAGAGGCGGTTCCCTTGCGACATTTGAGGCAGCGCGTACGCGTTGAACTTCGTTTTTTTTGACAGGTTTGTCCGTGCGTGAAGGCCTCCACTTTTTACGAATGTAAAAAGCAGACGTAAGGACTTAGTTTTATAAGGTAAGTGGTCTAATAATTAAAGTTAGAAATTTTTTTCCACAGGTTTATTATTTTTAAAGAATTTACAGTAAGTGTATTTTTGGACCCGATTTCTTGAAAAAAAAATTTTGGCAGAAATTTGAATAATTGTTTAAAATAGTTTTTTAAAGTTATTAATAGTTAATTTAATTATTGGAATTTTTTTTTACTTTTATTTAAAGTTTAAGTAGTGTTTTGGGTGCCCGGACTTTTCATGAGTTTGACAGGTCTTATATCTAACTCATGAATGGACTTTTGTAAACTCCCATTGGTTGCCCAGTGCTCACGTGATCCCAGCCGGCTCATCGCACTAAGTACGCCGCTGGATCACGCACGCACAGCACGCCGGGAGCTGAACTGGGCCACAGTCCACAATCCACGCAGGCCCAGTTTTCAAATGTCAGTGCGATATGTAAGTGTAGGTTGGGGGCTTGCACCCGCGGGAAGCCCCTGACCTGAATTTCTGGGCCATTGTTGCAGATTTAAAAAAAAAAAAATAACAAAAATGTAATATTTTTTCTATTTTGCTCTTTTATCTCTTTCCCTTAATCCCATGTGCATGTCCCAATCTTTATTTCACTTCCTGTACAATGATTTAAATGTAATTTATATTTCTTGTTTTTTAATTCCTGCTTTGCAGTCTGCATGTCTCAGTGAGAATTCTTCAATCTGATTGGTTGAAAAGCCTCCCTGCTGCTTTTTCCTGCTCACAGATGCCATAGATCCCCTGTAGAGAGCGCCGAATTCAAACAGATGCCGGATGAGTGGAAGTCTCCGCTGACAAGCCCGCTAAAAGTCTGTGGGCAGCTGTATGCGCGGTGAACGGTGAAAGCCGTTCCTTCACCGCTCACAGCAAAATATGAGGCATTGTCTAATTTTAAAGAAGAAAAGAAAGAACTTGCATTTATTCTGTGCCTTTCACAACCTCAGGCTGTCCCAAAGCACTTTACAGCCATTTAAGTACTTTTGAAGCGTAATCACTGTTGTAATGTAGGAAACGCGACAGTCATTTTACATACAGCAAGGATCCACAAATAGCAATGAGATAATGACCAGCTAATCTATTTTGGTGATGTTGGTTGAGGGGTAAATATTGGCCAGGACACGGGAAGAACTCCCCTACTCTTTTTCGAATGTGCCATGGGATCTTTTACATCCACCCGAGAGGACAGTTAGGGAGAAAAATTCAGTATCGCCCCGTTTGGGGTGCCAT
The DNA here is from genome assembly GCF_052327205.1 of Somniosus microcephalus. Taxonomy (NCBI): domain Eukaryota; kingdom Metazoa; phylum Chordata; class Chondrichthyes; order Squaliformes; family Somniosidae; genus Somniosus; species Somniosus microcephalus. Next base: position 178,372,853 of record NC_140997.1, on the reverse strand, counting down.
TATCGGCCGTGCACAAAGTTTAGCGCCTGGCACTAATTATCGCCTCCGACGGCAAACTTGGCTTTTATCGCCCCTGGAGGTGATTGGAGCGCTAAATCGGGTGCTTCATACCTGTCTTAAGGCGCAAAGGCCGAGGAGCGAGGCGCTACCTCAGAGCGCTGGCGAAGCTCATGTGACGTCAATCAGCAATGGAACACAGACACACTGGCGCCGGCCAGTTCTTAAAGGGGAGTTCTGATGAAAGGTCATTGACCTGAAACGTTAACTCTGTTTCTCTCTTCACAGATGCTGCTTGGCCTGCTGAGTTTCTCCAGCATTTTCTGTTTTAATCTTAAAGGGGAGGGTTGATTTTGCTCTCCATCCACATCCTGCTCATTGCAGCCTTGAATCTCGGCCTGGAGAGACCTGTACATCATATCTGCTGGAAAGAACAATGGAGAGACCCAGGGAAAGAGCTCAGAGTGCAGCCCCAACAATCTCTTCTAAATCGATACAAGGAAGGGCAAATCAAAATGAACCTGCAAAGTGCTGCTCAGTACCCAAAACTCCTTCACACAGCGTTGAATCTCTCCAGAAGGCTCTCTCTCTCTCTCTCAGAATGCGTGATGCAAAAATGTCACCAACAAAAAAAGGCAGGAAGCAGTCGCCTTTAAATAGCGCTTCCCCAGTCCCTTTCTGACTGCAAAACGCTCCCCTCAACCTGTCGTTGCTAGCGGCAGGCAGTAAGGCAGGGGGCGCCACTCAATATTCAGTCCAGGGCACTACCAGGGCGTTGCGCACTCGACTGATGTCACGATCTGCCGGCACAGGAGATCGTGGCGGTAGTGTTTAGCGCCGCCGCAAAATGTCTAGTTAATTTTGCGAGCGGCGCAAACATCGCCGCGCCCGGGCGCTAGTTGCTTTGCGCCCCATTAGTGCCCTCTTAAGGCGCTAATGGGAGGCGCAAACCAACTGAATTTTTCCCCCTTAGTGTCTCAGTTTAACGTATCATCCAAAATACAGCACCTCCAAAAGTGTAGCACACCCTCAGTACTGTACTGAATCTAGGGACTTGAACCCACAATCTTTCTGACTCACAGGCGAAGTAACTAGCACTGAACCAAGGTTGGCACCTTAGGAAACCATCATGATTGTAGGAAATGTCACAACTTCCACTGTACTTTCTCAGGCTATTGGATCAGAAGTCAAACGTGCTAAGTCACTGCTACTATAGCTCTGATTGGAGTCCTGAACTCATTTCAAAGACATTTCTCGAGTGAATGAAAGTCAATGCCTGTAGCTCCTATGTTTTGTGCATTTCATCCCCTTTCCAGGGTTTTTTTTTTAAACAGAGAATACATTGAACTGCTAAGGGCATCTTCTCTTTTTATAGGAGTGACTCCTACATACAATAATCATTGGAATGTACACATTCTACTATAGTACATAATAATGTGATTGACAATTCATGCATTAACATTCTGTGCACTGAGTATTATCTGAAGGAGATTAGCCATGGCTTGTGGGCAATTCCATAGCCTAATAGTCTTTAGAGTTAGCACAGGAGACCCTGAGCTACCTAGCAAAGCATAAGAAAACTTGTTCCCTTGTGTTTTCTGCTGACTGGTGCTACACTTGAATACAAAAGGCGACTGCTTAAGAACTTGGTCTATCTTATTCATATCCTCCAATTTATTTCTAATTATACTAAGCTGAAGGTGGGATGTGGTATGATCAAGCACTCTTCATTTAAGGCAGGTAGTCCTTTCACACTTAACTACCCTTCAGTTTCTGAATAATATACCTCAATCACACCTTAGGAGAGTATCATACTTGAACAGCATGGTGTGATTATTTCCTCACTGCTTTAAAAATGAATCATTCTGAATTGAGACTGCAGAACTGTCTTCTCCTATTGACCTTTGTTACCACTGAATCATTCCCTTCAATGGAAACTGCCCCCTCTGCTTTTTCTGGTGAGAACAAAGGGAAGTTTGTGGTGTAATTTCTGATATACCTTAATTATTTCTGATGCAGTATTTCACATTTATCAATAAGATAGGGGTTTAATTTCTCTTTTTGGCTTTTTTTAAGACAGTTACAGCTTGTCATGGTACATTACATAGAGCATACACCTTACATTGTTCATCTCATTCTTCAGCATTGATATAAATTCACCACACTAGCAGCCAAGGGCAGTGAATGAGACTGCTTATATTCAACTACACAGCCATCTCTAAAAGCTGCAGCTGTGCTTCGTATCATGTTTTGCTACTGGGTGTATGTTTTAATTTTTTTTTGGTATTACAGATGCTTAAATGTATTTGCAGGTTATCACAAAAATATTTAATTGCTAAATTGTTACAACAAATGAATTTCGGACATCATAGCGTACTTTGAAGCATTGATCCAAATTATGGTCTGTCAGCATTTTCTTTCTTAGCACCCATATTCTTAAATATGTCTAACTCTGAAACCAAAATCAGCAAGTTATGGTTTTAAGTACGATTTTAAATATATCATTTAAGTGTGCGGTCATAATTGGACATACAATTAATGTTGTAAAAGTAAGTGAACTGTATACTTTCATGTTTTATCTAATGTTTTATAGCATTCTTATTTAAATACTAGTCAATGTCCTGTTGCATTGCACACAATGGGTTGGATTTTAATTCGCAGACGCGCTGGGCACGGGGTGAGGCCGATGGCACGTGGGAAACCCGGAAGTAAGTGCAGGGCATCTGTCAGAGGCTTTTAACTCAGCCACCCCATCATCATTTTACTCCCGGGTTTCCCATCCAATTAGCGTCAGCGGGCATGATGACGACACACATGATGCGATTTCAACTCCAGTAAAGGGACATGCAAGTTGAAGCAGTTTTGAGTTGTCATGGAGAGCCACAGACCTCTTGCTATGGAATTGAAACGGGCAAAGGCTGCGTCCCACTTCAGCGATGCCTCCCTGGATGTGCTGTTGGGGGCTGTAAGGGCTCGGAGAGAGGTACTCTTCCCTAGTAACGGGAGAAAGAAGCATGCAGCTGAGACAAAGAAGGCGTGTTTGGAGGTTGCCAACGAGGTCAGCAGCAGGAGCGTGGTGCCACGCTCCCGGATCCAATGCAGGAAGTGATTCAATTACCTCAGCAGGGCAGGCAAGGTGAGAGCAATGGCTCATTGCCCTACATCCTGATGTGCATATCACCCTAACCCCCTCACTCTTCCTTCTCAAGCCTACTCTAGCACATCACTCCTCACACAAACGTACCTAGCGGGTGCACCCATCCCTCTCTGCCTATGCATTTACACACATCCCCATCTATCCATCCACCACTGACACTCACACTCATTCTTATGCAATGTCATGCCTATCCCTCATAGTCACCCTCAACAAATGCTCTCCATCCATCCATTCAACACATGTCATTACTCTCATTCATAGCTCTCTTCTTTCCCTCCTTGCAGGGGAAGTGAGCAGAGAACACCACGGAGAGACAGAGAACCAGAGGTGACCCTCCAGCCATCTCTCAATTAACATCTGTAGAGGAGGAGGCGCTGGAGATCAGAGGAGTCTCGGCGTGCCTGGCCATCAGAGATGGGGAGATGGGGGCCTGCCAGCTACCTGGTGACAGAATCAAATATCAGGCAACCACATGACGACAACTTCATGTCAACAGCGACTGAAATATAATCATGTGCACAATGATAACTTCAAGCATTCTTACCTTCACAGTACTCATTCATGTTTTTTATCTCCCACAGGGCCTTCCCACATCCAGCAGGTGGTCCAGGTCACTCACAATGATGATGACTCCTCAGAGGAGCTCACTTCCTCTGAGGGTGCATCGTCACAGGACTTATGCAGACCATGCACCAGCTCAGATACTCGCACTTCCATGGGACAAGTTAGAGAAATAGTTGGGTTTTCACATGGTGATTCGAACTTCACAAGTGAACAAGAGCAGATGGTGGAGTAAGGGACAGCAGTGGAGAGTCCGCGTCAAAGGGCGCAGGACTCTCCAAGCCCTACTCAGCTGGACGCAAGTGCTGTACCCTGGAGGCTATCGATGAAGAGGATACTTCTTGAGCAGCAGCAGCGAATGTGCAATGTATTGGCAGGTGTTCCAAGTGCACTGTGCACAGTTGCAGAGAGACTGGAGGATTCTGTCTCAAGCACAAGTGGCATGATGTTGCAGGCCTTCGCGAGGATGTCTTTTTCCATAGAAAGAGTGGCCAACTGCATGGAGCATCAAATGCGGCAATCACACAAGTGCATGCAGGCCTTCACCAATGGCTTGCACACTCTGAATGCCACCTTAAATAGAATGACTGATACCCTAGCCTTGGCCGTTCATCACCCCACTGATCTGCAGCAAAGTGTTCTCCAGCTGATTGCTAGCAGGAAAATGTGGCTGGGTCAGGAGAGGGATGATGGTGAAAGGGGATACGGAAATGGGGATTCAGCTCAAAGCGCTTCCATTTCTCACCCATTGCCCCACCCCTCAGTTAGTACCCCCCCATGCTGCCTCATGTCCTGATGGCTATGTCTGCCCCTGCACATGTGCTGGTGGAGCAGTCTTTGGCGGGGTCCTCACAGACTCCAAAACCCAGAGGACATCGGCCAAGAGCAACTCAACAGTCAGAGAAGGGATCTGAGCAGCCTGCCTCTACCTCTGCTGAACCCACAGGGGTTGCACCACATAGAGGTGCTAGGAAAAGAAAGAGTAAGGTTTTGTAGTTGCACAAGGGTATGCACATTGGTGTGTTACAGATTGTTAGATTGTTAAGTTTCTATTGTCTGTTTGAACCACATAAATATTATTCTTTTGCGCCACTTTCCCGTCTTGCCATTTCTTGGTTGCTGGCTGCCAAGTGGCCTTTTCAGTTGTGTGATGATGAGTAGGAAGACATGAATTGACACCAATCAATAGGGGGCTGTGAAAGGAATGCTAGTTTGTTTGCAGGACTGCATTGTGTTAGTGGCATTGAGGGGAGGGGCAAAAGTGGCTTTTGCATTTGGTTGTTAGATGGGTGCACTGGTGGAACCTAAGTGAACCTCACAATGATGAGGGCATCCCGGGCAGCAATGACCATTCTGGAGACCCTGGCTGATGCGTACTGAAGGGCACCTCCAGATCTGTCCAGGCACTTGAAGCGCATCTTCAGCATGCCGATGGCTTGTTTGATGACACATCTGGTGGTCATATTGCATTCATTGTATTGCTCCTGGGCCTTATTCCTCAGGTTTCTGAGAGGTGTCATCAGCCACGTTTTAACTGGGTATCCCTTGCCTCTGAGCAGCCAGATGGTAATTTTGCTTCGAGGTGCAAAGAGATTAGGGAGGGTGGACTGCTGCAGGACGAGAGCATCATGGCAGCTGCCCAGGAATCCTGTGCATGCCTGCTGTAAATTGATGGAGTGGAAGCCCTTCCATTTGATGAATACTCCTGGGTGATGCCCTGCACCAGCTAGCCAGAACCGCAAACCCAAGCGCCCACTCATTCTGACTGGCACCATCACAGGCAAAGTTGATATAATTGGTGGCCCTGGTAAACAAGATATCAGTCACCTGTGTTATGCATTTGTGTGCCACTAACTGCGAGATCCTGCAAATGTCTCCGGCAGATCCCTGGAAGGATACAGAGGCAAAGAAGTCGAGGGCGATGGTGACTTTAACAGCCACTAGTAAAGCATGGCCACCAGGTCCAGTTGGCAGCAGGTCTTGTTCCAGCAGGCTGCAAGTGTCTGCCACCATCTGACGCAACACCCTGAGCCTCCTGAGAAACTGGTGTTCTGAGATGTCAAGGAAGCCTGTCCGCTGCCTGTAGACCCTATGTGTCGGGTTGGCCTCCTGCGAGCTGCACTTCTCTGATGATCCCCTCTCCTGTGGAGCTGCAGGTCTGTGAGCAGCAGGCTGGTGCTGGTGCTGCTGCTGGTTATCTTGGTCCTCATCTGAGGTCCAATCTAACACAGCGTAAGTGGCAGCCATGAACCTTCCGACTACCTCTCCCCTTCTTACCACCTCTTACCACCCCTCTCACTCCCATCACTATTTCCTCCCTTTTGAACTATCTGCTCAACCCCTGCAACCTCCTATCCCCCTTGTTCTGTTGTCACTCACTTTGCCCTTATTGCTGCAGCCACTTCCCCCCACTCCCACCCATCCCCCTCACGGTTGAGGAGTGAGAGGCCGAGGCCCCCTTACCCCTCCTTAACCTGTTTCCCAACTGCCATCCCACAACTTCTCTTCTTATCTGTTTCCATTTGTTTATTTTCCAAATTCAACTTACTTTTCTTTTTGTTAAAAAATCAAATTAGCATGAGGAAATGCATTCTGCCTGTCTACTTCTCTGTCTCTCTCATTTCTCTCTCTGTCTCTATCTCATATGTTTCAACAGTTAGAATACCTGCCTCACAGGTGTAAACTATTAGCATTTACCTTTTCAAATAGTCAACAAAACACAAGTGAAATAATTAGTTGGCTTCAAAATTCAACTGGCATTTTTTTTTAACATTGACCATTAGCATGAAGGAAGCTTCTCTGGCCTGGAATTCCCTGAAACAACAATTTACACCAGTTTCTACGCCGATCTTGCCAACTGTTACATACAGCGAATTCCCTGCCAATATCAGTAGCATACACCAGAGTATAAAATCCGTCATGAACAAACGGAAATCAATATAAACAATCAGAGCCCCGAGGTAAGCGCAGAAATGGCATAAATGGAAAAAAAGGTCACAAGCGACATTTCCCTGGGATTTCTGCCAATCTCCCGTCAGGGTTATATGGAAGGAGATCAGAGGAACCCCGAGGAAATTCAGGCCCTGGAATTTTACACAAAAATGTTAATTAGCGCACTACCATTGGGAATTAAAACTTAAAGTATAAAATTTGTTCCTTCCAAAATTCTCTGGTTGATTAAACCCCAAGCTGGAGCTCACCTGCTTGTCTGTTGTAACTTCAGCATTAGAGCCACAGAAACCCCGGATAAACTTTGTAAACGGCATTTACGCCATTTTTCCAAGGTTTCCACAGCACTTCCACTGAAGTTACAGCGGGAGAAACTGCACTGAAATTCACCCCTAGGTTTTCTGATTACAAATATTCTGTTCTGAACAGAAAATATTCATTCCATCAATTTGGAATGGATTCAATCCAAGTGATGCGTTCGCTGTGCACCCATACCCCATACCAATGTATAATAATATTCTAAATACTATTCATAATGAAAGTGTCTGGTTGAAATAGCTTGCTTAGAGAGCACTTATCAACCACTGAATCAAGGTGCTACATCTTGGAGGATGGCAGTAATGTTACTATGAAACAGAAATGATATAGGCTATCATGAGCAGAGGCGGTTCATCAGGTGTGGCAAGTGAGGCATTGCCTCATCTAGACTTCCAGAGCAGAAACTGTAGCTGTGTCTCAAATTCAGAGTGCTTGACGGTTCCGCCTTTTGATGGTCATGTAGCTCCCGGGGCAGTCAGTTCTTTCATTCCTTTGCCGCTTCATCATGAAAAACATGGCAGGCAGATTACCAGCTTATGCCTTGGACTGTGGTGAAGGGTATGGGTGTATGCACCAAGGGCCTGTTGTCATGGGTACAAGCTGGCTTGGTGAGGCATGCTCACCTGTCTGAAAGATCACCAGCCACCACTGATCATAAGCTTACATAAAAAACTGACTCCGTTTATTTTTCCAATTTTGGGTTTTATAGTCACAGAAATGGCTCTGTATAAGGACAGTACATATATTCAGGTAACATACCAATCATCAGTAACATGGAATCATTTCACCGCACATCCAGAGTTGAGGAATAAGATACAAACTGTCATATTTTCATTAATAGTTTTAACGCTGGAACTACTGTCAGTTTTCATATTGCCTGGTAGCTTCCATGGTACTATAATAATTCGAAAATAGATGTATAATGATATTGTAATATATTATACTATGTAAAATATATGCTAATTGTATTCTGTGTTTCCTCCCCTGTCGTTACATACGTGTAATACATGATAATAAAGGTAGGTGAACTAGAATCAATAAAGTAAGACCAGAATAAAACCTTTTCAGGATAAAAACAGGTTAAATTCCAACATTAACAGTCAAGCTGTCGACAGAGAGGATTGTGACTAGAGATATATTGTGCTACTTTTTGTAAACAATTATTATTTATGTTTCAAAGAGGATTCACTTCATTTTAAGGTTAGCTTCATTTTCCAACATCCACTATTTATGTGATTTTATTAGATTTTTCCCTGAAACAAAATTATACAGTCTGTGTAAAATTTCATATTAAATATTGGATGTTGCTATTTGGATAGCTTCATAAACTCCCCAAATTATAAATTTATCTTTGTTCAGTCCAATATTTTACTGAAGCTTATGTTCACACCATTTGTTTTACACAGTTTTCCTCAGCAATATCATAAATGAGTCTGAATAAATTATTAATGGTAGACAAATATAGCCATGAATATTCTGATGCTTAACACTGCTATTTCTAGCCGACAGAAGGTGACAGCTTTGATTTTTATTATTTCAGTAATAGAGCAGAATCTTTAGGTGAATTGTTTTATGACTTGGCACTTAAGATCAGTGTACAATAAGGCTGGCTGCTAATTCAATTTACTTGCCTTGGTGGTTTTGACCTTGTTGCCACTGCTGCAGGACCATCCGGAAAGGTCTGGAAGAACCTTGCATTCCTCACCCTCTAGGCAAGGATTCATATGGCACCACCACTTCTGCATCACTACGGAGGCTAGAAAAGAATTGAAAAAAAAACGATTCCAGGTTAGTGACGGGTAATTAACAAATGACCCCCTTATGCATACAAATAGCATAAAGCAAGTGAAATGGCTTAGATTTCATTATTTCAGTTATAGACAGAGCCTTGAACAGAGTAGCTATTAACTATCATTTACTTCATTGTCTGGCTGTTAAGGTCAATTTATTTTTATGACCGGGGTTTTGAGCTCCATTTACTAGGCTTATGGTTCTAACCAAGGTAAATGGGTCATATTTATAGGTGAAGATTACCTGAGTTCCAACTGTGAAATGAGGTGATTCTACCATTCCACTAATACATTCATTTATAGAATGTAAAGCTCATTGGTTTTAATTTTGCTTCCCTTCCCCATTCTTTTTTTAAATTCCCTCACAGCTACTCATCTCTGCAGCAACTTTCTTCAGCTTCGATACCGTGGATTCTCCAACCCCGGGATATACAACTCAATGAGAAAAGACATTTTCCTACAACAGAAAATCTCTCCTCCCCACCCCTAGGAATGGTCCAGCTCAACTCTGACAAAAGTTAGAAGATATATTGGCAAATGGGTCACAGTATCATCTTTTGCTAGGACCTGAATTAGTGATCGCAAAACTGTTACATAAAGGTACAAGCATTTTTTAGTTATAGTATATACGAACATGAAGAAAAGTGAGGGTGAGGTAAGGACTGATGTGAATGAAATATGAAGCAGCTGTCCTGCAGTTTTTTTACATGTCGGTAGAAGCTTTTTTTTTTGCAGGTTACAAAAGTGAAGGAATTCCTGTGAGATGTGGTTCATTCCGTGTGTCTTTTATTTAAATGGGCTCAATGCTTCCAGTAATAAGTGAGGAAGTATTGAACAGAAAGGAACACATTACCAAGTATTTTAACAATAAAGGATTTGTTTAGTCTGGTGCCAAACTAAAGTGAAAGAGCCATTACCAGACCCCATTAGAGTTCATCAGTGATAGTGTGTCAGATTTCACATACATTCATTAAGTAATTATCCTTTCACCTTTGTATAATGGTACTAATGGAAATAGAGCTCCACATTCATCTTATGGAAAAGGCAGCCTGTTCAAAGGGATTTCAAGAGGAAAGTATAATCAGTGTGATTACCCGTGTTTGTGGTTTCCAGCACAATTTCTACCAATTTAACACAGATCTTTAAATTCAGTACTGGAAAAGGGAAAATTAATGGGGGATTTACATTGTGTGGTCTCTTTTGCCCTTCTTATCCTAGATACCTCAGCTTTTGTATTTTAGCCATGATGTGGAGATGCCGGTGTTAGACTGGGGTGGACAAATGTCACACTCACGCCCATCATAATGAAGTCTTAGCCCACATCAAAGCCAGTGTTCCTGCCTCTCTTGACCAACACCAGTTTGCCTATCGTGCAAACAGATCAACGGAGGATGCAATCACAACTGCTCTACACTCGGCACTGAATCACCTAGATGGTAAGGAGACCTACATCAGAATGCTGTTCATAGACTACAGCTCAGCATTCAACACTATCGTCCCCAACAAGCTGGCCACCGAACTCCAAACTCTTGGCCTGAACACTTCCCTCTGCAACTGGACCCTGGACTTCCTAACAAACAGACCCCAGTCTGTCAAATTAGGTAACCACACCTCCCCCCCCCCAACCCTGAACACGGGGGCCCCACAAGGATGTGTGCTGAGCCCCCTCCTCTACTCCCTCTTCACCCACGACTGTGTGGCTGTTAATGGTTCCAACACCATCATCAAGTTTGCGGATGACACCACGGTAGTAGGCCAGATCACCAACAACGATGAGTCAGCCTACAGGGAGGAGGTCCAGCATCTCGTGAAGTGGTGCGCCGATAACAACCTGGCTCTGAACATCAAGAAAACCAAAGAAATCATTGTGGACTTCAGGAAGTCCAAAGGCGGAAGTCACACCCCCATCCACATCAATGGGGCTGTGGTGGAAAGGGTGGACAGCTTTAAGTTCCTCGGAGTCCACATCACGGAAGACCTCTCCTGGTCCCTCAACACCTCCTCCCTGGTGAAGAAGGCCCAGCAGCGCCTATATTTCCTAAGCAGGCTGAAGGGATGTAACCTGTCACCCCTGATCCTCTCTAACTTTTACCGCTGCACTATAGAGAGCATCCTGACAAACTGTATCACAGTATGGTATGGCAGCTGTAGCTACTATGACCAGAAAGCCCTGCAGCGGGTAGTCAAAACTGCCCAACGCATTACCGGCACCCGGCTACCGACCATAGAGCACATATACCAGAAACACTGTCTACGGAGGTCACGGTCCATCATGAAAGACCCTACCCACCCCAGCCACAGTCTGTTTGCCCTCCTGCCATCTGGGAGACGCTACAGATGCATTCGCACCCGTACGACCAGATTTAGGAACAGCTTCTTTCCCAGGGCTGTCATCCTACTGAACTCCACAAATAAACTCTAAAGCCTGCACATCTGCCAATGCACTTTATTATGGTTATGTTTATGTTAATATAATACAAGCCAAATGTATGTTGAATGTTTAAATGTCTTAATCCAAATGTACACTCTCGGGAGCCGCAAGCCTACATTTCGTTGTACTGCATTTGTGCACTAACAATGACAATAAAAGTTGATTTGATTTGATTTTGATTTTGATTTGAAGTCACACAACACCAGGTTATAGTCCAACAGCTTTATTTGAAATCACAAGCTTTCGGAGCGCTGCTCCTTCGTCAGGTGAAGTGAAGAGAAGCAGTTGGACTATAACCTGGTGTTGTGTGACTTCCTACATTTGTCCACCCCAGTCCAACACCGGCATCTCCACATCATGGCTACTATCGACACCACAAACTGCCGGCTCAAAGTGGAGAGGATCTCCAAGAAGATCACGCATATAGACACAGACATCAAGTTTCTACAGAGATGCAAGAAAGCAGACAAGATCCCGAAAGGACTACAGATCACGAACCCACTCAAGTCGAACTACAACACAGACTACGCTGAGAGACTCTGCCGTCGTACCTCTCGCACACTCCTCAACCATCTCATACACCAGCTCTACAGCAGACGCCGCAACCTCGAAACCAAGATAGAGTCCATGTTCTCAGCTTGTGCTCAGGACACAGCAGACCAGCTACGAGACACCGCCAAGCAGACGAGGCAACGGAACTACACTGCCTCCATGCTCACCAAGAACAGAAAGCTTGAGAAACTCGGCATCACCACCAGCAGCAACCAAGCCTCCCCCGGTACCACGGTTGGAACCACAGGGAAGGCCATCGTCAACTTGTCCAACCACACCCTTCAACCAAACAAAATCGAAGTTCTCAGCCGAGGGCTCAATTTCTGCCCCACCACCAAAATGGACCCCATCGGCCTCGCGGCAGACACAGAGGAATTCATCAGGAGAATGAGGCTCCGGGAATTCTTCCACAAATCCCAAGATGTCAGCATCGAACCCAATGAGACAATCAATGATCCGGAACAGCAGACAGAAGGATCCGCGGTGCAGCAACCGAAGAAGAAAGTGTCAAATTGGACCCCTCCGGAGGGCCGCTGCCCTAAGCTTGACATGTATGCTCAAGCTGTCAGGAGATGCATCAATGCCAGGTTCATCAGCCGCACTCACAAGACAGTCCAGAATGTCACCCGAGCACAACGCAACGCCGTCCACGCTCTCAAAACCAACCACAACATCATCATCAAACCAGCAGACAAAGGAGGAGCCATCGTCATACAGAACAGAATGGACTATTGCAAAGAAGCATACCGACAACTGGACAACCAGGAACACTACAGACAGTTACCCGCAGATCCGACCAAAGAACACACCCGCCAACTCAACAGACTGATCAAGACCTTCGATCCAGACCTTCAGAGCATCCTATATGCTCTCATCCCACGTACTCCCCGCGTGGGAGACTTCTACTGCCTCCCAAAGATACACAAAGCCAACACACCCGGACGTCCTATCGTATCAGGCAACGGAACCCTGTGTGAGAACCTCTCTGGATACATCGAGGGCATCCTGAAACCCATCGTACAGGGAACCCCCAGCTTCTGTCGCGACACTACAGACTTCTTACAGAAACTCAGCACCCACGGACCAGCTGAACCAGGAACACTCCTCGCCACGATGGACGTCTCGGCACTCTATACCAGTATCCCCCACGATGACGGCATCGGTGCGACATCCTCAGTACTCAACACCAACAACAGCCAATCTTCAGACGCCATCCTACAACTCATCCGCTTCATCCTTGACCACAATGTCTTCACCTTCGACAACCAGTTCTTTACCCAAACACACGGAACAGCCATGGGGACCAAATTCTCACCCCAATACACCAACATCTTCATGCACAAGTTCGAGCAAGACTTCTTCGCTGCACAGGACCTCCAACCAACGCTATACACCAGATAAATCAATGACATTTTCTTCCTATGGACCCACGGCGAAGTATCACTGAAAAGACTACACGATGACATCAACAAGTTTCATCCCACCATCAAACTCACCATGGACTACTCCTCAGAGTCGGTTTCATTCTTGGACACACGAATCTCCATCAAAGACAGACACCTCAGCACTTCACTCTACTGCAAGCCCACGGACAACCTCACGATGCCCCACTTCTCCAGCTTCCACCCTAACCACGTTAAAGAAGCCATCCCCTATGGACAAGCCCTGCAAATACACAGGATCTGCTCAGACGAGGAGGAACGCGATAGACACCTACAGACGCTGAAAGACGCCCTCGTAAGAATGGGATATGGCGCTTGACTCGTCGATCGACAGTTCCGACGGGTCACATTAAAAATCGCACAGACCTCCTCAGAAGACAAACACGGGACACAATCAACAGAGTACCCTTAGTCGTCCAGTACTTCCCCGGAGCGGAGAAACTACGCCATGTTCTCCGCAGCCTTCAACATGTCATCGACGACGACGAACACCTCGCTAAGGCTATCCCCACGCCTCCACTACTCGCCTTCAAACAGCCGCCTAACCTCAAACAGACCATCGTTCGCAGCAAATTACCCAGCTTTCAGGAGAACAGCGACCACACCACCACACAACCCTGTCACGGCAACCTCTGCAAGACATGCCAGATCATCAACACAGATACCATCATCACACTTGAGGACACCACCCACCAGGTACATGGTACATACTCATGTAACTCGGCCAACGTTGTCTACCTCATACGTTGCAGGAAAGGATGCCCCGGAGCATGGTACATTGGCGAGACCATGCAGACACTGCGACAACGGATGAACGGACACTGCACAACAATCGCCAGGCAGGAGTGTTCGCTCCCAGTTGGGGAACACTTCAGCAGTCAAGGACATTCAGCCTCCGATCTTCGGGTAAGCATTCTCCAAGGCGGCCTTCGAGACACACGACAACGCAAAATCGTTGAGCAGAAACTGATAGCCAAGTTCCGCACTCATGAGGATGGCCTCGACCGTGATCTTGGGTTCATGTCACGCTACATGTAACCCCACCTGACGTAGAGTCATCCAGACTCGAGTCGTCGTTGGCTTGTTCTCTCTGCACAGATGCGGCCGGACCTGCTGTGATTTCCAGCAAAGTTTTTTGGGTTTTTTTCTGTTTTTCATACAGACCCCAGCATCTGCAACATTTGACCCCTTGTGACCCCACCTCATTGTTCTTTGATGTAATGTTTTCCTGACTGACCTGTTTGGACACCATTCACACCTTTGATTGCTGTGATTATCTCTCTGCCGAGGTGTGATAAAGGGCAGTTAGAAAGATTACCTGTAATCATCTGGCAGTTTTCTCTGACTATATATGCTGTGCCTGTATGCTTCTCTTCACTTCACCTGACAAAGGAGCAGCGCTCCGAAAGCTTGTGATTTCAAATAAAGCTGTTGGACTATAACCTGGTGTTGTGTGACTTCCTACATTTGTATTTTAGATTACTCTAATGGGTGGGTGTTTAACTCTTCATGGTCTTGAAAATATCTTCACTGACCCTGATGAATAGGTGAGCTTTTAAATAAAGTTCCCAGAATAACAAACAGAAATCCCCTCTTTAAAGTTTTTGTTGGCTATTGAACCTATCCTGTGTCCTCATAAGATCTTTCTCATATCTTCAGTTAGTGGCAGAGCATCACAGCACCAGACCTCATTTCAGACTATCAAGCAAATTTACTGAACAATAGTTGAGCAAGCAAATAAACAGTAATATTATGCATATATATATATATATATATTTACAGTAGATATACTAAACTAGTTCCTCAAAAGGAAAATAATAATTGTTCACAATCTCTATGCTAAACTGTTATTTTAGTTAACCATTATATACAGAGGAGTGGGGAGTAGAGATATTGGACAAGATAAAAGTAGATAGAAAGGAAGTGCTAAATAGGTTGGCAGCAGTCAAAGTTAACAATCACCCGGTCTAGATGGGATGCATACTAGGTTGCTGAGGGAAGCTAGGGTAGAGATAGCAGAAGCTCTAACCACAATCTTTCAATCCTCCTTGGTTATGGGCGTGGTGCCAGAGGACTAGAGGATTGCAAATGGTAAGATCCTGATCAAAAAAGGGAGGAGGGATAAACCCAGTAACTAGAGGCCAATCAGTCTAAAGTCAGTGGTGGGGAAACTACTAGAGACCTGATTGAATTCTTTGATGAAGTAACAGAGAGGGTTAATGAAGGTAGTGCAGTAGATGTTGTATATATGGACTTTCAAAGGGCATTTGATAAAGTACCACATAACAGGCTTATCCGGAAAACTGTTTCTTTTGGCAAATGGGTGGGTAATCAAAGATCATAGATTAAAAATAATTGGCAAAAGAACTGGAGGGGAAATGAGGAGAGTTCTTTTCACACAGCGGGTGGTTAAGATCTGGAATACACTACCTGAAAGGGTGGTGGAATCAGATTCCATAGCAACTTTCAAATGGTAATTAGACATGTACTTGAAGAGGGCTAATTTTCAGGGTTATGGGGAAAAAGCTGGGCTGTGGGACTATATTGGACAGCTCTTTCAAAGAGCACGATGGGCCAACTGACCTCCCTCTGTGCTGTAAGATTTTATGATTCTATTAATAGGACCATCACAACCCACTACAAGCGTCTGATCATCACAAACCAGTATAGTTATTCTTTTCTACTATAAGCCTTACAAACTGTGAGAGCTAAATGCCTGATGTATCTCTACAAAAGTTCTAAACGTTCAGTTTAGAAGAAGCTGAAAGTCATACATTTCAGTGACCCAATCACACACCATTATTTATGTTTGAATTATGTGCGTTGCTCCTCTCTCAAGCTTATAGCCTTGGAGAAAAGCAAATAAAACTTCACATTTATATCAAGTTTGGCCAAGGATGTTGACATGAATCTTGTCCTTCATGTGGAAAGACTTATGAAATAATACTGGGCAGCCTGCTGGTGGCGCTGTCCAGGGAGAGTATAAATACTCGGGCATGGGCCCAGCTTGCTCAGGACATTCTTTAACAGGAACTAGTGAAGGACACAACTAGATCTCCATGTTGAAAACCAGTTGATTAAAGCCTTGTTTAATACTCAGACCAAGTGCCTAGTAGTTTTCTTACGCTAGATGTCATCTTTTAATATAGCTGTTTTTAAACTCAATGGCCAAGAAATACACGCAGAAGGATGTAGACCCAGTCACGACTCATCCCCCAATCTGGCCACGGTCTCAGACTGAACCAGACAGTTTGCACAGGCATCCTATTTGACCTTGGGCTGAGCTTCTGACCTCATATCCTCTCCATCACCAAGACCACCTACTTTCACTTCCATAATATCGCCCGTCTCTGCCCCTGCCTCATCCCATCTGCTGCTGAAACTCTCATCCATGCTTTTGTTACCTACAGACTCGACTATTCCAATGCTCTCAAGGCCGGCCTCCCAGTTTCCACCCTTTGTAAACTTGAGCTGTTCTAAAACTCTGCTGCCTTTATCCTAACTCACACCAAATCCTGCTCGCCCATCACCCGTGTTTACTGACCTATATTGGCTCCAGGTCAGGAAATGTCTTAATTTTAAAATTCTCATCCTAGTGTTTAAATTCCTCTGTGGCCTCGCTCCTCCCTATCTCCGTAACCTCCTCCCACCCCACAACCCCCCCGAGATTTTTGTGCTCCTCCATTTCTGGCCTCTTGCGCATCCCCGAATACTTTTGCTCCATCATTGGCGGCCGTGCCTTCAGCTGCCTAGGCCCTAAGCTCTGGAATTCCCACCCTAAACCTCTCTCTCCTCCTTTAAGACACTCCTTAAAACCTACCTCTTTGACCAAGCTTTTGGTCACCGATCCTCATATCTCTTTATGTGGCTCGGTGTCAAATTTTGCCTGATAACACCCTTGTGAAGCGCCTTGGGACATTTTACTACGTTAAAGGCACTATATAAGTGCAAATTGTTGTTGTAGATAGTTCAGATGAGGGTTGTGCACTGGATGCGACACAACACACAAGGATGCCAGATAAGTCAAAGGTAAAAGTGGGATCTGACAATGGGAAGCAGAGGATCTACAGAAGTCATCCTAGCTCTAGAGCTCTAGAGCCTGTGGACTTAGATTCCTGCAGCCCCACTTTCAAAAGAATGCTGAATGAGCCACTAAGGACCATTAGGAGGACCTGAGACAAATAGCAGGGATCATGGCAGTGTCCAAAGACATTCTCAGTGCCAATAGCTGAAATAAAGAATAGATTTGCCTTTCTAATCTAGGCTTTATTAACTTTAAAAATCCAGTAGCACATCTTTCAACACCAGTCTCCAACTATGACTGGAGAGAACTGAATTTAAGATGGCCACCACAAATCACCTGACATCCACTACCAATGAGTTTACAGCATATATCTCAAGGTAGAAACAAACAACCAATTACAATACTTCTTACTAACACAGAGAGCAACCACCCCATTCACCAATCACAATACTTCTTATTAAACATAGGAAATAATCACCACATTCACCCCTCCTTTTAAAACATGCTCCAACCTAAAACAACCTTTACAATTTATAATTAATTTATTTACAACTAAAATACAAATATAATATTTCAACAATTTTAAAACATTACTATCAATTTAAAAGTCCATTTTCAATCGGTCGACCGGATATCTTGTTCGTGTCGGCCTTCTTAACCTTGGTGAAATTCCTTGCCCTCCCACACCCGGAGACACCGAAGTATCTTCTGCAGGAAGGCTATCCATATCCCGATTATCAACGGTTTCCGGATTGGAAATCCCATCAGGAAGTAAACTAGGACGGTCATGAACATCCATCAAAGGCTGACTAATAGAAGTATAATTATCTGCAGTAGGATTGGAAATATTCGTAGTATCTATAACAACATCCACATTATCTGAATCGTGACTATTATTAGTATCCTCAGAAGAGGGCTGGCCACCACAAGGAGCCAAATCTTTAATTGAAACAGTACTTTCTTTCCCATCTTGGAATCGAATATGAGCATATTGGGAATTTGCCTCCAACAGCTCCACCTCCTCCACTAAAGGATCATATTTTGACAATCTAACATGGCGTCGAAGCAGCACAGGTCCCTGCATAGTAAGCCATGAAGGTACCGAATATCCCGTAGTAGATCTCTGCGGGTAATTAAAGAGCCTTTCATGGGGGTCACATTAGTAGCCGTTGAAAGCAATGATCTAATGGAATGCAGGGCATCAGGCAGTACCATTTCCCACTGTGTATTCTTAAGGTTCCGGGATGTCAAAGCCAACATAACTGCCTTCCAGATCACCCCATTGTATCATTCGCACTGTCCATTACCCTAGGGGTTATACGGGGTAGTTCTACTAGTAGAAATTCCCCGACTCTGAAGGTATTCCTTCAACTGGGAAGACATAAAAGAACTTCCCTGATCCGAATGGATATACGCAGGCATCCCAAAGATGACAAAAAGTTGAGTCAGACATTTGATAACTGTAGCAGCTGATACATCTGCGCAAGGAAAAGCAAAAGGAAACCTTGAAAACTCATCCACAACAGTAAATATGTATCGATTTTGAGTCGTTGAAGGAAGAGGCCCCTTAAAATCAACGCTCAGACGTTCAAAAGGAGAAGTAGCCTTTATAAGATGAGCTCGTTGAGGCTTAAAGAAATTTGGTTTACACCGAGCACAGATAGAACATGATGAAGTCATCCGCTTGACGTCTTCAACTGAAAAGGGCAAATTCTTACTGCGTACGAAGTGTATCATCCTCGTAACCCCAGGATGACATAAGGCATTGTGAAGATTAATAAGCGTATCTCCATGAATCACAGAACAATAAGCCCTCGACAGTGCATCAGCAGCAACATTATCCTTCCCCGGACGATAAACTATATCAAAATGGTAACATGCCAACTCAATCCTCCACCTCATTATTTTATCATTTTTGATCTTTCCAAAATGTTTAACATCAAATATAAAGGACACAGATTTTTGATCGGTTACCAACGTGAAATGTCGCCCCGATAAATAATGTCTCCATTTACGCAGTGCTTCTACTATTGCATATGCCTCTTTTTCTATTGAAGAATGTCTTTTTTCACTATTGTTCAAGGTACGTGAGAAAAAGGCCACAGGTCTTCCATTCTGGTTCAGAGTAGCCCCAATTGCAAAATCAGAAGCATCCGTCTCAATCACAAAGGGAACCTGCTCATCAATAGAATGCACAACTGCTCCTAAGATATCCTTTTTAAAATTATCAAAACATGTCCTGGCCTCCCATGATAGAGGATATGTCGTAACCCGAATAAGGGGCCGGATCTTCTGTGAAAAGTTTGCAATCCAATTAGAATAGTAAGAAAACAGTCCAACAACTCGTTGCAAAGCCTTAGAATTAGCAGGATAAGGTAAATCGATCAATGGTCGCAAACGTTCTGGATCTGGTTTAATCTTATTTCCCGAGATAATATACCCCAGTAGATTTACCTCAGTAGTCGAAAAGATACACTTCTCTTTATTAAAAGTTAAACCAACTTTTTCCACAGCTTGAAGGAATCTTTCTAAATTAGAATCATGCTCCACCCTTGATTTACCACACATCGTGATATCATCTAAATATGAAAAGGTGTCAGAGAGAGAGTTATTACTTATAAAAGCATCCATTGCCCGTTGAAAACAAGCAACACCATTAGTAACACCAAATGGTATTTGGCAAAACTGATACAGCTTTCCACCAGCCTCAAAGGCTGTATATGGTTGATCCCTCTTAACAATAGGAATCTGATGATAAGCACTCTTTAAATCAATAGTGCTAAAAAACTTATACTGAGATACTTTGTTGATAAGCTCATCAATCTTAGGCAAAGGGTACGCATCTAATTGAGTATACCTATTAATAGTTTGAGAGTAGTCTATCACCATTCGTTTCTTATGTCTCTCGTTAGTGGTGACAACTACCTGAGCCCGCCAAGGCGAACAACTAGGTTCAATGATTCCTTCCAATAAAAGACGTTGGACTTCAGAATTAATAAATTCTCTATCTTGACTGCTATACCTTCTTGACTTGGTAGCAATTGGCTTATAATCCGGCATCAAATTGGAAAAAAGTGATAATGGAGAAATGGATAAAGAAGTTAATCCACAAATGGATAAGGGTGGCTTAGTCCCTCCAAATGAAAGACTGAGAGACTCGTGTAATTTAAGCACATCATGACCAATCAAAATATCCGCACAAAGATTAGGCAAAACAGATAGGCGTATATCAGTATACGTATTACCTAGAAGAATCATTTTCACAAGGCAACAACCAGCTACTTGTGAAGTAAGGGTCATCCGAGCCATACACACCTGATAAGTAACAGGCAAGATTTTCAAACACTTTTCCTTCGCAAACTGAAGACTTATAAAACTCTCGGTACTGCCCGTATCTATGAGAGCCTTCACTTCTAACCCATTAACTTGGGCCATAACTATAGCTTTGTTTAGGCCATGAGCAAATGCAGCAGAAATTGATGCAATAAACGCCCTCTCTACAGGTTGAATAGTCGCAGAAGAGGAGGTAATTGAACCTAATGATTTACAAACACATGCATAATGACCTCTCTTTCCACATTTACTACACACAGCCTCCCGGGCAGGACACTTCAAACGAGGATGCCGGACGTTCCCACAAAAATAACACTTCTGAATCCTAGAGGCAACAGCCGCTGAAGTAGAAACTGTTTCAGAACCTAGTAAACCACTCCCATTAAGTCCACCTAATTCTTTTTCGTCCAGAACTGCCGAAACCACAGTCGCAGGTCGATTAGAAAGAGCATAAGAATCCGAACTTCTCTGAGCCATATCCAATGTAGAAGCTTGCTCAAAAGCACTCTTGAGATCCAAAGTCTTATTTTCTAACAGTAGCCCATTAATAAAAGCATCCCGTACCGATTCTTCCTTATATTCTTCGGCCGTCACGGCTTTATAATTACAGTTAGCACTAAGGTGCCGAAGTGCTTGTAAATAAGTATCCAAAGATTCTCCCACCTGCTGCCTATGGGCAGATAGAAGATAACGTGCAAATACCTCATTCTTTGGTTTAACAAAAATCTTCTCCAATGTAGAAATAGCCAATTCGTAAGTTTTACAGTCCAAAATATACTTATACACATCCGGAGCAATGTAGTTGATCAGCATATTCAGCTTATTCAGAGACTCTTGTTCCAACACACCCAAAAAGTTTGTAAATGTACAATACCAATGTTTCCATTTATCATCCACTCCTGCAGAATTAGGGTCAGCATTGAATCGTTCTGGTTGAAGATATCGCTCCATTCTGATAAAAAGTTAATAAATCGAAATAAAGAATAGATTTGCCTTTCTAATCTAGGCTTTATTAACTTTAAAAATCCAGTAGCACATCTTTCAACACCAGTCTCCAACCATGACTGGAGAGAACTGAATTTAAGATGGCCACCACAAATCACCTGACATCCACTACCAATGAGTTTACAGCATATATCTCAAGGTAGAAACAAACAACCAATTACAATACTTCTTACTAACACAGAGAACAACCACCCCATTCACCAATCACAATACTTCTTATTAAACATAGGAAATAATCACCACAATAGCCAAGAAGGGTTCAACACAATGCAGCATGATCTGGAGCAAGTATCAGCACCAGAAAAATATGCACCCGCCCCCGCCCCCCTTAATAGAGAAGCCTCTGCACCAGTCAGTGCATCCAACGTGGATGTTTTCACTAGTGGTTTTCAGGAACAGTTTGGAGTGAATGATGGAAAGCAACTTTCAAGATATTCAGGGTGCCACCTTTCAAGGTCTGCAGAATCTAACTGATACCATCAGGTTTGTCCTCCTGCTGATCAGTGGGCATTCAAATCCAGGAAAAAACACAAGTGACGCGGCTAGAGTCCACCTTCATAATGCTGTCCTCCCACCAGCCAATGACAGCTTATGTAACTTTTTCAGTTAGGCCCCCCCTCAGCTGCAATGTTTCCATTAAGCTGCGTGGCTGCGTGTGGTCTGAAGGTCCCATGCAGGCTGCTCACCAGCTTTTAAATGGAAAAAAACGCGCATGCGCAAAAACTGAATGGGCCACGCAGCCACTTAAAGGGGTCGTGCACCCCCAAAAAAATTGGAGGGAACACTGTCAGCTGCCTACTCATGTTGGCGGCAGGACACTGGACCTCACTCAGGTGGAATGTAAAATGACTGGCCAATCCAAGCCAGGTGGGTTAGGTTACAATTACCATTTGCAGTGTAAATTTTTGTGATGCTTGAAAATGTTTGCATTTTCTATGTACTTCAATAAAACACTTCGAGGAGTAAACATGATCAGTGGTGCTACGATTTAAACTGATTTTATACTGCTCTGTGCCACTAGCTCCCAATGCTCAAGTCTTGGGCAGCTGTCGCCAACCACAAGCCAAAGTCAACAGATCTTTTCGGACCAGCTGCCAAGAAGATCCATTTTTTATTGAGTCTTCCTGATTGCCACCAGTCTGCTTGGGCCCACTGTTGCAGCAGCAGCACAATCCTTTTAGCGACATCATAACACAACACCATGATGTCAAAGCATAGATGTGCATAGCGATTCATTGTAGTGACGTCATGGCATCAATAATTTACGCATGCACACTGCCCAACCTGTAACAGGTAGGCTGTGCATGCACATTATACTGGGATCCAATTCACAGCAGATTCACCCTGGATGCAATTTTCGAATGTAAATGTGGCAGAGTGGGGTCTTAGGTCACTTTCCCCAGAATCTGCCTGCAATGTATAAGTAGCAATCATTCAATTGTGGTGGAGACCGCATAGGGACAAAGCACAATTCACAATGTATAGCCAATGTTGTTATATGTACCTAAACACAATTCACTATGTATAGCCAATGTTGTTATATGTACATACTTGGTTGGGTTATCGGGGCAGGGTCCCTTTAAGAGCGTCGGTAGCGTGATGACGTCATGCGTCGGTAGCGTGATGACGCCATAGCCCTGCAACGAGGCTGAGACCCTCAGTCCTCATGGAGAGTGAATAAAGTAACACGCGTTTTGCCTTTGCTGCAACAAAAGTCTCAGAGCCTGTTGATTTCTAGCGACCCCAACACAATCACATTATTTTGCATTCCTCTAAACTGGAAAATTGTCTTATAATATATTTCAAAAGGCGACAAATTAACTTTCACTCTCACCATGCATTTGATCATATTGGTCTGAAGCTCCATTGAAAAATAATGATGTGAGATACTGAAAAGATTTGACCTTATCAAACTTTCACTGTACAATGTCATCAGTGATCAGGATATTTGGGTAAATGTAATATGATAACTCAGATCACTTCCCAAATTTTTCGATTTACCTCAGAAGCTTTCAAACATGACGACAACTTATTATAAGATTAAAAAGTAGGCATGTTCTTGGTTAGGATCCAAGCCAGGTGTTTAAAGGTATAAATATATTACATGAAACATCATTTTGTTCTCCGTCTCAATTGGGATCATCTGTTCTCATAATTTTGAACACAAATCTAATCCAAAGAGTGTAGTAAAAACAGAAAATGATGGAAATACTCAGGAGCAATGTTCCCGCTAAGCTGTGCAGCCACGTGGCCAAGCAGCGGTCTGGCGGTCCCACGCAAGCTGCTCACCAGCTTTTACATGGAAGAAACCTCGCATGCTTGAAAATTTGAATGGGCTGCGCAGCCAGTTAAAGGGATCGCACATGAAAAAAAATTAGAGAGCACATTGCTCAGCGGGTCAGGCAGCATCTGTGGAGAGAGAAAGAGAGTTAACATTTCAGCTCGTTGACCTTTTGTCAGTTCTGACGAAAGGTCATCGACCTGAAACGTTAGCTCTGTTTCTCTCTCCACAGATGCTACCTGACCTACTGAGTATTTCCAAAATTTTCTGCTTTTATTTCAGATTTCCAGCATCTGCAGTATTTTGTTTTTCTAAAAAGAGTAGTATTTTGAAGGAAAATATTTGCTTTGACTCCATGTGCTCTCTTGTGATGGGACTACAGGGGCTGCTGTGTTTTCCCAGTGTATCGAAGAGCTATGTCTTTAGCTAGAGATTTCCTTTTAAAAGAACTGTCCTACATTTGCACTGTCCCTGCTTTTTAACTGTTTCGAAGCTGCATCTCTGTTTCCACTTTGAGAATATGTTCTTCAGTTCCAGCACACAACACTTCTGAAGAACATAAGAATTAGGAGCAGGAATAGGCCATATGGCCCCTTGAGCCTGCTCCACCATTCAATAAGATCATGGCTGATCTTCTACCTCAACTCCAATTTCCTGCCCTATCCCCATATCTCTTGATTCCCTTAGGGTCTAAAGGGACACTATCTTCATGAAAAGGTGTTTAGCAAATGCTTTTATTTGTTTAAAATAAACAATTTGATCCCTTCAAGAGGCATAATCACATTGTGTTGGAATATATTTAAGGTGGAGGTTGTTAGATCCGTGGTTCAGTGGATAAATAATTACACGGATGCTGTACATAAACAAATAACAGGTCTTTACTGGAGGAGGGTAATCTCCAGACTGGGGTACAGAGGCATGCGCACAGCTTATATACCGGTGTGGTCACTGCCGGTACTACAGTATACAGGAGCTGTAAAAAGTAGTTCTGACTTAAAGCACATACACTACAATTCCTCCCTTTTTAGATTAATAATACCCCCTTAATATTCAAATAACAATTACATTTTTACATGTACATTCAATAACAAAAGTCCATTTATAGATTCAGTCTTTGGGGCGGCTTCCTGACCCTTTCGGGATAGCGCCTTTCTGGAGGTTCTTGTTCTTGGTGCAGAGGCGATTCTGACCCCCTTTCATCAGGTAGTTCATCGGGTTCCACTGCTACTGGGTCTGAAGTAGATACTACCGGTATGTCGGGTTCATCCCCAGGTACTCAAGACATGGGGTTGACGCATTCCTGTGATGCTAAGATCTGATCGACGTGGCGTCTCACAATGTTCTCCCCGACATCCACTGTGTACATTAATGGCCCCTGCCTTGTACATATCGTTCCGGGTTGCCACTTCTCTGTTCGATAGTCCCGGGCCAAGACTGGTTGCCCTACATTGAAGCTCCTTGTCGGCTTCTCGTTGATGTGCTGGAATTGTTTGTCCTCAACATTTCTTCGCACATTTGGTCTGAGCAAGTCCAGACGAGATCTCAACCTTCGGTTAAAGAACATCATGGCCGGGGTCTGGTTGGTAACTGCATGTGTCGCGTTTCGGTAGGCTAATAAGAAATTGTCCATCTTATGCTGTAGTGGAATTTCCTCGTTGCACATGGCCTTTATCGCCTTCTTAAAGGTTTGTACGAACCTCTCCGCCAATCCATTGGTGGCTGGATGATACGAGGCGGATGTGCAATGCCTTACCCCATTCCTTTTCATGAATTTTTGGAACTCTTCGGACACAAACTGTGGTCCATTATCAGAGCAGATCTGCTCTGGCAATCCGTTTCTGGCAAATATGGTCCGTAGGATTGCAATCGTTTTCTCTGTAGTGGTTGAAGACATCTTTATCACCTCAGGCCACTTTGAATGAGCATCCACTGCTATTAAGAACATTGAGTCCATGAATGGACCAGCGAAATCAATGTGCACCCATTGCCATGGAGAGGAGGGCCACTCCCATGGGTGTAGAGGGGCATTTGGTGGTGCATTTTGGACCTTCTGGCATCCTAAGCAGCTCTTAGTTAGGTCTTCGATTTGTTGATCGATTCCCAGCCACCACACATAAGCCCTAGCTAGGCTTTTCATTTTCACTCCCCCCAGATGACCTTCATGTAGCTCCTTTAGCACTCTCTCCCTTAACTTGGGTGGAATCACCACTCTGGATCCACACATCACTGTCCCCTGGCATACTGACAGCTGTTCTCTTCTGGATGAGAATGCTGGCAACAGTGAGTCGCCATGTGTTGGCCATCCCCTCACCGTCAATTCATATACCCGTGACAGCATCGGATCATTGCGGGTCTCCTTCTCTATATCCGCGTTTGTTACTGGCAATCGTTCAATTATCGACGAATAAAATATCTCGATAGGGTCCACTGCTGGTGCTTCCTCCACAGCATGCAGTGGCAGGCGCGATAGCCCATCAGCGTTCCCATGCTGTCTCGTGCCTTTATATTCTATTTCATATTGATTCGCCCCTAGAAACAGGGACCATCTTTGTAACCGCTGTGCAGTCATTACTGGCACGCCCTTCTTAGGATTAAAGATGGAGACAAGTGGTTGGTGGTCAGTCAGCAATGTGAACTTCTGTCCATGCAGATAGTGGTTGAATTTTTTTATTCCCCATACTAGGCTGAGGGCCTCCCTGTCAATCTGGGCGTAGTTGCGCTCGGTTGAGGTTAGTGACCGAGACGCAAAGGCTACTGGCCTCTCCAACCCGTCTGGGAATTTGTGCGACAGCACCGCTCCAATGCCATAGGGTGATGCATCACATGCCAAACGAATTGGTAGTGCTGGGTTGAAATGGGCCAACACCTCTTTTGATGTGATCAATTCTTTACACTTCTGGAAAGCTCGTCTACGTTCGTCATCCCACTTCCATGGTACCCCCGTTTGCAGTAGGGTGTTCAGCAGGTGTAATACCGTCGACAAATTTGGTAAGAACTTGTGGTAATAGTTTACCAGCCTGAGGAACGACCTCAGTTGTGACACATCTTCCGGTGTTGGAGCCTTGACTACTGCCTCTATCTTGTCAGGGGACTTATGTAACCCCTCTTCATCGACGACGTGGCCGCAATACGAGATCTGTTTCTGGAAAAACTCGCACTTGTGGCGATTAGCTCGTAGCCCATATTCCTTTAATCTGGCGAGCACCTTCTCCAAGTTAGCGAGGTGATCACCGTCATTTTCACCCGTGACCAAGATGTCGTCCAAATAACACTGGGTCCCTGGAATCCCTTGCAGGACCTGATCCATCGCCCTTTGCCAGATAGCCGGAGCCGAGGCTACTCCAAACACCAGCCGGTTGTATTGATAGAGACCTTTATGGGTGTTGATCGTAAGGTAATGTTTCGAAGCTTCTTCTACCTCCTTTTGAAAGTACGCCTGGGCTAGATCAATTTTGGTGAAGCGCTTACCACCAGATAGCGAGGCGAAAATATCCTCAATTCGTGGAAGCGGATATTGCACCGTGTGAAGGACTGGGTTCCTTCCTTCCCATGCTCGCCCGTCTTCTCCGCTGCGGCTTCGCAAAATGGCGTCACCCGCGCTCTTCCTTCTTCTCCGCGGCTCAATGGCGCCTCCCGCGCTCTCCCTGCTTCTCCGCGGCTCAATGGCGTCTCCCACGCTCTCCCTGCTACTCCGTGGCTCCTGATCAGCCCGTGATCCCTGGCTGTGCTCTGCGCGTTCTTCTCTTGATATTTGTCGATGCCGCTCAGTCTAGAACCCGGCTGTTTCTTACCCTCTCTCCGGTTTGCAGTATTTTTCCTCGACGCCGCTCGGTGATCAACCCCCGGCTGCGCCCTGCTCTCTTCACCCTCTTTCTTACCCCGTCGACGCTGCCCGACTCTCTCTCTCTGCCGTCGGTCGGCTCCAGCCGCCGCTGCTCGGGAAGGGTCTGCTCTGGACCTGTAGTCGGTCTCTTACTGCTCGTTGTGGCTGGGGAACCAAGCCCGGCTCTCCACAGCCTCCCCAGCGAAGTTGGATCTCTGCCTGACTGCTGGGCGGTTGCTCGCGGTCGACGCCCGTGTTCCTGGACTCGACTATTTTTTTCATTTTTTTTTTATCTTGCAGGTAGATTCGCATCAACACTCGTCGCCACTGTTAGATCCGTGGTTCAGTGGATAAATAATTACACGGATGCTGTACATAAACAAATAACAGGTCTTTACTGGAGGAGGGTAATCTCTAGACTGGGGTACAGAGGCATGCGCACAGCTTATATACCGGTGTGGTCACTGCCGGTACTACAGTATACAGGAGCTGTAAAAAGTAGTTCTGACTTAAAGCACATACACTACAGAGGTAGTCAGATTTTTGAACGTTAAAGGAGTCAAGGGTTATGGGGAACGGGCAGGGAATTGGAGTTGAGACCAAGATCAGATCAGCCATGATCAAATTGAATGGCAGAGCAGGCTTGAGGGGCCAAATGACCTACTCCTGCTCCTACGTCTTATGTTCTTATGTAAATGATGAACAGCTGCCCGGGTCTTCCCCTCCTCTATAGGATAAAGACCCTTCTACACACACACCGACTCTACAGGAACAAGGACATCTCTACAAACATACTGGGGGAAAAATTCAGTAGGTTAGTGCCTCCCTTTAGCACCTGCAGAGGATGCTAACAGAGCGCTGATGCACTAGCACCATGGCAAGGCGAATCCAGCGCTGCACGGCAAATCAGCCCCCCACGTTGTACTGCCAGTACGAGGTACCGCCAGGGACTTCAACGCCAGGCAGATCGTGACATCAGTCAGCGAGCAACGCTCACCGGCCGCCCAATCTGCAAAATTCATTGTCGCCACTTACCTTTGCGCTGCGACCAGAGAGCGATAGGGAGAGCAGGCACACAGCTGCAGGAAGCCGGCTCCTGCGACGTTATTTAAAGGCATCATCTTTAATCACTCGCAACTGTCAGGGCAGGTTAGTTTCAGTGGCTTCTTGTCAGTTTCAGCCAGTGGAGCAGTTTGTATGAGTAATTTCCAGCTTCTTTTTTATCAGCAGTTTTCTGGCAAGTGCAAAGTGGCTACATTTATTGTTCAAAGATTCAAACTGTTACGTCCGTGTAATAATAAGAAAAGGATGTGCAGAGAATGGTACAACAGATGTTTACTCAACGTGGTGCAAACTGCAACTGACTGTACAGATCACGACTCAGGGTTTATATACAGGTGTGGTCACTGCCGGTACTACAGGATACAGGAGCTGTAAAAAGTAGTTCTCCCCCTTAAAGGTACATACATTACAATTCCTCCCCTTTTAGATTAACATTACCATAACACTCATTTAACAATTAAATATCAACCTAATTACAATTAACACTTTTAACATGCAACATTAACTGAAAATAGTCTATTTATAAATTCAGTCTTTGGGGAGGCTTCCTGATTCTTTCTGGATAACGTCTTTCCCGAGTGTCTCGCTCTTGGTGCGGAGGCGATTCTAACACCCTGTCGTCAGTTGATTCATCAGCTTCCAATGCTATTGTTTCTGAGGTAGATGCGACCTGTACGTTGGGTTCCTCACCAGGTACGTATGGCCGAGACATGGGGTTGACTCGTTCCTGTGACTCTAGGATCTGGTCAACATGGCGTCTCGCAATGTTCTCCCCAACATCCACTGTGTACATTAGTGGCCCCTGCCGTGTGCATATCGTTCCTGGTTGCCATTTCTCTGTTCGGTAGTCACGGGCCAAGACTGGTTGCCCTACATTGAAGCTCCTTGTCGGCTTCTCATTGATGTGCTGGAATTGCTTACTCTCAACATCTCTTCGTACATTTGGTCTGAGCAAATCCAGACGAGATCTCAACCTTCGGTTAAAGAACATCATGGCCAGGGCCTGGTTGGTGACTGCATGTGTCGCATTTCTGAAGGCTGACAGGAAATTGTCCACCTTATGCTGCAGTGGAATGTCGTCATCGCATATGGCCTTTACTGCTTTTTTAAAGGTTTGTACGAACCTCTCAGCCAATCCATTTGTGGCTGGATGATAGGGGGCGGATGTGTAATGCCTTACCCCATTCCTTTTCATAAATCTTCGAAACTCTTCGGACACAAACTGTGGTCCGTTATCAGAGCAAATCTGCTCTGGCAAGCCGTTCCTGGCAAAAATGGTCCATAGGACTGCAATAGTTTTCTCCGTGGTGGTGGAGGACATTTTGATCACCTCAGGCCATTTCGAGTGCGCATCCACGGCTATTAAAAACATTGAGTCCATGAATGGACCAGCAAAATCAATATGCACCCATTGCCATGGAGATGAGGGCCACTCCCATGGGTGTAGAGGGGCATGTGGTGGTGCATTTTGGACCTTCTGGCATCCTGAGCAGCTCTTTGTCAGGTCCTCAATTTGCTGATCGATCCCCGGCCACCACACATAAGCCCTAGCTACACTTTTCATTTTCACCCCTCCCAGATGACCTTCGTGAAGCTCATTGAGCATGCTCTCCCTTAACTTGGGTGGAATTACCACTCGGGATCCACACATCAAGGTCCCCTGGCATACTGACAGCTGTTCTCTTCTGGATGAGAATGCTGGCAACAGTGAGTTGCCATGTGCTGGCCATCCCTTCACCATCAAATCATATACCCGAGACAGTGTCGGGTCATTTCGGGTCTCCTTCTCTATACCAGCGTTAGTTACTGGCAAGCATTCAATTATAGTCGAATGAAATATTTTGACAGGATCCACTGCTGGTGCTTTCTCCGCAGTAGGCAGTGGCAGGCGTGATAGCCCATCAGCGTTCCCATGCTGTTTCGTGCCGTTATACTCGATTTCATATTGGTGCGCCCCTAGAAAAAGGGACCATCTTTGTAGCTGTTGCGCAGTCATCACCGGAACGCCCTTCTTTGGATTAAAGATGGAGACAAGTGGTTGGTGGTCAGTCAGTCAGGTGAACTTCTGCCCGTGCAGATAGTGATTGAACTTTTTCACTCCCCACACTAGGCTGAGGGCCTCCCTGTCAATCTGGGCATAGTTACGCTCGGCTGAGGTTAGTGACCGAGACGCAAAGACTACTGGCCTCTCCGAGCCGTCCGGGAATTTGTGTGACAGCACCGCTCCAATGCCATAGGGTGAATTGGTAGTGCTGGGTTGAAATCAGCCAACACCTCTTTTGATGTGATCAATGCTTTGCTCTTCTGGAAAGCTCGTTTACATTCGTCACTCCACTTCCATGGTACCCCCGTTTGCAGTAGGGTGTTCAGTGGGTGTAGTACGGTGGACAAATTCGGCAAGAACTTATGGTAGTAGTTCACCAGCCCGAGGAACGACCTCAGTTGTGACACATTTTCCGGTGCTGGAGCCTTGACTGCTGCCTCAATCTTGTCACGGGACTTATGTAACCCCTCTTTATCAATAACGTGGCCACAATACGAGATCTGCTTCTGGAAAAACACGCATTTGTGCCGATTAGCTCGGAGCCCATATTCCTTCAATCTAGTGAGCACCTACTCCAGCTTGGCGAGGTGATCACTGTCATTTTCGCCCGTGACCAGGATGTCATCCAAATAACACTGGGTCCCTGGAATCCCTTGCAGGACTTGTTCCATTGCCCTTTGCCAAATAGCCGGAGCTGATGCTACCCCGAACACCAGCTGGTTGTATTGGTAGAGACCTTTATGAGTGTTGATCGTGAGGTACTGTTTCGAGGCTTCTTCCACCTCCATTTGCAGGTACGCCTGGGCCAGATCAATCTTAGTGAAGCATTTCCCTCCAGATAGCGAGGCGAAAATATCTTCAATCCGTGGAAGCGGATATTGTACAGTGTGAAGGACTGGGTTCACTGTCACCTTAAAGTCCCCACAGATGCGAACCTTCTTTGGTTCCCCAGGCGTATTACTAAACGACCTCTTCATTACAGGAACGATGGGTGTAGCCCACTCGCTCCAGTCCACTTTGGACAGTAATCCTGAACGTTCCAAACCTTCCAGCTCTGCTTCGACGGCTGGGCGGATCGCAAAAGGTACCGGTCTGGCCTTAAAAAACTTTGGGCTTGCATTTTCCTCTATTTTGATCGTCGCTGTTATGCCTTTTAGTGTTCCGAGTCCCTGCTGGAACACTTCTTGTGCATCAGTTAGCATTTTGACAGTCGTCCAGGTGTGACGTCGTCATCCTTTTTGGCATCTACAGTCAGTGCTTGTATGGAATGCCAATCTAGCTGTATCTTTCGGATCTATTCACGTCCTAGTAGTGGTGGTCCTCCATCTGGCAATACATATAGGTCCATTTTTGGTGTTTCCTTGCTGATATATATAACATTCACCCTTATTTTTCCTTTGGGGTAGACTTTTTGCCCCATGTACGTCTTCAAGACAATCTTTGTATCTCTCAAGGGTATATGTGAGAATAGCCGCTTGTAGTCCCTTCGGTTTATGACTGTTAGGGCTGATCCTGTGTCCGATTCCATTTTCACTTGGACTCCTGCTATCTTGAGCGTGACCCAGATAGTTTGGTGATCCTCTGTTTTGATCACATTATGTAGTTTCAGACAACCCAGCTCCTTGCTTCCGGAGTCTGTATCACTCTGCTGTTCGTCTGAACTACTCTCCGTCACCTTATGTACCTTCTTGTACTTCTCCTGTGGAGATTTCTTGCTGCTGGTTTTCTTTCCCGACCTGCAGACTCTTGCTATGTGTCCTACTTTTCCACACTGTCTGCACACTTTGTCCTTGAACCAGCAATCATTATGGTCATGTGTTGTTCTGCCGCAGCGATAGCACTTCACTGTTCCGTATGACATTTCATTTGTGCCATATTCTTGCAGTCTCCGTTGTATCTCTGCAGCGCCCCGTGCTGCTGCTTCGTGTGATACTGCAATGCTGAAAGCCTTGTCCAGCGTAAGATCCTTTTCTGATAGAAGCCGTTTCTGGGTTCCTTCACTTTGAAGCCCACACACAAACTTGTCCCTTAAAGTATCTGCTAGTCCCGTTCCAAACTGGCAGTGTTTCGATAGCTTGCGCAGTTCCGTTAAATACTCAGCATTACTTTCATCTTTATGCTGGTTCCTTTTGTGAAACTTAAATCTTTCTGCTATCAGCAGTGGTGTGGGGTTTAAGTGTTCCTTTAGGATTGACACTATGTTTTCAAAATCCTTTTCTACTGGCTTCTCTGGGGTTACTAGGTTTCGTAGTAAGCCATACGTTTTGGCACCCATTGAATTCAACAATACCAGCGCTTTCTTGTCATCTGGCACTTCATTCGCCTTGCAGTATACTTCTATGCGTTCGACATATGTCGTCCAATCTTCGACTTCATTGTCAAACGCTGTGATACTGCCACTCTTCGGGATTTTTGGGTGTGGTTAGACTGGCTTAAAATGGCGTCTCCCGCGCTTTCCTTTCTTCCCCGCTGCGGCTTAAAATGGCGTCTCCCGCGCTTTCCTTTCTTCCCCGCTGCGGCTTAAAATGGCGTCTCCCGCGCTGCTGCCAACGTCGCTCTCGGCGGTCCTCGTGGCAAATGGCAACGCCCTGTGGGTTTCGTGCACTGCTCCTGCGCTGCTGCCAATGCTGCTCTCTGCGGTCCTCATGGCAATGGCAGCGCCTCGCGTTTTCCTGCACGCCTCTCTCCCCCGTTGACGCTGCTCGGTCCTTGAACACCGGCTGCGCTCTGCTCTCTCTCGTCTCTCTCCCCGTTGACGCCGCTCGGTCCTGAACACCGGCTGCACCCTGTGCGCTCTGCCCTCTCTCTCTCCCCTGTCGACGCTGCTTGGCCTTTTTCTGTGCCGCTCGTTCGGCTCTAGCCGCCGCTGTCCGGGAAGGGTCTGCGCAGTACCTGTTGCCAGCCCGTTTCGCTGGACCACCATGACTGGAAAGCCAAGCCTGGCTCTCGACAGCCTCCCCTGCGATGCTCAAATCTCCGCTGGATGACTGGGCGGTTGCCCGTGGTCGACGCCCGTGCTTCTGGACTCGACCTCCTTCCACTGTTCTCCAGGAGCGAATCCCTGGGAGGTGATGCAGAGTTGCAGGTAGGTTCGAATCTGCTCGTCGCCACTGTTACGTCCGTGTAATAATAAGAAATGGATCTGCAGAGAACGGTACAACAGGTGTTTACTCAACGTGGTTCAAACTGCAACTGGCTGTACAGATCACTACTCAGGGTTTATATACAGGTGTGGTCACTGCCGGTACTACAGGATACAGGAGCTGTAAAAAGTAGTTCTCCCCCTTAAAGGTACATACATTACACAAACTGCTACACTTGGCAACATTAATAGGGGGCTGTATTGGCGTGCCACCTCGCCCTCCAGGATCTATGGTCGAGGGAGCGTAGGCAGACAGAAATATGGGAACATGTGCGCAGAGGGATGAGGAGTAACATCAGGGCTCTCACCAGGAGGCCTTACACTCTGAGAGTATTCCGACAGCACTTCTCCTACCTTTGATTAAGCGGGGAGCAGTGTATTAGATGGCTCCACATCACCAAGGTGGTGGGCACAGAACTCTGCCACCTCCTACAAACAGCCTCACAGCAGGATGACTTAAACCCCACATCACTTTTGCTCACCTCATGCCCATCATACCATCCCTGTGTCATGCCATATCACAGCATCTTCCTGGGTGCAAAGGTGAAATGAGAGAGACCACAAAATATTGCAAACTCCATTAATAAATTTATGCATAAACATATCACACATATCACATTCATTCTAATAACTAATGATGCTTGTGCCTGCCATAGTTGAATAGCTGTCACTGTGTGCAAGGCATGAGTTGCGGTGTGAGTGTTGGTAGGTAGAGATTGTTGCTGGGTGAGCGCTGGGGGTGTGGTGCTTTGGGCAGTGTGTGAAGTTTGTGGTACAGATGGTGGTACAGGTAGACTACCCTTTATCCGGACTTCCGAAAACCGAAACCCTCTAAAAACCGAAGGTTTTTTCGTTCAGCGTAAGTCGTGTGTACGAACGAAAAAACCTTCGGTTTTTAGAGGGTTCCGGTTTCGGAAGTTCGGATAAAGGGTAAGTCGTGCGCATGACCCCCCGCCGACCCCCCCGCGGACCCCGCCGGCCCCGACAACCGCCGACCCCGCCAGCCCCGACAACCGCCGACCCCCCCGCGGACCCCGCCGGCCCCGACAACAGCCGACCCCGCCAGCCCCGACAACCGCCGACCCCCCCGCGGACCCCGCCGGCCCCGACAACCGCCGACCCCGCCAGCCCTGACAACCGCCGACCCCCCCGCGGACCCCGTCGGCCCCGACAACCGCCGACCCTGCCAGCCCCGACAATCGGCTGGTCCCGAGGTTTTCGGATAAAGGATAGTCTACCTGTATGTGGCATTTGTTGAAGCATTCACTCACCCTGACCACACGACTGAGGTGGATCTGCCATGAGCACACCTGCTTCAGTCCTCTGGCTCCTTCTCCTTGTTGTGCTTCTCCTTGCTGAGGCAGC
This sequence comes from Somniosus microcephalus, assembly GCF_052327205.1. Lineage (NCBI taxonomy): Eukaryota > Metazoa > Chordata > Chondrichthyes > Squaliformes > Somniosidae > Somniosus > Somniosus microcephalus. The sequence continues at coordinate 178,337,577 of NC_140997.1, read as the reverse complement.
TGCACAGCCAGCAATGCTGAGAATGAGGTGCTGCAGTATCATTGAACCTCCCCTTTAAGTACTGGGAAAAGCCTGTGGCAATGATGAGTTGAGATTAGACTGCACCCAATATTGATCCACCCTTTGAGTGTAACGCCACTGAGCTAGGCCTTTAAGACTTGATTTAGCGCCCCAATCATTTCTTTGTGCAGTGAGAATAAATTTTGCATACATTCTCAAACTTTTCTAAAGATACCGCTCATTCCTGGGATATATGAATTTCGAGCCCATTAACTCTACAGGAGCAAGGACCCCTCTACATACACACCAATACTACAGGAGCAAGGACATCTCTACAGACACACTGGGCTCGAATTTCACAGGGCCGTGGAGGCGGGAATGGAGGCGTGTGGGGTGTTAAAATTGCAAAAAGTGGCGGGCAGGCCCAACCCCGCCTCCATCCCACCTCCAAGCAATTTTCAAGAAATCGTGTTTACTGCTTCCGTCTCCGTCTCACCTCCAAGAGGCGGGATAGGCCCTTAAGGCCCTTAACAAGCACGAAATGGCCTCTATTATCCCATTTTGAAAGGCCTTTGTGATTTTAACCCTTTTCCCACGTGAAACACGCCAGCTCTGAAACACAACGGTGAAACCTGGCGGGAGCACAATTGGATTGCTGACTATTAGCAGCAGCTCCACCATTAAATAGGAGATTTTGATCAGCCATCATTTACAGGTGGCAGGACTTTGTTGTCTCAGGTCTGGGGGAACATTTAGAAGGCATAACCACAGCTGTGGAGGTTTGGAGCCTGACACCCATCTCCAGTGTGACCTCCTGGGAAACCCCTCTCGCCACCTTGACTGAGCGCTTCCTCAACTGAGGTATCTACCAGAAGCATGGGAGTCATTTATTTCCTTCCCTTCTGGACATCAGATAAGGATGAAGACCAGCCACGGCACCAGCAGAACCATGAACAACAGCAGCACCAACATCAGCAGCAACAACAGGAGCGCCAAGCTGCTGCTCACCCACCTGAAGCTGCACAGGCCAGAAGGGGCCAGCGCATGGAAGCCCGTCGGTGCAGGAGATACCCCCCAGACAGGGTCTACAGGCGCAGGGTCAGCTACCTCAACATGTCTGAGCAGCAGTGCCAAAGGCAGTTCCTACTTTCACGAGAGGTAGTGGGTGACATCTGCACAATGCTGCAACAAGACCTGGAGCCCAGAGGACCAGGTGAACACCCCTTACCAGTGGCCGTCAAAGTCACCACCGCACGCAAATTTTTTGCCTCCGGCTCATTCCAGGGATCAGCAGCAGACATCAGCGGCATGTCCCAGGCGGCCGCACACACTTGCATCACGCAGGTAACTGATGCCCTCTTTGCCATCGCGCACAATCACATCCATTTCACCAAGGATCATGCAAGTGTCATGGCGTGTGCAGTTGGATTAGCTAATCAGGCAGGCTTTCCAAGGGTGCAGGGTGTCGTTGACTGCATACATGTGGCCCTTAAGGCACCCCATTGCAATCCAGGTATTTTTGTCAACCGCAAGGGCTTCCACTCCCTCAACGTTCAGCTGGTGTGTGACCACAAGAAGGAAATTTTGCATGTTTTTGCCAAGTACCCTGGCAGTTGCCATGACTCCTTCATACTGCGCCAGTCTAGTGTGCCTCCGCTATTTAGTCTGCCAGACCAACTTATCGGATGGCTACTTAGAGACAAGGGCTACCCCTGAAGACATGGCTAATGACGCCATTAAGGAGCCCATCCAATGAAGCTGAGGAGAGCTACAACTCCAGCCACATTTCCACCAGATCCATAATTGAGCAAACCATCGGTTTGCTGAAGATGCGCTTCAGATGCCTGGATAGATCAGGTGGAGCCCTGCAATACTCAGCAGCCAGGGTCTCCAGAATCGCCGTGGTTTGCTGTGTACTTCACAACATGGCACAGCGTCATGGCTTGCAGATTCCTGAGGTCCAAGTGACTCCTCACATATCCTCCTCAGATGAGGAGGAGGAGGAGGAGGAGGAGGAGGTGGAGGAGGAGGAAAGCAAAAACAAACATCTTGCAGAGGCCCATCAACCAGCGGCAGCAGTACGCGAGAACATTGCTGCCTGGGATGCAAGGAACGCACTCATCTTGGCCAGATTTGCTTAGCCTAGCCAATCAAGCATTTTTGCCTCACAGCTTCTTACCAGAGCTTCGACAATGGCCAAGAACCAGTGGATTCCTAACAATTTGACCACCATACTGACAATTGCAAGTAATCCTAAGCCCTCAATGTTGAAGTCCCATTAGCGAAATGACACACACCATAACTGCAGCAGTAGCCATCAGATTTTTTATTTACAATAACCATCTGATGGCTCTTTAACATTAAACATCAAATTTCACCCAAGTGACTGCACTTGTGACTATTTTTGCAGTATTTTTCTCTTACGCGTGCTCCTACATGGTGCTTCCCCTGTGGCTTCAGCAGATGTGGAGGCCCCTTGCTCACTTTCTTGCTGCTCCTGTCTCGACACCTTTGGCGGGCGTCCTCTGGGGTTGTGAACCTGTGAGGGCTCGCCAACAGTCTGCTGCTCCTGCGGCTGTGCAGGGGTTGAGACGCCGATCTCAGTTGGGTGTGGACTCTGGTGGGGCTCTGACCGAGGGCTCTGCAGTGGCATGGAAATGTGAGCGCTTGGAGAGGAGCCCCACTTCCTTGATGTCTGCCACCAACTTCCCTCTCATGGGTCAGGTCCCCCTCAGCGCTTGCAAGTGGCTTGAGAGCACCTTGCTGCAGATCAGAGGGGCCATGGGGACCCGTATCTGCACTGGCAGTCCTACTCAGAAGGACTTCCATGAAGGTCTGGTTTCTCTGTTCAATAGATGACCATCGCTCCTCCAGAGATGTCATTCTATTCTGAACACTCACTGGGGGAGAAATTCGGTGGAGCCGCAAACGGGGCGGCAAGCTCGCCTGGGCGCCGGAATTAGCGCAGCGATCGGAGCAGTTGCGACCGCCAGAAATTCAGCTTGAATGCCCAAGAGGGACACGGGGCAAGGCTCGAGGCGCTCCGCGTCCTTCTTAGGGCGCTGAAACTGAATATCGCAGCGCAACGTGCCACAGCGCCACACGCTGCGGCGTGGCATGCTGCGGTACTGCAGGCCTTCCTCCCATTCTTAAGGGGGAGGGGCCTGCACCAGCGCGATTGGAGATCACGAGTGCCGGCAAAAGAGCCCGGCGCCGAGGAGAAGTGCCAGGCTCTCGGATAACAGCCGGCACTGCCGCGGGGGGAGATCAGGATGCCGGGGACGGAGGTGCTGGCAGGCGGCCGCCGGAAAAAACGGCCACCCCGCACCTCCACCTTAATTTGCGCCACTGCCACCACAAGTAGGCCCCGTGAGCCGGGCGCGAGTTGCGAGCGGCGCTACAGAGGCGGGCGCTACCGAATATCGAGATCGGGGCAGTAGCGGGCGCTGCGCACATCGATGACGTCATCGGTGGCAGCGCAGCGCAACAGGCTAACGCCGCCATTAGCGCCCCAGCTAAATATCGCGGGAGGCGTGGTCAGTGGCGCTAAAGCCACTGAGTGCCCTCTTTAGGCGCTAACTGGTGGCGCAGCCCACCGAATTTCTAGGCCATCATGTTTTCTGCACTCAGGTGACTTATCACCTCCATGGAGGTGGCCATCCTTTCCATGGTGATGCGTTCATACGTCAATGACTCCACAAAGGCTCTGCTCATGTTCGCAATGGACTCCTCCATTCGCTCCACACTCGCAGCGACCCTGGAGACAAAACCTGCCAGAGACTCCTGCATCTGTTCCTAGAGTTCCAGCACTGCTGATCTTGTGGATGGACCCAGAGGCAGAGAGTCGACATGCAGTTGAGCCGAGCTGGGAGAGTCCTGTGCCCTCCAACTTGGACTCTCCACTGCTGTCCATGTCTCCACCATCTGCTGATGCTCACTTGTGAGCTGTGATACACCAGGTGACAACACTGCACTATCTTGCGAAAGTACCACCGAGGTGTGAGTGTCTGCGCTGGTGCTGGGTGCGCTGAATTCTGCTGACGCTGCGCCCTCAGAGGTTGCAGCTTCCTCTGAGGAGTCTGGATGCTCAGGCTGTTCCTCCTGGATAGTGGGGATGGGGGCTTTCGATGGTCCTGTGGGGGAGTAAAGGAAGGAGTCAGAGATGTGATGCCAAGGTTATATGCACATTGCATATTGCAGATGATCATTAGTCCATCTGTTAGAGCTTCAGAATCATTATCAGCGACTCATGCAATGTCAATGAGAGAGATGGAAAACTATTCTGTCACCAGCTTGCTATGATGCGCCCCTCTGTCCATCACCCACTTGCGCATCGTCCTCCACTCCCACGATCTCCAAGACCACATCTTCCCAGGGGGTGAGGTGGGCTACTGAGGGTGGCCCTCCTCCTGTCCTCGCTTTTTCCCTCTTATTGTGAGCTCTCTTTTCCTGCAATGAGGGAGGCAAGTGGAGGTTGAGTGAGAATGAAGGAGTGAGTGTAGAGAATCCATAGCATAGATGCTTAAAAGGAGACAAAGATGGAGTGAGGTGGCAAGACCAAGGGCCCTCCCTGTGTGTTGTCAGTTGTTTTCATAGTATCACAGTGATAGGGAGTGTGAGGGCTGCATAGTCAAATAGTTAGGTGAATGTGACCATAGAGAGAGAGGGAATGAATAAGGGTGCATGGATGTCAGTGTCAAGTGGGATGTGGAGGAAGAGATTGCTAAAGCTGAGTGCGAGTGAGGAGAGGCAATGGGGATCAGATTGAGGGTGATGGGAAAGTCATACTCACTTATCCAGTGCGCAGAAGGTCATGAAACCTCTTCCTGCACTGAAGCCAGGTTCTGTGAATTATGGACAAAGAGTTGACCTCCTGGGTCACCTGGATCCACACAGCTTTGGTCTGCTGGGGAGGCTTCTTCCTCCCTGAAGAAGAGAAGAGCACCTCTTTATTGGCTCTTGCTCCCTCCACTAAAGCTTGCAGGGCAACGTCATCAAACCTGGGAGCAGACCCAGGTCTCTGGCTGGTCATTCTGCCTCCAGGTCCCTCTAACATGAAAGGCCAAAAGGTTGGCAGTTTGCAGAAGAAGCAAGGCTTGTTGCAGACCTTAAATGCAGCAGAAATGATGACGTCATCGAAGGCGACTTTCAGCCTGGAAAAACTAATTCAGCCAATTGCCCACTTAAGTTAAAATCGCATCATTCTCCCACATCGATTTAGAATCGGGTGGCTAACACAAAAAGCGGATTACACGACCCCAGCCCGCCCTAGTGACAAAATCCAGCCCACTGACTCTACAGGAACAGGGACTCCTCTAAATACACACTGGCTAGAATTTACTGTACCTGGGCAGGTCGGGTGCGGGTGGTCGGTGTGGCGGGTCACGACCCCATTGCTGCTTCCATCCCGCTGCAGAAATCGACTTTGCGCTATTAAGCCTGCCCTGCGCGTTACCCGGCCCTATTAAATGGTGCGGGTCTGATTACATCATCGATGGCACGTTTTCAGCCGGGATATTTAAAGGAGCCATGGCCACATTGCATTTGAAGGTGGCGGTTTTGATTGCTCCAAACAGCTGGAGAGATGGCTGCAAAGAGGCAGAGGTTCTCCTATGATTCCCTCCATATGCTTGTGGAGGGAGTCCGAGCATGCAGGGAGGTCCTCTTCCCTTCCAATGGGCGGAGGAGACCTCCCCAGGAGACAAAAAGAGCCTGGCTCCAAGTTGCAGAGGTGGTCAACAGCAGGGATGTGTTCAGTAGGACCTGGGTGCAGTGCTGGAAACATTTCAATGATCTCATTAGATCTGGAAAGGTGAGTCCAAAGCCACACTCAACTTCATCCTGCTGTGCCTCTCATCACATCCCCATCACTCTGCCTTCCCAAGCCTGCTCCTACACATCCTTTCTCACATCATTATACTTTGCACATCCACCCATCCCTCTCTCTCTATGTACGTTATCACATCCCCATCTTACTAGCCATCCTCACACTCACACGCACTCTCAACCTAATGCAATCATACCAATTAACAACACACAAGGAGGTCACTTGGCATTGCCACCCCACTCCATCATAGTTTCCCTCTAAAGATGTAACCCATCCATTCCTTACATTAATTCCATCACTCTCACTCAACCTTCTCTCTTTCCCTCCTTGCAGAAGAGAGTGCACAATATGAGGGAGAGGGAGAGAACTGGAGGTGGGCCTCAATCATTTGCCACCCTCACAACAGCAGAGGAGGCTGCATTGGAAGTATTGGGAGTGGCCGAGCAGCTGGAGGTGGGAGACGGAGAGGGGGACATTTCAGCAACCTGGTGACAGAATTACATATCTTACAGCCACATGGCATACACCAGTCACTTATATGGGGACTGATGTCATCAGCCACTGAATGGTCATCATGTGCATAATGGTATGTGTACCCATTCTTCATATGGCATATCTAACTCATCTCTTTACTCTCCCACAGGTCCATCAAGAGCCCCCCCACTGTCCAGGAGGAAGAGCAAGATGATTCCTCAGAGAAGTCTCTAGCCTCTGAGGGTGAACTGTCACCAGATATGAGCGCACCCAGCACCAGCGCAGAGACACACATCTCGGTGGGTCCCACACAAGTTAGAGTAGTGTTGTCACCGGGTACGTCACAAGTCACAAGTGAGCAAGAGCAGATGGTGGAGACAGGGACAGCAGTGGAGACTCCTCGCCGGAGGGCGCAGGATGCTCCCAGCTCTGCTTAGCTGCATGCAGACGCTGAGCCTCGGGGGCCATCCAGAAAGAGGGCGATCCTGGAGGTGCTGCAAGAAGTGCAGGGGGCTCGGACAGGTTTTGTGAGCTCGCTGTCTGCAAATGTTCACTGAATGGAGGAGTCCATCTCCAACATAAGCACCACCGTGTCGCAGGCAATGGTGACTGTAGGCTCTTCCATGGATAGGATGGCCACCTGCATGGAGCAGTCCTCATGGCCCCACTGATGAGCAGCAAGGTGCTTTCCAGCGCCTTGTTAGCAGGGAAGTGCAGGTGGCCCATGAGAAGGATGATAGTGAGAGGGGACATGGAAGTGGAGGCTCCTCTCAAAGCGCTTACACTTCTCCCCCGTTGCCACCCCCTCAGTCAGAGCCCCAGATGACTCCTCGGATCCCGATGGCCGAGTCTGCCCCTGCACTGTCACAGGAGGAGCAGACTTTGGCGGGGCCATCACAGGCTCCAAAGCCCAGAGAACATCCGCCAAGTGTGTCTAAAAGCCTGCCTCGACCTCTGCTGAATCCACAGAGGTAGCACCTCGTAGAAGCACACAAAAGAGAAAGATGACACACAAGTAGATTCACAAGGGTAGCCACTTGGGTGTTTTAGTCAATGTTAATGTCAAGTATTCGTTAATGTATTGTCAACCATAAAAATCTTTCTTTTCACCAGTTTCCCGTCTTGGACACATTTTTGTGCACTTTTGGAAGTGGCTTAGTGAGTAGCAGTAAATGGTGAGACATAACAGAACCTTCAGCAATGGTGATCAGTGTGAAAGGAATGGTTTGGTCATTGTAGGGATGCTTTATGGTGTTGCTGTGGGGTGATGGCAATCTGGCGCAGCATGTGGCAGCCATATGGGTGTAATACGTAAAGTTAAGTAAATCTGCCAGCCCTAGCCTCCCGGGAAGTAATATGCTCGGGTGCTGGTGGAATCTGGCCCACAGGTTCCTCCTGCTCCTCCTCCGCCTCATCTTCCAGCTGATACTCCTCCTCCTCCTGCTCCTCCTCCTCTGAAGATGCTGTGCACTCAGTGCCTTGCTCCTCATGCAGCGCTAATTCTCACTGCTGCGCTATGTTGTGCAGGGCGCAGCAGACCACGATGATTCGGAAGACCCCGGCTGGTGCGTACTGGAGGGCTCCTCCAGATCTGTCAGGGCATCTGAAGTGCATTTTGAGCATGCCTGTTGTCTGCTCTATGACACATCTGGTGGAAATGTGGCTTTCATTGTGTCTCTGCTGGGCCTCAGTACTTGGCCTCCTCAAGGGTGTCATGAGCCATGTTTTCAGTGGATAGCCCTTGTCTCCAAGCAGCCAGCCAGAAAGTCTGTTTGGAGGAGCGAAGAGCTGAGGGAGGGTGGACTGGCGAAGGACGAAAGAGTCATGGCAGTTGCCAGAGAATTTGCCGCACACATGCACGATGATCTTCCTATGATTGCAGACCAGCTGCACATTGAGGGAGTGGAAGCCCTTGCAGTTGACAAAGACTCCTGGTTATGATGGGGTTTCCTGATGGTGATATGTGTTCAGTCGATGATGCCCTGCATCCATGGGAAGCCAGCCATAGCGGCAAAGCCGAGCGCCCGCTCAGTAACACTGGCTTCATCACTGGCAAAGTTGATATAATTGACTGACTTGTCAAACAGGGCATCGGTGACCTGTGTGATGCATCTGTGGGCGGCAGGTGGTTGAGGAGAAGGTTCGTGGTGTTGTTGTTGGTGCTGCTGGTGTGCCTGGTTCTGCTGGTGTTGGGGTTCATCGTGGTCCGATTCTGAGGACCAAAGTGGGACAGTATAAATGGCACCCATGCTGATGAAATAGATGGCAGGTCAAGTAGAGGTCAGAGGAGCAAGCTGTCAATGGAGTGATAGGTTGTAACAAAAAGGTGAGGCTGGATGGTGACTTTACTGGAAGCACTTGCAGCCTGTAGAAAGCTAAATGTGTGCTGGGAATGCAGTCAGCAACAGCTTCTGCCTGAGGAAAGTGATCAGCTGTGAGATGGGAGGTTTTACAGTACATTTCATGCTGTCATCTAATTAGCTGGAGCAATGGCCACTCAACTCCCGCCTCAGGCAGACAGACATGGTTCTCGAGCTGCGTGAATCTCGTGGGCAGCCAGGAAAATGTGAAAGGTAGTCTGAGACAGGCTCTTAAGGGTCTGACAACTACCTGTTAATGATTTGAATTAGGACGCCCACCTCTGCCAGTCAAGTCGCTGCCGCACCGGCCAATGCGCCCGAGGGAAAGGCACGGGGGGATGGGCGGGATGGTGGTGAGTTCTCAACCCGCTGCAACTGATTTCAAATTTCCCACCTGACCCGCCTCCAATCGTGCCCGAACGGACCCTAGAAAATTCCAGCCACTGACTCTACAGGAACAAGGACATCTCTCCATACACATCAACTCTACAGGAGCAAGGACCCCTCAGCGGGTGTACTCCTCCAGGCCCCACAGGGAAATCTTAGGTCTCCCCCTGCTTCCCCGCACCCCCACCCCCTCTGACCTAGATTCTCCACCCAGAGCACTTAACTTGTGCTCGGCACTGTTCCCCTGGGTTCCCGCCAGTGGCCTCCTGCTGCCCAATTTTAACGGCTGGGCAGCCACTGCTCGTCGACCTCCTGACTGTTTTGGTTGAGATCTTGGCAAGATGCACGTTAATGAGACCCAGCCATTAAAATTTACTGGGCCTACCAGGCACTACTCCTGGACGAGCTGGCCGCTCACTTTGTCATGTTCAAGCCGAGGAGTTTAAATCAAGCTCACATTGTTTCCTCAGTTCACACTGGCAACAAATTGATTTTCTAAAATATGACACCAACTTTAATTTTTCCCCTTATTAAAATAAAGAAAATTGCTAGGACTGTCATGTTGGTGTTGGAGTCAGCTGTGTTGGGAATCATCACAAATACCCACCACTCTCTAGAAATCTGACCTAATGTCCCTGTCAACTGTTAGTTCTATGTCAAATCTGATTGGCTGACTATACCTTTTGTAACTGAACTTATCTTGGATTACATCAAACAACAGCAGAAAAAAACGTACGTTTGAGGATGCGCAATAAAATATATTTACCTGACTAAAAAAATGTTGAAGAGTGCATTTTAGCATTTTAATTTCCATTAATTATGAATCAAAGACCATGGCTTAAATCCGCCGTGTATGAAATACCATTTGCAGTTTTCATACTGTACATAGCTCCTGTCCTATAACGCCTGCAAAAATGGCTTCCTATATGTTTTAATGCAAAGTATGTCAACAGTTTGAAATAAACCTGAAGAACTCAAATTTACAGTATACAGGTAGACTACCCTTTATTCGGACTTCCGAAAACCGAAACCCTCTAAAAACCGAAGGTTTTTTCGGTCAGCGTAAGTCGTGCGCACGACATGACCAGAGTGGCGCACGACTTACAGGCCTAGCCGGATAAGGGATAGTGTAGCATTTTTCCGCACTTCTGAAAACCGAAATCGCTCAGCGTAAGTGTACCAGCCTTTATCCGCACATCCGAAACCAGAAAACCTCTGAAAGCCGAAAGTGGCGCAAAGCATGACTTCTGAAAACCGAAATCGCTCAGCGTAAGTCGTGCGCACGACCCCGACCCCCGCTGACCCCCACCCCCGACCCCCCGGCCGAACCCGACCCCCGCCAACCCCCGACCCCCGACCCCCCCGCCGACCCCCCCCCCCGACCCCCCCCCCCGACCACGACCCCCCGCCGACCCCCACCCTTTCGGATAAGGGATAGTGCATACTTTATCCGCACTCCCGCAAACCGAATTACTCTGAAAACCGAAGTGTTTTCGCGCACCTTCCGAAATCCGAAATTTTCCTAAAACCGAAACACGGCTGGTCCCGAGGTTTTCGGATAAAGGATAGTCTACCTGTAGTTAGAACACACAACAGGTATAATTTCCTCTGTTTGTTATTTGTACCAAAATTGTAAACATGTTCTTTATAAACCTGTTTGTATTTTGCGACAAATATTGAAATAGGAAATCTTCCTCCCTGATGCTGTAAATTTATTTGGGGGAATTTTAACATTCCCCGATTGGCGGAAAAGGAGTGGGAGAGCAGTTAAAATGGCGCAGCTCTATTTCCCGCTGATTCTCCATTTTAACTCTCTGGTTTTAGCTGCAAACGAGCCTTCCGCCAATATCCCACACGATATTGCAATCCACTCCCACGCAGTAATTAAATTCGGCCCTATTGCGTGTTTCACTTTCTTCGATTTCAATGTTTCAAAGGCTTTTTTAGGTTCCCCAGGACACATATCATCTTCTGACCGAAAGGACAGGCAGGCAACCTCATCTCAGCCACCGTCAATGCTGTTGCCTAACCTGCTCCAAGGAAGTGACCCAGAGCTGCCTGGAATCACACACCTGACAAATTCCCTCCCCCCCCTGCAGTGAGCTGAAGCTTCGTGGCAAATCACACTGGTTTACTGCCACACCGGATCATTGTATGAGGATGCTGAAATCCTATGTCAGTCCATGAAGAACTCAAGTCAATACAATCAAATTACACACTCGCAGATGTTTACGGGAGGTGAGGAGGGACTGGTAGCAGTGGGTGGGGGGGGCGGCGCAGGGGTTGTAGCCACCGTGAAACCCGGAAATGCAGGTAACGCGGAGATCCTGCTGAATTTAATGGCAGAAATTCATTTGAGTTTGTTTTCTCCGTTCCCCGGCTGACAGCCAGCCAGATAGGAAGGTTGGCTATCTGTCAGATGTGATGGCCTGCACTGGAAGGCTGTAGCTGGGGAGTGGATGGGCGAGAAGGAGGGAGAGATCATTGTGGGGTGTGGGGGTATTGGTGGGAGACATCGCGGGGGGCTTCAGATCGCAGGTCGTGGGGGGAGATCGCAGGGAGAGCTGTCCCACAGACTAGTCAAGCAACAGCCTGACATAGTCATAATTACCGAATCATTCCTTACAACCAATGTCCCAGACACCACCATCACCATCCCTGGGTATGTCCTGTCCCACCGGCAGGACAGACCCACCAGAGGTGGTGGCACCATGGTATACAGTCAGGAGGGAGTAGCCCTGGGAGTCCTCAGCATTGACTCAGAACCCCATGAGGTCTCATGGCATCAAGTCAAACATGGGCAAGGAAACCTCCTGCTAATTACCACCTACGCCCTCCCTCAGCTGATGAATCAGTACTCCTTCATGTTGAACACCAATTGGAAGAAGCACTGAGAGTAGCAAGGGCACAAAATGTTCTCTGGGTGGGGGACTTCAATGTCCATCACCAAGAGTGGCTCGGTAGCACCAAAAATGACCGAGCTGGCCGAGTCCTAAAGGACATAGCTGCCAGACTGGGTCTGCGACAGGTGGTGAGGGAACCAACAAGAGGGAAAAACCTACTTGATCTCATCCTCACCAATCTACCTGTTGCAGATGCATCTGTCCATGATAGCATTGGTGGAAGTGACCACCGCACAGTCCTTGTGGAGACGAAGTCCCGTCTTCATGTTGAGGATACCCTCCACCGTGTTGTGTGACACTACCACCATGCTAAATGGGACAGATTTTGAACAGATCTGGCAACTCAAAACTGGGCATCCATGAGGCGCTGTGGGCCATCAGCAGCAGCAGAATTGTATTCAACCACAATCTGTAACCTCATGGCCCGGCATATCCCTCACTCTACCATTACCATCAAGCCGGGAGATCAACCCTGGTTTAACGAAGAGTGCAGGAGAGCATGCCGGGAACAGCACCAGGCATACCGAAAAATGAGGTGTCAACCTGGTGAGGCTACAACACAGGACTATTTGTATGCCAAACAACGGAAGCAACATGCGATAGACAGAGCTAAGCGATCTCACAACCATCGGATCAAATCAGAGCTCTGCAGTCCTGCCACATCCAGTCGTGAGTGGTGGTGGACAATTAAACAGTTAACAGGAGGAGGAGGCTCCAAAAATATCCCCATCCTCAATGATGGTGGAGCCCAGCACGTGAGTGCAAAAGACAAGGCTGAAGCATTTGCAATGATCTTCAGCCAGAAGTGCCGAGTGGATGATCCATCTCGGCCTCCTCCTGAGGTCCCCAGCATTACAGGTGCCAGTCTTCAGCCCATTCAATTCACGTGATGTCAAGAAACGGCTGAAGGCACTGGATACTGCAAAGGCTATGGGCCCTGATAACATTCCGGCAATAGTACTGAAGACTTGTGCTCCAGAACTAGCTGCGCCCCTAGCCAAGCTGTTCCAGTACAGCTACAACACTGGCATCTACCCGGCAATGTGGAAAATTGCCCAAGTATGTCCTGTCTACAAAAAGCAGGACAAATCCGACCCGGCCAATTACCGTCCCATCAGTCTACTCTCAATCATCAGCAAAGTGATGGAAGGTGTCGTCGACAGTGCTATCAAGTGGCACTTACTCAGCAATAACCTGCTAACTGACGCCCAGTTTGGGTTCCGCCAGGGCCACTCAGCTCCTGACCTCATTACAGCCTTGGTCCAAACATGGACAAAAGAGCTGAACTCAAGAGGTGAGGTGAGAGTGACTGCCCTTGACATCAAGGCAGCATTTGATCGAGTGTGGCATCAAGGAGCCCTAGCAAAACTGAAGTCAGTGGGAATCAAGGGGAAAACGCTCCATTGGTTGGAATCATACCTAGCACAAAGGAAGTTGGCTGTGGTTGTTGGAGGTCATTCATCTCAATCACATGACATCACTGCAGGAGTTCCTCAGGGCAGTGTCCTAGGCCCAACCATCTTCAGCTGTTTCATCAATGACCTTCCCTCCATCATAAGGTCAGAAGTGGGGATGTTCGCTGATGATTGCACACTGTTCAGCACCATTCGAGACTCGTCAGATACTGACGCAGTCCGTGTCCATATGCAGCAAGACCTGGACAACATTCAGACTTGGGCTGACAAGTGGCAAGTAACATTCGCACCACACAAGTGCCAGGCAATGACCATCTCCAACAAGCGAGGCTCTAACCATCTCCCCTTGACATTCAATGGCATTACCATCGCTGAATCCCCCACTGTCAACATCCTGGGGGTTACCATTGATCAGAAACTGAACTGGACCAGCCATATAAATACTGTGGCTACAAGAGCAGGCCAGAGGCTGGGAATTCTGCGGCGAGTGTCTCACCTCCTGACTCCCCAAAGCCTTTCCACCATCTACAAGGCACAAGTCAGGAGTGTGATGGAATACTCTCCACTTGCCTGGATGAGTGCAGCTCCAACAACACTCAAGAAGCTCGACACCATTCAGGATAAAGCAGTCCGCTTGATTGGCACTCCATCCACCTTCAACATTCACTCCCTCCACCACCGGCGCACTGTGGCTGCAGTGTGTACCATCTACAAGATGCACTGCAGCAACTCGCCAAAGCTCCTTCAACAGCACCTTCCAAACCCGCAAACTCTACCACTTAGAAGGACAAGGGCAGCAGACGCATGGGAACATCACCACCTACAAGTTCCCCTCCAAGCCACACACCATCCTGACTTGGACCTGTATCGCCGTTCCTTCACTGTCGCTGGGCCAAAATCCTGGAACTCCCTTCCTAACAGCATTGTGGGTGTACCTACACCATATGGACTGCAGCGGTTCAAGAAGGCGGCTCACCACCATCTTCTCAAGGGCAATTAGGGATGGGCACTAAATGCAGGCCTAGCCAGCCAGCGACGCCCACATCCCATCAATGAATAAATAAAAAAAGAGTGACGATCGCGGCTCGGCCTGGGGATCTAACAAGGCAGGTTAGCTTGGAGGGCCAGGGGGAAGCACTCCTGCTCCTCCTGGCCCACAAGCAGTGCGGGGAAAGAACTTACCTGTTGGATCCAGCCGTTCATGCCTCCCTTCAGCATTCGGGTTTCCTGAGCCCTGGGAAACCTGGCCCACAGCCGTTAAATGTAAAAGTCTGTTAAAATATGTGGCATGCCGCCTCATTAGCATATTAAAATTACTGGCCCGCATCTCGAGAGCAGGTTATCGCCCTCCTCCCCAACCTGCCCCGGTTGAACCAGAAGTAGGCACGTTTGCGGTGGGTTGGGATTGGGTTTCAGACTTTTCAGAATTTATGCTCCCACTCCCCTCACCGCCCCTCTCCTGCCCGTCCTGGGTGGGCGGTTAAATAGCCCGTCATATTTGTGAATTGTTTTGTTCAAAATGCATTGGTGACTTCACTACTAAAACTGGACAATGTGTAACTAGCAATGTACTTGATGGTGTTACTGTCAACTAAGCTTGTGTATATAGGAGAGAGTGAATGGAGAGGGGGGGAACCGAGGGTGAGTGCTTGTAGAAATTATCTAGCCTGCAATGCTTCAGTGATATTTTTGAAAGGTAGGATGATTGTATGTCACACACTGTGGCATGTATTGTACCACATTCTATTTGTTGTGAAGGAGGTGTCAGGCTCCTCATACTCCATACACTCCATTTTCTTTAACAGCAAGTCTGATATTCCTTAGTTTTCAGAATATTCCCCAGTGAATAGCTCCACCTACACATTGCTTCAATTAAAAAATATAAGAACATCCTCAAGGATAACTGAGGCACAGACAACCTTCTGCAGCATAATTCATTCAATGCCAAACTTTTAGCAAAAGACATGAATTTGGAACTGATAAATTGCAGTCAAAAGCACAGTATATAAACTAAATTAACAATCAACTCCTCCCTGGGTGAAATGTCAAATGATTTATCGGGAAGTCAAGTTCTTTTCCATGTCTGTGCGCCTTGCCAAGACAAAGAGGCCAAAAAGCTTCAATTAGAAACAGAAGTGACAGATTACTAGAAAGAGAAAGTACATTAACTGATTTCTTTTATATATAAATCAGTATAGCCGCTCATTCTGCAAACTGACTGCACATGGTTCAGGATATTCTGTCCATCCCCTGGGAGAAATCCTGCCACTCGCTAATGAGCTCTTTTGTCGAAATGAGCAAAATGCCAGGGCTCCACACTAGACCCACGCACCTGGTTCTACAGTAGAAATGCTCTCGCTTGCATTGTATTAGAATGACAATGAATAATTCTATACGAACACTTACTCGTCCTTGAAATTATATTACCCCCAAATAAGAAACTACTGAGGAATACAGAAGAATTGCTGCACTAAATCAAAAACATAATCAAAGGACGGGATCACGTCAAGAAACTGTCTACGGTTCCGCATGTTTCTTAATTATATGGTAGATTTATCAGAAAATTAATTTTGCAGATGATATTAAATGCAGAAGTATATTTCAAAATCTAAAAATGTCTTTCAATGCTCAATATTTTAAGTTACCTGCAGGAAACGGCTATTGCAGAACAAATATTTATAAATTGCAGCAGTCATTGAGTGGTTCACTTTCTGAGTTCTTTGAGTGATCCTTTAAATGATTAGACATTCACAACTTTATCTGAGTTCGAGTTTTGTTTGCAGTCCAGAATACATACTCCATCAACTGGCTATAATCCAGGAACACAACCAATTCTGCAGACAGTGAAGAAACTATTCATCCACTGCAGAGCTTCAATTAGACAGATAGTGTAACACAGAGTCCCAGGGCACTGAGAAACAGAGTGCAGAGTCCTTATCTATTCCTACACTTCATCACTCTATCTTCCACAATGTGGTGATTTGGTCATCTGGTATCGGTTATGGCAATTAGTTTCCTTCTAGAAATTCTGGGAAGTTCACTGCAATCTAATTCACAACCAACGTATGATAACACTAACAGTACATTCTGAGTATTTGATTTAAATGTTAAAATTTGATCCACCCTTTGCTTACTATACATTAATATTAATGGATATTTAACTTTATACATTTTTCAGATAATAATGATCAGACAGAAGTGTAAAAAACTTCAATCTGAAATGCACTAAAGGGGAAATTTAATTTCAGGATAAGTACAGTGAAAGACATGTAATTATCTTTATATCAGTGCAGTGGTTTTATTTTTACATATATCATTACATAATTCATATTGTTAATATAATCAAGTTTCTTTTCCTTCTTGCTATTTATGTTATTAAAAAAAACTAGACAAAAGGAACCTTGGTCAATATTCCCCTCTCTAACCCATAGTACAGGGCAGCACACAAGATGACAAGAGAGTAGAAGAGAAAAGGAGATAAATCAAGTAATAAAGTAACATGATAGCCAACTTGGGTATTAAATGCCTTTAGATTGTGGGAGGAAGGAAAGACTGAGGTAGCTAATGAATTCTGTAGTTTTCAGTTCCTGGAAAAGAATGTATTAGAGTCAGAGATAATGTGATGAATCTTCATTTCAATACAGTGGGGACGCAGGGAGCATGGAGAATAAGTAGGACGGTTTGTGCAAAGCTTAGAAGGAATGAGTGGGTCCTAGAACATAACAAATACTCAGTAGGGAAGGGGGAGAGACAAACCTGAGGCTGATTTGTGACCTACAGTAAATCAAACAAATCCACATTCTCAAATGCTATGGAGTGAACATGCACCAGAAGAATCCAAGTCATGGGACCATGTACATACAATCCATTAAATTGGATGTAGAACAACTATAAGTGCACATATATTAAAAGTAAATTATCAAAAAAAGAAACTAACAGATGTGTTGACACATATTCACTATACTTATCAATAAATCATGAAATCATTGATGTTGGGCTGTGTACACCACATACACTGAATGTACTTTGTCACTAAAACACTGATGTAGGGATAAGTGCACATTACTCAAAAAACTCCCTTTAATAAATCCTCCAAATGAAAGGAGTTGCTATGGGAACCCGCATGGGTCCTAGCTATGCCTGCTTTTTTGTGGGATATTTGGAACATTTTTTGTTCCAGTCCTACTCAGGTCTCCTCCCTCACCTCTTTTCCGGTACATTTTAAAACATTTATATAGTTCCCATGGATTGGAGGGTAGCTAATGTTACCCCACTATTTAAAAAAGGTGGTAGAGAGAAAACAGGGAATTATAGACCGGTAAGTCTGACATTGGTAGTGGGGAAAATGCTAGAGTCCATTACAAAAGATGTAATAGCAGAGCACTTGGAAAACAGTGACAGGATCGGACAAAGTCAACATGGGTTTACAAAAGGTAAATCATGTTTGACTAATCTACTGGAATTTTTTGAGGATGTAACTGGTAAAATAGATAAGGGAGAACCAGTGGATGTGGTGTATTTGGACTTTCAGAAGGCTTTCGATAAGGTCCCGCATAAGAGATTGGCGTGCAAAGTTAAAGCACATGGGATTGGGGGTAAGGTACTGACTTGGATAGAGAACTGGTTGGCAGTCAGGAAGCAAAGAGTTGGAATAAACAGGTCTTTTTCCAAGTGGCAGGCAGTGACTAGTGGGGTACCGCAGGGATCGGTGCTAGGACCCTAGCTATTCACAATATATATTTAATGATCCAGACGACAGAACTAGATGTAATATCTCCAAGTTTGCAGACGACACAAAGCTGGGTGGGCGTGTGTGCTGTGAGGAGGATGCAGAGAAACTCCAGTATTTTTTGGACAGGTTGGGTGATTGGGCAGATGCATGGCAGATGCAGTATAATGTGGATAAATGCGAGGTTATCCACTTTGGTGGCGAAAACAGGAAGACAGATTATTATCTGAACGGCAATAGATTGGGAAAAGGGGAAGTGCAACGAGACCTGGGTGTCCTTGTGCACCAGTCGCTGAAGGTAAGCATGCAGGTGCAGCAGGCGGTTAAGACGGCAAATAGTATGTTGGCCTTCATAGCAAGAGGATTCGAGTACAGGAGCAAGGATGTCTTGCTGCAGTTGTACAGGGCCTTGGTGAAACCACACCTTGAGTAGTGTGTGCAGTTTTGGTCGCCTTATCTGAGGAAGGATGTTCTTGCCATGGAGGGAGTGCAACGAAGATTCACCAGACTGATACCTGGGATGGCAGGAATGACGTATGAAGAGAGATTGAGTCAATTAGGCTTATAGCCGCTAGAGTTTAGAAGAATGAGAGGGGATCGCATTGAAACTTATAAAATTCTAACAGGACCAGACAGACTAGATGCAGGAAGGATGTTCCCGATGGCGGGGGAATCCAGAACCAGGGGTCACAGTCTAAGGATAAGGGGTAAGCCATTTAGGACTGAGATGAGGAGGAATTTCTTCACCCAAAGAGTGGTGAACCTGTGGAATTCTCTACCACAGAAGGCAGTTGAGGCCAACTTATTAAATATATTCAAGAAGGAGTTAGATATATTTCTTAAGGCTAAAGGGATCAAGGGATATGGGGAGAAAGCAGGGACAGGGTACTGAATTTGGATGATCAACCATGATCTCATTAAATGGAGGAACAGGCTCGAGGGGCCAAATGGCCTACTCCTGCTTCTATGTTTCTATATTTCATGACCACCGGACGTCCCAAAGTGCTTTACAGTGAATTAACTACTTTTTGAAGTGTAGTCACTGTTGTAATGTAGGAAACATTGATGACTGTATCAGTGCCATTTCCTGCTCTTGCCCTGAACTGGAAAATTTCATTCACTTTGCTTCCAATTTCTACCTTTCCCTCAACTTCACATGGTCCATCTCTGACTCTCGACTTCTCTGTCTCCATTTCTGGGGATAGGCTATTGATCAACATCCACTATAAGCCCACTGACTCCCACAGCTACCTGGACTACACTTCCTCCCACCACGCTTCCTGTTAGGGCTCTATTCTATTCTCCCAGTTTCTGCGTCTCCATCGCATCTGTTCTGACGATGCCACCTTTCATACTAGTGCTTCCGATATGCCTTTCTTTTTCCTCAACCAAGCATTCCCCTCTACTGTGGTTGATAGAGCCCTCGACTGTGTCCGTTCCATTTCCCGCACTTCTGCTCTCACCCCTTCCCCTCCCTCCCAGAACCATGATGGGGTTCCCCTTGTCCTCACCTTTCACCCCAACAGCCTCCACATTCAACGGATCATCCTCCACCAGTTCTGCCACCTCCAGCGTGATCCCACCACCAATCACATCTTCCACTCCCCTTTCAGCATTCCGATGAGATTGTTCCCTCCGCGACACCCTGGTCCACTCCTCAATCACCCCCAACACCCCTCCCCTTCCCACGGCACCTTCCCGTGCAAGCGCAGGAGATGCAACACCTGCCCTTTTACCTCCTCCCTTCCCACTGTCCAGGGCCCCAAACACTGCTTCCAGATAAAATAGTGATTTACTTTTACTTCTTGCAACTTAGCATACTGTATTCACTGCTCACAATGTGGTCCCCTCTACATTGGGGAGACCAAACGCAGATTGGGTGACCGCTTTGCGGAACACCTCTGTTCAGTCCATATGCGTGACCCCGAGCTTCCGGTTGCCTGTCACTTTAATTCTCCTCTAGACTCCCACTCTGACCTCTGCCCTCGGCCTCTTACACTTTCCATCGAAGCTCAATGTAAGCTCGAGGAACAGCACCTCATCTTTCAATTAGGCACTTTACAGCCTTCTGGACTCAACATCGAGTTCAACAATTTTAGATCATAACCTCTGCCCCCATTTTTTCAGACGGCAGCTGTTGCTGATTCTGCTATTCCCATTTATATCTCTTCTAGACCCATCTTTTGTTTCTTGTCTCATTACCATTTCCTTTTGCTTTATACAGTCATATCTTTTGTCATTTAATCTTTCCTGCCTTCCACCCTATCACAGACCTTCCCTTTTGTTCTTTCCTCCCCTTCCTATTCCCCTGCCTCTGCACTTGTCGAAAACCTGTTGTATCTCTAACTTTTTCCAGTTCTGACAAAAGGTCATCGATCTGAAACATTAACTCTGTTTCTCTCTCCACAGATGCTGCCTGACCTGCTGAGTATTTCCAGCATTTTCTGTTTTCATTACAGTACTTGAGTCTGGAGGTGACAAAGGCATATAATGGGTGAGGCAGGGCAGAGGTGGGTAATGTTGTGGCGATGGAAGTAAATGGCTTTGGTGATGGCTTGGACATGGGGTTTAAAGCTCAGCTCAGGCTCATACAAGACAACAAAATTATAGATAATCAATTTCAGCCCAATGGAATATACAGCCAGTAGCAAGGGAGCAAAGTTTGTGTGTAGACTGAAGATGATGGCTTTGGTCTTCCTAATGTTGAGCTGGAGAAAGTTGTGACTCATCCAAGAATTGATGTCAGACAGACAAACTGATAGAAAGGAGATGGTCGAGGGGTTGAGAGAAGCTATAGAAAGATAAAGCAACTTATCAGTGTACACATCAAACCTAGCCTGATGATGTCACCAATGGGCAGCATGATAGCAAGTATATAAGGAAGAGTGCAGAGTAGAATGTGCCACCTTCCACAGATTTCTAGGAACTGATTTGCAAACTGCCCATTTAGTCTCGCCTACATCTATCTTTAATGGGCACACATTCCACTTTACCGCTCTCTTTCCCATAATATATTTGTAAAACTTTTGTTGTTAGCTTTGACATTGCTTGCAAGGCTTTTTCATATTCCATTTTTGCACCTGTTAGTACTTTCTTTGTATCCCATTGTTGCTTTTTATAGCTCTCCCAGTCCACTTAGTTCCACTTTTCCTTGCATTTGTGTAAGTCCTTTCTTTTAGTGTCATTCTTTTTCTTACCTCGTTTGTTCACTATGGTTGCTTAACTACACAAGTAGAACCTTTGCCTTATGAAAGTCAGCAGAACCGGGACCATTATCCTCGCAGGGGGGTTTGCTAATGTGGTAAACCACTGTTTGTATTCCACTGTGTACATGCCTGGACATGCCTCGGCTGACTCCTCCCACAAGTCCTAGTATAAAGGTGACTGCTCCCCAGCCCTTTGTATTTCTGGACCGGTCGACCACTCGAGGCAGACCTTCATTCTTTTGTTAATAAAAGCCTTTAGTTACTCTCTTAACTCTCAGTCTTTTATGAGTAATTGATAGCGCATCAGCTAGTACTGTTGGGAAGGATTTAAACTAGTTTGTCAGGGGGCTGGAAACCTAAGTGTGGGCCCGGTTATGTCCGTGTATCTTAATGTTGTGTCCTTCAATAATCAGACAACAGACTGCAGGGAACGATTCAACAGGTGTTCACTGAATGAGGGTTACTCTAGAACTAATTGTACAGATCAGTACTCAGGGTTTATATACAGGTGTGGTCACTGCCGGTACTACAGTATACAGGAGCTGTAAAAAGTAGTTCTCTCCTTTAAGGTATATATACATTACATACATTACAATTCCTCCCCTTTTAGATTAACAGTACCATAATACTCATTTAACAATTAACATTTTTAATATACAATGTTATATGAAAATAGTCCATTCATATATTCAGTCTCTGGGGAGGCTTCCTGATTCTTTCTGGATAACGCCTTTCCCGAGTGTCTCGCTCTTGGTGCAGAGGCGATTCTAGCACCCTGTCATCAGTTGATTCATCAGCTTCCAATGCTATTGTTTCTGAGGTAGATGCGACCTGTACGTCAGGTTCCTCACCAGGTACGTATGGCCGAGACATTGGGTTGACTCGTTCCTGTGACTCTAGGATCTGGTCAGCATGGCGTCTCACAATGTTCTCCCCAACATCCACTGTGTACATTAGTGGCCCCTGCCGTGTGCATATCGTTCCTGGTTGCCATTTCTCTGTTCGTTAGTCGCGGGCCAAGACTGGTTGCCCTACATTGAAGCTCCTTGTCAGCTTCTCATTGATGTGCTGGAATTGCTTACTCTCAACATCTCTTCGTACATTTGGTCTGAGCAAATCCAGACGAGATCTCAACCTTCGGTTAAAGAACATCATGGCCGGGGCCTGGATGGTAACTGCATGTGTCGCATTTCTGTAGGCTAACAGGAAATTGTCCACCTTATGCTGCAGTGGAATGTCGTCATCGCACATGGCCTTTACTGCTTTTTTAAAGGTTTGTACGAACTTCTCAGCCAATCCATTTGTGGCTGGATGATACGGGGCGGATGTGTAATGTCTTACCCCATTCCTTTTCATAAATCTTCGAAATTCTTCGGACTCAAACTGTGGTCCGTTATCAGAGCAAATCTGCTCTGGCAAGCCGTTCCTGGCAAAAATGGTCCGTGGGACTGCAATAGTTTTCTCCGTGGTGGTGGAGGACATTTTGATCACCTCAGGCCATTTCGAGTGCGCATCCACGGCTATTAAAAACATTGAGTCCATGAATGGACCAGCAAAATCAATATGCACCCGTTGCCATGGAGATGAGGGCCACTCCCATGGGTGTAGAGGGGCATGTGGTGGTGCATTTTGGACCTTCTGGCATCCTGAGCAGCTCTTTGTCAGGTCCTCGATTTGCTGATCGATCCCCAGCCACCACACATAAGCCCTAGCAAGGCTTTTCATTTTCACCCCTCCCAGATGATCTTCGTGAAGCTCATTGAGCATTCTCTCCCTTAACTTGGGTGGAATTACCACTCGGGTTCCACACATCAAGATCCCCTGGCACACTGACAGCTGTTCTCTTCTGGATGAGAATGCTGGCAACAGTGAGTCGCCATGTGCTGGCCATCCCTTCACCGTCAAATCATATACTCGAGACAGTGTCGGGTCATTTCGGGTCTCCTTCTCTATACCAGCGTTAGTTACTGGCAAGCATTCAATTATAGTCGAATGAAATATTTTGACAGGATCCACTGCTGGTGCTTCCTCCGCAGTAGGCAGTGGCAGGCGTGATAGCCCATCAGTGTTTCCATGCTGTTTCGTGCCCTTATACTCGATTTCATATTGGTGCACCCCTAGAAAAAGGGACCATCTTTGTAGCTGTTGTGCTGTCATCACCGGAACACCCTTCTTTGGATTAAAGATGGAGACAAATGGTTGGTGGTCAGTCAGCAAGGTGAACTTCTGCCCGTGCAGATAGTGATTGAACTTTCTCACTCCCCACACTAGGCTGAGGGCCTCCCTGTCAATCTGGGCATAGTTACGCTCGGCTGAGATTAGTGACCGAGGCGCAAAGGCTACTGGCCTCTCCGAGCCGTCCGGGAATTTGTGCGACAGCACCGCTCCAATGCCATAGGGTGATGCATCACACGCCAACCGAATTGCTGGTGCTGGGTTGAAATGAGCCAACACCTCTTTTGATGTGATCAATGCTTTGCTCTTCTGGAAAGCTCATTTACATTCGTCACTCCACTTCCATGGTACCCCCGTTTACAGTAGGGTGTTCAGTGGGTGTAGTACGGTAGACAAATTTGGCAAGAACTTATGGTAGTAGTTCACCAGCCCGAGGAACGACCTCAGTTGTGACACATTTTCCGGTGCTGGAGCCTTGACTACTGCCTCAATCTTTTCAGGGGACTTATGTAAAGTCTCTTTATCAATAACGTGGCCACAATACGAGATCTGCTTCTGGAAAAACTCGCATTTGTGGCGATTAGCTCGGAGCCCATATTCCTTCAATCTAGTGAGCACCTGCTCCAGGTTGGCGAGGTGATCACTGTCATTTTCGCCCGTGACCAGGATGTCGTCCAAATAACACTGGGTCCCTGGAATCCCTTGCAGGACTTGTTCCATTCCCCTTTGCCAAATAGCCGGAGCTGATGCTACCCCGAACACCAGCCAGTTGTATTGGTAGAGACCTTTATGAGTGTTGATCGTGAGGTACTGTTTCGAGGCTTTTTCTACCTCCATTTGCAGGTACGCCTGGGCCAGATTGAAGCGTTTCCCTCCAGATAGCGAGGCGAAAATATCTTCAATCCGCGGAAGCGGATATTGTACAGTGTGAAGGACTGGGTTCACTGTCACCTTAAAGTCCCCACAGCTGCGGACCTTCTTTGGTTCCCCAGGCATATTACTCAACGACCTCTTCATTACAGGAACGATGGGTGTAGCCCACTCGCTCCAGTCCACTTTGGACAGTACTCCTGAATGTTCCAAACCTTCCAGCTCTGCTTCGACGGCTGGGCGGATCGCAAAAGGTACCGGTCTGGCCTTAAAAAACTTTGGGCTTGCATTTTCCTCTATTTTGTTCATCGCTGTTATGCCTTTTAGTGTTCCGAGTCCCTGCTGGAACACTTCTTCTGCGTCAGTTATCATTTTTGACAGTCGTCCAGGTGTGACGTCGTCATCCTTTTTGGCATCTACAGTCAGTGCTTGTATGGAATGCCAATCTAGCTGTATCTTCCAGATCCATTCACGTCCTAGTAGTGGTGGTGCTCCATCTGGCAATACATATAGGTCCATTTTTGGTGTTTCCTTGCCATTATATATAACGTTCACCCTTATTTTTCCTTTGGGGTAGACTTTTTGCCCCGTGTACGTCTTCAAGACAATCTTTGTATCTCTCAAGGGTATATGTGAGAATAACCGCTTGTAGTCCCTTCGGTTTATGACTGTTAGGGCTGATCCTGTGTCCAATTCCATTTTCACTTGGACTCCTGCTATCTTGAGCGTGACCCAGATAGTTTGGTGATCCTCCATTTTGATCACATTATGTAGTTTCAGACAACCCAGCTCCTTGCTTCCGGAGTCTGTATCACTCTTCTGTTCGTCTGAACTACTCTCCGTCACCTTATGTACCTTCTTGTACTCCTCCTGTGGAGATTTCTTGCTGCTGGTTTTCTTTCCCGACCTGCAGACTCTTGCTATTTGTCCTACTTTTCCACACTGTCTGCACACTTTGTCCTTGAACCAGCAATCATTATGGTCGTGTGTTGTTCTGCCGCAGCGATAGCACTTCACTGTTCCGTATGACATTCCATTTGTGCCATATTCTTGCGGTCTCTGTTGTATCTCTGCAGCGCCCCGTGCTGCTGCTTCGTGTGATACTGCAATGCTGAAAGCCTTGTCCAGCGTAAGATCCTTTTCTGATAGAAGCCGTTTCTGGGTTCCTTCACTTTGAAGCCCACACACAAACTTGTCCCTTAAAGTATCTGCTAGTCCCGTCCCAAACTGGCAGTGTTTCGATAGCTTGCGCAGTTCCGTTAAATACTCAGTATTACTTTCATCTTTATGCTGGTTCCTTTTGTGAAACTTAAATCTTTCTGCTATCAGCAGTGGTGTGGGGTTTAAGTGGTCCTGTAGGATTGACACTATGTTTTCAAAATCCTTTTCTACTGGCTTCTCTGGGGTTACTAAGTTTCGTAGTAAGCCATACGTTTTTGCACCCATTGAATTCAACAATTACCAGCGCTTTCTTGTCATCTGGCACTTCATTCGCCTTGCAGTATACTTCTATGCATTCAACATATGTCGTCCAATCTTCGACTTCATTGTCGAACGCTGTGATACTGTCACTCTCCGGCATTTTTGGGTGTGGTTAGACTGGCTTAAAATGGTGTCTCCCGCGCTTTCCTTTCTTCCCCGCTGCGGCTTAAAATGGCGTCTCCCGCGCTTTCCTTTCTTCCCCGCTGCGGCTTAAAATGGCGTCTCCCGTGCTGCTGCCAACGCCGCTCTCGGCGGTCCTCGTGGCAAATGGCGATGCCCTGTGGGTTTCGCACGCTGCTCCTGCGCTGCTGCCAACGTTGCTCTCTGCGGTCCTCGTGGAAATGGCAGCGCCTCGCGTTTTCCTGCACGCCTCTCACCCCCGTTGACGCTGCTCGGCCCTTGAACACCGGCTGCACTCTGCTCTCTCTCGTCCCTCTCCCCCGTTGATGCCGCTCGGTCCTGAACACTGGCTGTGCCCTGTGTGCTCTGCCCTCTCTCTCTCCCCCGTTGACGCTGCTCGGCCTTTTTCTGTGCCGCTCGGTCGGGCTCTAGCCCGCCGCTGTCCAGGAAGGGTCTGCGCAGTACCTGTTGCCAGCCCGTTTCGCTGGACCACCGTGACTGGAAAGCCAAGCCTGGCTCTCGACAGCCTCCCCTGCGATGCTCAAATATCCGCTGGATGACTGGGCGGTTGCCCGTAGTCGACACCCTTGCTTCTGGACTCGACCTTCTTCCACTGTTCTCCAGGAGCGAATCCCTGGGAGGTGATGCAGAGTTGCAGGTAGGTTCGAATCTGCCTCGTCGCCACTGTTATGTC
The DNA here is from genome assembly GCF_052327205.1 of Somniosus microcephalus. Taxonomy (NCBI): domain Eukaryota; kingdom Metazoa; phylum Chordata; class Chondrichthyes; order Squaliformes; family Somniosidae; genus Somniosus; species Somniosus microcephalus. Next base: position 178,310,935 of record NC_140997.1, on the reverse strand, counting down.
CGTGTATCTTAATGTTGTGTCCTTCAATAATCAGACAACAGACTGCAGGGAACGATTCAACAGGTGTTTACTGAATGAGGGTTACTCTAGAACTAACTGTACAGATCACTACTCAGGGTTTATATACAGGTGTGGTCACTGCCGGTACTACAGTATACAGGAGCTGTAAAAAGTAGTTCTCTCCCTTAAGGTAGATATACATTACATACATTACAGGCCCAGAACGGAGAGAAACAAAGCTGGAAGTGCAAGTTAGAAAAGTAGTCAGTAAAACTAGTAGGGAGCAGAAACAAAGGCCAACAGTAAAGAGGGTCAAAGTGCAGAAAAATATTAAACAGGCAAAGTTGAAGGCACTTTATCGAAATGCACGTAGCATTCGCAACAAGATGGATGAATTAATGGCGCTAAGGGAAGTAAATGGGTATGATGTAATTGCCATTACAGAGACATGGTTGCAGGGTAACCAAAGCTGGGAACTGAATGTTCCAGGGAACTCAACATTTAGGAAGGACAGACAAAAAGGAAAAGGAGGTGGCATAGTGCTATTAATAAGGGATGAGATCGGTAGGGTAGAGATAAAAGATCTTGGCTTAGCAGATCGTGATGTAGAACTGGAATCAGTTTGGGTGGAGCTAAGAAACAGAAAAGGGCAGAAAACATTGGTGGGAGTTGTGTATAGGCCACAAAACAGTAGTGGTAATGTAGGGCACAGTATCAATCAAGAAATCAGAAGTGCATGTAACAAGGGCAATACGGTAATCATGGGGGGCTTTAATCTACATATTGACTGGGCAAATCAAATTACAACTAATGGTGTGGAGGACGAATTCTTGGAATGCATGCGAGATGGTTTCCTGGATTAGTATGTGGAGGAGCCAACCAGGGAACAGGCTATTCTGGATCTGGTACTGTGTAATGAGAAAGGGCTAATCAATAATCTTGTGGTAAAGGGGCCTTTAGGGACAAGTGACCATAATATGATTGAATTTTACATTAAGTTTGAGAGTGATGTCGTCCAATCTGAAACTAAGGTCTTCAATCTAAACAGAGGAAACTACAAGGGTATGAGGGACAAGTTGGCCATGGTAGATTGGGAGACTACACTAAAAGGTATGAAGGTGGACATACAATAGCTAACATTCAAGGAAATAATGCATAATTTGCAACAAACATATATTCCTCTAGGGCATAAAAACTCAAAAGGAAAAGTGATCCAACCATGGCTAACAAAAGAAATTAAAGCTAGTATTAAGTCAAAGGAGGAAGCTTTAAAGTTGCCAGAAAAAGCAGTCAGCCTGGTGATTGGGATCTTTTTAACAATCAGCAAAGGGGGACCAAGAAATTGATAAAGAAAGGAAAAATGGAATATGAGCACAAACTAGCGAAAAATATAAAAACGGATTGTAAAAGCTTCTATAGGTATGTGAAAAGGAAAAGACTGGCGAAGGTAAGTGTAGGTCCTTTACAGTCAGAGACGGAAGAATTTATAATGGGGAATGAGGAAATGGCAGAGAAATTAAATAAATACTTTGTTTCTGTCTTCACGGAGGAAGACACAAAAAACCTCCTAGAAATATGAGAAAACCAAGGGTGTGGCGAGAATGAGGAACTTAAAGAAATTATTATTAGTAAAAAAAACAGTACTAGCAAAATTAATGGGACTAAAAATCGATAAATCCCAAGGAATGGATGACCTACATCCTAGGGTTTTGAAAGAGGTGGCCATTGGGATAGTGGCCGTATTGGTTGTCATCTTGCAAAATTCTATAGATTCTGGAAAGGTTCCTGCAGATTGGAGGATAGCAAATGTAACCCCGCTATTTAAGAGAGGGAGAGGGAAAACAGGGAACTACAGACCTGTTAGCCTCACATCAGTAGTTAGGAAAATGCTGGAATCTATTATAAAGGATGCAGTAACTGGGCTCTTAGAAACTCATTGTAAGATTGGGCAGAGTCAACATGGATTTATGAAAGGGAAATCCTGTTTAACAAACCTATTGGAGTTCTTTAAGGATGTAACTAGTGGAGTAGACAAAGGGGAACCGGTAGATGTAGTGTATTTGGACTTTCAGAAGGCCTTCAATAAGGTCCCACACAAGAGGTTGGTGAACAAAATTAGGGCACATGGAATTGGGGGTAATATACTAACATGGACTGAGAATTGGTTAACAGACAGAAAACAAAGAGTAGGGATAAACAGGTCTTTTTCAGGATGGCAGGCTGTGACTAGTGGGGTACCGCAAGGATCAGTGCTTGGGCCCCAGCTATTCACAATCTATATCAATGATTTGGATGAGGGGACTAAATGTAACATTTCCAAATTTGTTGATGATGCAAAGCTAGGTGGCAGTGTCAGTTGTGAAGAAGACATGAAGAGGCTTCAAGGGGAACTCAACAGGCTCAGTGAGTGGGCGAGAACATGGCAGAAGGAATATAATGTGGATAAATGTGAAGTTATCCACTTTGGTAGAAAAAACAGAAAGGCAGAGTATTTCCCTAATGGTGAAAGGTTGGGGAATGCAGATGCTCAAAGGGACCTGGGTGTCCTTGTGAATGAGTCACCGAAAGTGAATGTGCAGGTGCAGCAAGCCATTATAGGAAGGCAAATGGTATGCTGGCCTTCATTACAAAAGGATTTGAGTACAGAAGTAAAGAAGTCTTACTCCAATTATATAGGGCCTTGGTGAGACCACACCTGGAGTACGGTGTACAATTTTGGTCTCCTTATCTAAGGAAGGATATACTTGCCATAGAGGGAGTGCAACGAAGGTTCACGAGATTGATTCCTGGGATGGCGGAACTGTCGTATGAGAAAAGATTGAGCAAACTAGGCCTATATTCTCTTGAATTCAGAAGAATGAGAGGGGATCTCATTGAAGCATACAAAATTATTACAGGGCTTGATAGGGTGGATGCTGGGAGAATGTTTCCCTTGGCTGGGGAGTCTAGAACCAGGGGCTACAGCCTCAGGATAAAGGGTAAGCTATTCAGGACTGAGATGAGAAGAAATTTCTTCACACAGAGGGTGGTGAATCTTTGGAATTCTCCAGCCCAGAGGGTTGTGGAGGCTCAGTCATTGGGTTCTCTCTTCTCTTAGGCAGTCCCTCGGAACCGAGGATGACTTGCTTCCACATTAAAAATGAGTTCGCAGGTGACTGATGAGTCCAATGCGGGACCTACAGTCTCTGTCACAGGTGGGGCAGATGGTGGTTGAAGGGGCGGGTGGGTGGGGTGCTTGGGTTGACGTGCGCTCCTTGCGCTGCCTGCGCTTGGCTTCCGCTTGCTCCCGGCGAAGAGACTCGAGGTGTTCGGCGCCTTCCCGGATGCTTCTCCTCCACTTTGTGCGGTCTTGGGCCAGGGATTCCCAGTTGTCGGTGGGGATGTTACACTATTTCAAGGCGGCTCAGTCATTAGGTATATGCAAAACAGAAGTCAATAGATTTCTGACTAGTAAGGGCATCAAGGGGTATGGCGATAGGGCCGGTGAATGGAGTTGAGGCAGAAGGTCAGCCATGATCATATTGAATGGCGGAGCAGGCTCGAAGGGCCGAATGGCCTACTCCTGCTCCTATTTCTTATGTTCTTATGTTCTTTTAGGGGTATGTACTTGTTTGGCATCGTACCAAATGCTTCTTTGAATACTTCCCACTAACAACATAAGTCTTAGCAGTACAACTTTAATAAATGCAAAGAAACCCTTTTACGGCTTAAATTAAATTTAAAATATAATCTGCTTCTGGCCATGTCTGCTATGCAGTGGCTGAACCATTTGTTTTGCATACAGTGGAGAACAAAACATATATCTGTTTGATAGACACATCAAAGAATCTAAAATTGACAACTTTCAATGATTTGAAGTAGTCATTGTTGTCAGTTAAAACAAACTGAAGGAATGCGAGTAGTTCATTACATTCTTAATGTGACAGTTGCTGTCTAAATTAAAGTCCCAGTTGTTCTCAGTTTTGTATTGCCCTCAGAATAATCTTATCCCAGTAGTCCCATTGGAGCCATTTTATGGTTTTTTTCCTTTTGTTTCTCCAACTGTCTTCCTTCTGACCCTACAAGTACTGACACATGCAGAGGTACAGTTCTACAGGTACCAACAGCTCTCTAGTACCTTGCCCAATACATCATTCTTCACTTGTGAGATTAGACATTGAGCATTGACAGACTTCTTTATTAGGGCGACAGGAATCACGATTGAGCCTGATCCTGTCCTCACTCAATTCTGCACTTTCCAGCAAGGATCACCAAAACAGGATTGGTAGAGGAACCTCTGGTTGATTTTTCCTCTTCCGTGCACCAAACCCCCAAGGTCAACTGCAGCTCCCTGTTGCCACCCCAGCTGAAATCAGGTAATTAGGTAAAAAATAATTGTGACCTTGGGACCTGCCCAGTATGAATGGATCCATTCCACACTGCGCTGTGAATTTACTAACTGAAGCATCAGAGGAGCACTTATTTTTTTACATTTATAACAAAATCATACCAGCAGGGATTATCTAGGTATTGGCTTCAATATTGAAAAATCAATATTTTCACAGCAATGCCATTTCTAAAACCCTGACTGTATATTTGTTCATCAATGACAGAGTAATTTATACCTGAATGTTGTTCCTCAGATAATCTGCAAAAGTTACATACATGAACAAACAAAGACTAAAACGATCAGTACTGTCAGATGGAGTTTAGTTCAGGAAGATGAATTAAATCACCTTGTTTTTTTAACTGAAGTGGTTAATCATTTCTTCCCTGCTTGAAAGCCTTTAATATTCTTTTTTTTCTGGGACTTTAATGTAAAATAATAAACCATTATATGCTCAGTGACTGCAGTACTTCATTGCACTCTCCATCAAATAAGGAGTATTCTCCTAAACTATTTGCTATCTCATGTGGTAACTAAGGAAAATGTGCAATCAGAATTTAAGGAAAATAAATCATCATATAGGTAAACAATTTTTTAGGCAATTCCTGAAAAACAATATTTGTGTTACTTATTTGAAGAATAAAGAAATAAAAGCAAGTGACATATCTTTATAATTTCTGATTTCTTTCTTCAGTATTGAGCCCAAACCCATTGTTCATATAAAATATATATATAATTATAAAACTATTCATTATTGTTTTTAAAAGAATAAAACTTCAAATTTCCTAGTTCTACAGGGACCTGCTACTTTGAGTTCCCTTCCCTCTCAGCCGCTTCAGTGACATCACTGACGAATGAGAAACTTCCTACATCCTGCAGTAGTTTCATTCATTTCAGCAAGAGTCCCAACTTTTGATAACCCTGGGAATTAGTCCAGAACCACTTGACCCTGGGAAAGTATATTACTGACTAGCTATACGTAATATGTTATTTTATTTACATACTAGTAGAGTTCTTTGAACAAAGAATACATTTTTCCCTTGAAAGAGTTTTTACCAGGTATACAATAATTATATGGTGAGAAGCTATCCGAAAACATATTTCAACTGAAAATGAAAAAACACTGATGCCCTAGAGTATCCACAGTGCACAAAGCAACCACCTCCTATTCTTTCTATGCAAGTATTATATGTGACATATATTGACTGTGGGAATTTCTTTACGTGTGAAGCTACTCCATGGTTTCAACACTCTTATTATCTTTAGTGTTGAAGGTTGATTACTTCTGGGCATTGCAATCTATAATTTCGGATCCTCATCAGCTTCTGCACCAGTTCCTGCTTGGAGAATTCCAAATGTCAAGTTTGCTTCTCATATTCTCCTCATTGGGAAGTTGCATTCCTAAAAGGTGTGATCAATCTAATAAAGGCTCATTTTTCTCATGCTGTTTGATCTATCTTCATAGGCATGGTTATAATCTTTGCATTGTCATGGTTTTTCTTTAAGCTGTAAAGCAACACAGAGATGCTGAATGATTTGTAACAAAGGTTGTGATGCTGAATCAAGCCCCCCTCTGACAAATCTCTGTTCATACTATCAACTCTGTTGAGATTGTGTTCAGGCCAGGTTGAAGATTGGCTCTGCGCCAGTTCCTATGCAAAGAGATGCAGGGCTAGAAATCCATTATAGCCAAGGAATAGGCAGTATTTAGACTAAAAATGATGAATTAGCGGCAGGTGAAAATCATCTAGACTGCATGCAAAATTCGTCCTCACTCCTCATTAAAATGATTGGAGCCATAAATCTAGTCTAAAAACCCAAGCTCATTGGCGTTGCACTGAAAAGATGGACCAATATCGGGTGTTGTCTAAACGCAGTATTGATTGCTACAGGCTTTTTTCACTGCTTAAAGGGGAGGTCCACTGATGCTGCAGCACCTCATTTTCAGCAGTGTTGGGTGTACAGCTGCCTTAACAACCATAAGAAGAAGGACAAAGAGAAGGAGCACCTATTTACAAATGTTGATGGCAGATCACCGCCCCAGAGAGAAAGCCCGGGGGTTTTCCGAGGAAGCTTCGGAGGCATTGGTTTTAGCAGTGTAGAAAAGGTTGGCGGTCCAGTACCAACTGCAGGAGGTACTCCCCACAAGCCTTCCAGACTATGTGGAGGGAGGTGGCACACCAGGTCACCTCCTCCCTCTGTGCAGATGTTCCTGTCTTCCTCGTTGCCTCCGCTCTCTCCACCGTAGATCCTGAAGGGCAAGGTGGACTGCCAGGACAGCCCCCATGACTTTTAGCAAGTGTTGTAGGTTGAATCTTTCAAGAATAAATCTTGCACTTTTCTACTTGCCACAGCACTCCTGATGCCAAAGAACCTTGAAATCACTAAATAAAACTGTTGCAGTATCAGGAACAAACACAAAGGCACTGAAACTTCACTCACCTGCCAGGTGCAAGTGATTGGGGCTGATCCCTTTAAATAACGTCCCTGGAGCCAGCTTCCTGGTGCTGCATGGCAGCTCTCCTTGTCATTGTTAACTCCAGGCGGTGAGGTAAGTGGCGAGAAGCAATTTGGTAGATCGGGCTTTCAGTGAGCATTGCACACTCACTGACGTCACGATCTCCCTGGCATTGAAGTCCCCAGCGATCGCTGTTACCGGCAGCGTTAAAGGGGGTCCCGATTTGATGTGTGGCACTGGATTCGACAGGAGCTGTTGTTACAGCTCTCAATAGGGCATTATCACCATGTACAGTACTGGCACTAACGGGCGGCGCAAAGGGAACACATTTTTCCCCATAGTGTTAAAAGGGCACCATCCTCATGAAAAAAATGTTTGGCTAAACTTTTTTGATAATTTACCACAATACAGTACAATGATATGAATTGTCTTCAAAAACAATATCATCTTGTATATATTATCATTATGATTACAGGGATGTGTGGCCTTTCTCTCGCAAAAATCATTTACTTTAAAAAAGTAAATGAAGACAATGCCCTTTTTAAATTGTCAGTCCAACATATGCACTATTTTTTCTTCTTGATCCAAGATTCTCATCAGACACGTGACAAAGCCAGGAGCTGGGAGTTATTGGCCCAGATTTAAGTGTCAAAGTAATGGTGAAGCTAATGGCGCTCACCGTTATTTATGCGCAAATGGTACAGCAACTTCAAGCGAGGGGTAGATCCGCGCTTAAACTCAAAAATCAAAACATTGCTGACCGAGTTGCGCCACTCCACCATTAGCTTTGCGAAAATGGCATCTTGCTGTCGACCTCACCATTGAAATGCATTGAATGGGGTGAATTTGCTGTATTTGTGTGGTAGATATGAACTAAACACGCCACAGAAAGCCAGGGCTTGTCCATTCCAGTCTACGTACCGTTTTAATGACATAGAGTCATAGAGTCATAGGCCTAGAAATTGGGTTGGGGCACCAAAGTGGCGCCAAAGTCGCCTGAGAGCAGGATTTAGCGTAGCGTTCGAGGTTTTAGCGATCGTCAGATATTCAGTTTCATTGCCCCTAGAGGGAGACGGGGCAAGGCTCGAGGCGCTCCGCGTCCCTCTTAGGGCGCTGAAACTGAATATTGCAGCGCAACGTGCCACAGCGCCACACGCTGTGGCATGGCACGCTGCGGTACTGCAGGCCTTCCTCCCATTGTTAAGGGGGAGGGGCCTGCAGCAGCGCGATCCCCGCTCGCGAGTGCCGGCAAATGAGCCCGGCACCAAGGAGAAGTGTCGGGCTCTCGGGAAACAGCCGGCAATGCCGCGGGGAGGGTGTCAGGAGGCCGGGGACGGAGGTGCTGGCAGGCGGCCGCCAAAAAAGGCGGCCGCCCCGCACCTCCACCTTAACTTGCGCCGCTGCCGGCACAGCAAGGCCCCGAGAACCAGGCGCAGGTAGCGAACGGCGCAACTGCGCCGTTCGCTATCAAATATCGCGAACGGGGCGCGAATGGGGTGCTGTGCATACCGATGATGTCATCGGTGGCGGCGCAGCGCAAATGGCTAACGCCACCATTAGCGCCCCTGCTGAATATCGTGGGAGGCACAGCCAGTGGCGCTACAGCCACTGACTGCCTCTTTAGGCGCTAACAGGTGGCGCTACTCGCCCAATTTTTCCCCCATAGAGTTATACAGCACAGAAAGAGGCCCTTCGGCCCATCGCGTCCGCGCAGGCCATCAAGGCCTGTCTAATCTAATCCCATTTTCCAGCATTTGGTCCGTAGCCTTGTATGCTATGGCATTTCAAGTACTCATCCAAATGCTTCTTGAATGTTGTGAGGGTTCCTGCCTCTACCACCCTTTCAGGCAGTGAGTTCCAGATTCCAACCACCCTCTCGGTGAAAACGTTTTTCCTCAAATCCCCTCTAAACCTCCTGCCCCTTACCTTGAATCTATGCCCCCTTGTTATTGACCCCTCTGCTAAGGGGAAAAGTTCCTTTCTATCCACCCTATCTATGCCCCTCATAATTTTGTATACCTCAATCAGGTCCCCCCTCAGCCTTCTGTGCTCCAAGGAAAACAACCCCAGCCTGTCCAGTCTTTCTTCATAGCTGAAGTGCTCCAGCCCAGGTAACATCCTGGTAAATCTCCTCTGCACCCTCTCCAAAGCAATCACATCCTTCTTATAGTGTGGCGACCAGAACTGCACACAGTACTCCAGCAGTGGCCTTACCAACGTTTTGTACAGCTCCATCATAACCTCCCTGCTCTTATATTCTATGCCTCGGCTAATGAAGGCAAGTATCCCATATGGCTTTTTAACCACCTTATCCACCTGTTCTGCTGCCTTCAGGGATGTATGTACATGCACACCAAGGTCCCTCTGATCCTTTGTCTTTCCTAGGGTCTTACCATTCATTGTGTATTCCCTTGCCTTGTTAGTCCGTCCAAAATGCATCACCTCACACTTTTCAGGGTTAAATTCCATTTGCCACTGTTCCGCCCATCTGACCAACCCATCTATATCGTCCTGTAGCCTGAGGCTTCCCGCCTCGCTATTTACCACCCCACCAATTTTCGTGTCATCTGCGAACTTACATGATAAGTGTTAATCACTGCCAAGCAACCTATCTGGTGCTGAAAATTAACTATTACATGTGTGGAGTCTCACTCCTTCAGGTTTCAATTGTTAGAGATTTAAAAAATGTCTGTACACGACGTTAAACAAAATGAAGGACCACCCACCAGCGCTATTTAAAGGGATCATAAACTACTTACAGGTTAGTTGCTGGATTAATTCTTCTGGCTGCTGGTGCAATTTTTGGAGCTTTCCTATTCTAAAGTTTCAATAGTCTACAGGGACTGGTCTAGCTGGTGTTGAAGTACTTTTTCATTGATTTAAAAGCTTGCGCTGAAACAAGTTGCTTCCAGACATGGGTGGCCTGGTAGGGCTTCCCCTCAGAATTGAACATGACTGGGAGAATGAAGAGAGGCCATGCAGAGCAGGACAAGCTGCTGGAAGAGGGAGGAAGAGGAGGGGGAGAGGGGCTCTCAGCAGGAGGCCATATTCTTTAGGGAGCAATTATCTTACCCCAACTTCAGCGAAGACAAATGGTTGAGACATCTTTGCTTCACAAAAGAGGTCATGACTGAAATCTGCCAACAGCGGCAGCCACAACTGTAACCTCAAAGTAGGGCAAGGACATCATTGCATATGGCTGTCAAGGTGACTGTGGCTCTTAACTTTTAAGTGTCGCGCTCCTTCCAGGCTGCTGTTGGAGGTATAAGCAAAATCTCACAATTTGCAGTACACTGCTGCATAAGGGAGGTCACCAAGGCTCTCTATATACAGAGAGGCAGCTTCATCTTATTCCCTCTTGCCAGAGACAAGCAGGTGGAGCAAGCACGAGGGTTTGCAGAGATTGCAGGCTTCCCCAGAGTGCAGGGCGACACTGACTGCATGCACATTGCCTTGCGTGCGCCTCATCTGAACTCAGACATTTTCATGAACCAAAAGGGATTCCACTCCCTCAATGTGCAGCTGGTGTGGGACTAATGGCAGTGAATCATGCAAGTGGGTGCCTGTTATCCTGGCAGCAGTCACGATTCCTTCATTCTGCAGCAGTCCTCTGTGCCACCTGTATTTGACCTAACATGGCAAGTCAAAGACTGGCTCCTTGGTGACAAGGGTTACCCACTCATGACATGGCTCCTGACTCCATGCACATGTACACAGCAAGGCCAACAATGAGAGCCATGCTGCCACAAGGAACATTATAGCACATACCATCGGCATCCTCATGCAACGCTTTCGCTGCCTGGAATACTCTGGAGGAGCTCTTCAGTACTCAGCTGAGCGGGTCTCAAGATTTGTGGTAATATGCTGCATGCTGCACAACCTGGCCATTATGAGGGAACAGTCCTTGCTACCACCTACCAAGCGAGAAGCTGAGAAGCAGGAGCATGAGGAAGAGGAGGAGGAGGAGGAGGAAGTGGCAGAGGAAGAAGTGCAACAGGAAGTGGAGGCAGAAGAAGAAGGGAGGCTACAACGTAGACAGCCCCTTTCCGCTATGTGATCAAATATTTAATGAGCAATACAAGTAAACTCAACCACACCATGGTGGGCTCCACAGGTGTGCTGGTGGAGGTGACCACCCATTCCATGTTGGAAAGGATGGGCTCCAAGCTCTGCGCAAAACCCTGTGCCAAGTTATGCTGGACTCCTCCATGCTCCTTGACACAGTGCACCAAGCATTTGGTTATATACACCCATCAGCTTTCTTCTGTAGCCTGGCCCATCAAAGTCCTCATCTGACATCTCTGCAGCAGAACTAATGTGCAACCTCACCCTCCAATGAGCTGGCACCTGTGTAATCCTTTCCCACCGCCCTGGCTCCTGCACACTTGTGCCTGGTGTCTCACCACTTGCAGATCCCTCCTCTATCCCAGCCTCTAAAATGCACACTGTCTGATCTGGTGGCTGTGAGGTTAAGATCAAGTGATGGTGTTTCTTCATCTTCACTGTCTTCTTCCTCTTCCTTCACTGACTGAGAAGGTTCCAGTTCTTGGGTATCTGAAATGAAGAAGGGATAAGGGTTGGGTTGTGGTGAGGGGACAGGAGAAATTAAGAAGTGTGTGCTTACACCCTCTGCAGCTTCTCAGTCAGAAGAGATTGAGGGATGAGGGAGAAGTGGGATGAGAGAAGGAGGATTAGGTATGCAGATACCTCCATCATCGATCCCTTCAGTCCCGCCAATGGCCACGGCTTCAGTGATGCCCCTTCCCATAATGACCAGCACTGTCTCCTCCATGGGTGTTAAAACATGCAGGCTCGCTTGTCCTCCTCCAGTTCTTCCCTGCTGCCTGCTGCTATATGCCACCTTCTCCTGCAAGAAAGAGAGAAGTGTGTCAGTGAGTGTCCTGCAATGTCTTTAGGTGATGTGACTGTCATTGTTGAATAGCTGCCAGTGTGTGCAAGCCGTGAGTTGTGAGTGCGAGGCTTACAACAGTGCTAAGTGTGTGCCGGTGAGGTAAAGCATATGAATTGAACAGTTGAGTACTGATTGATAGAGATTGTTGGTAGATGGGTGAGGAAAGTGTAGAGAATTGAGCAGTGATGAGACTAGTGGTGCAGTTGGTAGGATATTCCATTTGAAGATGAACTCACTCACCTTGACAACTTGTGTCAGATCATTAAACTTCTTCCTGCACTGTATCCATGTTCTTGAAGCAACACTCCTGGCATTGACCTCCGCCACTACTTGTTCCCACTGCCTCCTGAGCATATGCCTGGAGGGCCTCCTGCCCCCCCTCCCCCGAGGATACAGGATGTCTCTCCTTCTTTCCACATCTTCCACCAAGACCTCCAGTGCATTGTCTGAAAACCTTGGTGCTCGCTCTCACACATGTTCAGCCATTCCTCAAAGTATCACAGCCCAGATTGACTTTTGAAGAAACTCCCACCACTTCTTGCAGCCAAAATGTACCTCCCTGATAAGAGGTGCAGGCTGCCTTTAACCAGTGCTAGCCATTTGGCGATATCGGGCCCCCTGCTGATGCGTGCAGCCAATGAGCAGCGCTGCATGCAGGAATCATTTAAAACAGCAGACAGCATAAATTTAACGGGCTGCCTGCAGTGCAATGATTGGGTGCAAGTTAATCACGTAGCACGATCCCCACACTTTTTTTCGGGGCTTAGGCAATTTCTCCCCCCATAACTTTAACTAGTCCTCATCAGAACTTTAGGACTTATTTCAGCCTCTGCAAATATAAAGATCCATATTATTTGCCTGCATAACAACAGTGACTACACTTCAAAAAAAGTAATTAATTGGTTGTGAAGTGCTTTGGGACATCCTGAGGTCATGAAAGGCGCTATGTGAATGTAAATACGATTTTATTATCTCCTAACTGCAGTGCATTGTTATAGCTGGAATACTGTATACAATTGTTATTTGTTAGAGTCACTTTTTGAAACCTATGAGACCACGCAGGAGAAAGGTAAGATTTTGGATAATAATCAACGGTTTGGGACGTCCAGGAGGTTGCTTGATCACCTTTGAAGGGTGGAGAGGAATGTTTGACAGAGATTTCCTGAATAGACTATAGGTCACTGTGTTTTCAGGGAGCAAAGCAAGTAGGGTCGCGACATGAGGTTGCGTCCAATAAGAAATGGTGTGAGCACAAACAGGCCTGATTACGTTTTCTCATCTTGAGTGCATAACTAAAATAACAGAGCAATTCTTATTTGCCGAGAAGATACATTAGTATGCTAGCTTGGTCTTTTTAACTAAATTCCACTAAACAGCTTGAGATATAACTCTAAAATAGTAGGGAAATTTTAGACATATCTTATTCTTGAGATATATCCTGGGTTAGTTGGGACATATTCTGTGCAATCAGTAGAAAACAGAACAAAATAATTCCTGGTGTGTGTTGCTTCACACTGTACGTAGAATTACTATCAATTACAGAGCTGCTATTTTTACGGAGAGGAATAGAATGCTACCACTAACCAAAAGTACCCAAAGTATATTGTCATTTGTTTTACAAACTAACTGAAGCAAGAGTGAGTCAAAAAATGATCAATTTCCACAAGTGACGGATTTTTCCCACGCTGCAATATGGGAACTTTGGTAAGAATGAGCTTGCATTTACATAGCACCTTCCAAGTCCTCAGGACATCTCAAAGAGCTCCACAGCCAATTAATTTTCAAGTGTAGTCGCCATTATTTTGCAGGTGAACACAGCAGCCAATTTGCACACAGCAAAGTCCCAGAAAACAACAACGAGATGAATGACCAATTTATCTGATTTTGGCGGTGTTGGTTGAGGGGAAACTATTGGCCAGGACACCAGAAATACTCCCCACCAACATCCCCCTACCCACCCACACCCTCCGTGGGATATTTTATATCCACCTGAGCACATAGACAGGGCCTCAATTTAACATCACATCTAAACAATGGCATCTGCAACAATACAATGGCCGGAATTTTCTGTACCTGGGCGGGTCAGGTGCAGACAGTCGCCGTGGTGGGTCGTGACCCCATTCTTCATTTCATCCCACTCCTGAGATCAACTTTCCCTTAATGGCACCAATTAAGGCAGCTCTGCGCGTTACCTGGCCCCATTAAATGGTGCGGGTCTGATGATGTCATCGACGACGTGTTTTCAGCAGCGATATTTAAAGGAGCTATGGCCACATTGCATTTGACAGTTCATCCAGGATTGTGCAGTCACTGCACTGGACCATTGGAGCGTTGGAAAGATGAGCAAACATGACTGCTCAGAGACAGAGGGCTGCACCCAGGTTCTCAGATGACTCCCTCCATATGCTTCTGGAGGGAGTGAGAGCACACAGGGAGGTCCTCTTGCCTTCCGATGGGCAGAAGGGACCTCCCCAGCAAACCAAAGGAGCATGGCTCCAAATAGCAGTGGTGGTCAACAGCAGGGATGTTGTCAGGAGGACCTGGGTAGCAATAGTGGAAACGTTTCAATGATCTCATTAGACCAGGAAAGGTGAGTACAAAGCCACACTCAACTTCATCCTGCTGTGCCTCTCATCACATCCCCATCACTCTGCCTTCCCAGCCCTACTCCTGCACATCATTACTCACACCAACATACCTTGCACATCCACCCATCCCGCTCTCTCTATCTACATTATCACATCCCCATCTTACTAGCCATCCCTCACATGCACCCTCATCCTAATGCAATCATACCAACTAACAACACACAAGGAGGTCATTTGGCATTGCCAGCCCACTCCATCAAAGTTTCCCTCTAAAGATGTAGCCCATCCATTCCTTACACTCATTCCATCACTCTCACTCAACCTTCTCTTCATTCACTCCTTGCAGTAGAAGAGAGTTCACAATAAGAGGGAGAGGCAGAGAACCAGAGGAGGCCGCCATCATTGGCCACCTTAACAGCAGCAGAGGAGGTAGCCCTGGAAGTGTCAGGAGTTGCAGAGCAGCTGGAGGTGGGAGGTGGAGAGAGGGGAATATCTCAACAACCTGGTGACAGTATTACATCTCATACAGCCATATGGCATACAGCAGTAACTCGTATGGGGACTGATGTCAGTAGCCAGCGAATGTTCATCATGTGCCTAATGGTATCTGTACCCATTCTTGATATGACATTTCTAAATCATCTCTTTACTCTCCCACAGATCCATCAAGAGCACCCCCCTACCCCCCCACCACTGTCCAGGAGGAAGAGAAAGATGACTCCTCAGAGGAGCCTCAAGCCTCTGAGGGCGCACCGTCACCAGACATAAGCGCACCCAGCACCAGCGCAAATATGCAAACCTTGGTGGGTCCCACTCGAGATGGAATAGTGTTGTCACCTGGTGTCTCACAAGTCACAAGTGAGCAAGAGCAGATGGTGGAGACAGTGACAGCAGTGGAGACTCCTCATCAGAGGGCACAGAACACTCCCAGCTCTGCTCAACTGCATTCGAACGCTGAGCCTCCAGGGCCATTGAGGTGCAGCAAGAAGTGCAGGAGGCTTTGACAGGTTTTGCGAGCGCGATGTCTGCAAATATTCAGCGAATGGAGGAGTCCATCTCCAACATGAGCACCACCATGTCGTAGGCAATGGCGACTGTAGGCTCTTCCATGGAAAGGATGGCCACCTACATGGAGCAGCTAATGCGCCACTCACAGGAGCACATGATCTCTATGGACAATAGATAGCTATCTATGGAGAATAGATGGCTATACATGGAGAATAGACCGGAGCTGCCAATAGACCTCCTGTCTAGGAGGGATGTTAATGTAGACTTGGGTCCTTATGGTCCCACTGCTGTGCAGCAAGGTGCTCTCCACCTTCTTGCTAGCAGGGAAGTGTGGGTGGCCCATGAGAGGGATGATGGTGAGAGGGGATATGCAAATGGGGGCTCCTCTCAAATCGCTTACTCTTCTCCCCCATTGCTCCCCCACCCCCCCGCCCTCAGTCAGAGCCCCAGATGCTTCCTCAAATCACGATGGCCGAGTCTGCCCCTGCACAATCGCAGGAGGAGCAGACTTTGGCAGGGCCATCAGAGGCTCCAAAACCCAGAGGGAGTCCGCCAAAAATGTCTATGCAGTAACAGCAGGAAAGTGAGCATGCAGCCTCTACCTTTGCTGAAGCCACAGGGGCAGTACCTCGTAGAAGCACGTATAAGAGAAAGATGAAACACAAGTATATTCACAAGGGTAACCACTTGGGTGTTTTAATAAATGTTTGTGTAAAATTTCTGTACTGTGCTGTCATAGATAAAGATATTTATTTTCACCACTTTCCGATGGCCAATTTTGTCTGCAACTTTGGAAGTGGCTTAGTGAGTGGGAGTGAATGGTGAAACATAACGTTACCTCCAGCAATGGTGGTCAGTGTGAAAAGAATGGCTTGGTCATTGTAGGGATGCTTTATGGTGTTGCTGTGGGGTGGTGCCAAACTGGCACAGCATGTGGGTGTAATGCCTGAAGTTAAGTAAATCTGGCCATGATGAAGCCATCCTGGCCTCCCGAGCAGCAATGTGCTTGAATGTTGATGGGACCTGAACTGCAGGTTCCTCCTGCGCCTCCTCCTCCTCGACTTCCAGCTAATGCTCCTTCTCTGAAGAGTCTGTGCGCTCAGAGCTTTGCTCCTCATGCAGCGCTAATCCTTGCTGCTGCACTATGTTGTGCAGTGTGCAGCAGGCCACGACGATTCTGGAGACCCTGGCTGGTGCATGCTGGAGGGCTCCTCCAGATCTGTCAAGGCATCTGAAGTGTATTTTCAGCATGCCTATTGTCTGCACTATGACACATCTGGTGGAAAAGTAGCTTTCATTATATCTCTCCTCAGCCTCAATACTTGGCCTTCTCAAGGGTCTCATAAGCCATGTCTTCAGTGGATAGCCCTTGTCTCCAAGCAGCCAGCCGGAAAATCTGTTTGGAGGAGTGAAGAGCTGAGGGAGGGTGGACTGGCGCAGGCCGAAAGAGGCATGGCTGCTGCCAGGGAATTTGGCGCACACATGCATGATGATCTTCCTATGGTTGCAGACCAGCTGCACATTGAGGGAGTGGAAGCCCTTGCGGTTGACAAAGACTCCTGGGTGACGATGGGGTGCCCTGATGACCACATGTGTGCAGTCGATGATGCCCTGCAAAGCAGAGCGCCCACTCAGTAACACTGACTTCATCAGTGGCAAAGTTGATAGAATTGTCTGACTTGTCAAACAGGGCATCGGTAAATTGTCTGATGCATCTGTGGGCAGCCGACTGCGAGATGCCGCAAATGTCTGCTGCAGACCTCTGGAAGAGAGCCTGAGGTGAATAAGTTGAGGGCACTGGTGACTTTGACAGCCACTGGTAAGGCGCGGCCACCCGCTCCTCTGGGCTGCAGGTCTTGTTCCAGCAATGTGCAAATGTCTGCGATGACCTGGCATAATAGCCTGAGCCTCCTTTGGCACTGCTGCTCAGTCATGTTGAAGTAGCTCATCCTCTGCCTGTATACCCTGTGCTGGGGGTAACGCCTCTGGTGCGGTGTAGCCCTACGCTGATGCCCTCTGTCCTGTACAGTATCAGGTGGTTGAGAAGATTGGTGGTGTTGTTGTTGGTGCTGCTGGTGTTGGAGCTCATCGTGGTCTGATTCTGAGGGCCAAGGTGAGACAGTATAAACGGCACCCATGCTTATGTAATAGATGGCAGGTCAAGTAGAGATGGCAGAAGCAAGCTCTCAATGGTGTGATAGGTTGTACCAATGAGGTGACAGTGGATCCCGACTTTGCTGAAAAGACTTGCCTTATGAAAGTAACCAGGTGTCAGATGGGAGTATTTATTGTGCTTTCCATGCTGTGCACTAATGAGCTGGATCAATGGCCAATCAACTTCCACCTCAGGTTCGTAGACGTGATTCCCGAGCTGCGTGATTCCCATGGTCATCCAGGGAAATTTGAAAGGTAGTGTTAAAAAGAGGTTTAAGGGTCTGACAAGTACCCAATAATCTTCTAAATTATCTCAGGCACCTCTGCCGTTTGGGTCGCTGTCGCGCTGGCAAACACGTCTGGGGGAAAGGCGCGTGGGGGCGGGATGATGGTGGGTTACCGACCCGCTCCACGTTATTTCAAATTTCCCTCCCGACCCACCTCCAATCGCGCCCGCACAGACCCCAGAAAACTCCGGCCAGTGTTTTCTCGGTACTGCACTTTAGAGTTACCCTGGAGTATGTACTCAAACCCTGGAGCTTAAACTTCTAACTTAGAGGCAAAAGTGTGATCACTGAGCTGAGGCTCTAAAAAAGAATCACTGATTAGGATATCAATTTTTTTCCATTCATGTTGTCCACCAATGTTTGACGACCCAGACTGACTGTTGAATATCACCACACCTCGCTGAGCACTGACCACATTAATAGGTTTCCCTTCTTTGACCCAGTCAATTTGTACCAAATTGAAAGTTGGTCGTTATTATAGAAATTCAACACATTGCTGAAAGTCATTTCACTTAGGTTCCTTAAAAGAATACACCAGATCACATGCAAAAACAAAAATTCAGATTTATCTTTAATCAAAATAAATGCACTATCTTGAAATCACTTTCCTGGCAATGGAAAGCATGAGATGGAATTAAAAGATACTGTCACATCATCAGATGAAACAACCTCAGAAGATATGGGCCTAATGGGAATATTACTATAGATTTGATTATGTTATAAAAAAATATATTTTAGTGCCAGATAGTTTTGGGGAGGACCAATTTGATTAAAGGTACATACAGTGTTATTAAAAAAAATCGCATTCAGTCTCCAAGTATTCCTTTAACAACAATCAGAGTGGTGTTTTTATTCCATCTATCAAGAATAGCTTTTGACTTGGGTCTCAGACATGAAAGAGAATTGTTCTGATACCTCATGGCTACGCCCAGCTCCCTAGCATTTAAGAAGGCTCAGAGAATCACCATACATTATCTTAGCTAACTTACCAACATTTATTAATTAGTAGATTTTTTAAAAACTTGGACTAGTAATAATTTAAATATTCTGCCAACAGTCTTGGTATTATATTTACACATTTGCAGTTTTTGATTACTAGCCAGATAAATATTGGCCTTGTCTCCATGACAGCGTACGCATAGCATCAAGCGTACGCCATCATAAGCCTTGTAAAAGATCCTGCAATTCCGGGTTTCCGCATGCGTCCACCTGCGACCCAAAATCACTTTCACTGGCGCAGAGTTGGATTATTTGCCCAACTACTGCCCAGCAAATGCCCACGAAACCCTTATGCCTGGTAAAAACATAGGGCCTGTTTTTACCAGCATAAGGATTAATATAAATGTTAAGTTAAAATTTTACAAATAAAACAACATACACAAACACCTAAAATTTGTTTATGTAAATTTTGGACCGAATTAAAATGTTTGAAAATTATTTTTCAAAAAATTAATTATTATTTTAAATGCTTCATTAAGTATGTTAAGTCTGTGTGTTATAGTGAGAATTACTACACAGACCACAAGAGTAAATTCAACAGGTCTTTACTGGTTGGAGGTCGGACTATATTGAATACAATATTATTACACTGTGCTTATATACCGGTGTGGTCACCACCGGTATTACGTATACAGCAGCCAAAGAAAGTAGTACCTTTCTTAAGGTGGACCAGGCTTAAGTTCTCTTAAGGTGGAACAGGTTACATACACCACAAAATAGACTTAATTAATTTTGAAAATGGGAACATTTTTTTTATTTCAGTTGTGTAAATTATTTATTTGGGGATTCCTCATATGCTTATGCGGATTCCGTTCATAAATGGAATCCCCATAAGCATAATAGGAATCTTCCTTTCAGGTTGGAGGACCTGGCCCACATGATCCCAGGGACACTTCCGAACCGCCTCCATCCCTGGGATCCGAGGGCCTTTACGCAGTCGTATGCCTGCAGGCCCAGGACCTGAAGACTCCGAAATCTGGAAACCAGCAGGTAGGTTCAGATTTTTTTTCAAGTCAGCGGCGTACTCCGGAGGTACGCCTCTGACCGCAAATTTCGGCCCAATACTACTGATTGTGAACTTGCTCAATTTCCATACTGTGTACCTTGTTGACTCAGATGCAAAGAGTCCCATTGAAGTTTTTATTGCCCAGCTCTTCATAACATTCTGGATTCCCACCAATTTCAATCATGTTCACACTATTTATGACTTCACTTTTAGCTAGTACATTTCCAACACGGATCTGTGACTGCAGCACCATACTGAGCTGAGTTCTTTATACTTCTGAAGTGCAATATGAATTCCTGGAGAGGTAGTTAAACAAATATTTTGCTTTTGGCACCAATTGCGTTAACATTTGTTTGACATTGTTCTGCTGGATACTTTTGAAGAGCTAGGCTTTTGAAATGCCTGACTTTTGAGAGCAGTTGAAGCTCTGTTCACAATGAAACACTGATTGGCACCAATAGCTATGTCCGTGGTACAGATTTATCTTTCTCTGTAATGTTCAAGGAATGAAATCAGATTCTGATTTGAACACAGTCCTTTAAGACGTTAAATATTAAAGATATTGGGGGAGAAATTCGGTATCGCCCCGTTTGGGGCGCGATTATCGGCCGGGCGCAAAGTTTAGCACCTGGCGCTAATTATCGCCTCCGACTGCAAACTTGGCTTTTATCGCCCCTGGAGGTGATTGGAGCACTAAATCAGGCGCTTCACACCTGCCTTAAGGCGCAAAGGCCGAGGAGTGAGGCGCTACCTCAGAGCGCAAGCGCAGCACAGGTGATGTCAGTTAGCGATGGAACACAGACACACTGGCGCTGGACAGTTCTTAAAGGGGAGGGTCGATCTTGCTCTCCAGCCACACCGTGCTCATTGGAGCCTTGAATCTCGGCCTGGAAAGATCTGTGACTACATTTTCCAGCCATGGACTATGGAGAGGGTGAGAGACTGAGCTCAGCGTTTCAGCGAGCGGGCCTTGGAGGCTCTGGTTGGCATGGTAGAGTGCAGAAGATCAATACTGTACCCAGAGAGTGGCAGGAGGCCTTTGCCGTGCAACTACAGAAGAGTGTGGCGGAAGATGGCCCGGAGCGTCTCCTCCAGGAGCATGGTGCCCAGGACACATATACAATGTCGCAAAAAGTTCAATGGCCTCACTTGGGTCGTCAGGGTGAGTGGCTTTTTTTCAATACCTCTCCATCCCTCCATCTCAACCTCACTCTATGGTCAGAGGGTTTTAAAACCCCAATGCCCAACACTCATCCAACACCTATGGCCCTCTCATGAAACACACATGCACATTCCACACTTTGCATACATTAAGGGCTATTCAACTATGGGAGAAACATCAGGCAAGACCATAGCTGCATACATTAAGGGCTATTCAACTATGGGAGGCACATCAGGCAAGACCATGGCTGCATACATTAAGGGCTATTCAATTATGGGAGGCACATCAGGCAAGGCCATGGCTGTATATTTACTCAGGCACCGTCCCTTTTCTTGCAGGCCAAACTATCTCATAATAGAAGACAGCAGCAACGGACGGGTGGAAGGCGGCCTCAGCTGCAACCCCTCAGCGATCTTGAGGCGCGCGTCCACAGGATTGTGGCAAGCCAGGTGATCAGTCCAGTTGCCCCTGGAGAGGCCGACCCCGTTCTGGACAGCAATGGTAAGATCATCACCTTTTTCTCCTCTCTCACTCCACTTGTCCCTCACAACACCAGCCTTTGACACTTTCAATCCAACTTACTAAATCGCTGCACTCCTTCTTCCCTTACTGCCACTCTGTCCTCACGCTAAAGCCACTCTTGTACCTCCCTGCTTTCAGATGGAGATTCACCAGCTGAGGAGAGGGGCCCTCAAGCTGCCAGTGGGAGCGAAGCTGCAGGCGAGGAGGAAGAGGAAGCCGGAGCATCAGCACCACACTCTCCCAAGGAAGCCCATGCCCACACTGGGAACACGCCTTCCCTGGAGGGGAGCAGGGGGGGAAGGGTCTGCTGAAGGTAAAGCTCCAGCAGGCTGCAGCAACGCGATGGGGGTAGGGAAGCTCAGGGGCCTTCTCCCTGGAGGGAGAGTAGGCCAGTGAGTCCTACTGCACTGGATGCAGAAGAGGAGCGGCTCATCACTGAAATGAATACCCAGGCGGTGGGCATGCACACTCAGCTCATGGGTGCAGTGGGAAGGGTGCCCGAATGCATTGATGCACTGGCAAGGAGTGTGGAGCACTTAGCTGTAGCACAGACGGATGCCCCGCTAATGCTTAGTGCTGCAATTCAGTCACTGGCTGTCATGATCCCATCTCAGACTGCTCTCATGCAGACTCAGATTGCGACCACGCAAGCACTGACTGCTGCCATCGTCGCTGGTTCAGACACATTTCCCGGGGCTCTCACCGCGCCGCAGCAGGCCAGCAATCTGTGCTCCAGCAGATTGCTCCGGATGCTGATGTGCTGCCCCGTGGGAGTGCCAGTGCGTCGGTCGAGCGGGAAGTTGCTGTCCTCTCTCAAGATGACAGCATTCCTGTTGCCACCACTGTCACTTCCCCATTGCAGTTGCCACCGCCTGTAGCCCAGACTGCTGTCGCCCATGCAGAGTTGGTGCAGTCTGCAGCTGGGCCCTCCAGGCCCAGAGCTGGTCGAGGCCGTCCTTCAAGGGCATCTGCAGTCTCAGGTTCTGACAATCAGCAGCTTTCTACCAGCCTTGCTGCAGCCACTGGGGCCCCATTACGGAGGAGCAGTAGGGTGGGAAGGGGGGAAGTTCGCAAGGGAAGGAGATCACCCTCGAAGGGCAAAAAGTAGGAGGTGTGACGAAATGTTGGTCAATTTTTTATTAAAGGCCAAGGTTCGTATTCAAACTTTTGTTAGTGTTTTGGACATTATCTCCAGGTTGTGAGAACCAGTTATGTTAATGAATGATTTTTCGTCTTTGTTTCTATTAGTTTGTCATGAAGAAATGACACACACAGAGTTAGTAAAATAAATACGTTTTTGTATTCAAAATGTACATGTTTGGTCTTTGGAATCATTGCTGCCTTGGCCGGCTTAGGGGTTGCGGGTTGGTTTCATTCATGTTGTTCGCCATGGCAGAAGCCATTTCCTCAGTAGGGGCCTAGAAGCGGCTTGTTATCAGCCATTGACGGACGGCCCTTGCAGTTTCTACATTATGGGCCTCCCTCCCGCCTTGGTGCTGCTGCTGATCATCCTCCTCCTCTTCCTCTTCCTCCTCCTCCTCCGGTGGTGCTCCAAGGCCTGGTGGCATTGGCTGGATCCTGAGGATTGCCAGGTTATGCAGCATGCAGCACACAACTATGAAGAGGGAGACTCGCTCAGGTGAGTACTGCAGGGCTCCTCCTGAGTGGTCCAGACAGTGGAACCGTTGCTTGAGCACGCCGATTGTCTGCTCAACGATGTTCCTGGTGGCGAGATGGCTCTCGTTGTACCGCAGCTCAGCAGGGGTGTTGGGGTTACGGAGCAGTGTCATTAGCCAGGTGCACAGTGGATAACCCTTGTCTCCGAGGAGCCAACCACTTGGCTGATGCGGTGCCTGGAAAAGTTCTGGTACAGCAGTCTGGCACAGGATGAAAGC
This sequence comes from Somniosus microcephalus, assembly GCF_052327205.1. NCBI lineage: Eukaryota > Metazoa > Chordata > Chondrichthyes > Squaliformes > Somniosidae > Somniosus > Somniosus microcephalus. The sequence continues at coordinate 178,287,578 of NC_140997.1, read as the reverse complement.
ATCGTGGCTGCTGCCAGGATAGCGGGCATTGACAGCGAGTATCAGCTGTCTGTGGTCACAGACCAACTGGACGTTTAAGGAGTGGAACCCCTTGCGGTTGCGGAAATCCTCTGCATTCTCATGCGGAGCACGCAAAGCCACATGTGTGCAGCCAATGGCGCCCTGCACCATGGGGAAGCCCGCTATCCTCGCAAAGCCCAATGCGCGTTCATGCTGTTTGGCCCGGGTCATCGGGAAAGAGATGTACTGGCGTCTCCTTTTATAGAGGGCATTTGTGACCTGACGGATGCAGCAATGGACCGCGAACTGGGAGATATTGGCGATGTCCCCAGTAGCTGCTTGAAAAGAGCCGGTGGCATAAAAGTTCAGAGCCACTGTGACCTTCACTGCCACTGACAGAGACGTCCTGGTCCTCAGTAGAGGCTGCAGATCTGTGACTACCTCCTTGCTGAAGCACAGCCTGCGCAAACACTGCTCCTCAGACAAATTAATGTAGGAGAATTGTTGGCGAAATACCCTGAGAGGGTAAGGTCTCCTGTACAGAGGCCTATTCGCCCTCCTCCATCTGGCCACTCTCTCTCTGCGTCTCTGTTGCCTCCGATTCTGCAGGCGCAGGACGACGCCCCTCTGCAGAAGTCTCTCCTTCTCTCAGAATCTCTCTCTCTGTCAGAATAAGTGGTGCAAAAATGTCTACCACAGAAAAAGCCAGGAAGAGGCCGCCTTTAAATAGCGCCCCCCCCCCAGCCCCACACCGACTGGGAAACGTTCCAGTCTACCTGTCGTTGCTTGCGTCAGGTGGAAAGGAGGGGGGCACCACTCAATATCCGGTCCCTGGCGCCACAAGAGCGTTGCATGCTCGAGTGACATCAAGATCTGTAGGCGCAGGAGATCAGGGCAGTATTGTTTAGCGCTGCCGCAAAATGTCTGGTCAATTTCACGAGCAGTGCAGACATCGCCGCGCCCGGGCGCTAGTTATTTTGCGCCCCATTAACACCCTCTTAAGGCGCTAACGGGAGGCGCAAACCAACTGAATTTTTCCCCCATTTTATCTTTGTGTTTTGAAGACAGAAAAGTCTATTAGTTAACTGAAAATGTAACAAGATGATGTCAACGGACAGTCAGAAAATGCAATTCAAAGGTCCCCCAATGATTCTAATATCAATCCCCCATAGTCCCTGTAATACCCTACCTAATACTTACAGCTGTCACTATTCAAAACCACCACAGTCGAAGGAAAATAAATCAACTTGCCTAAGCCCTTTTTTAATAAAGAAAGAATGCTGCTTGTGTAAAAAGCATCTTAACATACACAGTACCTAACTGAGCATGCCTGTTGTGCTTATTACACGATATTGAAGAGATAAAAATATATCACATTCAGGGATAATTGACTGCAACTTGCCGTAATTCAGTCCACATCTCTGTAAAGAAATTCTTTAGTGACTCTTACTAATGTTAACATTGTTATTGATCTGTTTCTTTTTTAAATGAAAAAAATTAGCATTAAATACAGCAAGAAGGAGCGTATATTTGCAGGGATATGCAAATAGTGAAAGGCAACAAGAATGCTGTGTTACATAAATGACTTTAGCTATAGACCAAGCAATTCAGTCATATAAGCTTTGAAATTACTGTTGCCGATATTAATTGAAGAATACTTAACGTGTTGGTATGACATTCCTCTATCTTCTTTATTGACGCAGGCATTAAGAGAAAAAGAAAAGAACTTGCATTTATTTAGTGCCTTTCACGTCCTCAGGACATCCCAAAGTGTTTTACAGCCAATTAATTCCCTTTGAAGTGTTGTCACTGTTGTTATGTGGACCCATGCAGCAGCTAATTTGCACACAGCAAGATTCCCATAAACAGCAATGAGATAAATGGCCAGATAATCTGTTGCTGTTGAGTGAGGGATAAGTGTTCGCCAAGAAATCCTCTGCTGTTCTTTAATAGTGCCATGGGATTTTTTACATCCACCTGAGAAGGCAGATGGTTTCATGTCTCAGCTGAAAGATGGCATCTCTGACAATGTACTATGCCTTCAGTACTTAACCCTTTTATGTGAACAGATTTAAAATGATTCTGTAACTAGACTTTATGAAGTTTGCAAAAAACAGATTTCCCCCACTCAGTTTTCTCCCACTCCACCTCCATGCTTTTATATAGCCAGGTGGAGCTAAGGTAGGGTAAAAGCGACCTATTAGCTTCAAAGCACTAAATGCCTTTTCTCGTTTGATTAGTTCTTTGGTTCTATTGACTATCTGGCATTTAATTTAGAATTTAAAAAAACTTATGTCACTGTCAATCTATCCTTTATATAACTGTTGTCAGGGGCTTCCAATTCAAATTAACACATTTCAGCACTTAAGTTCTCTTAGGAATGAATGTCAATTTGATGTTTTCAGAAATTCAAACATAAAACAAAAAAAAAATCGATCACTGAAATTGATAATGGCCCAGATATGACCCCGTACGCGGCCGTAAGTGCCTCGCAAGTTCCAGGTTTGTGCATGCGCGAAAACCCGGAGCTTGCGACCTGTCTTCTTGACAGATGCTCCGCATCCCCGGGAAACGGACATTCGCTGGCAGAGAGTTATTTGCCCAGCTCTTGGCTATTTGCCCAACTCTTGCCCAGCGAATGCCCACGAAACTCTTACGCCTGGTAAAAGCAGGCATTAGGCCTTAGTAAGGGTTTAAATAAATATTAAAATAAAATCTTTAAAATCATTTTAACATTCAAAAACCTGTAAAATAAGTTTGTGTTATTTTTGGCCCCTTGAAAAATGTTTACATTTATTTATTCAAAACATTAAATTTTTGTTTTAAATGTTTCATTAAATTGTATTTTAATTCATTTTAAACATGCAATGATTTTTTTAAATTTCAGTGTTGTTGAAATGTATTTTTTGGGTGATTCCTATTAAGCTTATGGGGATTCCGTACGTAAATGGAATTCCCATAAGCATAATGGGAATCCCCTTTCTGATTGGTTGCGCTGGCCCACATGATCTCAGGGACGCTTGCGAACTGCATGCGCCCCTGGGCCTCTACGCATGCGTACACGTAGAAATCCAGGAGCACGAGTCTCCATGGATCCGGGACCATCAGGTAGGTTCGTAGTTTTATTACGGTTCGGAAGCCTCTGACCGCAAATTCAGGCCCCATGTAGATTTTCTAGTCACCAAATCAGGATGACTTTTAAATGACAATGGGGGCAATATTGACTTTGGGTGATAGTGTAAAACATCTGATATCGGCCCGACCACCCGTTAAACATCTCTCCCGATTTTTGTTTCCATTGAAGTCAATAATAACAAAAATCGGGATAGGTGTTTACAGGTGGCCGAGCTGATATTGTGCATTTTACATTATTGGCCAAAGTCAAAATTACCACCAATGTGTTTCAATGTATTACAGTAGAATAAGAGTTATCCAGCTACATATTTTTCATCTATTCAAAACGTGCAATACATGCCTCATATAAAGTTTCATAATAAAATAGTTAGAATAATAACTAGCCCATTGATCATTTTACAATGTAATGTCACAATAGCTCTCTTTTTCACTTTAAATATTTTGATTTTAATTAACAGGCTAGTTATACAGCAGGTCTTTGTCTTCACATTGACCCAAAATGTGCAGTGCAACTCACAAGTGAAATGATTGGGTTGAACCCTGAAAAGCTTTTCTTTATTATTTATTATTATTCTTTATTATTTATTTATTCTTGGGATGTGGGCAACACTGGCAAGGCCACATTCATTGTCCATCCCTAGCTGCTCTGAGAAGGTGATAGTGGGCCTTCTCCTTGAACTACTCCAGTCCTTGTGGTGCACCCACAATGGTGTTAGATAGGGAATTCCAACAAAAAAGGAATGGCGGTATCTGTCCAAGTCAGGATATTGTGTGACTTGGCGGGGACTTAGGGGTGATGGTGTTCCCATGATCTTGCTGCTCTTGATGGTAGAAGTTGCAGGGAAGGGAGGTGCTGTTGAAGTAACATTGATATGTTGTTGCAGACTGTTGGCTGAAAATACTTCGAACACTTCAGATTTGCCTCTTTCGCTCACATACATGGTTAAGGATGGGGATCTTCTTAGAGCCTCCCCTTCCTGCATGACTGGATATTGTAGGGCTACAGAGCTTTGCTCTAACCAGTGGCTGTGGGATCTCTTAGGTTTGTATATAGCCTTCCTCTTTTAATGTTTAGCTTGCAGGTGGCCCTGTGTAGTAGGATCACTAGGTTTGTAGTGCATTCTAAGGTATGCCTGGTGCTGCTCGTTGCACACCCTTCTACACTCAGCATTGATGCAGGTTGCTCTCATGGTGATCAAGGAATGAGAGATGTGCCAAGTCATGAGGTTACAGATTGTGGTGGTATACAATTCTACTGCTGCTGATGGCTCACAACACCTCATGGATTTCCAGTTTATCCCACTTAGTCTTATGGGTGAGCTTAGTCTGTTCCACTGCAGGTTGTAGTGCCACACTACACGGCGGATGATGTCCTCACGGTGGAGACGACACTTTGCCTTCAGAAAGACTGTGGTCTTTCAATGCCTTCATGGGCAGGTGTGTCTGCAACAAGTAGATTGGTGAGGCTGAGGACAATTAGGCTGCTTTCTCATGTTGGTATGAAACCATTTTGGTTTTCATACCAATTGCAGTATATCTGTATCTGGTGCAAAGTCAAAATTAAAGTTCTATTAAACTTGAATTCTTACCTTCCTAGTGTTGGCAGTTAAGTGTGCTTTCCGCTAACATTAAAATGTAACTGGCATTCAAATGGTTGTCTTTGTGGGGAGATTGGTGTTTGTGTCTAAGCAATCATACATAAAACGCTACTTTGCCTGGATCACGTACATTTTAAAAATAATAACAATAGATAACATCAACATTTTTATATGAAGTGCAGATGGTGCATCATTTTAAAAACATAAAACCCGATGTGTTGTGTGATTCAAACCACGGCATTTTAGTTATACATGGGAAAACATCATTTGTGTAATATCTGCTCATATCACATCTTCAGAGTTGATGATTTGCAGCTGAAACCTGCTTGCATGTTGGGAGTATTTTATTATCATGCTTCTTCACTTTAGGAACCATTTCACTGGCTTGTTAGCACAGCTATGGCAGAACAGCTCCAATTAACTCGATGGCTGAAAGGGTTATGAGGTTGGAGTACATTTGCACTGCTCTGGTAAGTAAACTGTTGCCATGGTGAAATGCAAACCTCTTGCAAACAGCAATGCAATGAACTCTTACAAGGACAGGACAAAGCCCCATAAATTAACAATACCCTATTAGAAAATAGATAGAAACATAGAAAAACAGGAGCAGGAGTAGGCCATTCGACCCTTTGAGCCTGCTCCGCCATTCAATATGATCATGGCTGATCCTCTATTTCAATTGTTAATAGAGTACCACTTCTTGGCATCTACATAATGGAATGTCATAGCCAAAATTAAATTATTAATACATTGCATGTAGGACTTGTAACTAAACTGATGACAATGGCTGTGTTTCAGTACATGTTTCTAAGTCCAGACTTACCCCTTCCAATCTATATGTTTAATAAAATGATATTTCAGCTCAGATTTATCCTCATGGCACTTTCAATGGATAAATCACAATCTATGGTTTAAACATATCTTCTCAGATGCTGGCAGAGTGCAACTATAGTTCAAATATACAAGTGTGAAATCACCATTTGGGCTATAAATAAGAAAGGGACACTGATATATCTAATCTATACATGAAAACAGTCAGGATTTACTGCATGAACTAAATAAACTGTAAAACAAAGGATTTTAACGTGGGATAGAGTCTAAATTCTGACAAGATATACTGCTGCCTTCGATTTGCAGCTACGTGACTCTAATGTGACCCAATCTAGAATATATCCTGGATATAGGCAATTTTCAAGACCCCTTTAAAAATGTAACTCCCCAACTTATCTTCCCTTTTGTATGGTGTGGAGATGCCGGAGTTGGACTGGGGTGGACAAATGTAAGAAGTCACACAACACCAGGTTATAGTCCAACAGTTTTATTTGAAATCACAAGCTTTCGGAGCGCTGCTCCTTCGTCAGGTGAAGTGGAGAGATGCCTATAGACACAGATTATTTAGTCAGAGAATAATGCCAGATGATTACAGGTAATCTTTCTAACTGCCATTTATCACACCTCGGCAGAGATAATCACAGCAATCAAAGGTGTGAATGGTGTCCAAACAGGTCAGTCAGGAAAACATTACATCAAAGAACAATGAGGTGGGGTCACAGGGGGTAAAATGTTGCAGATGCTGGGGTCTGTATGAAAAACAAGAAACAGACAAAAAATATTTTCTTTGCTGGAAATCACAGCAGGTCCGGCCGCATCTGTGTAGAAAGAACAAGCCAACAACGACTCGAGTCTGGATGACACTACGTCAGGTGGGGTTACATGTAACGTGACATGAACCCAAGATCCCGGTTGAGGCCGTCCTCATGAGTGCAGAATTTGGCTATCAGTTTCTGCTGTCGTTGTTGGCTTGTTCTCTCTATACAGATGCGGCCGGACCTGCTGTGATTTCCAGCAAAGGAAATGTTTTTTGTCTGTTTTTTGTTTTTCATACAGACCCCAGCATCAGCAACATTTTACCCCTTGTGACCCCACCTCATTGTTCTTTGATGTAATGTTTTCCTGACTGACCTGTTTGGACACCATTCACACCTTTGATTGCTGTGATTATCTCTCTGCCGAGGTGTGATAAATGGCAGTTAGAAAGATTACCTGTAATCATCTGGCATTATTCTCTGACTAAATAATCTGTGTCTATAGGCATCTCTCCACTTCACCTGACGAAGGAGCAGCGCTCCGAAAGCTTGTGATTTCAAATAAAAATGTTGGACTATAACCTGGTGTTGTGTGACTTCTTACATTTGTCCCTTTTGTATGGTAGCCAAGATGCACTTTGCAGCTGGAGCTAAAGGCAGCTTTATATTACACACCGTTTCAGGTGTTAACACAAAAGCAACTGCAGATGTACCAGTTTGTATCTGCACAGTTGTTTGACAGTCGTAAATGCAATTTTCATTTCTGGAAGCCAAACCTTCACTATTAGCTGGTGAAGGTCAGCACAAGGTAACAATGTGAAAACTGCATCATCGGCCAGTATGAACTCTCAGACAACCCGCGACCAGAAGGAACTCACAGCACACGCCACCAGTGGCAGCCATTCACACTTAACGACATGGCACTGTTGTTTCCTTAGGAGCAGTCAAGCATTACCTCTTGAGGTGGCTCTCCATCCCTCCGATGACCGCACCCCTGCCTCATTTACATTACACCAAAGTCAGCCTTAATGGCCCTCCCACCCCCCCCACCGCACCCCCCCCCCCCCACACAACCAGCAAATGTAGTATTTCATATTTCTCTGCACTGAACTGCACCTCTTACCTATCCATTAACCAATATATGTCTTGTTGCAATCTCCTGCATTCTTCCTCACAGTTTGCTATGCTTCCTAATTTATGATCATTAGTAACCTTCAAAATCATTCAATATGTGCTCTTGGCCAAGTCTTCTACCCATATCCCACCAATCCGCAAGACATCTATTTACTGTTTGTTTCTTTCCCCTAGCCAGCTCTCTATCCATGTGGCTACATTCCTTTTAATGTATTTTGCTTTAAATTTCAGAACAAGCATCATATGTGGCACCTTCTCAAATGTATTCTGAAAGTCCACGTATCTGTACACTTTGGGGTTGTTTATACTCCAGGATGGAAATGCGGCCTAGCGAGCGGCCGGCCCACCCAGGAGCAGTAGCAGGGAGGTTCAGCCAATTTTAATGGCTGGCCCACATGAGAATGCTCCTTGCCGACTTCCCAACCCAAATGGCCGGGAGTCAGCAGGAAGTGGCTGCCCAGCCGCTAAAATCAGGTGACTTGGAGGCCACCTCCGGGAACCCACAGGAACGATCCCCAACACAAGGTAAGTGGATCAGAGGGCACGGCAGGAGAATCACAGTCAAGGGAAGGGGGTAAGCCAGGGGAAGGAGAGGCCCAAGATCTCCTTGAGTGACCCAGAGAATCAGTGTCCTGCTTCACCTGGCCCACAAGGAAGCTTCAAATAAATTTAGAAAACCTACCTTACTGGGCCTCTTTGGGCCACTTTTAGCCCTCAATAATGCCATCGGAGTTCGATCTGCATATTTAAAGAAGAACCCCACTGGCTTCTGGCATGTGTCTTTAGTGCCTACAATTAAAATATGCAATCGGCCAGATTAGGGCGGGAGCAGAATGGTTAAGTCCCTCGCTCTATTTCACTGTCCCCCTATCTGGTCATAAAATTTATGTTTATGAGTCGGACCCTGTGTCCCCTTGTCCAACTCTCCCAACCTGGTTTAAATAATTTTCCAGATTTAACTTTTCTATACCATTAATTACCTTGTCTACCTCTATAAAATCACCTCAGTTCCTTCCTTTCAACATGAAAGCCTAATTTTCTGCACTCTTTCCTCATATCTCAGACCTCTGACTCTAGGGATCAGCCTTGTCATAGAGTCAGTAGAGTCATAACGGCACAGAAGGAGACTATTCGGCCCCCCGAGTCTGTGCCGGCTCTCTATGGAGCAATCCAGTCAGCCCCATTCCCCCGCTCTATCCCCATAGCCCTGCAAGTTTATTTCCCTCAAGTGCCTATCCAGTCTCCCCTTGAAAACATTCAGGCCTAGAAATTAGGTATGGCCCCGCCAGCTCAGTTGCGCCCAAAAGTTTGCGCAGCGCCCGGAGCCCGTTGCGCCCGCCAGAAATTTACTTTTAGCGCCCCAAGTCGGAACCGGGCGCTGTTCCAGGGTGTGCCAGCCTCCGCTTGGGGAGCTGAAAGTGAATTTCAGTGCTCCAGCTGCCGCTGCGCCACCCGATGCGGTGCGGCAGGCTGGGGTACTGCAGGCCTCCTCCTTCTCTTAAGGAGGAGCTGCCTGCAGCCGTGAGATCGCCGCTGGATTCTGCCGGCAAATGAGCCCGGCACCACGGAGAAGTGCCGGGCTCGCGGGAATCAGCCACCAATGCCGCGGGGGGGGTGGTGTAGGAGGCCGGGGAGGGAGGTGCGGGCAGGCGGCCGCCGAAAAAGCGGCCGGCCGCACCTCCACCTTTATGCGCCCCACTAACGCTGCATGAAGGCCGTGTTTCACGAACGTTGTTTGCAGCCGCTGCGGAAGAGGCGGCCGCAACTGAATATGGGCGTCGGGCCGGCATCGGGGCGGAACCGGGGCGCTGCGCACACCGATGACGTCATCGGTGCCGGCGCAGCGCTACCGGCTACCGCCGCCATTAACGCTGCACTCAATTTCCGTGCTACCAACCCCGCCGGCGCAGAAGACCTCTTTAGGCGCTAAGTGGGCGCAAGGCCCACTGAATTTCTAGGCCTCAGTGTCTCCGTTTACACCACTTACGTCAGCAGCGAGTTCCAGATCCTCACCACTCGCTGCGTAAAAAAGTTTTTCCTCACATCCCCCCTGTATCTCTTGTCCAAAACCTTAAATCTGTGTCCCCTAGTCCTTGTACCATCAACTAGTGGGAACAGCCTTTCCCCATCTAGCCTATCCAAACCCGTCATAATCTTGTACACCTCTGTCAAATCACCCCTCTTCTCTACACTGCATCCAGTATTCAAAATGTGGTCTTACCAAAGCACTATGCAATTTGGTTACAACTTCATCTGACTTGTATTATACGGCTTTGACTACATTGTTCAATATTCTACTGGCTTTGTTGGTTACTGCTTTATATAGGTATAGCGTACAAAAGCAAAACAGTTATGATGAACCTTTATAAAACACTGGTTCGGCCTCAACTGGGGAACGGTAGCATAGTGGTAATGCCACTGAGCTAATAGTCCAGAAGCCAGGACTAATGATCCAGAGATGTGAGCTGCCACCACGGCAGCTCGGGAATTTAAATTCAGTTAATTAAATAAATCTGGAATTTAAAAAAAAGCTAGTATCAGTAATGGTAATGATGAAACTAGCGGATTGTCGTAAAAACCCATCTGGGAAAGCTGCCATCCTTAACTGGTCTGGCCTATAAGTGACTCCAGACCCACGGCAATGTGGTTGACTCTTACCTGCCCTCTGAAATGGCCTATCAAGCCACTCTGTTGTAACAAACCGCTACGAATGAAACCGGACGGACCACCCGGCATCGACTTCGGCACCAGCAATGGCACACCCAGCCCAGTCAACCTTGCAAAGTTCTCCTCACCAACATCTGGGGACTTGTGCCAAAATTGGGAGAGCTGTCCCACAGACTAGTCAAGCAACAGCCTGATATAGTCATACTCACAGAATCATACCTTTCAGCCAATGTCCCAAACTCCTCCATCGCCATCCCTGGGTATGTCCTGTCCCACGGGCAGGACAGACCCACCAGGGGTGGCGGCACAGTGGTATACAGTCAGGAAGGAGTGGCCCTGGGAGCCCTCAACATTGACTCCGGTCCCCATGAAGTCTCATGGCTTCAGGTCAAGCATGGGCAAGGAAACCTCCTGCTGATTACCACCTGCCGCCCTCCTCCATGTTAAACACCACTTGGAAGAAGAACTGAGAGTAGCAAGGGCACAGAATGTACTCTAGGTGGGGGACTGATTCATCAGCTGAGGGAGCTGGCCGAGTCCTGAAGGACATAACTGCCAGTCTGGGCCTGCAACAAGTGGTGAGAGAACCAACACGAGGGAAAAACCTACTTGACCTCGTCCTCACCAATCTACCTGTCGCAGTGACTGCCCCCAACATCAAGGCAGTATTTGACCGAGTGTGGCTTCAAGGAGCCCTAGTAAAACTGAAGTCAATGGGAATCGGGGGGAAAACTCTCCACTGGCTGGATTCATACCTAGCACAGAGGAAGATGGTTGTGGTGGTTGAAGACCGATCATCACAGACCCAGGACATCACTGCAGGAGTTCCTCAGGACAGTGTCCTAGGCCCAACCATCTTCAGTTGCTTATTCAAAATCTTTCCCTCCAACATAAGGTCAGAAATGGGGATGTTCGCTGATGACTGCACAGTGTTCAGTGCCATTCACAACTCCTCAGATAATGAGGCAACAAGACCTGGATGACGTTCAGGTTTAGGCTGATAAGTGGCAGGTAATATTCGCGCCACAGAAGTGCCAGGCAATGACTATCTCCAACAAGCGAGAGTCTAACCACCACCGCTTGACATTCAACAGCATTACCATCACCGAATCCCCCACCATCAACATCCTGGGGGTCACCATTGACCAGAAACTTAACTGGACCAGCCACATAAATGCTGTGGCAACAAGAGCAGTTCGGAGGCTAGGTATTCTGCGGCGAGTGTCTCACCTCCTGACTCCCCAAAGCTTTTCCGCCATCTACAAGGCACAAGTAAGGAGTGTGATGGAATACTCTCCACTTGCCTGGATGAGTGCAGCTCCAACAACACCCAAGAAGCTCAACACCATCCAGGACAAAGCAGCCCGCTTGATTGGCACCCAATCCACCACCTTAAATATTCACTCCCTCCACCACCAGCGTACCATGGCTGCAGTGTGTACCATCTACAAGATGCACTGCAGCAACTCGCCAAGGCTTCTTCGGCAATACCTCCCAAACCCACAACCTCTTCCACCTAGAAGGACAAGGGCATCAGGTGCACGGGAAAACCACCACCTCCAAGTTCCCATCCAAGTCACACGCCATCCTGAATGGCAAATATATCAGCATTAATTCATCATTGCTGTGTCAAACTCCTGGAACTCTCTACCTAATAGCAGTGTGGGAGTACCTTCACCACCCGGACTGTAGCAGTTAAAGAAGGCAGCTCACCTCTGATGTAAGAAAACTACTAAGCACTTGGTTTGAGTATAAAACAAGAATTTAATCAACTATTTCACAACCATGAGCTCTAGTTACATCACTAGTTCCTGGTTACAAAAACGTCCTGAGCAAGCTGGGCCCACACCCGAGTATTTATACTTTCCTTGGATGGCGCTACCAGCTGGCTGCCCAGTGTTATCTCATGAGTCATTTCTACATGAATGGTAAGATTTATGACATTCTTCCCACCTGAAAGGTTCGGAAGTCCGACGACTTCCTTCTAGCAGATATAACGGACCATGAAGAGCCGCAGTCATTTCGATTTCTGTTTGTGGCCGGAAGGCACGTCTCCTCGGACCGTGTCTTGGTCCCTGCATCGCTTGGTTTGTACAGGTAGGTTGACAGGGCCCGTGTCGCCTTGATCGATCTGAGGGGGACTGGGGAGATCGTGACTTCGGGTGCGGGTCCCCACAGGCGCAGAGCTGGCATCATCTTGCTTGGTAGCTGGTGATTGTCCGGCGTCCTGGCTTCGGGTGGCCATCCCGTGGGGAGCGCTCTGCTCCCCGAGTTGATTCGGCAGAGTAGCCGGCAGATCCCTTGATGTCCCGGGTAGGGCATTATCCTCAAAGAGCGCAGAGTATCGGCATCATTAATATGGATCCCTCTATCGGTGGGGTCCGTGGGACCGGTTGGACAGGGAGCCAGATCTCGGAGTGAAACGGTGGACTCCTGGCCATCAGGGTACCGCACTTGCGCGTATGTGGGATTAACGTCTGTTAGTTCCACCTCGTCAACAAGGGGATCATTCTTGGAAGATTGAATGAATCTTCAGAACATCACGGGGCCGGGAGCTGCCAACCATGATGGTAGGGACGTCCCATGAGTGGAGCGATGCTGGAACCCAAAGAATCGTTCGTGAGGAGTAACGTTGGTGGACGTAGAAAGAAGAGACCTGATGGAATGCAACACGTCAGGGAGCACAGTTTCCCACTGCTGGTCTGATAGGTTGCGTGACCTCAGTGCAAGATGAACAGCGTTCCAAATGATAGCGTTGTATCTCTCAACCTGTCCGTTACCGATGGGATGATGATACAGTGTCATTTTACTTGTGGCAATTCCCCGTTGGGAAAGATAACTTTTGAGTTCGCTTGACATGAAGGAGGGACCCTGATCAGAGTGAATGAAATTGGCCGTACCGCAATGGGAAAAGACCTGCTCGAGGCATTTGATCACTGTGGAAGTAAGCATATTGGGACAGGGGAAAGCAAAGGGAAAGTGTGAATATTCGTCCACCATAGTAAGGAAGTAGGTGTTTCGCGTTGAGGAAGGCAATGGCCCTTTAAAGTCAATGCTGAGTCGCTGCATAGGCTGTATAGCGTGTATGAGCGAGCCATCCGACGGATGGAAGAATTGCGGTTTTAATTCCGCGCAAATTCTACAAGTGGAACATATTCTTTTCACGTCTTCCGTAGAAAATGGGAGATTTTTAGGTGGCACAAAGTGCAACATACGGGTAACGCCAGGATGGCACAAGTCAGTATGAAGATCCGCAAGAGTCAAAGTTGACATAGAAGAGCAGAACGCACGCATGAGGGTATCCGGGGCCACATTCTCTTTGCCGGGTCAATAATGTATGGTGTAGCCAAAGGTGGCCAATTCCATCCTCCAGAGCTGTATTTTGTTATTCTTGATCTTCGTGCGTTTCCGGTTATCCAGTATAAAGGCCACGGAGCGCTGATTGGTTATAAGCGTGAAATGGCAACGAGCGAGAAAATGACTCCATTTACGTACTGCTTTGATGATGGCCATAGCCTCCTTCTCGACAGGAGGATAATGGAGCTCGCTACCCTGCAAAGTTCTGGACAGAAATGCAACGGGTCGACCACCTTGATTCAAGGTAGCAGATATCGCCACATCCGATGCATCACACTCGACCACGAAAGGGAGATTTTCATTGATGGAATGAAGCGTGGCTTTTTCCAGTTGTCGTTTGAGGAGGTTGAAAGCTGAAATAGCCGTTGCCTCCAACGGAAATGACTTCGCGTGAAGCAGGGGCTGGATCTTGTCGGAAAAGTCGGGTATCCACTTCGCATAATAGACGAACATGCCGAGTGCCCGACGGAGAGCCAAGATTCGTAGGGGGAGGGAGCTCCTGAAGCGGACAAAGTCGCTCCGGATCCGGTTTGATGACACCATTGCCCACCCAGTAGCCAAGGATGTTGACTGATGGTACTGATTTCACAGATTTGGACTCATTTAAGGTTAAGTTGCGACGACGGAGAACGTCAAAAAATTTCTGGAGGTTGGCATCATGCTCCTTCTGGTCATGACCAGCAATGGTGATATTATCCAAATATAGAAAAGTGTCTCTTAAGTTCTTCTGTTTGACTAGGTTATCCATTGCCCATTGAAAGACAGCCACCCCATTGGTGACCCCAAATGGAAGGCGACAAAACTGGTAAAGCCGACCATTGGCCTCAAAGGCCGTATACTTTTTGTCAGAGTCTTTTAACGGTACTTGATGGTACGCGCTCTTTAAGTCAAAAGTTGAAAATACCTTGTAGTTGGCAAGGTTATTGACCACGTCATCGATGCGTGGTAGTGGGTAGGCATCCAGGTTGGTATACTGATTAATAGTTTGCGAGTAATCGATGCAAAGATGTTTCTTGTGTTGCTTCAGAGGATTTTTAACAACGACGACTTGAGCCTGCCAGGGAGATGAACATGGCTCAATGATACCGTCAACTAGAAGGTGAGAGATCTCTGCCTCGATAAAGGATAGATCATCTTGGCTGAAATGTCGTGATTTAGTGGCTATGGGCTTACATTGGGGGGAAAGATTGGCAAACAAGGAGGGCTCGTCGAGTGAAGCCGCCGAAAGCGCACAAAACAGTACTTTGGAAATAGTAAGCTCTGGCTTTGACCCTCCAAACTCGAAAGTGAGTCTTTTGTGTTGTTTCTGGAAATCCTGTCCCAGGAGCACATCACTGCATAGGTTTTTGAGCACCCCGAGCCGGGTGGAGAAATAAGTGCGGCCATTGAGAATAAGGTCGACAAGACAAAAGTCAGAAGAGTTAGTGCTCAGTGTCGTCAGAGCCATTGCAATTTCCCTGTCCGAGGAGTAAATACGTAGTTTTAACTTACTGACAGCCCGCTCACTAATGAAGCTGTCAGAGCTGCATGAGTCAATTAGTGCACTCAAAATGTGTCCATTTACCGAAACCTTCATGGCTACATGGGACAGACTTTGGGGGAAAAACAGCTGTGATGGGAGGAGGAGCAGTTTTACCCTTGACAGCTGTAACCTTAGTAGTCGTTCTTGGGGGAGGAGCAGTTTTATAGATAGCAGCTGTAACCTTAGTAGTGGCTCTTGGGGGAGGAGCAGTTTTATAGATAGTAGCTGCAAAACTAACAGGAGCTCTCAACCGGTATACCTTAGAAAAGTGGCCTTTCTTACTAACAGAGGCTCTTGACTGGCATACCTTAGAAAAGTGACCTTTCTTACTGCAATGATTGCAGGTTGTGTTACGAGCAGGACAAAATATCCTATAGTGGAATGCACCTCCACAGAAGAAACACTTCCTTCCAGATTGCCAAGATGCCGCTAGGGCAGGTTCGCCATCAGTGAAGGCTTCTAGGGTAGGGTTGTCATCAGCTAGGTTAGAGTCATCATCAGTGAGGGCTTCTGCCCGAGGTCTATTGAAGGAGTCACTAAAAGTGATAGCAGCAGCCCATGCACGTGGTAAAAGATAGGTATCTGCATTCCTCTTTGCTAAGTCCAGAGAACATGCCTGGTCATAGGCAGCCTGTAACTCAAGGGTTTTATTCTCCAACAGACGCTGGCGTATGAAGGGAGACACAATCCCATTAATAAAGGAATCACGAATTAACTCCTCCTGGTACTGCTCAGCTGTGACAGCTTTAAGATTACAATCCTTGCTGAGCCTGCGAAGCTTTTGAAGGAATTCATCAAGTGATTCCCCAGGTTGTTGTCGAGTTGTGGCCAGTAGATGCCGAGCAAAAATTTCATTTGGGGCCTTAACATATAGTCGCTGTAATATTAGGATGGCGGAGTCATAGTCTACACAGTCTTCGATACAGTCAAACACATGAGGAGATACATAATTGGCAAGTATCTCTAATTTATCAGGAACATTTTCACCACACACCCTGAGGAAGTTGCTGAAGGTACGATACCAGTGTTTCCATACCTTAGCAGTTGTAGGTGAATTCGGGTCCAGGTCAAGACGGGCGGGTCTGAGTAGTTTGTCCATGATGGATTGATTACTACGTCGGAGTTCCCTTCTACAGTTGAAGTCGTAGCTGGCTGTTCCCGAAATCACTCAGAGTGTGGAGCCGATACACAGTTGATTAAATTGACGTAAGAAAACTACTAAGCACTTGGTTTGAGTATAAAACAAGGCTTTAATCAACTGTTTCACAACCATGAGCTCTAGTTACACCACTAGTTCCTGGTTACAAAAACGTCCTGAGCAAGCTGGGCCCACGCCCAAGCATTTATACTTTCCTTGGACGGCGCCACCAGCTGGCCGCCCAGTGTAATCTCATGAGTCATTTCTACATGAATGGTAAGATTCATGACAACCGCCACCTTCTCAAGGGCAATTAGGGATGGGCAATAAATGCTGGCCTTGCCAGCGATGCTCACATCCCACGAATGAATATATTTTAAAAAACTAATTAGCCATTTGTTCAACAGAGAACTGTTGATGTGCCCAAACACACATGTTCAGAGCTCCTTTGTAGCTGAACTTACTATGATTAGGTCTACCCTAGAATTTAGCGTTAGAACCACTAATGTTTCTAATTACATCAATAACTTGTATTTAGAAATTCAATCGAAATTGATTAAATTTGCAGATGATACCAAACTAGGAGGAGCAGTGGAATTGGATCAGGATCTGGCACTTGAGTTATACTGCTTCTTTTGCATTGATGTAGATCCAAAACTGCTTCAATCAATGCAAAAATGACAGTATACCTCCAACCTAGTTTATGTTCTAGTCAGCTTTAACTTTATTATAGCAATCTATGGGCTCTATAAAGGGCACTTCTGTTATTTGGAGTACCCACTGTTACAATCCACTGCTGTCTGTATCCAGTATAAGGATTTATACTAAGACGCTGTCTTTCCATATATGAAAACCTAGGTTACCTCATTCAGTTCAACAGTTATTCTCATTTTCATCAAACTTGTAAAATTACTTCCCTTTATCAGATCTTTTTTTTTAAAAATTGCTGAGCTGGAGCTCAGCATGTCCTTTCTGGGAATACTAACTAGTTACTGCAATAGCTCGAAAACCATGGCCCCGATATTTACTCCAAGACACGTTGGGAGCTGGTGGTGGGGTTGGGGTGGGGAAGGGGTTCTGCGACCGGGTGGAAAATCCAGAAGTAAGTTCAGCACATCTTTCTGTGTCTTTTTAACAAAGCCACCTCATAATCATTTGACTTCCGGGTTTGCTGTCCAATCCGCGGCAGCGGGCATGATGAGGACCCACATGACGCAATCTCAACTCCAGTATTTAAAGGGCCAATCCGAAGATGCAGTTTGGAGGAGTGGAGAGGTTTGGAACAGAGACAGTAATGAGGACGCTCAAAGGCTGCACCCCGCCTTAAATGATGCCCCCCTTGATGTGCTGCTGGGGGCAGTGAGGAGTCAGAGATAGGTACTATTCCCCACTAATGGGAGGAAGAAACCTGCTGCTGCCACAAAGAAGGCGTGTCTGGAGGTGGCCCAGGAGGTCAGCAGCAGGAGCATTGTGCCATGCTCATGGACTTAGTGCAGAAAGCGCTTTAATGATCTAACCAGATCAGGAAAGGTGTGCACAGTTGCACATTCACCTACATCCTATAGTGCGCATCACCCCAATCCCTCACTCTGTCTTCTCAAGCCTACTCCATCACATCATTCCTCACACCCACTAAGCTTGCATGCCCACCCATCCTTCCCTTTCCATGCACTCCCTCACATCCCCATCTATCCAGCCACCACTCCCACTCACCCTCATCCTTATGCAATTTCATGCCTCTCGCTCATAGTCACCTTTACCAAATGCACTGCATCCATCAGGTGAACACATGCATTACACTTACTCATAGGTCAGTTCTTTCCCCTGTTGCAGGAGAAGAGAACACAGAACACCAGGGACAGAGAGAGAACTGGAGGTGGCCCTCCACACATTTTGCAACTTACAAGCACAGAGGAAGAGGCGCTGGAAGTCAATTGCATTAAACGTCCCTGGCTGTCGGAGATGAGGAGACGGGGACCTCCAACTACCTGGTGACACAATTATATATTTGCGACCCACATGTCATATGACACTCAATCATGTTGACTTGTAATGATAACTTGCAACATATTCTTTTCTTGCCAGGACTAATTCACGTCTTTTATGTCCGACAGGGCTTTCCCGTGTGCAGCAGAAGTTGGTGGAGGTCACCGACGATGGTTCCTCAGAGGAGCTGAGTGCAACCTAACTGAACCTTGATTTAATTAGGGCATCCCTGTCATTCCAAACAGTAATGTGCGCAGCTGGGGGTACATTTCACTCATCACCTTTCTCCTCATCATCTTACTAGAGCGCAGTTTGTCACGGAGTGCAGCACGGAACAGAGTGTTAAACTGCGAGTTTGGTGAGTGAGGGAGTGAATTCTAAAGGTTAATCTATTTTTTTAAATAAAATCTAGTCTTGTGTGCTTGCAATTAGCATTTAAATTTACTGTTTCAAGTTTTAAGTTTATTCCATGCTTGGGCAGGGCTAAATAAGCTCTGTGCTGGAGTGCAGGTGAGAGTAATTAATTGATTAACTGGTCTAATCTGGTTCTGTAACTGCCAGAGAGCTCACTTATTTAAATTTCAGCAGTATAAATAAGGGAGGCTAGAGTGCAGTTTGTCACGCAGTGCAGCTCTGAACAAAGTGTTAAGCTGCAAAGTGAGTGAGTGAGTGAGTGAGTGAGTGAGTGCGGGGAGGGAGGTAGGGAGGTGTTCCTTTCTTTTTCTATCTTTGTCAGCTTCCAGGAGAGCAAGAGCTAAAAAGCTGCACAAGAGGGGACAGAGAACCAGCGGGAGTTCAGCTCTGTGACACCCTCCAACCGCATCTGGAGAAAAATAAAAGTGCGGTTAAACAGAGTGCTGCGAGTTGGGAATTGGTTCTTACTTTACACCAAGGAAAGAGTCTGAGAGCGGGAGCAGTCAAACAACAATTACTGCAAAACCACTAAAGTGACATCATAACCAGGGAAGGAGCTGATTGGTAAGTAGGACCTGGTGAGTATTTCTACAGTCCAGTCGTTAAAGTAAAAGTAAGGTCTCTAGTGTAGAGTAAGCAGTGTTTAAAGGGAAGTAGGTCCCTAGCGTATTTAATATTCTTTAATTTAAAGGAAGTAAAGGGAGTAAATTAAGGGTAGGACAAGGCAGGGCAGCTTGGTGTGCTCCTCCTGTGCTATGTGGGAAGTCAGGGACACTTTCGGTGTCCAGGGTGAACACATGTGCAGGAAGTATCTCCAGCTGCAGCTACTCAAACGGTGTCTCGGAGCTGGAGCTGCGGCTGGAGTCACTGTGGAGCATTCGCGAAGCTGAGATCTTCATGGATAGCACGTTTAATGAGGTGGTCACATCGCAGGTAAAGAGTGCACAGGCAGACAGGAAATGGGGGACCGCCAGACAGAGTAAAAGAACTCAGAAGGTAGTGCAGGAGTCCCCTGGGTCCATCTCCCTCTCCAACAGATTTTCTATTTTGGATACTGCTGGGGGAGATGGTTTCTCAGGGGAATGCAGCAAGAGCCAAGTCCGTGACGCTACAAGTGGCTCAGCTGCACAGGAGGGGAGGAAAAAGAGTGGGAGAGCAATAGTGATAGGGGATTCTATCGTAAGGGGAACAGATAGATGTTTCTGTGGCCACAGACGTGACTCCAGGATGGTATGTTGCCTCCCTGGTGCCAGGGTCAAGGATGTCACTGAACTGCTGCAGGGCATTCTGAAGGGGAAGGGCAAACAGTCGTGGTTCACATTGGTACCAACGACATAGGTAGAAAGAGGGATGAGGTCCTGCAACAAGAATTTAGGGAGCTTGGTAACAGATTAAAAAGCAGGACCTCAAAGGTTGTAATCTCTGGATTACTCCCGGTGCTACGTGCTAGTGAGTATAGGAATAGGAGGATAGAGCAGATGAATGCGTGGCTAAAGAGTTGATGCAGGAGGGAGGGCTTTAGTTTCCTGGAACACTGGGTCTGCTTCTGGGGAAGGTGGGACCTGTATAAGTCGGACAGGTTGCACCTGAACCAGAGCGGGACCAACATCCTTGCGGGGAGGTTTGCTAGTACTGTTGGGGGGGGGGGGGGGTAAACTAACTTGGCGGGGGATGGGATACAGAGTGGAGCTATAGTAAGGGGTGATGCACAGCCAAATATAGAGGAAAAAACAAGTTAGCCTGGAAGGTAGAGCAAATATGTAATGGCACAAGGGAGTGTGGCAAGGCTGGATGGCATTTATTTTAATGCAAGGAGTCTTGCGAGTAAGGCAGATGAATTGAAGGTGTTGATGAACACATGGGAATATGATATTGTTGCTATCACAGAAACATGGTTGAGGGAGAGGCAGGACTGGCAGCTCAATATTCCGGGGTATAGAATCTTCAGGCGATACAGAGGGGTGTAAAATTGTCGCAATATTAATCAAGGAGTCAATTACTGCTGTAAGGAGGGATGATATCTTAGCAGGTTCCTCTAATGAGGCCTTATTGGTAGAACTTAAAAACAAAAAAGGGGCAAGCACTTTGCTGGGAGTGTACTATAGGCCCCCAAACAGTCAGGCGGAGATAGAGGAACAGATATGTAGGCAAATCTCAGAAGTGTAGAAATAATAGGGTAATAATAATAGTAGGGGATTTCAACTTCCCCAATATTAACTGGGATAGTCAGTGTGAAAGGCTTAGAGGGTGCGGAATTCTTAAAGTGCATCCAGGAGAGCTTCTTGAGCCAGCATGTAGAAAGTCCTACAAGAGAGGGGGCAGTACTGGACCTAAATCTAGGGAATGTAGCCGGGCAAGTGGTAGATGTGTCAGTAGGAGAACATTTTGGTGACAGTGACCATAATTCGGTGAGATTTAAGGTTCTCATGGAAAAGGACAAAGATGGACCGGAAATAAAGGTTCTAAATTGGGGGAAGGCCAATTTTAATATGATAAGGCAGGATCTGGCCAAAGTGGACTGGGATCAGCTACTTGTAGGAAAATCCAAATAAGAGCACTGGGAGTCATTCAGAAAGGAAATAGAGAGTACAATGGCAAAATGTTCCCGTAAAGGTCAAGGGTGAGACCAACAAGCCCAGGGAACCCTGGATTTCAAGGGATATACAAGAATGGATTAGGGAAAAAAAGGGAGGCTTTTGGCAGATGCAAAGGACTAAAAACAGTGGAAGCCCTAGAGGAGTGCAGGGGGGTACTTAAAAAAGAAATTAGGAGAACGAAGAGGGGGCATGAAAAAACACTGGCAGGCAAATAAAGGAAAATCCCAAGGTGTTTTATAAATATATTAAAGGCAAGAGGATAACCAGGGAAAGAGTAGGATCCATTAGGGACCAAAGTGGCAATCTGTGTGTAGAGACAGAAAATGTAGGTGAGGTTTTAAATGAATATTTTGCATCTGTGTTCACTATGGAGAAGGACGATGTAGGCATAGAAATCAGGCAGGGGTTTGTGATATACTTGAACAAATTAGTATTGAGAGGGAGGAGGTACTAGCAGTTTTAGCGGGCTTAAGAGTGGATAAATCCCCAGGCCCAGACGAGATGTATCCCAGGCTGCTGTGTGAGGCAAGGGAGGAGATTGCAGGTGCTCTGACACAAATTTTCAGAACCTCTCTGGCCACAGGGGAGGTGCCAGAGGACTGAAACAGCTAACGTAGTACCATTATTCAAGAAGGGTAGTAGGGACAAATCGGGGAATTACAGGCCAGCGAGCCTAACATCAGTGCTAAAATTATTGGGAAAAATTCTGAGGGACAGAATTAGTCTCCACTTGGGTTAATCAAGGATAGTCAGCATGGTTTTGTCAGGGGGAGATCATGTCTAACCAATTTGATTGAATTTTTCGAGGGGGTGACTAGGTGTGTGGATGAGGGTAGTGCAGTTGATGTATTCTACATGGACTTCAGTAAGGCTTTTGATAAAGTCCCGCATGGGAGACTGGTCAAGAAGGTAAGAGCCCATGGAATCCAGGGCAATTTGGCACATTGGATCCAAAATTGGTTTAGTGGCAAGAGGCAGAGGGTGATGGTCGAAGGTTGTTTTTGTGACTAGAAACCTGTGTCCAGTGGTGTACCGCAGGGATTGGTGCTGGGTCCTTTGCTGTTTGTAGTGTATATTAATGATTTAGATATGAATGTAGGAGGTATGATCAGTAAGTTCGCAGATGACACAAAATTGGTGGAGTGGTAAATAGCGAGGAGGGAAGCCTCAGGCTACAGGACAATATAGATGGGTTGATTAGATGGGCAGAACAGTGGCAAATGGAATTTAACCCTGAAAAGTGTGAGGTGATGCATTTTGGGAGGACTAACAAGGCAAGGGAATACACAATGAATGGTAGGACCGTAGGAAGGACAGAGGATCAGAGGGACCTTGGTGTGCATGTACAGGTAGATAAGGTGGTTAAAAAGCCATATGGGATACTTGCCTTCATCAGCCGAAGCATAGAACATAAGAGCAGGGAGGTTATGATGGAGCTGTACAAAACGCTAGTTAGGCCACAGCTGGAATACTGTGTGCAGTTCTGGTCACCACAATATAGGAGGGATGTGATTGCATTGGAGAGGGTGCAGAGGAGATTCAGCAGGATGTTACCTGGGCTGGAGCACTTCAGCTATGAAGAGAGACTGAACAGGCTGGGGTTGTTTTCCTTAGAGCAGGGAAGGCTGAGGGGGGACCTGATTGAGGTGTACAAAATTATGAGGGGCATAGATAGGGTAGATAGAAAAGAACTTTTCCCCTTAGTAAAGGTCAATAACCAGGGGGCATAGTTTCAAGGTAAGGGACAGGAGGTTTAGAGGGGATTTGAGGAAAAACTTTTTCACCCAGAGGGTGGTTGGAATCTGGAACTCACTGCCTGAAAGGGTGGTAGAGACAGGAACCCTCAACATTCAAGAAGCATTTAGATGAGCACTTGAAATGCCATAGCATACAAGGCTATGGACCAAGTGCTGGAAAATGGGATTAGAATAGACAGGGCTTGATGGCCGGCGCGGACATGGTGGGCCGAAGGGCCTCTTTCTGTGCTGTATGACTCTATGACTATTGCTCCTCCTCTTTCCCCTCTGAATCATCCTCAGTGGATCTAAGCTCTTCGCCCTGTTCCACCTGCAGGTCCAAACCTTGCTACTGTGCAATGCTGTGCAGAGCGCAGCACACTACGACCATTCTTGCGACCCTGGCTGGTATGTACTGAAGAGCACCTCCAGATATGTCTAGGCACCTGAAGTCCAACTTCAGCTTGCCGATGGCTTGTTTGATCACACATCTGGTGGCCATATGGGATTCATTGTAGCGTTGTTGGGCTTCATTGGTCGGGTTTCTGACAGGTGTCATCAGCCAAGTTTGAAGTGGGTATCCCTTTTCTCACACCTTAAGTCTGCTTGCAGGTCCAAAGATGTCAGGGAGCTTGGACTGCTGCAGGACGAATCCATCATGGCAGCTCCCCAGGAATCTAGCACACACCTGCAGAAATGTCTTTTTGTGGCTGCACATTGATGGAGTGGAAGCCCTTGCGGTTGACGAGTACTCTTGGGTGATCTGGGGGTACCTGGATTGCCATGTGTGTACAGTCGCTGACGCCCTCCACCTATGGGAAGCCTGTCAGAGCCGCAAACCCAAACGCCTGCTCTTTCTGACTAGCATCATTGCATGCGAATTTGACATAATTGCCCGACCCTGGCAAACAATCCATCAGTCACCTGTCATGCATTTGGGGGCCGTCAACTGGGAGCTCTTGATATGTCTGTGACAGAGCCCTGGAAGGATCCGGAGGCAAAAAAGTTGAGGACAGTGGTGATTTTGACAGCCACTGGTAACGCGTGGCCACCAGGTCCCGCAGCGAGATGGTCTTCTTCTAGGAGGCTGCAGATGTCTGCCACCACCTGATGCGATAACCTGAGGCTCCTGAGAGACTGCTGTTCAGACATGTCAAGGAAACTCAGTCTCTGCCTGTACACCGTGTGACATGGGTAGAGCCTCCTCTCTGCTGCTCCCCTCTCTGCTGCTCCCCTCTCTGCTGCTCCCCTCTCTGCTGTCCAGCTACAGGTCTCTGAACAGCAGGCTGGTGCTGGTACTGCTGATGGTCATATTGATCCTTGTCCGAGGTCCAATCTAAGGCAGCCTTAGCACCACCCATCCTGATGCGATTGAGCAAACCTCTAAAGTGTAGAAAGTAACCTCTCAGCAAAAAGTTGTGTGAACAAACCCTTTCCCACGAGAAGGTAAGAAAGCAGCTGTGAGTACTGAGTATTTATTGCAGAATTTCCTTGAGTTTGTTTCAGCCCCCTCAACTGCCGCTGTGCTCTCACTGGCGACTTTCAAGAAACCTATGAATGCACCGTTAAATTTGATAGTGAGTTGAAATATCTCTATAATTGAGCGATTAACATCTGTTAATTAGAGGGGGTTGCACACGAGCAGCTTAACGTGTTCGAGTTAAGCCCGGAGGTTGGCAGGTTGGAGCCAGCTTCCCGATGTGCTGACATTTTTGCCGGTGATAACCGCCCACCCGCACCCAAACACACGCATTCCTCCAGATTAGAATTCCCCTCCATGTCTCACTTTCATCAGACATCAATATTTTATGCTCTACACTGCTCATTGCATAGTTTTTTTTATTCATTCATGGAATGTGGGCGTCACTGGCAAGGCCGGCATTTTTTGCCCATCCCTAATTACCCTTGAGAAGGTGGTGGTGGTGAGCTCTGTATGCTTATATTTATTTTATTCTCATTTGTATAACACTTTTTATGCTACAGACAATATTGTTATTGTTGTACTTTGAGAGTTATATTTCCGTGAGCTTTGCCCAATGTTCCAGTCATTAAGCTCTAATAATGCTTTAACTTATCATTCCATGGCACTGTGTGTTTTTGCCATGATGAAAAGTGGATTTGAAAAGGAATATAAATCTAGGGAGAATACTTTGGCCTAGAAATTGGGTTCTGGTCTTGCCAGGGCTGTAGCGCCAGAAAGTTTGCGCCAGCGGTAATGCGGCAGCGCCCGACGAAAATTCGGGTGCGCCGGGCCCAGACGGCGGCGGGCGCTAAAACCCTCCTTTAGCGCCTCAAAACGGGCGTGAACTTGGGTTTCCCGGCGCTAATCCCCCACTGCGGCACCCGATGCGGTGCGGCAGGCGGGGGAACTGCAGGCCTCCTCCTCCTGTTAAGGAGGAGCTGCCTGCAGCCGACAACTGTCCGGCGGATTGACCCGACATCTGAGCCCGGCACCTCGGGGAAGTGCCGGGCTCGCATGAGACACTGATCAGGGCCGCGGGGGGGGAATGCAGGAGTCCGGGAAGGGAGGTGCGGGCAGGCGGCCGCCGGGAACGCGGCCGGCCGCCGCTCCACCTTTATGCGCCGGCGCACACTGGGGGAAGACTCTGTTGCCAGAGTCTTAGTTGCGCCTGCCACGGGCGAGGCGGGCGCAACTGAATTTCGGCTTGGGGCCGGGTTACCACGGCAACCGGGACGCTGCGCACACCAATGACGTCATCGGTGCCGGCGCAGCGCTACCGGTCTACCGCCGCGGAAGGGCCCCAGGCAATTTAGGAACCGGCGCCAATTGCAGCGCTAGGCCCTCTAGCGCCGCAAAATCGGTGCTAAGGGCACTGAATTTCTAGGCCTTTCTGTCCTAAGTACTTCCCCAGTGTCTGTGTGAAAAACTAAACTCACGAATATATTTTCCAAAAAAAGCCTTCAGATTTGTAGCCCATCATTTCGGGATTCCTTCCCTCTATTTTCCTTCCACTCTGCTGATGCCACGGGTGGGCAATAGCTGTCTGTGTTCTGGAGCAGCTCCATTCATTTAAACAGGGCTACAACGCAAATCAGCCTGGGAGCTGGTCCAAACCCCAGGAAAACACGCCACCAACTTAATACTGTTGTAAACAGTGAGTAGGGATGCCAGACTCCAAAGAACTGACTTGGAGGAGTTACTAATCTCAAGAATGTGAGAAAGCTGACTAATTAGCTGAGACACAGCAATTAACTCGGGCCATTTCAGCAACCATGTATTTTCAGCTCTGTATGCACCCTCACACTCTCAGCAACTCCTCTGAGTAAATATTCCTTTGATAACATCATCAAGATTCACTGTTTAAACAATATGAAATATAATTAGAAAGAGTAAAAGGGTAAAATTAATCACAGTTCTTTGTAACTCTCTTAAAAAGGCGTCATGTTGCTTGCATTCCCTTTCAAACTTCTGGAGGGCTCTTATCAAAGTGACAGGATTTTACTGTCTAGCTTCCAGTTGTGCATTTTTAATAAGGAACATGCATTATCGCCGGCAAGTGACAGCGGCAATCAATCCAGCAAGTTAATGTCAATGAAACAAAACCACAATAATAAACAAGCTGTGATTTTAGTTTCCATCCTCTTGCAGTACCTCATTGTGAATATAATCACTTGAACTTCCAGTGTAATTCAGACTCTAGGGTCTGGATTTTCCCTGCGGAGGCGGGATGGCAGCAGGAGAGCTGGTTGGCGGGTTCCGCTCCCGTCTGCAGCCGCTCTCTGAAAATGATTTTCCATAGATTGGCCTTGTTAAGCCCGGCCAATTAACAGGAAGCGGGTCTGATGACGTCATTTGATGACACGTCATCAGCCGGTTTCCTTAAAGGGACCACGGCCACATTGAGTTTGACAGTTGTGCTGTCAGTGTTCTGCAGCATTGAGGTGCTGCAAACACTGACAAGCACTGCACAGAGGTGCACGTTGTATTGATTTCTTTGTGGGTTCAATGACGAGACATTTATGAAAGAGAATGTCTTTTAATCTAAATCTTGTTCAACTCTTTTAACAGCATTTACAGGAGACATCATGCTAGTGATGCATCTAGAACGAAACTGAAACTAAACTAAACTGCCTTGCTTGTCTCTGTCACATGCCCTCTGCTGGTCAGGCACAAGCAATCAATACATGCAAACATGCTGGTAAGGCATCATAATCAAACAGGCAAATACCATCTCTATTTGCTGATATCATTACACACGTCTGCACCCAGACTCACGCATGACTCCCTCCATATGCTCATGGAGGGAGTCACAGCACACAGGGAGATTCTCTTCCCTTCCAAGGGTGGAAGAGACCTCCTCAGGACACTTACATAGCCTGGTTGCACATTGCACAGGAGGGCACAAGCAGCAATGTCGTCAGGAGGACCAGGCTGCTGTGGCGCAAACTTTCAATGATCTCAGTAGATCACAAAACGTTGCTGCAAAGCCACATTCAACCTCATCCTACTGTGCCACTCATCGCATCCCCATAGCTCTGCCTTCCATACCCTACTCCTGCACAGCCTTACGCACACCAACTTGCCTTACACCTCCACCCACCCCTCTCTATCTATATTACCACTTCCCCATCTCACTAGCCACCCCTCACATTCGCCCTCATCCTACTGCAAGCATACCAACTAATAACACACAAGGCTAGGCACTTGAGAGGTTTAGCCAATGTTCATGTGAAGTTTCTGTTAATGTGTTGTCAAACATTGAAATCTATATTTTCAACACTTCACCTTATTAGACAGATCTGTGTCTTTTAAGTGTCCTTTAAGATGCTCCTTAAAACCTACCTCTTTGACCAAGCTTTTGATCACCTGCCCTAATTTATCCTTATGTGGCTTGGTGTCAAATTTTTTGTCTTAAAATACACCTGTGCAGTGCCTTGGAACGTTTTACTATGTTAAAGGTGCTATATAAATACAAGCTGTTGTTATTGTTGTCTTAGTGAGTTCCAGTGAATGTTGAGACATAACTCCCCGCCCCACCCACCCCAGCTATTGTGATGAGTGTGAAAGGAATGGCTTGGACATTATAGGGATGCTTTATGGTGCTGGTGTGGGATGGTGTCAACCTGGCGCATCATGTGGTAGCCAAAGTGTACAGCGTCAAGTGAAGTAAATCTGGCCATGGTGATGCCATCGCTGGCCTCCCGGGCAGCAATGTTGTCAGGTGCTGATGCACTGTGTCCTGTGCAGCATCAGGTGACGGCGGAGAAGGTTGGTGATGTTGGTGTGTCTGGTGATGTTGGTGTTGGGGCTGATCGTGGAAGGATTCAGAGGAACAAGATGTGATTTTTTTCAAGGGCACCGATGTTGCTGCAATAGATGGCAGCTGCAGTTGAGATGACAGAAGCAATCTGTCAATGGTGAGAGAGGTTGTTCCAATGAGGTGCCATTGGATATACAGTTGGCTCTAAACACTTGCAAGTTAAAGTAATCTCTATGTCTTACAAATGCAGTAACCAACAGTTTCTGAGGTCTGAAACTGAACAGCTGCAACATGGAATCCTTTATACCACTTCTGCTGCTGTCAGGTTATCAGATAAATCAGAGCAGGTTCAACTCATGCCAGGGTGAGCTGGCGTGTTCCCCAAGCAGCGGGTAACCCATGGGGGAGCACGTAAAATTACAAGGTAGGCTCAAAATAGCATTAAATTGGCTGTTAACAAGCCATTTAATGATCTAAATTGTCTCCCCCACCGCTTGGTGTCACAGACAGACCGACACCTGGGAAACTCGCGTGGAGGCTATTTTGCTATTTTGATAGTGGAACCGCCTCCAAACCCACACTCTGAGCACCGGCAAAATCCAGCCCTACGGGGGTGAAATACTTGAGTAGAATAAAACGGGCAATAGCGAATCGGTAGCCCATTTTACACTCTGTCTGAATATTCATTTCGTTTGACTTCAATGCTGATTGCTATTGCTTGGTTTGCACTACTGCCCAAGAGGAATTTCAGCTCCTAAGTTCATCCAAAAATTGTGAAAAGAGAAAAAACTAATTTGTCCTATCAAGCTTGTCCCATCCCACAGTCCATACATAGTCGACCATGTTACACATTCTACCCAATTTGTTTCATCAGCAGAGGGAGGTGAATAACGACAAGTAAAACTTGCAAAAAGATTAATCTCTATAAGCCCAAAATTAATCGAGCAAAGGTCCAACACAGCACAGAACCCGAGACATTTACGGCACATAAAGCCTGCTCTTTGCTAGAGTAATTCAAAATTAATCCTACTGCCCCCTTCTTTCCCCAGAGTCCTGTGTCTCCCTCTGCTCCAAATATGTATCCAATTTCTCTTAGAAAATGCAATGGCCACTGTTGCAACCTTCCCCTGTGGCAAAGCATTCCATACTCACACAACCCCGTATGTCAACATCTCCAACCTCCCTTTCCGCTCAAGTCCTTGAACGTGTTGTCATCCCCCAAATCCATGCCCATCTTTCCCACAACCACATGTTTGAACCCCTCCAATCAGGTTTCTGCCCCTGCCACAGTACTGAAACAGCCCTTATCAAAGTCACAAATGACATCCTGTGTGACTGTGGTAAACTAGCCTCGACATCCTCCTTCACCTGTCTGCAGCCTTTGACACGATTGACCACACCATCCTCCTCTAACGCCTCTCCTCCGTCATCCAGCTGGGTGGGATTGCACTCGCTTGGTCCCATTCCTATCTATCCAGTCATTGTCAGAGTATCACCTACAATCAATGTTTCCCGTATTTTTTGGGGATGCGCAAAAAGGGGCTGCGCGGTCCATTCACAGTTTCTTGCATGCGTGAAATTTATCACTGAGAAAGCCGGTCCCGGGCTGCGCAGGACCAGCAGAGAAACGTTGCCTGCAATGGCTTCGCTTTCTGCTCCTGTACCATTACCTCTGGAGTCCTCTAAGGATCTATTCTTGGCCCCCTCCTATTTCTCATCTGCATGCTGCTTCTCGGCGACATCATCCGAAAACACAATACCTGTATCAGGTTCCACATGTACGCTGACGTCATTCAGTTCTGCCTCACCACCACCTCTCTCGACCCCTCCACTTCCTCTAATTTTCCAACATCCAGTACAGGATGAGCAGAAATTTTCTCCAACTTACTATTAGGAAGACTGAAGCCAGTGACTTTGGTCCCCACCACAAATTTTGTTTCCTGGCCAATGACTCCATCCCTCTCCCTGGCTACTATCAGAGGCAGAAACACAGGCCTAGAAATTGGGTTTTGGCTTAGCCAGGGCTTTAGCGCCGGAAGTTAGTGCCGGCGCTAAGTCCCCCTGCGCGCGGCAAAAATTCAGTAGCGCCGCGCCCAAACGGCTGCCGGCGCTACTGAAGGGTCTTAGCGCCTGGAAAAGGGCGCTAACTGCCGTTTAGCGCCGCAATTCCGGCGCTGCGGCACCCGATGCGGTGCGGCAGGCTGGGGAAGTGCAGGCCTCCTCCTTCCGTTAAGGAGGAGCTGCCTGCACCCGGCCGCGGCCCGCGCAAATCTGTTTAAAAGTGAGCCCGGCACCTCGGACAAGTGCCGGGCTTGCATCTGTTCCGGGGGGGGGGGGGGGGGGGGGAGAGAAGTCCGGGGAGGGAGCTGCGGGCAGGCGGCCGGCGGGAAAGCGGCCGGCCGCCGCGGGGCCTTTAATGTGCCGGCGCAAACACATGTTGGACTCTGTTGCCAGAGTCTTAGTTGCAGCTGCCACGGGAGAGGCGGCCGCAACTGAATTTCGGCGCTGGGGCCCGTCGGCATGGCAACCGGGACGCTGCGCACACCGATGACGTCATCGGTGCCGGCGCAGCGCTACCGGTGCAACGCCGCTTTAGGGCCCCAGGGAATTTTTCAACTGGCCATAACTCTGGCGCTAGTCCCTCTAGCGCCTCAAAAGCGGCGCTAAGGCTAGTGAATTTCTAGGCCACAGTGTTCACAACCTTGGTGTCCTATTTGACCCTGAGGTGAGCTTTTGACCCCATATCCACTCCATCACCAAGACTGCCTGACGTAATAAAACTCACTACGCACTTGGTTTGAGTATAAAGCAAGGCTTTAATCAACTTGTTTCAGAACATGGAGGTCTAGTTGTACTTCACTAGTTCCTGTCTTACAAAATGTCCCTGGGCAAGCTGGGCCCACGCCCGAGTATTTATACTCCTTGGACGGCGCCACCAGCTGGCCGTCCAGCATTATTTCATGAGTAGTTTCTTTATGATGATGAGATTTATAACACCGCCTACTTCCACCTCCGTAACATTGCCTGTCTCCGCTGAAACTCTCATCCATGCCTTTGTTACCTCTAGACTCAACTATTCCAGTGCTCTCCTGGACAGCTTCCCAGCTTACACTCTCCGTAAACTTCAGCTCATCCAAAACTCTGCTGCCCATATCCTAACTCGCACCAAGTCCCATTCACCCATCACCCCAGTGCTTGCTGGCCTACATTGCCAATTTTAAATTTTTCATACTTGTATTCACATCCCTCCATGGCCTCACCGTTCACCCCCCCCCCCCCTTCCCTATTTCTGAAACCTCCTTCAGCCCTACAGCCCTCCAAGAGCTCTACACTCTTCCAATTCTGGTCCCATGCACATGCCCCGATTTTAATCGCTCCACCATTGGCGGCCAAGCCTTCAGCTGACTAGTCCCTAAGCTCTGGAGTTCCCTCCCCAAACCTCTCTGCCTCTCTACCTCTCTCTTCTCCTTTAAGTCCCGTTCCCCCATCACCCCTGTGTTCGCTGACCTACACTGGCTCCCGGTTAAGCAGCGCCTCGATTTCAAAATTCTCATCCTTGTTTTCAAATCCCTCCATGGCCTCGCCCCTTCCTATCTCTGTAATCTCCTTCAGCCCCACAACACCCCCGAGATATCTGCGCACCTCTAATTCTGCCCTCCTGAGCATCCCTGATTATAATCGCTCAACCTTTGGTGGCTGTGGCTTCTGTTGCCTAGGCCCTAAGCTCTGGAATTCCCTGCCTAAACCTTTCTGCCTCACTAGCTCTCTTTCCTCCTTTAAGACGCTCCTTAAAACCTACCTCTTTGACCAAGCTTTTTGTCACCTGTCCTAATTTCTCCTTATGAAGCTCGGTGTCACATTTTTTGTCTTATAATACTCCTGTGCAGCGCCTTGGGACATTTTACTACGTTAAAGGTGCCATATAAATACAAGCTGTTGCTGTTGTTTAAGACATTCTTTAAACCCTACCTCCATGACAAATCTTTTGATCGTCTGTCCTAATAGCTCTTTATGTGACTCAGTGTCAAATTCTGTTTGATACCGCTCCTGTGAAGCACCATCAGGCCGGGCCCGCCCCCCCCCCCCCACCTCCTCAAGCTGCTGTAAAAATGGCGTCAAGATGGCGATGACATCATCGTGCCGCGACTTTTACGTTCCAATTAGGGCCCCGACTGCCAGTCGTGGGAGCCACGGCCAACTTGAAAGTTGGCAACGGTTAAATGGCGCCGGGCAGGAATGGAGGGATGACTTGGCCAATCTTAACCCCTCCGGCGGCGTGTGGTTAAAATCAACCTACGGGGGTCAATGCTTGCTCCCTGTTGTTTCTTAACAACATAAATATTCAGATATAGAAATTAATTGGTAAGCTTGGTAAATTTGCAGTCCACACTAAAATAGGGCAAGTGATTTTGGTGAAGGATGGAGTTATCAATTTGCAAAAGCAAATTGAACAGTTATGCAAGTGGGCAGACAAATGGAAAAGGAAATGTAACAATGAGAGATGTAAAGTATTGAATTTTAGGATGAAAAATGAGCAACACAAGTATGCAACGAATGGAATAGAATTAGCAGAGAAACTTAAAAAAGGAACCTGGGAGTAATAACAGACTCATCACGTACAATGTCTAGACAATATGGAGAAGCAATTAAAAAGTAGATAGAATATTGGGATACATATCTATAATAGTGAAATATAAGTCTACAGAGGTTTTGCTAAGGGTTTATAAAGCATTGGTCAGACCACACTGAGAATACTGTGTACAGTTTTGTTAACCATGCTTACAGAGGGACATATATACAATGAAGAGGGCACAGAGAACCGTAACAAGAATGATCCACACTGTAAAGTTACTGACATGGATGAGGTATGAGGAAGGGTTAGAGAAGGTTCAGCTCTACAGTCTAGACAGCAGGAGGTTAAGTGCAAATCTTGTTAAGTAGATAACAGCCTGGATTTTGCGGTAGGCAGTGTACCTACAGAGTACGCCGCCAACATCTGAACAGAATGCAAACTTACCTGATGGGGACCCTCCTTCACGAACATGCTGTTTGATGCTGCGTACTTGAGGGCAGCGTAATGGCCAGCGGATCCCAGGAGCCCTGCGTGTGCGGAAGCATACCTGGGATCACATGGGCCGGTGCTCCAATCAAGAAACAGAAGCAACACGTATTTAAAGAATTCATCTTTGAAGCTTTATATTTGGAGAATTGATCTTTGAAGCTTTCTCAGAGAAAGAATGAAAGGAAATAAAACAGGAAAAGAATAAATAAATCCAAGGAAAAGAGGAGGCAGATTCCAATAGTTTAATGGCACTCAGGAGACTCAGGGTGAAATTCAGTTAAATTAACATCTGCTACATTCCCATTTATTTTAAAGAAACACAAATTTAACAACATCCACTTTAAGTAATTCAATGATTCTGTGTGTACGCCTGCCAATTTGTGCTAATATTCCACATTTTCTCCAGGTGCCGTCCCAAATGAAACACAGGTTCTACAACTTTATACATTCTTGGATGTCATCTAATTGGAAAAAAACCCATTTATTTTAATTCCAATACAGTAATAAAGCATCAGATGAAGAGTCGGGAGATATCCCCTTACGCTGTGGAAACTGGCCCTGCGCCTGTTTCCACTAGCTGTAAAATTTTCATACGTAATTGCTGGGCAGTTGGTGGG
This sequence comes from Somniosus microcephalus, assembly GCF_052327205.1. Lineage (NCBI taxonomy): Eukaryota > Metazoa > Chordata > Chondrichthyes > Squaliformes > Somniosidae > Somniosus > Somniosus microcephalus. The sequence continues at coordinate 178,253,807 of NC_140997.1, read as the reverse complement.
AAAATAGCCCAACTCTGCACCAACAAGTAGGTTTTCAATGTCGGTGCAGTTGATTTGTCAAGTCGGAACTTGACAGATCACAAGTTTGGGATTTCACGCATGCGCGCTATCCATTTCAAAGGCAGTATGATGGCATACTCTGAGAGTACGTCATCATACACACCACAAATTCTGACCCAATGTGTTAAACGAACCCAGGACATCACTTCAAGGCAAATCATTAGTGAAAAGTGAATTTAAAACACATATTGGAAAAACATACTTTACTCAAAAGAGACTCACTAGAAACTGGAGTTAACGGCCACTGAAAATGGCCGCAATGCTAAGGAGAATAAATTCATCTGGGGGGCTGAAGATTGGTGGTGCAGCGCTAACCTAGACCTCTGAGGCGAAGTTCCTGTCCTGAACTGGCGTTCAAGCTTCACACAGCCTCTGGGAGCGAGGCTGTGGAGCTCGCAAGGAATTGTGGCCAATTAAAAGGGCTATGAATTGAAGGGGTAAAGCACTCAGAACTAATACAAATTAAAATGCAGTGGAAAAAATGCTGTTTTCAGCTCGTACTGCCTTTCAAAAAAAAATTTAACATTAAAAAGAAGTCCCAAATGTGATTATTCCGCTCTTAAAGCTGAATTCGCTCCTGAACTTAAAAAAATGGAAATACTGCTTCAGCACTAAAAAAAAGTGGCTCAGCAAGCCAGGGAAGGGGCACCCAGGGTCTCACACCAGCTTTGTGCAGGGGGTCAACACTGCAGGACAGGTCCTCTGCTCACAGGGGCCAGGAGGCCCTCCAGAAAGAAGGATGTGGGACTACATTACCAAGGCCATCACTGCCAGTAGTGTTGCCCCCACCACCTGGCTCTAGCGCCCAAAGAAGCTTTGTGACCTCAGATCACTGGTCAAGGTCAGTGAATGCATCTTTGAAAGCCGTCTCCTACCAACTGCACAACTTACCTCACACACTGCTCAATGCAGGACCCCCACCCCCAGTCGCTCACCTACCAACAATCTGCACCAATCTTGAGGCACATCTCCCATTCCTAGCCTCACCTCACCCTCTTGGAGGAGACAGTGCGGACCATTCTTGACAGGGGCATGGTTGAGTCCTTGGCCAGTGGCGGGACTAAAGGATACAAGATGCTGGTATCCTCATATGTTATCCTCCTTCTCGCATGCATCTCTTGCTTTCCCACCCTCCCCTCACCACAACTCCACCCTTGTGCCTTCTTCATTTCACACACACAAGAAATACAGCCTGCCTAGCCAGTGGTTGGCCAAGAAGAGGGAGGGGAGAGGAAGAAGAAGACAAAGAAGACGAAGAAGAAGAAGAAGAAGAAACACCGTCACTTGATTTCACACTCCCAGCCACCAGCTCCACAAGGTCGACCAGCAAGCCCATTTGCAGTGCCCCCCACTGAAGGTCAGCAGCCTTCCACCAGCCATGCTGCAGCCACTGGAATGGCACTGTGTGACATCACTAGGCTAGGCAAAGGCACACACAAGACAGTCACTAAGAGAATGCATAAGGGTGATGAGTTAATTTCTTGATGTCATATTGGATGGATAGATGTATAAAGTTGGATTGGAATGTTTGTTTTGTGGTGGCTTTTACTTCAGCATTGTGGCTAAGAGGACCCTGTGATGGCCAGTAACAGAGGGAAGGCAAGGTGTGGGACAAATGTGGAAAGGGGAATTGGAGTTGTGGTCACTGGTACCGCAGGCGGATGATTCCATCTCTGATATCCCAGCTAGAAAGGGGTTCTCTGGGTTGCATCCTTCCTTCTGCTTCCTCCTCTTTGGCTTCTTCCTCTTCTGTGTCTTCCTCCTCCCTCTGCGAATGGATGCTGTAAATCTGAAATGACAGCATAAAATGCTGGAAATACTCAGCTGGTCAGGCAGCATCTCGACCTGAGACATGAACTCTGTTTCTCTCTCCACGGGTGTTGCCTGACCTGCTGAATATTTGCAGCATTTTCTCAGAGGTCTTCCTTTACCATCCGAGGTCTTGCAAGTGTCCAGCAGCACTCCCTTCAAACTTAAAAAACTTTTAACATCTATTTGCAACAAGCCACAACTTCAATAAAATCAATAAACCAGTTCAAAAGCTTAAATCCAAACTTACCTGAAAGATGTGTGTGTCCCTTTAAGAAGCGCTGACATTGCCACTGTCAGCCTGCTTGCTGGCGTGCTTAGAACCCAGCGCTGAATTCAGCACAAGGGTCGAAGGTCGGAATGGTGACGTTAAGTCAATGTTGCTCACCGATTAATGTCACCATGCTATCATTATTTTACAGGGTGCTGCTAGTTACCGGCAGCGCAAAGGAAGGGAGGAAAATGGCAGCCACCGCGGGAACCCACCACCAGCTGCCGAAAGAGAGGCGGCCGTCATTTTTTCGCCATTTCATGGTACTACAGAGTGGCAGTAAGTAGATGAATTTCTAGCCACAAGGGTTTAATAAATTTTCAGCAGCAGCAAATCCTGCCCTCTCTCTATTCGGCTTTCCCCCACTGTCCAATTTTGGACTTGGTAATAGGTAGAAACCCTTCCTGGGTCTTAGTACTCTATGGTGCAACGTGTTGCTACACCAAAGGACTACATCCCCTCAACAACAAACTAAACTATTTTGAAAACGGAGTCAATATTTAGATTGGAACTTTATATGCACCTCCTCCACCACCTCTCCTCTGTGGTCCACAGCACTGTCCTATCGGGGTTTCATTCCTACCTATTTCAATGCAGTCAGCACATCTCTTACACCATATACACAATTACTCTGGTGTGTCCCATAACTGGCCCCCTCTTACATGATGCCACCAGTGACATACAACCTCCTACTCAACCCTGAGCTGAGCTCCAAAGCATACAACCAGTCTATCAGCAAGACTGCCTACTTCTACCTTCACACATTGTCTACCTACATCACTCTTACTGGTGCCAAAGTTCTCATCTACTTCTCTGCTATTACCAGGCTTCATCTCTTCAAAGTTTTTCTTACTGGCCTCCTGCACTCTACCTTATATAAACTCCAACTCATCCAGAACTTTGCACTTATATCCTATCCCATACGCTTTTCATCTCTTTCCTCATTCACCTGCACTGCTCCCTATGCCCAAAGCATCAACTTTAAAATCTTCATCCTCATTCTCAAATCGCTCTGCAACCTTGTTCTTCCCTAACAAAGCAAATTTCCACAACCCTAGCTCCCAGCATGCTTTATATAGCGGCTTTCACGACCACCAGACGTCCCAAAGTGCTTTACAGCCAATTAAGTGAACATAGAAACATAGAAGATAGGAGCAGGAGTAGGCCATTCGGCCCCTCGAGCCTGCTCCACCATTCAATGCGATCATGGCTGATCATCCAAATTCAGTACCCTGTCCCTGCCTTCTCCCCATATCCCTTGATCCCCTCAGCCTTAAGAAATATATCTAACTCCTTCTTGAATATATTTAATGAATTGGCCTCAACTGTCTTCTGTGGTAGAGAATTCCACAGGTTCACCACTCTCTGGGTGAAGAAATTCCTCCTCATCTCAGTCTTAAATGGCCTGGTTCTGGACACCCCTGCCATCAGGAACAGCCTTCCTGCATCTAGTCTGTCTAGTCCTGTTAGAATTTTAAAAGTTTCAATGAGATCCCCTCTCATTCTTCTAAACTCTAGCGAATATAAGCCTAATCGACCCAATTTCTCTTCATACGTCATTCCTGCCATCCCAGGTATCAGTCTGGTGAATCTTCGCTGCACTCCCTCCATGGCAAGAACATCCTTCCTCAGATAAGGTGACCAAAACTGCACACAATACTCAAGATGTGGTCTCACCAAGGCCCTGTACAACTGCAGCAAGACATCCTTGCTCCTGTCCTCAAATCCTCTCGCTATGAAGGCCAGCATAACATTTGCCTTCTTAACCGCCTGCTGCACCTGCATGCTTACCTCCAGCGACTGGTGCACAAGGACACCCAGGTCTAATTGCACTTCCCCTTTTCCCAATCTATTGCCATTCAGATAATAATCTGTCTTCCTGTTTTTGCCACCAAAGTGGATAACCTCGCATTTATCCATATTATACTGCATCTGCCATGCATTTGCCCAATCGCCCAACCTGTCCAAATCATACTGGAGTTTCTCTGCATCCTCTTCACAGCACACACCCCCACCCAGCTTTGTGTCGTTTGCAAACTTGGAGATATTACATCTAGTTCCCCCGTCTAGATCATTAATATATATTGTGAATAGCAGGGGTCCTAGCACCGATCCCTGCGGTACCCCACTAGTCACTGCCTTCCACTCGGAAAAAGATCCGTTTATTCCAACTCTTTGCTTCCTGTCTGCCAACCAGTTTTCTATCCAAGTCAGTACCTTACCCCCAATCCCATGTGCTTTAACTTTGCACGCTAGCCTCTTAAGCGGGACCTTATCGAAAGCCTTCTGAAAGTCCAAATACACCACATTCACTGGTTCTCCCTTATCTATTCTACCAGTTACATCCTCAAAAAAATTCCAGGAGATTAGTCAAGCATGATTTATCTTTTGTAAACCCATGTTGACTTTGTCCGATCCTGTCACTGTTTTCCAAGTGCTCTGCTATTACATCTTTTATAATGGACTCTAGCATTTTCCCCACTACCGCTGTCAGGCTTACCGGTCTATAATTCCCCGTTTTTTCTCTACCACATTTTTTAAATAGTGGGGTTACATTAGCTACCCTCCAATCCATGGGAACTGTTCGAGTCTATAGAATTTTTGAAGATGACCAGCAATGCATCTACTATTTCTAGGGCCACTTCCTTAAGTACCTTAGGATGTAGATTATCAGGCCCTGGGGATTTATCGGCCTCCAATCCCATCAATTTCCCTAACACCATTTCACTACAAATACTGATTTCATTCAGTTCCTCCCTCTCATTAGATCCTATGTTCCCCGACATCTCTGGGAGTTTATTTGTGACCTCCTTTGTGAAGACAGAACCAAAGTATGTATTTAATTGGTCATCCGTGTCTTTGTTCCCCATTATAAATTCCCCTGATTCTAACTACAAGGGACCTACGCTTGACTTTAGCAATCTTTTTCTCTTCACATATCTATAGAAGCTTTTACAGTCAGTTTTTATGTTCCCTGCAAGCTTACTCTTATACTCTATTTTCCCCCTCTTAATTAATCCCTTTGTCCTCCTTTGCTGAATCCTAAACTGCTCCCAATCCTCAGGTTGGCTGCTTTTCCTGGCCAATTGATATGTCCTCTCCTTGGATCTTATGCTATCCCTAATTTCCCTTGTTAGCCAATGTTGAGTCACCTTTTTTGTTTTATTTTTATGACAAACAGGGATGAACAAATTCTGTAGTTCATCCATGCGATCTTTAAATGTTTGCCATTGCCTATTCACTGTCAACCCTTTAAATAATATTCCCCAATCCTACCTAGCCAACTCGCGCCTCATACCATCGTAGTTTCTTTTATTTAAATTCAGTACCCAAGTCTCTGAATCAACTACTTCACTCTCCATCTTAATGAAGAATGCTATCATATTATGATCGCTCCTCCCCAAGGGGCCTCAACAAGATTGCTAATTAATCCTCTCTCATTACATAATACCCAGTCTAAGATGGCCTGATCTCCAGTTGGTTCCTCGACATATTGGTACAGGAAACCATCCCGTATACACTCTAGGAATTCCTCTTCCACAGTATTGTTACTAATTTGGTTAGACCAATCTATATGTAGATTAAAGTCACCCATGATAACTGCTGTGCCCTTATTGCACGCATCTCTAATTTACCATTTAATTCCACCCCCAACCTCAGCATTACTGTTTGGAGGTCTGTATACAACTCCCACTAACGTTTTTTGCCCCTTGGTATTTCTCAGCTCTACCCATACAGATTCCACATCATCAGAGCTAATATCCTTCCTTACTATTGTGTTAATCTCCTCTTTAACCAGCAATGCTACCCCACCGCCTTTTCCTTTTTGCCTGTCCTTCCTGAATATTGAATACCCCTGGATGTTGAATTCCCAGCCTTGGTCACCCTGGAGCCATGTATCCATAATCCCTATAATATCATATCCGTTTACATCTATTTGCGTAGCTAATTCATCCACCTTATTATGAAAGTACTTTTTGAAGTGGAGTTACTGTTGTAATGTAGGAAACACGGCAGCCAATTTGCGCACAGCAAGCTCCCACAAACAGCAAAGTGATAATGACCAGATAATCTGTTTTTGTTGTTATGTTGATTGAGGGATAAATATTGGCCAGGACACTGGGGATAACTCTCCTGCTCTTCTTCGAAATGGTGCCGTGCTATCTTTATGTCCGCCTGAGAGAGCAGGTGGGGCCTCGGTTTAACGTCTCATCTGAAAGACAGCATCTCCGACAGTGCAGCACTCCCTCAGCACTGCATTGAACTGTCAGCCTAGATTTTTGTGCTCAAATCCCTGGAGTGGGCACTTGAACCCACAACCTTCTGACTTCCACTGTGTTCCCCCTGTCTCTGCTCCACCATGAGTGACAGAATTCCTGTATTCTGGAACACTATCTTAACCTCTCCGCCTTGCCACCTCTCTCCCCAGCTTCAAAAGCCCACTTAAAACCTTCTTCTTTGACTGTACTTTTGGCCTTCCCCTCATATTTCTCTCCTCTAGATACATGGTCCTCCAACCCTGTGTAAAGTATCTTGGAATATTTATTCCATAAAATATGCTATAAAAGTGCATGTTGTTGTTGTGCTGACACTTAAAAAGTTCATCCTAGACTTTCCACATCTGATTATTTTATACTGTCCAATTCTTAGCTCTTTTTGCTTTGAATGTGTACTGAGAAGCAATTAAGGGAATCAGCTGCAGCTCTAACAACACTTTACTACAACTCTTGCTATTTTGATTTGCTCGGAAATGAAAACCACACACAAAGCCAAGTACTGTAGACTGTTGGTTGATATGAGGGTTCAAACAATGTGTGAGAGGTTTAGCATAAAGTAAAAGTGCTGAACTTAGAAGCAAACTCCTTACCTTCAACACATGAAGGCTGAGCCCGAGTTGTACCAGCAACCTGCCCTGGAAAACAAGAGCATTTCACTGTTTGTGACCGTTCCTCAATTCTGTTCTTATTGCAGCACCGGTGGACAGCAACAACCTCACACGTGCCCTGTTTGACCTGATGACCTGAAAGAGAGGGAAAGCAGAAACAGTATGTTAACTACTTTATCGTGAATATTTCAAAGAGAGCCAATATATAGCACTCTGCTGCAACCATTGAAACCCCTGTGAAGTGCCTTAACAAAGTGAGAGACTAGACAAGACTGAAATGTCAACTCCTTTAGTCTTTTGATCTATCTTCAATTTCCCAAAATAGAACACACAATCCATTATTGCTATTCAATAACCTTAGATGTTTAAAAATAGCACAATGCTGCACTGAGATTTAAAAAATGAAGTAAACCTAAACAATAATTTGATCATTTTATTTAAGACTAGAGGCTCCTGATAAGCATCTTGTGTCAAAGGAGCTGCCCTCAATACAAATTCTTACTGAATACATGCAAACCAAATTCCTAGATGTACAGAAGATAGAAATGGTACAGGTCATTTGTTTAATATTTATTTTCTTTCCTCTTTATGGCTACTGTCCTCTCCCTTGTTATGCACCATTTTTCAACTGGAAAGGAAGTTGTGGGGGGTGGAGAAAGCAGGCTAAAGGTTCCACAGCCTCTGCCTTGAGCACTAAGAGAGTGAGAGTGAGAGTGGCCGAGGTAATTTTGCTCCAATGTGGAGAATAACAAAAGTGAGCCACAAGTTCTGCCACTCTGTGATACAATTGGCTGGAACACCAGCATGGCTCCAGGGCAGAAAAAATGTTCCAAGAAATGACTGAACTAATTTAATGAATGGTTATTATTAACTTACGACAGAGTATTGCACAGAGAGAAAAGCCTCTGAGGAGCACCATCAGGAGCATCTCACCATTCAAACTGTTCTGTCAGTGCAGAAAAAATACTCCTTAATCTAAATAAACATTTATGAAATCCCAGTGAGAGAAGTGTTCTCTTTACAGAGACTTCCCTGAACTGGCTAATTCTTGAAAGTGTCAGGCTCATTCCCATAGCCACAGATATATGAATAATTATTCTAAATTTAAGCTACAGCAAACTATAATGGTATAATAGCTATAGTTACTAGCTCAACTCTTGCCTCACCAGGTGTGCTTTTTTATTCAGAAACCCAGGCCCATAGCACAGGACACCACCGAGGTTGAAAAGAGTAGTGGGGGAGACAAGATAAATAAAGGAGTAATGGTTAACTGACGCTATGCCATGTTTTAAAAGCCTGCAGATCTTAAAGGGAAGGAAAGTACCGAAAGAGGTAAGTAGTCCAATAGTTTGGTTATTCCAGTAGTAACATATCAAGTGCTTTAACATTAGGATTTGCCAAAAAGTTAAGGTCAAAGACAATTGGAAAATGTAGTGACTGCTTCTCCTTTAAAAACACAATTTTTCCACAGCAGAGATCATAGCTGGGCCTAAATGAAACATCTTGGAAAAGGCCCGGCGAATGAGCATTGAATAATTATAAAATCTACTTAGCTCTAGGTTTAGCTTGTTTTATTTTATGTGACTATACAACAATATGATTTTTATTTTCATGATATTTGTTTCAATTCCCAGCAGTGTTATATTGTGTATTCATAATCAGGATGTTGTAAAATACCAGTAATCCTGTCCTTTCACCTGTGGTGTAATCTAAATAGATATAACTTATATATGTTTCAAAAGGGCATCAACCTGAAATGTTGGCCCCAATATTTACGGGGAGGCGGGGAGGGAGCGGGGGTACATGTCTACAGCTGGGTAACCCTGAAATACCAGAAGCTCCTGCCGAATTTAACAGCAGGACCTCATTAGAATTTTTAAATTCTGTTTGCCGCCCGGATGCCGGCCAGAGTGAAGACCGGCCGACTCCCAGTCGGGAAAGCCAGCGGTAGAAGGCCCCAGGTGGGGACCGCTGGAAAGGTCCCTGCAATTGGAGAAGATCAGGGGTTGGTGGGGGTATTCGGAGTGTGGCAGTGAGGAGGGAGAGGGGGAGTGAGAGATCATGGGGACAGAGAGACCGCAGGGAGGGAGAGATTGTGGTGGTGAGATCGTGGGGGGAGAGAGAGAGATCGCAAGGGGGTCAGAACATCGTTTGGGGTGGGAGTCGGCCGATCGTGGAGACGGAGAGATGGTGGGGGAGAGAGACGGCGGTGGGGAGTGAGATCATGGGGAGGAAGAGATCGCAGGGGAGGGTTTGCGGGGAGTGAGAGATTGCAGGGGGAGAGATTGTGGGAAGGGAGAGATCACGGGAGAGATCGCGGGGAGAGATCACGGGGTGAGTTCGGGGGGAGAGATCGCAGGGGGAGAGATCATGGATGGGGTCTGAAGATCAAGGGGAGTTGGCCGATTGTGGGGTGGGGGGAGTGGTTGTGGCAGAAGATTTGCTTGAGGGGCCGGGGGGATAGCACTCCAGCTCCTCCTGGCCCACAAGCAGTACTGGAAAAGCCCTTACCTGTTGGATCTGGCAGCTCCCGCCTACCTTTAGCTGCCAGGTTTCCTGAGCCTGGGAAACCCGGCCCGCAGCCGTTCAATTCAAATGGCTCCCAAAATCTGAGCAACGTAGCCTCATTTAAATATTATAATCACTGACTCGCCTCTCCAGAACAGGTCACTCAGATGTCCCCAAACCCGCCGTGGTTAAAACAGAAGTAGGAGCAATCATGACAGGTTGCTGTTGGATTTCACATTTTTACCAATTCCCCACCCAATTGTGGAGGGGTTAAAATTTCCCTCGTTAGCTCGGTTTCTCTTTTCACAGATCTGTCTGACCTGTTGAGTGTTTCTAGCATTTATTAATCTTTCTGATTTAGATTCATAATTATTGCAATTATATTACTATTTAGCATTTTTATGATAAAGTAACTAGGTGATGAATAATAACCTTATATCATCACATCTCTTGTGACCCACAGTACCTTCACTACCAAACATCAATGTTCACATTCTACTTGCCAGAATCCTATTTTACTTGCCTAGGTTTGATGGGGTGGGGGTGGGGGGCAATATGGGAGGAGTGAAGTGAACCACAAACATTGTTACAGAGGCAATTAAAGGAGCTCTGACACCTTGAACAAACAGGCTTAGAAATGTTATGGCGCTGTGCCCGTTTTTTATGCACAGGCCCTTGCTCATTTAATCTCCATGATATTGTGCATGGCATGTTGCTGGAAGTGTGAGGTGGAAATGGCGCGGCGCCCTCTACAGGGCATCTAGGATCTGAGTGAACAGGAAAAGCAACTGTGTATCTCCTTAACCAATCAGATTAAAGGATTGTGAAATTAACAGTCTGAACAAGGAAGTGTAAGTTAGAGCAGGTGAAGTTAATGCCAAATCAGGTAAAAAAGAAAAATAAAGAGAGTGAATGAAATATTGGATTAAGCGAGAGAGAAAAAAAGAGACAGAAAGGAAAAGTAAATATTTTATTAACATTTAAAAAAAAATCTCCAACAACAATTAAAACCTGAAGGAGACTCTACACTATTCATATAGAATATTCTATATATTCAGTGCCAGAGAGGTTGACTGGCAGTAATTATCACTTATCGTGCTGTTAAAAAAGTACTTATACTTGAAATGACTTGATTTAACTTTCTGTGGCAAGTTTACTTTGTATCTGCAGCGCAAGTACAGGAACTTCACGCTGCTCAATGCATTTGAATGGGGAGCCAGACAGCAAGATGCCGTTTTTGCAGAGCTAACGACAGCAACTTTTCGATTTCCGCATTTAATTGCACATCTGCCCTCGCCTGAAGTTGCTGTAGCATTTGCACGTTAATAATGACGAACGCCTTTAGCCTCGCCGTCGTCTTGAGAGCAGTTTTTGGCCCAATGTCTTTTGTTTCAAAGATGTAGATTAGAAAAAGAAATCAGCTACATAATTTAATTGACTAGATATAATATTTACATTTTTACGGTGCATGTATATGTTTAAATTCAAACAAATCCAGAATCGGATTTGTGATGCATGAATCTGATCAATCTGCATGATTTGATTTTTAATTTTCCCCCTATTTCTATTGTTTCACATTATAAAAAATGAACTTTATTCAGCTCGCAAGAAAAAGGGCATTGGATTTATCTGAAAATTCAGATAAATCTGTCTTTGCTTTGTAGTATAGCACAGCATTACATACTATTTGCACTAGCTGTCAGCACCTGCTTCAGTCAGTGTCTATTCTGGACCCTTCTACACTTTCCTTTCATCTCCTTTCACATTCACTCTAGCTCAATGCCTCTTCTCATGATATAAAGTGTTATGAGGAGAAGATAAGTAAGTGGGCAGGTGGGGTTGATTTCAGAAAAAGGAACAGATTTGCTGGATCTAAATGCCTGGGGGGGAAAAATTGGGGGGGCACCCATTTTGGGGTGCTAACATCACCGGGGCACTAGATTTAGAGCCCCAAAACTGTTAGTGCCCCTCCGCCGTTAATTCAGCAGTAGCGCCCCAAGCAGGAGGTGGGGCGCTACTGGAAAGCGCACCACCTTCTTCTTGGGGTGCTACAACTGAATTTCACGGCACTACATGCAGCATTACCACGCATGGCGGCACATAGAGCCGCGTCATTGCAGGCCTCCTGCCCTGATTAAAGGGGAGGGGCCTATCATTGCACGGGCCACAGGGGAGCAGGGTGCCGTGAAAACAGCCCGGCACTCAAGAGGAGTGCCGAGCTGAACGATCGCGGCCGGCACCCCACATAAAAAAGTGAAAGGGGCCAGGTACTGGCAGTCGGCCAAAATAAAAATGGCCGCCCGGCACCTGCCCTTTAAGTAGGGGGTAGGTCAGGGGGCGCAAGGGAAGTTTGCGGCTGAGGCGCAAGCGGGGTGCTGTGCACCTTGATGACATCATCGCCAGCGGCACTGCAGCGCAGGGCACTACCAGCTACCACCACCGCTAACCTCCTGCTGAATTTCACGGGTGCGGCGCCGCTAACACCTCCCGGTCACTAGGGGATTTGCGCCCCATTACTGCCTCCTGGGGGCGCTAATGAGAGGCGCAAACCAACCCAACTTTTCCCCCCTGGTGTCTGTTCCTAAAATTCCTTGACTTTACATAAATGTTCTTCTGTTGGAGAAGGGAGAAAAGCTGGAAGAGCTGTATGTTCCATTATTGGCCCCACCACAACCCCACCCCACACCCGGCTGCTCTGTGGAAGAGGAGTTCTAAAATAATAAACAAATTCTGTCTCCTCTGGGATCAATTATCTCTCACTGTCAGGACTCTTTTATTAGGCCCTCAGTGGGATCCATGCCAGCTCTCAGCAGTTATGGGAACCACTGGACGTAACAGTGAAGCGTGGGTCGAATTCCTGTGGTAACCCAGATATGCCCTCAAAATGCTGGCAGCACGTGGGGTAGGAGACAGACAAAAGACCCTCCACTCCAGATTCAGAATTTTTAACTTAGCCTAAAAGTGGCAGAAAAGCAGCAGATATGGGCTCAGCCCCAATTTCCACAACTCCACAGAAATTCAGCGCTGGAGGCTGAATTTGACATTTTCTGTAGCTCAGTTTCATTTTGTCCCGTTTTCTTACTTCTGCGTATTTTTTTTCCTCGCTTCCTGTTTTCCATTGCACATCTCAGACTCTGGAGGTCAAGTAGAGCCAAAGAAGGTGCATGGACAAAATAAATTGTCCCAGGATTGAATCATGGCCTACCAAGAATTTCCATTAGTCAGGGAACCGCTTTACATGATGTTATTATGATTTTACCATATTCCAAATAATATCTGCACTTATACAATAGTCACATGGTTTATTCTTGAAGGTGTTTCACACAACTGTCAACATTGGGCAAATCATAGGTGTGTGACTTTTAATCATAAGTTAGACACAAAGCCACAGTACTGCCTTGCAGTATAAATACGGTTAAAGGTGCCAAGTTGAGTCCACTACAGGTTGCAAGGAATAGCCATCAATGCTTTAATCTGAGTTTGCTCTCCCTTTATTGCTGAAAAGCCTGCTCACAGTCACTCATTTTCTTTCATTGTAGTTGTACAAAAGCAACTGGTGCGAGGTCCCACCAAAAAATGCAAGCTTTTAAAGTTAAAACAAACTGGTGACTTGCTGGACCACTATTCACAATCATTAAAAATCACAAAGCCTCTATGGCTTTAGCTTTAGCTTAAAAAATGAACAACATTCTTAAATAGACTTTATTAAGTCAGAAAGTGGGGTAAATACATCATATAGCATTGAAAAGGAGAGAAATTGGTGTTTTGCAATCTTAATAAAGAAAATGCCATGCTAATTAGTAGATTCATGTGATGGCTCAATGAGCTTATCCAGTGAGTAGCTGAGTCGGATAGGTCCCAGATTCAATCCCCACCTCTACCGAATTAGCAGATTCTCAGCTAGGGCAATGGTATGGGTTTTATAATTGGACTTGGCTTAGGAAGAGGAACATGATCCCCAGGGTTGACCATCCAGCTGCAAGGACATATCTGTAGCTGTCAGGTAGGATAGGGCTTGACTATTATCCTCCTGAAGTAAAACAGCTGCTGACATCAGGCCAAGCATGAAGAATAGCCACTGGAGGACACCCACAGAACTGGCAGTGGTTTCGGGGCATGAGCAGAGGGAGAAAAAACTGGCAGAAAAAGATTGCGATGAAGCAAGGCAGTTTAAAAACAAAACTTCTCTTTGTAGCAAGTGACCTTATACAGTAAATATATATTTTTATTAATACTTTACAGACTAACAAATCTACAAATCATGTTCGTCCTAACTTTACTCATTATTTAATTTGCTATTTCCATAACACTCTAGAAACACATCTTCCAACAAATCTAATGCATATGACTAACTGCTGAAGAACATTGAAAAGGCAATACATATTTTATGGGCATGACAACATTTCACAGGCAATTGGAAAACAGACCACTGCTACTTCAACATTTATATTCTGACCACACTCTGAGGAGTGGAAAGCTATGTATGTATAATGCAACAACTGGCCTTTCACGCTGCAGTCTGCATTATTTCAAGGGGTTGCCTTGTGAAATAGGGCTTTTCAGTGAAAAATGATGTCATCAGGCAAATCTGCTTCACTGTGATTTCATTAAGGAAAGCTTTGATTTTGGGAAAGACAACCTCTCTTTACACCACATGATCCGTCAACGACATGATGTGTGTGTTCCTTGTGAGCGCCTGCTAAATATTAAATGAAGTTAAGTTGCATAGCTGCTATCCTTCAGTCCCAGAAATAGCACTGCACTGGTTTCTGTTGTGTGTTTGCTGCAGATGGTCTCAATCCTCTTTTAGGCAATTGTTCTGGGAGGTACAGAAGTCAATGTATCACAGTAAGGAAGGAGAAACATTAAAGCCAGGGTGAACTTGGTATTTTAACCTCCAGGGGTTCATAGGCTGAACTTTAAGCAGGAGCTCCACTTCTAAGGAAAATTTCTTGTGAGACATGAACTCAAAGTGTGAGGCACAGCAATACATGTTGTATATGTACAAGTCTTGCATTTCTTTGAGACAGGTCAGATTTTTGGTGAGATAAAGGGACTAAATACATGTTTAGTGAAACTTGTGGCCTAAATGCTACCCAGGGTTTATCAAGTACACTTCAATATAAAACATGCATCAGTCCTGACTCTTAAACAATATACATTGGCCCGGATTTTGCAGTCAGCGGCAAAGTGATGATTCTTACCGCTGACCTTGAATAAAGCTGCCCACAAAGATCTACCAATCTCTGTGGTGTCGATTTCACCTTTCCCAACGTTAATTTGATTCTGGCGCCAAGTCTAGGGGATCTCCAGTGTCCAGCAATAGTGATGTCATCAAGCAGGCTAAGCGTCCAATCACATTGAAAAATTCTCACAGACAGCAAACCAGGAAGTAAAATGCGCTGATTATGCTTCACTTTTAAAAGATTTACAGATTGGGGCATACACATGAGATTAAGGTAGAAGCTGAAATATCATAAACAAACTTTAAAAAACAATTTATTATATTTTTAAAAATACGGAATTTTTATCATAATGGAAATATTTGACATTCCACAAATATAAAATTAGTTTTTGAGGGCCAGAGAGGTTGTTCAGCAGTAATTATGACTTAGTATGGCGTTAAAAACCCAGTTACACCTCATTAAACGAGGCTTAACTTTTTGTAGTTTTTTTAACAGTGATATTACAGCGTAAAAGCTGAAGTTCTCGTCAGTTCAGTGATTTCAAAGAGATTGCCGTCTGTGGGGTCTTCAACAGCGCATTTCCGGACACCAGAAGTTGCTGCCATTTTCCTAGGGTAATGACGCCGAAAGCTGACAATTTTGCCTTCATTACAACCACAAATCCAGGCCAATATGTTTATATTCATGCCTACACATGCATGGACATAATACTGTAAGTGTAAAAATTGTTATCTTTCACATGGGATCGAAATGGTATAATCTGAAACTAAACTATTTGGCACTTAAAACTCCAGATTTGGCCTCAAAAATTTGCATTCAGAAATATTTAGAAGGAATAAAAATACTTTTAGTTATTTTCCTCTATTTAGCTTACTCGAGTCTCAAGCTCAATTCTCCAACCCAGAAGATGACTAAACAATCTGCCCTCAGACCTCAACCATTACCATCCCACAACTAATGACTAAAAGGCACGCACACATGTAGTCCTGGTTGACTTTAATTCCTCTTCCTGAGGAGAAGCCTCTTTTCTGATAAAAAGTATTAAAAGGTAGATTCAGGTGTTATCTGTTACAATGCCTTGCATTACTTTTATACATAGAGCCATGTTAACATACAGGTCACCATACTTCCACTGTTTTCTTGATCATTATTTACCTAAACATGCCTCTGCTTAGATTTTTAGGGCTGTCTTTTGTTATCTGATCTGCTGAGACTTCCTCTCATGAATCAGTTTTCCTGTGGAATATGTGTTAAATATGTCAGCTGATTATACACGGAACATATATCACTCACCTTTACAAGATGGCCGAGGCAAAATTAAATTTAGTTTCAGCCAGGTCACTGTGCAGTGAAATCTGAATTCATTCACTGACTAATAACAGTACAGTGGTGTATTCATGCACATTACAATACATTACTGCATGTGGCTAGTACATTACATTTCCTGTACCTACTGCTCTCTAAATACTGTGTTGTTGAACTTTGAACCAGAAAAGTGCTGTCCAGCAAACTATTAAACCTGAACTAAAAATCTGCATGTGGAATAGGCACCTGAAAACATAGCTGTGCATATCTGAGAAGTATATCAATTAACATCAGGGTGCTACGTGACGAGAGGGGTGACCCCTGCTAGCTCTTGCAGGATCTTAATCAGGCCACCAGGTGGTGTGCTGCTCAGTTCCAAACTGTGAGAGATGAAAAACTGACAAGACTCTCTACTTGGCCTGGATTTTAACTGCTAGTGGGTTTCCAGCAGGAAATCCCGCTGGTGAGTTAATTTCCCCGCACACCCGCGCCAGAACGAGACCCAGCAAATTTCAAAGGCCGGGCTCATTTAAATCCTACCAGCCAACCTCCTGCCTGGAACGGGCAGGAGGTCAGTCCGAAACAGCGAAAATTAGCATGGCCCAGAGGCCACCCACTGACACCAGGTAGGTGACAGCATTGGCTTCTGGGTCTGTCTCACGTTCGCAAAGGATGGGAAGTCCACACTCATGCTCCTGCTGGCCCCACAAGGAGAGTAAATAAACTTACCTTTTTGGGCTTTTTCTAACCCTGGCCCCTCTTCCTGCTGTCTTCACCTGGCGGGAAAGCTTCAGCGGCTTCCCTGCTCAGGCAAGAAGTGAAAATTGCGGTCAGGTCCCGTGTCCTTGCAGCTTGCTCAGGAGAGCAGATTAAAATTCGGAATGGGGAGTTCATGGCAGCTTTCCAATGGGTAAGTAACCGGGGCGATTTTAACTGCCCACCCACCCAGTTTCTGCCAGGGGGGGTATGATTAAAATCATCCCCATTGGCCTATATTTTCTTTTGGCCAATTGCAGATTTACACCACCAACAGCTGTGGAAAAGCTGCAATATTCTGGTTCAAGGAACATAGTGAATTATAGTCAGGTCACAGATGCCAAATGATTCACACAACAAATCTCAGTCGACTCAGCCTTCACCAGCTGCAACTTGTGCATGGGTCCCAATATAACGTCACCTGGGTGGCAAAAATGTATTCTGCACCTATCTGCTTGCTACAGTATAAATCAAATGGCACATCTGTGAAACATTCCGAGAATGAAGTACATTTCAAGCAAGTGCAACTTAAAGGAAACGCAAGTAATTTTAGCAAAATGTATTATCTGATAAAATGCCACTCACGAGGCAAGTCACCTCCCAATATAGTGCTCTGAAACACATTTTTTTAATCTATAGTAAGAACTGTAACAGATTTGCAACTTATTATCAGGTCACTGTAATTTTTGTCTTTATTTTAAGTGATTTCAGATAGGGTAAATCAATTTTTCAAAAATGCCTCAGGTTAGCTGTGCCTTTGCGAGGAACACATAAGTCTGTGGTAAAGTTAATACGTGATGACCAATACAGGTAACTGGCTGCATGTAATCAGAACTCTTCATTCTATTCAATGGGAAACACCTATCCTCAATGGGTTTTGGGGCTACACACAATACTAAACCAATAGGGGGATCCATTATGGGGTGAAACCCTGTCTAGCAAGAGTTTACATAGGAAATGGTTATATCCTGAGATTAGCATCTCACCTTGCAGGATGCAAGATTGGTTAGCTGGTTTACGTACTTGAAGAGAAACATCTATAGCGTGAAGGGATGGCATTAAGTACGGCTAAGCTTTAGCTCTGGGAACAAGGTCAGAAACCTGTCGTCCAAGTACAACATCTCGGATTGGATTGGGCCCGAAACCAGGCACGGGGAGCATGAAGCGCGATCTGCCCGCGCCCGTTCAAAGTGGTGTGGGTAGCACGCAAAATTCATGCTGCCTGCTCATTTACATGATTGGAGCTTTGAGCTCAGCGCTAAACGCGCTGCTGGTTGGCTCGGCGCTCAAGAGGAGGGGCCAATATTGGGTGCAGTCTACTGGCCAATAAAATTTTGCCTAGGCTCTCTGCACTTCTTAAAAGGGAGGGGCTTTGTTGCAGAAGCACCTCATTGTCACTCTGCATGCAGCCATGGCTCAACAGGGAAGAGAAAGGGCAAGGAGTTTTTCTGATGCCACACTGAAGGCTGGGGGTGCACAGAAGAAGACAGGTCCTCTACCCTGAGGGGGGGCAGGAGGTCTTCCAGACACAATGTCAGAAAGCAGTTGGAGGAGATAGCAGAAGCCATCGGTGGCACTTGTGTTGCCCCCAGAACCTGGATCCAGCGCCGCAAGAAGTTTAATGACCTCATACGAGTGGTCAAGGTGAGTGAATGCATCTTCAAATGCCATATTCCACCAACTGCAGCACCAGCCTCATGCACTGCTCAATGCACCATACTCCCTTCACGCACCTACCAACATTCTCTAGCAATCACAACTCATACCTCACAATCATAGCTTCACCTCACCCTCACCAATGTTCCCATTATGCTGCGCAGCGGCGCAGTTATCTACAAGGTCCCGTGCAGGCTGTTCACTGGCTTTCACATTGTAGATACCACACATGCGCAAATATTTGAATGGGCCGCGCAGTGGGGAAGGCAGGCTGCGCAGGAGGCAGTGCGGCTTACGGGGGGCATTGACCCTCACCCACTTACCACTGCTGCAAGCCTCACACCCACATCTCACACCTTGCACACACTGCCAGCTATTCAATCATGACAGACGCAATTCCCAAACAGACTGCACCACACTCACTGACACACTTCCCTTTCGCTTGCCGGCCAAGGCGGCGCATAACACACCTGAGCAGCAGCAGACAGGTGGAGGGGCAGCACCTCTTCAAAATCTTAGTGCTGGAGGAGACAGTGCTGAAGATAATTAGAGGGGACGTCAGTGAGGCCGGGGCGAGCGGCGAGGTTGAAAGCATTGCTGATGATGGTATGCTCATACCTAATCCTTCTTCTCACATCTCACTTCCCTCTCAAGGCACAATCTCTTCTCACTTACAAGCTGCTGATGGTGTAAGCATGCACACCTTGCTTTCCCGCCCCCCCCCAACACAATCTTGTGCCTTTCTCCTTTCAGATACCCAAAAACTGCCAGCAGACCAGCCTGTCCCAGACCTAGTAGAGGAGGAGAAGAGGCACCGTCACTCGATCTGACACTCCCAGGCACCAGCTCAGAAAATGGTACTGCACGTACTTTCGAGGGAAGTATAGAGGCGGGATCTGCACGTGGTGAGCCACCGGGCACGAGTGGGCTGCAGCCAGGCCAGGGGGAAAGGATAGCTTGGGTGCTAGCTCCCTGGAGGGTGAGTTTGTGCACGAGTTCTACTGCACACAGAAATGCTTGGAGCAATGGCAGACCTGCCAGGGAGCCTCTTGTCAGTGTCAAGGAGCATGGAGGAGTCCAGTTCCAACATTGCACGGGGCTTTGCACAGAGCTTGGAGCCCATGATTTCCAGGATGGAAATGATGGGCAACTCCATTAGAGCACTTGTGGACCCAACCATGATGCTGGGTGTGATGGGCGATGTCGCAGTTTCCATTGCAGCAAAAACGGAAATGATGCAACGTCTGAGTGCTGCAGTAGAAGCTCAGACTTCTGTCATACAGGCTCAGACTGCTCTCAGCTTGCTGCCACACAAGTTCAGACTGATGCCATCATGGCTGGGTTTACCAGTGTGGAAAGAGGCTCGCAGGATGTCACAGCAGTCCAGCAATCTGTTCTCCAACAGATGGCTAGGATTGCTGAGGCACTGCCCTGGGGGAGTGGCAGTGGCTCCATGGAGCACGAAACTGCTGCCCTCTCCCTGGATGACAGCATTCCTCCTCCCACCCCTGCCACTCTGCCAGTGCCCTTGCTGTTGCCTGTCAGCCAGCCAGCCCAGACTGCTACCGCCTGTCTTGTTTTGCACACTTTGTACAAAAATAATAAACTGCAGGACAACGGAGTATTACAATTTAAACTCTTTTAATGAAGCATCAGGTCTGTAAGCTTTCTCAATCAATACAGCACCGTGTGGACAAGATGGAGTCAGGACCCTGGGTCCTCCAAAACAATACCAGTCCTTACAGATGCCTGCAGGCCAATGACAACTCAGCATGTGATCACATGTGAATATAATAGGTATTCCTTACAGATGCCTGCGGGCCAATGATAAATCAATATGCAAATGTTACATCCCCTTTTAAAAGAAAAATGTTATGCATTACTTTTGAACCATTCTACATAAGAACATAAGAACATAAGAAATAGGAGCAGGAGTAGGCCATACGGCCCCTTGGGCCTGCTCCGCCATTCAATAGGATCATGGCTGATCTGAATCTAGACTCACGTCCACTTCCCTGCCCTTTCCCCGTAACCCCTAATTCCCTTATCTGCTAGGAAACTGTCTATCTCCATTTTAAATTTATTTAATGTTGCAGCTTCCACAGCTCTCTGGGGTAGCAAATTCCATAGATTTACTACCCTCTGAGTGAAGAAGTTTCTCCTCATCTCAGTTTTGAAAGGGCAGCCCCTTATTCTAAGATTATGCCCCCTAGTTCTAATCTCACCCATCAGTGGAAACATCCTCACCGCATCCACCCGATCAAGCCCCCTCACAATCTTATATGTGTTCTCAGTAGCATCAACATATAAGTAAACTCAACATTTAACTAGCACTGAAAACATCTCAACGTTTCAATAACGATGTACAGTTTTTTTAGGGCAGCGATCCACCTACACCCTTTGGCAGTTCACAAGTCAAGGATAACTCTAGGCCTGACCTCTCGTCGGAATGACGGTGTTGTTCCTTGGTGTTCAGGAGGTGCCTACGATTGCGGCGGTATACCTGTCCTTTTGGGGTGCGGACATGATACGATCGCTCAGTGTCAGCTGGCTGGATGACGACTGCTGGCTTCCAGTAGTCATGCTCCTGGATTCTGATGGATTCTCCATTGTGCAGCGGCGGCAGTAGTCTAGCTGACGTATCATAGTATCTCTTTTGGTGTTGCTGTCTCTGTACACATTTTGCATGCACTTGCTTGCAGCTGATGACCTGCCAGGGCCTGTCTGGGATACGGTGAGGTATCATGGGCTCTTTGACATTTGATGGGCGGCGTTCTAGACAAATGGAACATTTTCCGACAATGTCCTCAATGTGTTTGCACATTCCGGGCCAAAACATAATGTCACGTGTTCTTTGTTTGCATTTTTCCATGCCCATATGTCCAGCATGAATTTTTGTCAACATCTCTTCTCTGAGACTGGTAGGAATGATGATTTTCTCCCCTTTGAAGACGACTCCGTTGATTTGTGACAGTTCGTCTCTGTGGTTCCAGAATTCAGATATGCTCTGAGGGCATTGCCTCCTTTCCTCAGGCCATCCTTCATGTATGACTTTGCTCAACAGTGTGAGTTGTGCATCTTTCTCTGTTTCTGCTCGGATCTCCTTCAGTTTTGAGTCACTCACAGGTAAGCTGTTGTACACCATGTGCACCTGCACATCCATGCCGTCACTGAGGCTGCTGTCCTGGTAGCTAAGAGACTTTCTGGAGAGCGTGTCTGCGACAGGAATGTCTTTGCCTGGATGGTGAATGATTGTGAAGTCATACTTCTGTAGCTGAAGGATCATTCTCTGTAGCCTCGGTGGGGCTGCGGCTAGTGGTTTCCTCATGATTGACTCGAGGGGCTTGTGGTCGGATTCCACAATGACTTGTCGGCCATAGACGTACTGGTGGAAATGCTTACATCCGAACAGAATTGCATATAGCTCTTTCTCGATTTGAGCATAGCTGATTTCACTGTCTGTGAGAGATCTGGAAGCGTAGCCGATGGGCTTTCCTTCTTGCAGTAATACTGCGCCTAGTCCGTACTTTGATGCATCCACTTGTAGTCTGAGCTCTTTGTTGGGGTCGAAGTAGGCAAGAACTGGTCCTGGTTCTCTGGTGATTAGGTCTTTCATTTTCTGAAATGCTGTGTCATGTTGTTTATCCCACAGGAATTCATTGGATTGTTTGAGCAACTGACGCATGGGTGCGTTGATTTCGGAGAGGCTCGGGGCAAACTTGGTTAAGTAGTTAACCATGCCTAGCACTGTCTCTAGTTCTGCGTGGTTCTTCGGCGGCTCCATCTTCTTGATGGCGGAGATTTTCTCTGGATCCGGCTTAATGCCATCAGTTGAGAGGTGATGCCCGAAATAACTGATCTCGGTGGATGAGATTATGCTTTTCTCGGGGTTGAGCCGGATACCTTTCTCCTGTGATCTTTGTAGTATCGCATGGAGGTTCCTGTTATGTTCCTCTCTATTCCTGCCATAGATGAGGATGTCGTCTACGATTGCGACTACTCCGTCGAGGCCTTCATAGGTTTCGTCGATCTTCCGCTGGAATTCATCCTGAGCTGAGATAAGACCAAATGGTAAACGCAGAAATCGGTAGCATCCAAATGGTGTGTTGAATGTTGTTAGCTTGGATGACTCTTCCGTGAGCTTGATATTCCAGTATCCTGATCGTGCATCCATTAAACTGAAGTAACGTGCTCCCACTAGCTTGGGTGTGATGTCATCTAGCGTTGGTAGAGGGTAGTGAGAGCGTTTGATAGCCTTGTTCAAATCTCTGGGGTCGAGACAGACTCTGAGCTTGCCTGTACGTGGTTTCTCAACCACTACTAACGCATTGACCCACTCTGTCGGTTCTGTTTCCCGGACGATGATTTCTGTATTCTCCATGCTCTGCAGCTCCTCCTTCAGGTGACTGCGTAGAGCAAGGGGTATCCTTCTCGGTGGGCAAACCACAGGGGTTGCTGCTGGGTCAAGGTGAATAGTGCATTCACCTGGGAATAGTCCAATTCCTTTGACGATGTCAGCAAACTCCTCCATGACTGTCTGCTTATCAACTGGTGCTGTCAATGATAGCACTAGCTTGACGAGGTCCATGTCTAAACATGCCTTAGACCTAGCACTGGAGGAGCTCGAGTGTCAATAATGTAAAAGTCCAACATCATGTCGCTTTCTTTGTACTTGCATTTCATCACGCATGTGCCTTTTACAATGAGCTGCTCACCCCCATAGCCGGTCAGTCTGTGTGAAGTGGGCTGTAGCTCACACTCATCCTTCAAGCTGTGATACTCACTCAGAGGAATTACATTAACCTGAGATCCAGTGTCTAGTTTAAACTTAAGCTCTTTGCCCTGTTTTCCTATCTCAATATCGGCATAAGCTTGCTCAGTCTCTGAAATCTGTTTTTTCTGTGACACAGAATCAATAAACAGTTCCTCTGCATTTGGCTCTCTATCTGGCATTCGGCTGTCACTCACTGTGTGTACTGTTTTTCCGAAAACAGTCCTGCAAACTTTAGCAAAGTGGTTCCGTTCACCACATTTAGTACATTGCCTTCCTTTGGCAGGGCAGTACTCCTTTTCTCCATGCGAGTTGTTTCCACAATATCCACAGTTTTGAAGCGTTTTATGTCTGTGTCGCTCATTTTTAGAACTCTCGCTGTTCTTTCTGTTCTGAAACACGCTCTCTGGGCGATGTTCTTTGGTGTGTGTCTATTAACTGCGTGCACTGTCTATTCACATGAGCTGCTCGTGGCGCCGGTTATGGTTTTCAACTGTGCTTGGGCTATCTCGTGCGATCTAGCTATGTCCATAGCTTTGTCCAGCGTCAGCCCGGACCCAACATTCAAAAGTTTCTCTCTCACTTTAGCTGAATGTATTCCAAACACGATGCGGTCTCTGACCATCTCATCTTTATCTGCATATGCACAGTCTTTTACCAGCAGTTTTAACTCAGTCACGAACTGTTCAAACGACTCACTAGCTCCTTGTACTTTCTCCTGAAACTTGTACCTAGCGAATATCGTATTTGTCTTGGGCATCACATATGCTTCAAAACGGTCAAAATAACTTTTCAGTACCTTTGCTTCATCCGCGGTGAGAGACCATGTGTTAAAAATGTCTCTCCCTTTTTCTTCGATCCACAGGAGTAGGTAGCTGCATTTTTCTTCCTCTCCTTTTCTTTTCAACGGACCCGAGAACATTAATTCCACGTTGTTGCTTGAACTTGCACCATTCTCTATGTAAGTTCAAAGATCCCCAATTCATTCGAGGTAAGGGAGCTCCAACGATGTCCATTTCAAATCCCTGTTCTGACACCATGTCTTGTTTTGCACACTTTGTACAAAAATAATAAATTGCAGGACAACGGAGTATTACAATTTCAACTCTTTTAATGAAGCATCAGGTCTGTAAGCTTTCTCAATCAATACAGCACCGTGTGGACAAGATGGAGTCTGGACCCCCTGGGTCTTCTAAAACAATACCAGTCCTTACAGATGCCTGCAGGCCAATGACAGCTCAGCATGTGATCACATGTGAATATAATAGGTATTCCTTACAGATGCCTGCGGGCCAATGATAAATCATTATGCAAATGTTACACCGCCCATGCCGAGGTGGTGCAGTCCACAGCCAGGCCTTCTCGGCCCAGAGCTGCTCGAGGTCGTCCTGCAAGGCCATCTGCAATCTCCTCCACTGAAAGTGAACAGCCTTCCACCAGCCAGGCTGCAGCCACTGGAGTAGCACTGCGTAGGAGCACTGGGACAGGCAAAGGAAACAAAAGACAGACACTAAGGGAATGCACAAGGGTGATTAGTTGACTTTGTTATATAGTTTTGGATT
Source organism: Somniosus microcephalus (assembly GCF_052327205.1). Lineage (NCBI taxonomy): Eukaryota > Metazoa > Chordata > Chondrichthyes > Squaliformes > Somniosidae > Somniosus > Somniosus microcephalus. The sequence continues at coordinate 178,229,038 of NC_140997.1, read as the reverse complement.
GATTAATTTATAAATTAGTGTTTGGAATGTTTGTTTTGTGGTGGCTTTCATTTCAGTTTTGTGCCCAAGAGGACGCTGTGATGTTCCATGACAGAGGGATGGTAAGCTGGGGAAGTGGTGAGCAATGGGGATCTGGAGTTTCATTCAGGGGAATGGAATTCTGATGAGGTGCTCAAGGACAGCTCGTCCAGAACAGGCATCTGCTGCCTGCCTCCTCCCTTCCTCCTCCTCCTCTTCCTCCTGAGGTGGTCGCAGAATCCGAGGTGGCAAGGGCTGTGCCCTCATGATGGCCAAGTTGTGGAGGATGCAGCAGACCATCATGTATTGGGACACCCACTCTGGTGTGTACTGGTGTGCACCTCCCGAGCGGTCAAGGCAGCAGAACCGTTGTTTGAGCACCCCAAGGGTCTGCTCAATGAGATTCCTCGTGGCAGCATGGGTCTCATTATATAATTGCTGGCCACAAGTAGTGGGGTTGCAGAGGTGAGTCATCAGCTAGGAGTACAAGAACAGCCCTTGTCTCCGAGCTGCCACCCTTGGGTTCGACGTGGTGGCTGGAAAATTGCTGACACACCAGACTGGCACAGGATGAAGGCATCATGACTGCTGCCAGGATACCGGGCATTCACCATCATGATGTGCTGTGCGTGGTCACACAACAACTGCACATTAAGTGAGTGGTAGCCTTTGTGGTTGCGGCACATCTCAGGATTGATATGCGGCGCCCGCAAAGTACGTGTGTGCAGTCGACGGCGCCCTGCACCATGTGGAAGCCCGATATCCTGACAAAGCCACATGCGCGCTCCTCCTGCTTCCCTCTGTTCAGAGAGAAGACAATGTAGGCCCTCCTCCTGAAGCACAGAACCTCTGTGACCTCCCGGACCACGGTGACCTTGAGTGCCACAGGCAGCGCCGTCATCACCCTGTTCCGACGCTGCAAGTCTGGTTCCAGAAGGTGGCAGAGTTCTGCGGCCACCTCCTTGGTGAAGCGGAGCCTCAGAGTACATTGCTCCTGGTTTAAGTGCAGGTAGGCGAAGTGCTCTCGGAAGACCCTAGGTACGTAAGGCCTCCTGCTGAGAGCCCACCTGCCCCTCCTCCTCCCTCTGCAAGCAGCTTGTCCTCTTCTTTGCTGCCTCTGCTCCATCTCCCTGTCATGCTCCAGCGTGAGGGGGACTGAAAGTAGAGCCCCCATGGCTGGGAACAAGTGGTCTGAGCAGAACCTTTGAATTCAGAAGCAGGGCCTTCTCCACTTGCAGCAACACTCCCTGTCACCTCACCGACTTTAAATAACTCTAGAAAGCTCCAAACATACACAGAGCCAGTAGAAATCAAAAAACAAGTCACCTGCAAGTAGTTGATGATGCTTTTAAATACCACTCGTGGAGCTTATTGCAAGTTCAGTTGTTCGTGTTTTGGAGAGGGCATGCAGTTGAGCGGTGACGTCCAAAATAGCCGGTTGTGTGTCAAATCAGCGTTGCACTCTGATTGACGTCACGATCCGACTGATTAACATTTTTCTGGCAAACGCAGGCAACGGCTGTGCTGCTGACCTGCTCAAAATGGCGGCTGCCGCGGGCCACACCAGAAGTGGGCGGAAGCGAGGCGCGCACCATTTTTTTGCCGAAACCGGCCTTAACAACCAGCGCTAAGGTGTCAAATTTCATGGCCCTCATCTTTAAGATCAACCTGACATTCATCCAAAAGTTCTTTTGTTTGAGGACTGATTCAAATGATATTGGAGTCGATTTTCACTGCCTGCGCCTGACAATAATGGGGCGCTAATGGCCTCAAAATGGAGCCAGTTGCCTTGGGGCCCCATTAACACTAGCAATGTGGTGCACTCCGCCAGTCCGTGGCCCCAAAGTCTAAATCGACCCCATTCTTTTTAAGTATAGTGGTGTGTCAGTATTTGTCTGCATCTTTCAGCTTATGTACATTATGCAACCTGTAAATCAATCTGACCAAAGAGCTTTAGCCTGTACACATTGGTCCCATGACTAGTTGCTTGTGCCTTTCAGAACGTTGGTAGGCACACTAATCCATACACAAGAACAACATGTCATCGGACAGCCAATCCACTATTGCCTGTTTTACACTATCTCCACAAGTTAAAATGATTCCCCCCCCCAAACCCGCATGTTTAGCAGATTGATGATGTGAATGAGCTGGCTTGCTAATTTTACTGTGTGTGGAGAACGGAATGCAGAAACACAAGTGAATAGTTTTGTAAACTAATTTTGCACGTGTAGAGGAAACAGTGGGAACAGGTCTCCTGAATGACAACAATGAATTCCGTCACTACTGAAATATTGTTAATAACTTTCAAAATTGCTCTTTCCTGCATGGTGCAGGCTTGAAAACAGAAGAAGAATGCTTTTGCATTTAAATCATTAGCAACTTAAAGCAGAATCGGCGATTAAAGTGATCCACGATGCTCCTAATAATTCTCTGGGATTGTGTGTCTTTTTATACATATATTTCCCAATCCCCTTTTTCTTATTATATTAACATGCCTATCCACTTCTTATTTTCCAGTTTGGGAGAAGGGTCTGCGCTCAAAATGTTGACTTGTCTGTTCTCTCCACCGATGCTTATCGGCATGCCGTGCGTTTCCAACATTTTCTGTTTTGTTTCCGATTTCCAGCATCTGCAATATTTTGCTTTTTAAGAAAAAAATACAATGTCTGATCAAGTTGAAGATTGAAGATCTGGTGAGGGGATCTTGTGCACCATTTCCCTGCCTGAATCAACTTTCAGACAGGCCTTGAAATGGGCACCCAGCACTCACACCGAAAACAGGTGGGAGGCAGTTTAGATATGCAGATTAGGGTCCTATACCTGTTGTCGGACCCCGATTGCAACTTTCAAAGAGAAATGGGTGGAGCATGCACAGCCATGTCGAGGCCGATGATCCTTAAAGGGACCGCTGGACGCCTCTCCAAATGGGTAATTTTTTGGGGGGTTTTTAAGGTTTTTGTGTGGCCTGGAGGAGCACTGCCAGCCAGTTCGTGTCCCCACCACCCCCAGCACCCCCACCCCGCTCCGGTATCCGCACTCTCTCCACTAGGCCTCACCTGCCCGCTGACTGCGTGGAATAGCCAGCCAATTTTCCACTGCAGGAAACCAGTGAACTCCAGCAGGGCTCCCATTTGGCGTCTGCAGCTCGCCAACAAAATGTTAATGAGGCCCGAACCTGAAAGTGGTTCAGACCTCCTGACTGCTGTGTTGGGTGGCCACCATGGGCGCATCGCAGATATTGTGCCCGTTCGACGCCTAAACCGAAATTCTCCCCCCAATGTGTATGTATGCTGAGATGGCATTTGTCAGGGCAGGGTAAAATTGTGATTTGCGAAACAATAAAACCCCAGGTGGATTCCCCACTCAGGCCTGAGTTAAAATTACAGTCGGGTCTTAATGATGTCATCAGGCAGCAACATGGATATGTAAAGAAGGACCCTGTTGGCTCCGGTCGCGTATCCTTGCTGTCTGCTCAGGAGAGCAGGTTAAAATCGCAGATGTTGCAATCAGGGCGATAATAACTGCCCACCCACCAGGTTTCTATTGAACGAGTAGGATTACAATCGCCCCCTGTTACGGTATTTTACCACATTTAATTGCCATTCAAGTTGCTTTTGTTATAATTTTCAATGTAAACCCATAAAATGTTAGGAGAAAGAGAGAGACAGACAAAGACAGAGAAGAGAACACAATAAGAGATTCTCTAACTTTATTGAATTTGTTTTGTTTATACTGAATCCAGTTTTGTTTACATTTTTTTCCAAACCACCTCCATGTTAAATTTGCACATGGCTGCAGTCACCTTCAGTTGGGACAGTGAGCAGGTGGAGCACAGACTCTGAAGCCTCTAACAACTATGTTGTTCACACTCAACATATAAGAGGCATAGCTTTTCTCATCAATAAACAGCATTCCTTTAATAAATAGGCATTCCAGTTGGAAATCAAAGTCTCTTCAAAATATCTTTATATTCAGCCTTCTCTTTAAAGGGCTGGGTGTACTCCATGATATCCCACACAGTATACAAGCAGAGGAGGCAACAATGGTATAATCAATTAGATGTTTTCATCTGATTACAACAACAACAAATGTATTTATATAGCGCCTTTAACATAGTAAAACATCCCAAGGTGCCTCAAAGGAGCGTTATAAAACAAAATTTGACTCCAAGCCACATAAGGAAATATTAGGACATAAGAACATAAGAAATAGGAGCAGGAGTAGGCCATACAGCCCCTCGGGCCTGCTCCGCCATTCAATAGGATCATGGCTGATCTGAATCGAGACTCACGTCCACTTCCCTGCCCTCTCCCCGTAACCCCTAATTCCCTTATCTGCTAGGAAAATGTCTATCTCCATTTTAAATTTATTTAATGTTGCAACTTCCACAGCTCTCTGGGGTAGCAAATTCCATAGATTCACTACCCTCTGAGTGAAGAAGTTTCTCCTCATCTCAGTTTTGAAAGGGCAGCCCCTTATTCTAAAATTAATCCCCCTAGTTCTAGTCTCACCCATCAGTGGAAACATCCTCACCGCATCCACCCGATCAAGCCCCCTCACAATCTTATATGTTTCGATAAGATCACCTCTCATTCTTCTGAACTCCAATGAGTAGAGTCCCAGCCTACTCAACCTTTCCTCATACGTCAAGCCCCTCATCTCTGGAATCAACTGAGTGAACCTTCTCTGAACTGCCTTGAGAGCAAGTATATCTTTTCTTAAATATGGAAACCAAAACTGCACGCAGTATTCCAGGTGTGGCCTCACCAATATCCTGTTTAACTGCAGCAAGGCTTCCCTGTTTTTATACTCCATCCCCCTTACAATAAAAGCCAAGATTCCATTGGCCTTCCTGATCACCTGCTGCACCTGCATACTAACTTTTTGTGTTTCATGCACCAGGACCCCCAGATCCCTTTGTACTGTAGCACTTTGCAGTTTCTCTCCATTTAGATAATAACTTGCTCTTTGGTTTTTTCTGCCAAAGTGCATAACCTCACACTTTCCAACATTATATTGCATCTGCCAAATCTCTGCCCACATAGCCTGTCTATGTCCTTTTGCAGGTTTTTTATGTCCTCCTCACTCACTGCTTTCCCTCCCATCTTTGCATCGTCGGCAAACTTGGATATGTTGCACTCGGTCCCTTCCTCCAAATCATTAATATAGATTGTAAAGAGTTGGGGTCCCAGCACTGACCCCTGCAGAACACCACTAGTTACTGATTGCCAGCCTGAGAATGAACCATTTATCCCAACTCTGTTTTCTGTTAGATAGCCAATCTTCCACCCATGCCAGTATATTACCCCCAATCCCGTGATTTTTTATCTTGATCAGTAATCTTTTGTGTGGAACCTTGTCAAATGCCTTTTGGAAGTCCAAATACACTACATCCACTGGTTCCCCTTTATCCACCCTGTATGTTACATCCTCAAAAGAATTCGAGCAAATTTGTCAAACATGACTTCCCCTTCGTAAAACCATGCTGACTCTGTCCTATTAAATTATGTTTATCCAAATGCTCTGTTACTGTTTCCTTAATAATGGACTCCAACATTTTGCCAACCACAGATGTTAGGCTAACTGGTCTATAGTTTCCAGCTTTTTGTCTACTTCCCTTCTTAAATAAGGGTGTTACATTAGCAGTTTTCCAATCTGCCGGGACCTTTCCTGAGTCCAGGGAGTTCTGGAAAATGATCACCAATGCATCCACAATCCCTACCGCCACTTCTCTCAAGACCCTAGGATGTAGGCCATCAGGTCCGGGGGATTTATCCGCCTTAAGTCCCATTATTTTACTGAGTACCATCTCCTTAGTGATTTTAATCGTGTTTAGCTCCTCCGCCCCGCCCCCCCCCCACCACCACCACCACCATTGCCCCCTGTTTGTCCAGTGTTGGGATATTTTTAGTGTCCTCTACTGTAAAGACTGATACAAAATATTTGTTCAGCGTTTTTGCCATCTCCATGTTCCCCACCACTAGTTTCCCGGTCCCATCCTCTAAGGGACCAACGTTCACTTTAGCCACCCTTTTTCTTTTTATATAGCTGTAGAAACCCTTGCTATCTGTTTTTATATTTTTTGCTAGTTTACTTTCATAATCTATCTTCCCTTTCTTAATTAATCTTAATTAATCTTTTAGTTATTGTTTGCTGGCTTTTAGATGCTTCCCAATCTTCTATCCTCCCACTAGATTTGGCTACTTTATATGCCCTTGTTTTCAGTCGAATACTATCCTTTATTACTTTACTAAGCCACGGATGGCTGTCTTTTCTTTTACTCCCCTTTTTCCTCAGTGGAATATATTTATCTTGAAAGATGTGAAATATCTCCTTGAATGTAGACCACTGCTCTTGTACCGTCTACACTTTAATCTGTTTTCCCAGTCCACTTTAGTCAATTCTACTCTCATACCTTCATAGTCTCCTTTATTTAAGCTTAGTACGCTGGTTTGAGATCCAACTCTCTCACCCTCAAACTGAATTTGGAATTCAACCATATTATGGTCACTCATTCCAAGGGGATCCTTTACTAGGACATTTTTTATTAATCCTGTCTCATTACACAGGACCAGATCTAAGATTGCCTGCCCCCTGGTTGGTTCAGTTACATACTCAAGGAACCCATCCCTAATACACTCTATGAACTCTTCCTCAATGCTGCCATGCCCAATTTGATTAGTCCAGTCAATATGAAAGTTAAAATCCCCCATGATTATAGCTGTTCCCTTATTACAAGCCCCAACTATTTTCTGATTTATACTCTGACCAACAGAGTTGCAACTGTTAGGAGGCCTATAGAGTACGCCCACCAGTGACTTTTTCCCCTTATTATTCCTTATCTCCACCCAAACTGTTTCACTATCCTGATCCTTTGACCCAATATCATTTCTGACTATTGCAGTGATTCCATCCTTGATTAACATAGCAACCCCACCTCCCTTTCCTTCCTGTCTGTCCTTCCTAATTGTCGAATACCCTTGTATGTTTAGTTCCCAGTCATGATTATCTTGCAGCCATGTTTCCGTAATGGCCACCAGATCATACCCATGTGTAGTTATTTGCACCGTCAACTTGTCAATTTTGTTACGAATGCTGCGTGCATTCAGATAAAGAACTTTCAAATATGTTTTCTGACAATTTATTCCTGCTTTTACCCCTTTTACTACTTTACCTTTATCATTATATACATTCTGTCCCTTCCTGACACGCTCTGGTTTTTAATTCCCCCACTGCTACCTTGCTCTATTGCCTTCTCTGCTGTCATTTTTATTTTTCGCTCTCTTAAAACCTCTGCCCCACTAATTAGTTTAAAGCCCTCTCTACAGCCCTAGTTATTCGATTCGCCAGGATTCTAGTCCCAGCACTGGCCAAGTGAAGTCCGTCCCAACGGAACAGCTCTCTCCTGTCCCAGTACTGATGCCAGTGTCCCAGGAAGCAAAACCCATTTCTCCCACACCAGTCTTTGAGCCACGCATTTAACTCTCTAATTTTATTTACCCTAGCCAAATTTGCACGTGGCTCGGGTAGTAATCCAGAGATGTCCAGGACAGATGGAGGTAGGTTTTAAGGAGCATCTTAAAGGAGGTAAGAGAGGTAGCAAGGTGGAGAGGTTTAGGGAGGGAATTCCAGAGTTTAGGGCGTGAGCAGCAATTATGGCAGAGCGGTTAAAATCGGGGATGCTCAAGAGGCCAGAATTAGATGAGCACAGATATCTCGGAGGGTTGTGGGGCTGGAGGAGATTACCGAGATAGAGAGGAGCGAAGCCATGAAGGGATTTGAAAACAAGGCTGCGAATTTAAAAATATTTACATTAATGATTCCCCACGGAAGCCCAAAGTCAAAAGATTACTCATGTAACCTTTCTAATTTGGCTTCTGAATTGTGTTGACACATCTGATATTCTTTAATTTGCATTAATAGACTCTCCCAAAATAAACAGGAAAAAGAAACAGAATTGGACTTCTGTTCTAAGCAAAAACTTCTGCAGAAACCACTATTCTTGAAAATAATTTTATTTTAAAATGCTTTGTAAAGTTCATGTTGCAGCAGTTATATCTTAAGTTGCAATTCCAACTTGTTTTAATTGCCAATATGGAGGGATGGCAGTGGAGTTTTGGGGACAGTGCCTGTTCCTGGCTATTACCAGGAATTCATCCTAATTGCCTAAGAAGGCATTAGTGCCCATTTAAAAAATATCTGAATTTTTTCCCTCAAATGTTATATCACATTTTATTTATTTTTAAAGTTGGCTCTACATCATCAAATTCCTGCCTACTCAATACGTAGACAAGATTCTGCATGAAATAAATATTTTAAGTTCGCCCTACAATCCTATTGAGTACCAGTTTAGTTTTCCGTTGTCACGCAGTACAAAGGGCTGTCATACAATACAAAGTGATTAAATCCAGTACTGAATGCAGACCCTGGGCACAGGCATGATCCAGCAGCACGCTTTCAAATCAAACTGACATCAAGGATATCTATCCACTCAGTGGATTCAGCCCTCAGTGCCAGCTTCCTGAGCACACAGTTTTCTGATGGCAAAGACTGCTTCAGCACATTCATGAAGACACAACAACCCTCTGAGGAAATAGTTACACAGACCACATTTAATCGGATTTTTATCATTCTGTACTTCTCATTTCTAATTGCACCTGTAAAGTTCTGGTTAGATTTTGCAAGCATAGTTAAATGCATGTATTTTTCTTTTTTGCTGAGAATTCATCTAGGGAAATCTTAACTTTAATGCTGTGTCTAAAATGTACTCTGGCCAATGATTTGCAGGCCATTTTCTCGAGAGTGGTTGTGCTGAGCTTGCTGACTGCAAGCTGGAATCTCTTCCTTTACTTCTCTTTCCTTTGATCAGCAGTTCACTCTGATATCTCCCTAGCCAGATATAATAGCCATGGATTGCACACTATCCTCACAATCCCCAATGCTTAGACAAGACCGTAGAGCTGCTAAATGAAGAATCACAGGTTCTGCCACTTGAGGTCTCATCTGCTCACAAAGTTGGGTTTTAGTGCAAGAAAAGATCAGAATTTTTATACTTTTAGATTTATGAAGTTGTCTGACTTCAGTGGTAAAGAGGCCAAGATAGGCAAGGTGTGCTGATAGCAGCACAGAAGGTAGACAACAGCCAAGAAAAGATGATAGATTACACTTCAAGTGCCAAGAAACAACAGCTCACCTTGCAGTCTCCTTGTCAGTGAGAAACTTAGATACTGAACCTTATTCAGGAGCGCATAAGAAATCCAACAGCAGTTTATCAATCCTGAGCATTAGTTTTACATGGGGTATATCCTTTTTAACAAGTGTATCTGTTATAGAGTGCGAGAATAAACCTTATCCTTCTGCTCCCATCCGATTGCTTCATTCACCTGCTCCTGCTCGGCTTCATAAATAATTTTAGAACTTACCTTTTCACGTCTCTTCTGCTGTCCCACCAGGTTTTATTGAGCGGAGCATTTGCACCGCACACTCTGTCCAGGAGTATGTTAAAATTACATTGGGGTCCTATGTACAGTATAGGGACCTGATTTGCATAGATTAATGAGGCTCCTGTTGAGATACCGCGGCAAACGTGGGAGTCGAGACCAGAGCTAGTAAAACACAACTGCTTTTATTCTACCTCATGACAAAGAGGAACTGGAAAAGCCCGCGCATCCACTTAAATACTTCCCAGACAGGAAGTGCTCCCGGCAGCCTGTCCCTGCGGGAAACAAGTTGCTGGAGGAAAGGGCCCCCGGCTGGGGGCGTCTGCTTAAACTGTCCGTGCCGCCGTGAGCGGATTATGTCCAGTGGTGGCGTGTCGCCACAGAGCTCCCCCCAGAATCCGCTTAGGAGGAGTGGACGAGTTGTGACGGTGGTCTGATGGTTCTGCCGCAGCGGCTCTGGGTGGTCGCCGGTCTAGTTGGTGGGACCGGGCAGTTCGCCGCCGGCTGTGCTGGCTTGCTGGCGGGACGGCCTCTAGTTGGAGGCCGTGCCATGGGGACCTGTTCCCCTGGTTCTGTGTGTGCTGGTTTGAGCCGGTCGATGGAGACTGTGTCGACCCTGTCGCCGAGTCGCAGCTTGAAGACCTTGTCCCCGGTTTGTAGCACCTCATACAGTCCATCGTACGGGGGTCGCAGGGGCCCGCGGTGCGCGTCGTGTCGCACGAAGACGAAGTGCGCCTGCTGTAAATTTGGCGGGACGTGAGGTGCGAGTTCGCCGTGTCGGTTGACCGGAAGTGGGGCGAACTGCTGAGCGGAAGAGAAAGAGTTGAGCCGCTGCTGTTCAGCCAACCAAGGCGTGGTAGTCTCCGGAAGGAATTCGCCTGGGACGCGCAGCGGTTGTCCGTAGACTAACTCCGCTGCCGAGGACTGGAGGTCTTCCTTGACCGCGGTGCGTAGGCCTAGTAGCACCCACGGTAGGCGGTCAGTCCAGGTACTGTCCTGCAGGCCGGCGCAGAGTGAGGCCTTGAGTGACCTGTGGAAGCGTTCACAAAGCCTGTTGGCCTGCGGGTGGTACGCCGTGGTTCGGTGGAGTGTCACCCCGAGGTTGCGTGCTGTGGCCGTCCAGAGTTCGGAGGTGAACTGGGCGCCTCTGTCGGAGGTTATGTCGGCCGGTACGCCGAACCTCGCAACCCAGGTGTTAACGAACGCCCTGGCGATGTCGGCTGTGGTGGTGGAGGTCAGCGGCACTGCCTCAGGCCAGCGTGTGTAGCAGTCGACCATCGTGACTGTGGTGTATGTAACCTGTTCCACCTTAAGAGAACTACCTTAAGAGATGTACTACTTTCTCTTGGCTGCTGTATACTGTAATACCGGTGGTGACCACACCGGTATATAAGTGTTGTGTAGGGATTTGCTGGGCAGTTCAGCCCTGACCTCCGAATAGTAAAGACCTGTTAAAGTTATTCTTGTGGTCTGTGTCCAGTGATTTATAATAAGCATAACTGGGACACAAAGACTTAACAGTGGTGACGAGTCCGATCTTACCCTGCGGCAGTTTTACATCCAAGGCAGCTTCGTCCTCAGAACAGGCGTCAAGAAGAGGCATCCGCCCTCATCATCCTGCTGAGCACCATCGCACGGGAGGCATCGAGAACCCGGGTTAAAAAGAAAAATTCTGACCACGAAGCCCTCCATCAGCGACAGGCAGTGATCATCCCTTCTACCACGGTGGTGGGTAAGCCGATCAGCGACATGAGCAGAAAGTCGGCCACGTTGACTGTGGAGTGGGGGAGGGAAAACGGAGGAAAAAGGGCGGAGAACTCGACCACGGCCGGTGAAAAGGGCCGGGCTGCAATCGAGGCCGAGAGGCACAGCGACTGGGGCAGCTTAAGGCATGAGAGCCGCGGAGAACTCAAACGCAGCCGGTGTAAAGGACCGGGCTGCATGCGGAGCTGAGAGGCGCAACAGCAAGGGAAGCGTGAATGCCCACGGGAACCGCGGGGGAGTAAAAGCAGCGTCGGGGAATTGAGAACCGCTGGGGAGGCGAGAACGGCAGCAGCACGGCAATCGCCATTGCAGCCAGCGGGGGAAGAAGGGAAACGCGGGAATCCGCCATTGTAGTCGGCGGGGGAAGAAGACAAGTGCGGGAAAGACCACCAAGCGCGGGAAGCCGCCATTTTAGTAGGCGGGGGAAGAAGACAAGCGCGGGAAGCCGCCATTTTGAGAAAAAGAAAAATTTAAAAACTTGCAAGGATGCCTAAACATGGGAACATTAATACCTTTGATAGCGATATCGAAGATTGGACCACGTATGTAGAACGCATGGAAGTTTATTGTAAAGCAAATAAGGTACCAGGGCCAAGAAATTCAGTTGCGTTTGCGCCCACTTATTGGCTATAAAGTGGTTTGCGCCTAAAGTTTTTTACCGCCCGAAATTCAGATGGACCCTAACATCGGCGTTAGCCGGTAGCGCTGCGCCGGCACCGATGACGTCATCGGTGTGCGCAGCGCCCCGGTTGCAATGCTATTCCGGCCCGATGGCCAAATTCAGTTGCGGCCGCCTCGCCCGTGGCAGCCGCAAACAGCGTTTGTGAAACGGGGTCTTGCAGCTCAGAAAGGCCGGCGCATAAAGGTGGAGCGGCGGCCGGCCGCTTTCCCGGCGGCCGCCTGCCCGCACCTCCCTCCCCGGACTCCTGCACCACCCCCCCGCGGCACTGATGTCTGTGTCCCGCGAGCCGGGCACTTCTCCGTGGTGCCGGGCTCATTTGCCGGGGGAATCCACCGGTGATCTGACGGCTGCAGGCAGCTCCTCCTTAAGAGAAGGAGGAGGCCTGCAGTACCCCAGCCTGCCGCACCGCATCGGGTGCCGCAGCGGGAGCTGAACGCCTGAAAGTGACATTTAACGCCCCTAGCGAGGCGGCCAAACCCTGCAATAGCGCCCACCACCGTCTTGGCCCGTCGCAACTGAATTTTAGGCGGGCGCTACGGGAATCCTGGCGAGCGCTAAATTTCGGGCGCAAAAGACCTGGCAGGGCCATACCGAATTTCTAGGCCCAGATGATGAGAAAGCACTAACCTTATTAAGCTCAATGGGTGCGAAGACATACGGGCTATTGAAGCACCTTCTGTCACCAGATAAACCGGCGGATCAGACTTTCGCGAATATTGTTACTGTCCTGAAAAATCATTTAAACCCCACGCCGCTGATGATAGCGGAACGATTTAAATTTTACAGAAGAACGCAGCTGAAAGACGAAAGCAACGCTGAATTTTTAATTGAACTGCGTAAGCTATCAAAGTACTGTCAGTTTGGAACAGGACTAGCAGATGCGCTGAGAGATAAATTTGTGTGTGGATTGTTAAAAGAAGGAACACAAAAGCGACTGCTTGAGGAGAATGATCTTACGCTTGATAAAGCTGTCACTATTGCAGCATCGCACGAAGCCGCAGCGAGAGGCACTGCGGAAATGCAGCTATGGTCACCGGAACTCAGCACCAATCAAATGGTCTTGGGTACAGTAAAATGTTATCATTGTGGAAAGACAACGCACGATCAGAACCAGTGCTGGTTCAAAAATCAGGAATGCAGAAAATGTGGCAGTCTTGGTCACATAGCTAAAGTATGCCGGTCAGGAAAGAAGACCAGCAACAAAAAGTCACCGCAGGAAAAGTACAGAAAGGTACACAAGGTGACAGAGAACAGTTCGAACGAACAGAAGTCAAATTCAGACTCCAGCAGTAATGAACTGGGTAGTCTAAGAGTACACAATGTTGGTAATGAAGCAGACCTCCAAACAATCTGGGTCACACTTCAGATAGCAGGAGTCCAAGTGAAGATGGAATTGGACACTGGATCGGCATTGACGGTCATGAATAAGCAAGATTACAAAAGGTTATTCCCATATATTCCCCTACGGGATACGGAGATTGTATTGAAAACATACACGGGGCAAAGAGTATACCCCATCGGGAAGATAGAGGTAAAGGTGGTCCACAAGGGCAAAGAAAGCCGAGGAATGGACTTATATGTGCTACCTGAGGGAGGTCCACCACTACTGGGACGGGAGTGGATTAGGAAAATAAATATGGACTGGCATTCCTTAAAAGCACTAACGGTAGATTCCGGTAAAAAAGATGTCAAACCTAAACGATTGTCCAGAATATTGGACGATGCTAAAGAGGTGTTCCAACAGGGACTGGGAACGCTGAGAGGAATTACGGCAAACATCAAGGTTGAAGAACATGCAAACCTGAAATTTTTCAAAGCCAGACCGGTACCTTATGCGATACGACCTGCTGTGGAAGCTGAGCTGGAAGGGCTAGAACGTTCAGGAGTACTGTCTAAGGTAGACTGGAGTGGGCCACGCCCATTGTCCCCGTCATGAAGCGTTCATCGAGCAACAAGCCGGGGGAACCGGGGAAGGTTTGCATCTGTGGAGATTTCAAGATCACTGTTAATCCGGTGCTTCACACGGTGCAGTATCCGCTTCCGCGGATTGAGGATATCTTCGCTTCGTTGTCTGGCGGGAAACACTTCACCAAGATAGACCTGGCGCAGGCGTACTTACAGATGGAAGTTGAGGAAGAGTCACGCCAGTATCTCACGATCAACACGCATAGAGGCTTGTACCGGTATAATAGACTGGTTTTTGGAGTGGCATCGGCTCCAGCAATTTGGCAGAGGGCCATGGAGCAGGTACTACAGGGAATTCCAGGCACACAATGTTACCTGGACGATATTCTGATTACAGGAGATGATGATGAGGAACACCTTGCAAATTTGGAACTGGTGCTCACCAGATTGAAAGAATATGGACTTCGAGTTAATCGCCAGAAATGTGAGTTCTTTCAGAAGCGGATCTCGTACTGTGGTCATGCCATTGACCAGGAGGGGCTTCATAAGTCTCCTGACAAGGTCGAAGCTGTTGTGAAGGCTCCCGCTCCGGATAATGTATCCCAGTTGAGGTCGTTCCTAGGGTTGATTAACTATTACCATAAGTTTCTGCCAAATTTATCCACGGTGCTGCACCCACTGAATGCTCTTTTGCAGAAGGGAGTACCATGGAAGTGGAGCGAGGACTGTAAGAGGGCCTTTCGCAAAAGCAAGGCATTGATCACCTCAGAGGAAGTGTTGGCTCACTTCAACCCAACGCTGCCTATTCGTTTGGCTTGTGATGCTTCTCCATATGGTATTGGGGCAGTACTCTCACACAAGTTGCCAAATGGCCTGGAGAGGCCAGTTGCGTTCGCATCCAGATCATTGACCTCCGCTGAGCGCAACTATGCTCAGATAGATAGGGAGGCTCTCAGCCTTGTGTGGGGAGTAAAGAAGTTTAATCATTACCTGCAGGGCCAAAAGTTTACGCTTCTGACAGACCACCAGCCGTTGGTATCCATTTTTAACCCTAAGAAGGGTGTTTCGGTGATGACAGCACAGAGACTCCAGAGATGGTCCCTTTTCCTAGGGGCACATCAATATCAGATCGAATTCAAAGGTACAAAGCAGCATGGTAATGCTGATGGGCTGTCGCGCCTGCCACTACCTACAGAGGAGGAGGCACCGACGGTTGACCCTGTTGAGTTATTTCACTCGACCATCATCGAATGTTTACCAGTCACCAATGCAAGTATTGAAAGAGAAACCAGGAACGACCCGACACTGTCCCGGGTCTACGAAGTGACAGTGAAGGGATGGCCAGCACATGGTGATCCACTGTTACCGGCATTCTCAGCAAGACGAGAACAGCTGTCCGTCTGTCAAGGAACATTGATGTATGGAACAAGGGTGATTATTCCTCCTAAGTTAAGAGAGAGAGTTCTAAAGGAACTGCATGAAGGTCATCTGGGGGGAGTCAAGATGAAAAGCCTTGCTAGGGCTTATGTGTGGTGGCCGGGTATCGACCAACAGATAGAGGATCTGACGAAAAGCTGCTCAGGGTGCCAAAAAGTGCAAAATGCACCTCCGATTGCACCGCTGCATCCATGGGAATGGCCTTCAACCCCATGGCAACGTGTACATATTGACTTTGCTGGTCCTTTCATGGACTCCATGTTTTTAATTGCGGTGGACGCACATTCTAAATGGCCAGAAGTGATTAAGATGACTACCACTACCTCGGAAAAGACGATCGCGGTGCTAAGAACGATATTTGCAAGAAATGGACTGCCAGAACAAATATGTTCAGACAATGGACTGCAGTTCATGTCAGAAGAATTCCAGAAATTCATGAAGAAGAATGGGGTGAAACATTATACCTCTGCCCCATATCATCTGGCGACAAACGGGTTGGCCGAGAGATTTGTACAAACATTCAAAAAAGCAATAAAGGCCATGAGCGAAGATCAGATTCCACTACAACACAAGGTGGACAAATTCCTACTGGCATATCGAAACGCCACTCATGCAGTGACAAACCAAAGTCCTGCCATGATGTTCTATAACAGGAGGTTGCGGTCCAGGTTGGACTTGTTAAAACCAAATGTGCGGAGGGAAGTCGAAAACAAACAGTTCCAGCATATAAATAACAAGACCACTCGGAGTTTCGAAATAGGACAACCAGTGTTAGCCCGGGACTATAAAAACGAGAAATGGCAATCTGGAACAATTCGGGCCAGACAAGGACCCCTGATGTACACGGTAGATATTGGTGAAAATGTAAGACGGCGTCATGCTGGCCAACTGGTAGAATCGAGAACAAGGGTCGAACCCATGGTTACGGCAGAGACAACCGTGGAAGAAGTTAGTGAACCTAAAGCATCTACCTCAGAAGTGAATGTACCTGATGATGATGTCCAATCCATAAGAGACCAGCTAGATGAGTCACCCCAGCAACGAGAATCAGAGACCCCTGAAAGGCGTTATCCAACTCGAATCAGGAGGCCTCCTCAGAGACTGAATCTTTGAACTGTTTTGCATGAAGTTGTATATATATATGTTATTATGTTATGTTAAATGGGGATATAACTGTTAAGCTAAAAAGGGAGGATTGTGGTGTATGTAACCTGTTCCACCTTAAGAGAACTACCTTAAGAGATGTACTACTTTCTCTTGGCTGCTGTATACTGTAATACCGGTGGTGACCACACCGGTATATAAGTGTTGTGTAGGGATTTGCTGGGCAATTCAGCCCTGACCTCCGAATAGTAAAGACCTGTTAAAGTTATTCTTGTGGTCTGTGTCCAGTGATTTATAATAAGCATAACTGGGACACACAGACTTAACAGTGAGTAGATAAGTTTGGCCTTGCGATGGCGGCAGGGGACCAACGATGTCGACGTGTACGTGGTCGAAGCGGCGGCTGGGTACCTCGAAGTCTCCTGGGGTGCTTTTGTGTGCAGCTGTACCTTAGCCCGTTGGCAGGCGAGGCAGGTGGTGGCCCAAGTCTGAACATCTCTGCTGAGGCCGCGCCAGATGAAACGCTGGGAGAGGAGTTTGACGGATGCGTGGGAACCCGGGTGGGAGAGCCGGTGGAGCGCGTCGAAGATGCGGCGGCGCCAGGTTGCAGGGACGACCGGCCTGGGTTGGCCGAGTGAGACGTCGCAAGTGACTGCCGTGGCTTCGGGCCCGTGCGCGACCTTGACTAGGCGTAGCCCTGGCAGGCTGGTAGCCGCCGAGAGGAGATCTAGGTCCGTGAGCTGGGCCGTTGCTAGTTGCGCGTAGTCAACCGCGAGGTGATTCGCGCAGATGGCGGGACGGGAAAGGCAGTCGGCGACAACGTTGTCTCTACCGGAGACGTGCTGGATGTCCGTAGTAAACTCGGACACGTCCGCGAGCTGGCGTTGCTGCCTAGCGGACCAGGGTTCGGTGTGCTTGGCCATCGCGTATGTGAGCGGCTTGTGGTCCACGTATGCGGTGAAGGGGCGGCCTTCCAGGAGGAACCTGAAATGGCGGACCGACAGGTGGAGCGCGAGAAGCTCGCGGTCGAAAGTGGAGTATTTGACCTCCGGGGGGCGCAGTTGGCGGCTGTAGAAGGCAAGTGGCTGCCACGCGCCATTGACCCACTGCTCGAACACGGCGCCGACCGCGTGGTCGGAGGCGTCGGTGGTGAGCGCGAGCCGGGCATCGGCCCTCGGGTGCGCGAGCAGGGTGGCGTCGGCGAGCGCGTTTTTGGTAGCGTCGAAGGCGGCTGACGTGTCAGTGGTCCAGGCTATGTCCATCTTGCCGGATTTACCTCGGAGGGAGTCGTATAGGGGCTTCATGAGGGCTGCCGCTCTGGGGATGAACCTGTTGTAGAAGTTCACCATCCCGAGGAACTCCTGGAGGCCCTTGATGGTTGTGGGGCGGGGGAATTGCTGGACGGCCTGCATCTTGTTGGGCAGGGGGACGGCCCCAGCAGGGGTGATGTGGTGACCGAGAAAATCGATCTCGGTTAGGCCAAATTGGCACTTCGCCGGGCTGAGGAAGAGCCCGTGTTGGGCTAGGCACCCGAACAAGATGCGAAGGTGTTCGAGGTGTTCCTGTTTGGAGGAGCTGGCCACGAGAATGTCGTCTAGATAGACGAATAGGAAGTTTAGGTCCCGGAGGACTGAGTCCATCAGGCGCTGGAAAGCCTGGGCTGCATTCTTGAGGCCGAAGGGCATCCTCAGGAACTCGAACAGGCCGAATGGGGTGATGGCGGCCGTTTTGGGGATGTCCGCGGGGTGTACGGGGACTTGGTGGCAACCGCGCACCAGGTCGACTTTAGAAAAGACGGTTCGTCCGGCCAGTCGGGCCGAGAAGTCCTGGATGTGTGGCACCGGGTATCGGTCGGGGGTGGTGGCGTCGTTAAGGCGGCGGTGGTCCCCGCAAGGGCGCCAGCCTCCGCCGGGCTTGGGGGCGATGTGGAGGGGCGAGGCCCAAGGGCTGCTGGAGCGGCGGATGATGCCGAGTTGTTCCATGGTGGTGAACTCGGCCCGCGCGATTTCCAGCTTGGCCGGGTTGAGTCTGCAGTCGTGGGCAGAAACTGGGGGGCCGGTGGTGGGGATATAGTGCTCCACACCGTGTTTGGCGGCTTTTGCCAAAAAGGTCGGGTTAGTGAGGGCGGGAAACTCGGCTAGGAGTGCCGAGTAGTCATCCGTGGCTCTGGCAAGGCAGTAGGTCGTCAGGCCGGCCGAACGGGCCGGGGTAAATGCGCCGGGGATGGGGGCCATAGTGTTGATGTCGACGAGGCGGTGCCTCGGAATGTCGACAAGGAGGCCGTGGGCGCGTAGGAAGTCTGCGCCGAGGAGTGGGCAGAGGACCTTGGCTGTGAGGAACTCCCAGCGGTAGCGGCGGCCCGCGAGGTCGAGCGTGACCATGCGGGTGCCATATGTGCGGATGTCAGAGCCATTGGCTGCGGCCAGCGTGATACCCCGTGTGCTGCGTTGGATTTCGAGGGCGGAGGCGGGGGTGATGCTGTGCTGGGCCCCTGTGTCGCACAGAAATCGGCGGTTGGTTCTGTCGTCGGTGACGTACAGTAGAGGCCCCTTTTGCCCCGCAGCCATCGCGGGGGCCGGTGCGGGGGGGGGGGTTTGAAAGTACACGGTGGCGTGCAGCGTTGGGCCCTAGCGCCAAAACGGGTGTGGTAGTAGCAGTGACCCGGAGTGGTAGGGCGGTCGGGCCTAGTGGGCCGGGAAGACCGCGTGGTCGTTGCCGTGAGGTCGGGCGCGACGTCGCGAGCGGACTGTGCAGAGAGCAGCCGGTCGGCCTTTTCGGCTATGTCATTCAGGTCCGTGGAGCCAGACTCCACAATGAGCGGGCGGATGCTGGCGGGGAGCTGCCGAATGAAAAGCGTGCGAAAGAGGGCGCCGGGGTTTTTGTCGTCCGAGAGGGACAGCATGTGGGAAAGCAGGTCTGATGGTGAAGCATCACCAAGGCCGGGGAGGTCAAGGAGTTGGCAGTGGCGCTGGTAAGAGGACGTTTTAAATTTTTTAAGGAGCGCAGCCTTCAGATGTTCGTACTTGCCGTCCGGTGGTGGATTCTGCAGCGCTGCCCAAACCTTGGGGACTGTGGCGTAGGTGAGAGCGGAGACGAGGTAGTCGTACTTTGTGGCGTCGACTGTAATGTGTTTCAGCCGGAATCTGGACTCAGCTTGAACAAACCAGGCTTCGGCCAGGTTCTCCCAAAAGTCCGGTAATTTAACCGTGACTGCGTTTGTATCCGCCATGCTAGCTTAGGATTCGTCCTGAGCGTCGGGGTCACCAGTGTTGAGATACCGCGGTAAACGTGGGAGTCGAGACCAGAGCTAGTAAAACACAACTGCTTTTATTCTACCTCATGACAAAGAGGAACTGGAAAAGCCCGCGCATCCACTTAAATACTTCCCAGACAGGAAGTGCTCCCGGCAGCCTGTCCCTGCGGGAAACAAGTTGCTGGAGGAAAGGGTCCCCGGCTGGGGACGTCTGCTTAAACTGTCCGTGCCGCCATGAGCGGATTATGTCCAGTGGTGGCGTGTCGCCACACTCCCGTCTGATTCAGGGAATATGGCAGCGAGCGGGGAACAAGGCGGTAAGTCCACCACCTCCATTTTAACTCCATTACTGCCCTATTCCCCATTATATTTTAAATCTTATTGCTCAAAACAACAGGAAAATTGAGTCGAAATCTATTGGGGATGGATTAGCAGCCCTAGTCTTAAAATGCAGCTTCATAGATTGAGACACTATTTTGCAACCTAAGTAATTATATTTGGAACAAATATATTTGATATCATAATATGGCAATTGTGGCGGAGCCACTAAAGGACTCAGATCATTTGTATATAATTCCCTTTAACAACATGTTAGCTGCAGCCTGAGTCTGTATCTTTATTTATACTGTTTACTTGTACAGAGCGTGATTACTTTAACAGCGCGGGTAAACGCGATGACGTCACGCCGTTCATCACGTGATCCCCCACTGGTGGGAAGAACGTGATGACGTGATGACGTCAACCATGGGACCGCCCGAGCAGTCCTCGTGGAGCCTCCGAACTGAGCAGACCTACACTCGATGTTCTCCTGTAGTTACTTGTTTAAACCTGTTAGCTTCCATTAAACTTCATTTTGTTTGAGCGCCTGAGTGGACCTCAGTCTTTGGATAGAAACTAGACATTCCTACATTGGTGACCCCGGCTTTTGCGAACGGTTTTCGCAGAAGATACTCAACATGGAAACGAACGCCGTTACCGTGAAGCTACCGCAGTTCTGGGAGCAACAACCAGCCACGTGGTTCATCCAGGCTGAAGCCCAGTTCGCCATCAGGGACATCGTTGCGGATCAGACCCGTTATTATTGCGTGGTCTCCGCCCTCGACAGCGCCACAGCCTCGCGGATCGTCAGCCTACTTGGTAGTCCGCCTACTGATCGCAAGTATGACATGTTAAAGGCGCGGTTGCTACAGGTCTTCGGGCTCACGAAGTTGGAGCGCGCCCGCCGGCTGCTCGCTATGCCCGGCCTCGGGGACTCCAAGCCTTCCGAGCTCATGAGCCAAATGCTCACGCTCCTCGGTTCCGAACCGGAATGCTTCTTCTTCAGGGAGCTATTCTTCTGCCAACTACCGGAGCAAGTTCAGGCTGCCCTAGCCAGGTCGGAAGTCACAGACTGCGCGGAGCTTGCTGCCGAAGCGGACAAGATTTTTGCGGTGACACAGCAGCACTGCGCTGCCACGAGGCGCCCATCCCCCGCAGACGCTGCTCCAGCTCCTCAATCAGCGGGGTTGTGCTTCTACCATGCCCGTTTTGGTGTGAAAGCAAGATGCTGCCGCCCTCCCTGCAGCTTTTCGCTCAAAAATAACATCTGCAGCAACCCTGGCGAAAGAGGACCGGGTCTAACGAGCGCCCCGCGGCTGCGATGGCCATCGGAGATTCGGGAAAGCTTCTCTTCATCACTGACTCCCTATCTGGGTGACGTTTCCTTTGTGACACTGGGGCGCAATGTAGCATCCTACCTGCGTCAAATCTCGATATACAAGCTGGGGGCCGCGGCCCCTCCCTCGTGGCAGCTAATGGCGCGGACATTCGGACCTTCGGACGCCGGCGGGTTCAGGTGTGTTTTTGCGGCCAGTGCTTCCACTGGGAATTCATCATGGCCAAAGTCTCACAGGCCATCCTTGGGGCAGATTTTTTGTGCGCCAACGGCCTCCTGGTCGATGTCAGGCACCGCCGGTTGATCAATGCGGCCACGTTCCACTCCATCCCGTGCCACCGCGGTAACGCTGTGCCGCACACTGTCTCCTGTGCGTTCCCACCTCCAGATGACTTCACTCGCCTCCTCGAAGAGTTCCCAGATCTGACTAGGCCCAATTTCTCCTCTTCAGCCATGAAACATAGTGTAGAACATCACATCACCACTACTGGCCCCCCGTTTACGCAAGGGCCCGACGACTTGAACCCGGCAAGCTCGCGGCTGCGAAAGCGGAGTTCGACACGATGGAGCGGCTTGGGATTATTCGCCGGTCGAATAGTCCCTGGTCTTCGCCTCTCCACATTGTTCCGAAACCCGGCGGCGGCTGGAGGCCATGCGGCGACTACCGACGCCTGAATGACGCCACTACTCCTGATCGGTACCCGATCCCGCATATTCAAGGTTTCTTGGCCCATTTGGTGGGAAATACTTTTTTTTCCAAAAGTCGCCCTCGTCCGTGGTTACCACCAGGTCCCCGTGCACCCGCAAGATGTCCCGAAGACTGCAGTCATCACCCCATTCGGCCTGTTTGAATTTCTGCGGATGCCGTTTGGCTTGAAGAACGCTGCACAGGCTTTCCAGCGCTTGATGGACTCCGTGCTTCGGGACCTAAAATTTCTCTTCGTCTACCTCGACGACATCCTCATCGCCAGCCCTAGCAAAGAGGAGCACTTCTGCCATTTGCGCACCCTCGTTACACGCCTCAGTCAACACGGTTTGATTATCAACCGGGCCAAGTGCCAGTTCGGCCTGCAGCAGATTGATTTCTTGGGCCACCGCATCACATCAGACGGCGCAATTCCCTTACAGACGAAGGTCGAGGCGGTTACATCTTTCCCGCACCCGCAGATCGTCAAGGCCCTACAAGAGTTCCTCAGGATGGTCAATTTTTATCACCGGTTCGTCCCTAAGGCGGCCCTGCTTATGCAGCCCTTGTACGAGGCCCTCAAGGCCAAGTCCGGTAAGGATCCGATCAGCTGGACAGCCGAGATGGACCGGGCGTTCGTCGACACCAAAGGCGCCTTGGCCAACGCAACCATGCTGGTGCACCCGCTTCCAGGTGCCACCATCGCCCTTACCACCGACGCGTCGGACTACACAATCGGCGCAGTGCAGGAACAGTGGGTGAATGGGACATGGCAACCGCTGGCGTTTTTCAGCCGTCAACTACGGCGAAACGAAAGAAAGTGCAGCACTTTCGACCAGGAGTTGCTGGCCCTTTTTCACAAGCCACTAACGTTCGCTATGGCCAAGACCGCCGAACCGCGCTCGGCAACAATGTCACCTGACGTTCATTTCAGAATTCACCACGGACATTCAGCATTTGTCCGGTAAGAACAACCTGGTGGCGGATTGCCTCTCCCACGCGACTGAGCACGCAGTCCAACTCGGAATCGACTATGCCCTAATGGCTGCGGATCAAGCCTCGGACCCAGAGCTCCAATCATACAGAACCAGCCCCTCTAGCTTCCAAGCGGCCGACATCAAATTCCATGCCGCAGGCACCACGCTACTTTGCGACGTCTCCATGGGAGTTCCCCGCCCTATCGGAGCAGTCGCCTGGCGCTGAAAAGTGTTCGACACCATACACGGGTTGTCACACCCTGGCATGAAGGCCTCGCAAAGGCTGATGTCGTCAAAATTCGTCTGGAGGGGTATGCACATGGATGTCCGCGACTGGGCCAGCACCTGCGTGGTCTGCCAAAAGGCCAAGGTACAGCGTCATGTAAAAGCTCCATTGGCCACTTTCGTTCTTCCGGAGCGTCAGTTCGACCACGTGACCTCGTGGGGCCGCTTCCACCTTCTCAAGGTTTTACACACATCCTCACAATGGTAGACCGCACCACTAGATGGCCAGAGGCAGTTCTGTTGGTTTCCACCACTTCGGCAGACGTAGCCAGAGCTTTCATCTCCTCTTGGGTTGCTCGTTTCGGGGTACCGGTGGACATCTCTTCCGATCGTGGACCACAGTTTTCCTCTGAGCCCTGGAACGCTGTGGCTCAGGGGCTCGGCTCCAAACTACATCGCACCACCGCCTATCATCCACAGGCGAACGGCCTGTGTGAACGATTCCATAGGTCGCTCAAAGCCGCTCTGCAGGCCAGTCTTCAAAGCACGGGATGGGTGGACAGACTTCCATGGGTCCTTTTAGGTCTTCGTACGGCGCCCAAAGAAGATTTGCAATCGTCCTCGGCAGAACTCATATATGGCCAGCCACTCCAAGTACCAGAGGATTTCATCCCGTCTCCAACAGAGCCATGGTCCACATCCCAGCAACTCGTCAGCCACCAGGAGGCAGCCAGATGTTTCGCTCCAGTGCCTACGTCGCATCATGGCTTACAGAGCTCCCATGTTCCAGCTGAGCTGAAGAGCACCGAGTACGTGTTTATCCGCCATGACACCCATCGGGATCCGCTAAAGCCCCCTTACACTGGTCCCTTCCGCGTCATAGAGCCGGGAGACAAAACCTTTGCGGTCGATATCGGAGGTAAACCGGACCACATTTCAGTATACCGGTTGAAGCTGGCACACTTAGACCTGGACCGACCAGTCGAGATCGCTCAACCGCCAAAACATGGCCGACCGCCCACAGTAGCCATGCCAGATCCACCATAACCGCCCGCCAGCTCGACCACCGCCCATCAGCTTCCACTTCAGGGTTACAGAAGTCGCTCGGACAAGCTTGTCAGGCCTCCTCGCCGTCTCACTTTTGCTGTTAAAGACAATTCTGGGGGGCGGCGCATGCGGCGGAGCCACTAAAGGACTCAGATCGTTTGTATATAATTCCCTTTAACAACATGTTAGCTACAGCCTGAGTCTGTATCTTTATTTATACTGTTTATTTGTACAGAGCGTGATTACTTTAACAGCGCGGGTAAACGTGATGACGTCACGCCGTTCATCACGTGATCCCCACTGGCGGGAAGAACGTGATGACGTCATGATGTCAACCACGGGACCGCCCGAGCAGTCCTCGTGGAGCCTCCAAACTGAGCAGACCTACACTCGATGTTCTCCTGTAGTTACTTGTTTAAACCTGTTAGTTTCCATTAAACTTCGTTTTGTTTCAGCGCCTGAGTGGACCTCAGTCTTTGGATAGGAACTAGACATTCCTACACAATAATTAAATGCTATTTCATTTAAAGTTGACATTCTAACTAGTTCTCCAAACTTACATAAAACCGCTGGGACATCCAAAACCTCAACAGTGTTTAATTACACACAGCGATGGTAGGCACAGTGATGTAATGCACTGTAGCACTAACACGCAGCACTCTGTCAATGGGGGGGTCACAGGTTCAATCTCCAACTCAGCCAAAGTGTTGTGGGAAGATATTGAGTAGGGCTGGGGTTGGGTGGGGAGAAGGAGATTTGGGCTGCTGACTTTGAACTTCTATTAACAGGATAAGAGTGTCATTGGTGGAGCTCTGGGAGCAGGTCACTGACCTACACTTTCAGCTATCAAAGGTGGATGGCCCAAGAAGATTAGAGAGAAAATAGTTTCACAAAACATAGCAAGGAGTTACTTTTAGAGATGATATGGTGGAGTGAATTGTCACCTCTGACATTAATATATGCTGTAAAAATCACAGTGAGGCGTTTGAGATTGCATCAAGCCTATTCTGAGTGGTCAAAGGTCACCATGAATTAGTGAGCTTAGTCAGTGAGGCGACAGAATGGCTGGGTTGCAAAAGAGAAGTGTCTCACTGCCTCAGAGATGGAATATTGTCGGGTCAGATTACAAGGAGCTTTATTATCCAACACAAATGTGCTTGGTGATCCGTTTATGACACTATTCAAATAGAATTGTTATGTTCTTTCAATAATCCCTTGGCTACTATCTAGTCTCTGTGAAATAAATACTTAATTCAAGGGTGACATATGCTTTGTGCTGGCAAATTTGGATTAATACTAGAACACCGTCTGCTATTTTAGAATGCCTGATACTAACCTTTGGTCACTGTTAATTACAATTAGGGTGCTGCCCGATTAATAATTTCCAATTTTATGGTCAGTGCATTGCAAACAGGACAACAAATTCCAGAGCTGAACCAATGATCCTCTCAGCTGTCTACTCGTTTAAACTTTCACTTTGAAGTGACATTGATGTAAACCAGTCCTCTCAAAGTTAATATTGGAGATCATATGGGCCAAATTTTACTGTCAAAATAACAGTGAGGCTAATGGCACTCACTGTTATTTATGCATAAATGGTACAACGACTTCAGGCGAGGGGCAGATACGATGTTCATTGCCAATATCCAAAAGTTGCTGTCCAAGTTGCGCCGCTCCGCCGTTAGCTTCACAAAAATGGCATCTTGTTGCCTGCCTCACCATCGAAATGCATTGAATGTCATAAAATTGCTGTGTTTGCACGGTAGATATCAACTAAACTCACCACAGAAAGTTAAGTCTTGTCATTACAAGTGCAAGTACCCATTTAACGACTTGATAATTGTTAATTACTGCCAATCAACCTCTCTGGCACTTGAAATTAACTATCACAAATGTGGAGGGAAAATTGGGTTGCTTTGTGCTTCCCATTTGGGCCCCCGGGGGGTGCTAAAGGGGCACAAAGCCCCTAGCGCCTGGGCGCAGCACCACTAACTCCTCCTGCGAAATTCAGCCAGACATTAGCGGCGGCGGCAGTCGGTAGCACCCCGCAGCGCTGCACCTCCGGCGATGACATCATTGCCGTGCGCAGCGCCCCACTCGCACCCCGGCCGCAAACTTCGGTCGCGCCCCCTGACCTAACACCGGACGATATGTCCGACAGGGTCAGGGTAGTGTTTTTGCGGCTGCGGCAATGCAAATTAAAGGGCAGGTGTCGGGCGGTCATTTTTTTTGGGCCGCCTGCCAGCACCTGCCCCATTCCGTTTCTTCATGCAGACTGCTGGCACTTGAGTGCCGGGCTGTTTTCCTGGCAACCCGCTCCCCAGTGGTCCAGCAGGGCCCCAGTGCGCACTATGCTGGGCCCCTCCCCTTTAATCAGGGGAGGGAGGCCTGTAATACTGCGGCGCTACGTGCCAACGCACGTGGCGCTGTTGCGCATAGCATCGCGATATTGAATGGTAGTGCCCCAAAGTATCAACTGTGCATCAACAAAGTTTTACAAGAAGTGCACGCTTTTGCAACCCTTAATATACTAGTCGATCTCCTGTAGTGTTGTATATGGTCAATCAGAGATTATGGTCACTCTTTTGCCCGTCTCTTATTTCTTAATGTTATTTCTCTCTGTCTCTCCTCCTTCGCTTCTGTCTCTCTTTCACTTCTCAGCTGATTCTCTCTCCTTAACTCTTCTTTTTTCTTCTCCCTCTGTCTTCATCTGTGCCTTTTTCTTCTTTCTTTCAGGAGGGAGCTGGTGGGTAGTATAGTGGAGAAAGGAGCCATTAATGGCTGCAAGCAGCATTTGAGTTGAAGGTTGTGGGGGAAATGCGATCCTCAGCAACTCCCTTCCATTCCCTCAATCACTCATGCTTCCCCCCACCCATTCCCATTGCTTCCATATCTCTTCATCTTCTCACTATCCCTACCTCTTCTCCTTTAAACTCAACCCCTGTCATTACTCCACAGTCATTCACCTAATTCTAAACTCTCCATTCATTCTCTCCACTCCCAATCACTACCCCTCATGGGTAGATGGCACCTTCAACCAGTTTCCTTCCTCTCTTCCTCCTCTAGCCACCTTTCTATCTGTTTCCCTCAAACAAACTTTGTTTGCTTTCAACATTCAACTTGTTTTGTTTTAAAAACACAAACAAATTAGAATGAGGAAAGAAACTGCCTCTCTCTCTCTCTCTGTCTCATAGATGTTAGAGATTAGAAACCCTGTCTCACAGGTGTACACGATTAACATTGACCTTTTCGGTCATCAAAAAACAGGTGAGGTCATCAGTCGGCTTCAAAATTCAACTGGTGTTTTTTCTTGATAATTTGAATTAACACTAAATGAAGAAAGCACTCTTACTTTTTGGGCGCGATCTTGCCAGCCCTGGGGAGGCGGGTATGGAGGCGGCGGGGGGGGGGTTGGCAGAATTTGGGGGCGGGTGCCCACCCGCCCCAACCCACCTCCATGCCACCTTGCCAGGAAAGTCATTAACAGGCAGATAAGAGGATTATCCCCATTTTACCCAAAAAGTGCGGGCTTCCCGAAGGCTGCGGACCCCGCCAGGGTCACCGAGGCGAGTAGTGGGTCTGCGGGCGTCGGAGGGGTGCAAAAGTGCGCTGTGAAGGTAAGTGATGGGTGCAAGTGTGGAGAGGTGAGTATATGAGGTAAGTGGAAAGTGTTAGAAAAAGTTTACTTACCTTTGTTTCTTCCTGCAGGCTTCAAGAGTTGGGTGTGCGGAGAGTCTCGCACCTCTGCGGCAGAGATGACAGATGGCTGTTGCATTCTCCAATGCAACAACCATCTAATTTCTGCAAAAGAAAGAGGTTTGATGAGTCTTGAATTCAAGAACTCATCAAACTACAGAGAATGTCAGTGTTTGACAGCTTCACAGAGCTGTCAAATGATGACAATTCATCTGTCAAAATTTTTTGATAGATGAAACGTCATACGCTGACGTTCTCTGTAACTGGCTTTCCCGTAATTGGCCTGCTTAGCCCGCTGGGTCAATCAAGGGAAAATAGTGTTGGTTGGCCACTAATCGATGGAGGCAGGACATTGACCCGACAAGCAGCAGTCCCGCCTCCCCCCTTTGTCTCTGACCGCAGTATATCAACCAGTCCCTACACGCAGTCTCTCTCCCTCTACCGCCCTCAGTTTAACAATTATTAGAACACAAAACAAAAGCTACAACACGTGTGCCATCAGAACACTGTCATTTTTCTATCTCATGCACACAGATATACAGAGTATCTGTTTTTTTAAATACAATTTTACCTTTATAAAGCTTTTGTAATTTGTTTTTGAAATATTTCAAGAAAAAAACTGAGCAGAAAGTGCTAGGAACTAAGAAAAATATCCCATCAGTAGAGCTGACTGAGCAGTACTAGTGCATGCTGGGATGTTAGGTACCCTGCACAATCTAAATTCAGCTCACAGAATCACAGCTCTGGGCAATAATAAACATAGAAACATATAAAAATAGGAGCAGGAGTCGGCCATTCGGCCCTTCGAGCCTGCTCCGCCATTCAATATGATCATGGCTGATCCTCTACCTCAATACCATATTCCCGCTCTCTCCCCATGCCCCTTGACTCCTTTTGTGTCTAGAAATCTATCTATCTCCTTCTTAAATATATTCAGTGACTTGGCCTCCACAGCTATCTGTGGTAGAGAATTCCACAGGTTCACCACCCTCTGAGTGAAGAAATTTCTTCTCATCTCAGTCCTAAATGTCCTACCCCATAATCTGAGACTGTGACCCCTCGTTCTAGACCCCCCAGCCAGGGGAAACATCCTCCCTGCATCCAGCCTGTCTAGCCCTGTCAGAATTTTATGCGTTTCAATGAGATCCCCTCTCATTCTTCTAAACTCTAGTGAATACAGGCCTAGTCGACCCAATCTCTCCTCATACGACAGTCCTCCCATCCCAGGAATCAGTCTGGTGAACCTTCGCTGCACTCCTTCTATGGCAAGTATATCCTTTCTTAGGTAAGGAGACCAAAACTGCATACAGTACTCCAGGTGTGGTCTCACCAAGGCCCTGTATAACTGTAGTAAGATATCTTTGCTCCAGTACTCAAACCCTCTTGCAATGAAGGCCAACATACCACTTACCTTCGTAACTGCTTGCTGCACCTACATGTTTCCTTTCAGTGACTGGTGCACAAGGACACCCAGGTCCCTTTGTACATCAACATTTCCCAATCTATCACCATTTAAATAATACTCTGCCTTTCTGTTTTTCCTACCGAAGTGGATAACTTCACATTTATCCACGTTATACTGCATCTCCCATGTATTTGCCCATTTAGTCAACTTGTCTAAATTGCCTTGAAGCCTCTTTGCATCCTCCTCACAACTCACAATCCCACCTAGTTTCGTATCATCAGCAAACTTGGAAATATTACATTTGGTTCCCTCATCCAAATCATTGATATATATTGTGAATAGCTGGGGCCCAAGCACTGATCCATGCGGTACCCCACTAGTCACCGCCTGCCACCCCGAAAAAGACCGATTTATTCCTACTCTCTGTTTCCTGTCTGTTAACCAATTTTCAATCCATGCCAGTATATTATCTCCAATCCCATGTGCTTTAATTTTGCACACTAACCTCTTACGTGGGACTTTATCAAAGGCCTTCTGAAATCCAAACACACCACATCCACTGGTTCTCCCTTGTCTATTCTACCAGTCCTAACACAAGTTTTGGGGAGAGGCTGAGGCCCTCAAGTAAAAGCTTTAATGGAGGAAATAAAAGACACAAAAGATAATTCAATAGATAAATGTAATCATATGATTATGATATATACATTTTATTTATTTTATTTATTTTATTTATTTTGTTTAACCATTACTTTGGACGAAAGAAATTTCATTTACTGAGAGAAAAAATGATGGATAAAAAAATTCAGAAAGCATTTTGAGCAATTTATGGGAAGTTGGTGGCCCAATTGTGGAATCATGGGGTAATATATTTTCGTAAAATAGCAGCTATTGTGTGTCAAACAGTTTGACACCGTTAATTGAAAATAACAATCACAGCACCGCCTACAGGAGAAACGCATACTGCAGGTACGTATAACAAGTTTAAATTAAGTGAATTTAATATATAATAAATAGGTTTTATATAGATATGGATATTTTGTCTTTTCTTGTGATCCAACTATTTTTCCTGGGAGTCTTCTGGCTATCATTTCCATGCTATTACGTTTGCCAAATCTTTACAAATATTACATCAACAACAACAATTTGTATTTATATAGCGCCTTTAACATAGTAAAACGTCCCAAGGCGCTTCACAGGAGCGTTATAAAACAAAATTTGACACTGAGCCACCATAACAAAATATTAGGGCAGGTGACCAAAAGCTTGGTCAAAAGAGGTAGGTTTTATGAAGCGTCTTAAAGGAGGGAAGGGAGGTAGAGAGGCAGAGAAGTTTAGGAAGAGAATTCTAGAACTTAGGGCCTTGGCAGCTGAAGACACAGTCACCAATGGTTGAGCGATTAAAATCAGGGATGCTCAAGAGGCCAGAATTAGAGGAACACAGATATCTCGGAGGGTTGTGAGGCTGGAGAAGAATACAGAGATAGAGAGGGGCGAGGCCATGGAAGGATTTGAAAATAAGGATGAGGGATGACATTTTTTTAATTCATTCATGGGATGTGGGCATTGCTGGCAAGGCCAGTATTTATTTCCCATCCCTAATTGCCCTTGAGAAGGTGGTGGTGAGCTGCCTTCTTTAACCGCTGTAGTCCGTGTGGTGAAGGCACTCCCACAGTGCTTTTAGGGAGGGAGTTCCAGGATTTTGACCCAGCAATGATGAAGGAATGGCGATATATTTCCAAGTCAGGATGGTGTGTGACTTGGAGGGGAACTTGGAGGTGGTGATGTTCCCATGCACCTGCTGCTCTTGACTTTCTAGGTGGAAGAGGTTGCGGGTTTGTGAGGTGCTGCCGAAGAGGCCTTGGTGAGTTGCTGCAGTGCATCATGTAGATGGTACACACTGCAGCCACAGTGCGCCGGTGGTGGAGGGAGTGAATGTTTAAGGTGGTGGATGAGGTGCCAATCAAGCGAGCTTCTTTGTCCTGGATGGTGTCGAGCTTCTTGAGTGTTGTTGGAGCTGCACTCATCCAGGCATGTGGAGAGTATTCCATCACACTCCTGACTTGTGCCTTGTAGTTGGTGGATAGGCTTTGGGGAGTCAGTATTTATGTGGTTGGTCCAGTTAAGTTTATGGTCAATGGTGACCCCCAGGATATTGATGGTGGGGGATTCCGCAATGGTAATGCCGTTGAATGTCAAGGACGGTGGTTAGATTCTCTCTTGTTGGAGACAGTCATTGCTTGGCGCTTGTGTGGCTCAAATGTTACTTGCCACTTATCAGCAGAAGCCTGAACGTTGTCCAAGTCTTGCTGCTTGCAAGCACAGATTGCTTCATTATGCAATATTAAGGTATTTTTAGAAATAAATTACATAACAGGAAGAAGTTCTATTGCAAAATAATGCACTGCAATAAGTAGGATATTCTATAAGAGGGTATAGTATAATCCTTGGACATTCACAGTGGATACCTATAGAATCCAATGGAGCTGTTGTCAAAATAAATGAAATACTGCTGGTTCCTATTATATTATGAATAGAATAGCCAACAGTGGAAATAGAGGTGAAAGATTAGCAAATAAAATTATTGTTTTATCAACAAAAATGAATAAGGAACAGATACAGTGGGAATTACAATTTATTGTGAGCGCTTGGGGTGATAAACAAGAATTTGTCTAGAATTAAAATGGAATTTTCCTCGATTTCAGGAATTGTGCTGCAGATTAGCAGATGGCTCAGGGTTATTATAAATAAATGAGTGCAAGATGCAGGTTCAGCTCGAAAGATGCCGAAGGTGAACTGAATTTGCTTGGCAGCTCTATGAAGTAACTGTACTGAGGAAAGCACTGACAGGAGACTTTTAACGCACACTTTCTTAATACTCGCTACCATTTAAAGAGTAGTCAGGTGGCAAACAATCCACTTAGTTCTCTGGGTGCATCCATCCTGTGCCTCTCTGTCACCTTATACTTTGTTATCGACTGCTGAAAGCTTTTTGTATGCTGGTATGCATTAGTTCCTCAATTTGCTACAAAAATTTTAAAAATTGCATTTTCCCCACTTTCCTTGCTGGCTGAGAATACCGATTCACGCTGGTCAATGATTCCGCAAATGCCAGTAGCCATTCAGTAACTTGTCAAAGTCACCATCCTTCACTTATGAGCTCAGACAGCGAATATCAGCAGGCTATTTAAGCATGTGGAGCATTCCAGCCAGCCCAAACCTGTCCGCACAAGAAATCTGGCATCCAGGTGGGATCACGCGTTAAGGGTCAGGAGTGGGAACCGCGTGAGATTTTTCCCTGAGGGCGATTATAGCATCCCCAGCTGAGACCAACCAACTCAGGACAACCCATGGATCAAGCCTGAGGCCTTCCCCGACTGTATGATTCAGGACTACAAACATGGTGCATTCACCCATTCAGCCATCAGGAGACGGCAATTGAATTTTTGTTTAAAGGTCCTTCCAGCCAAAATAGTTTAAAAAAAATTGACGGTTCCTGACAAAAACAAACTGCACATGCTGAAAATTTGGAATAAAACAAAATGGAGGAAAGACATAGCAGTTCAGGCAGAGTCTGTAAGGACAAGGTGCTATTTTGTGCATACCCTTCAGCAGACTGAAAACTGAAAGATAAGCAAACATTTTAATAAAGCTGGAAAAAGTGCAGAGGAAATAAAGGGTGGAGAAAAAAACCAACAGATACTCCCAATTAAGGAGAGCCAGCTCATGCCTTGAAAGACTGGCAAACTGCTTAACAGAGGGGAAAAAATTATATGAAAGACATTCTCAGTGAGGTTGTGGAAAGACAGTTTTAAAAAACCAAAAGATGTGAAAATAGTTAAGAGACGAAAGGTCATGAGGGAAACCCACAATAAATGAAAAAGTGAGAGAATTTAGGGGAAGCAACTGCAAATTCAGAGGGTCTGATTACATCGGAAATACGGCACAGAAACAGGACATTCGGCCCAACCAGTCCATGCCAGCATTAATGCTCCACTTGAGCCTCCTCCCGTCTTTCCTCATCTAACTATCAGCATAACCCTCTCTTCCCTTCTCCCTCATATGCTTATCTAGCCTCCCCTTAAATGAATCTATACTATTCGCTTCAACCACTCCCTGTGGTAGCTGTGGTTCTTGTGCTGCGTGAACCATAAAACTGACATGACATCAAACCAACATCTTTCTCCGATTCGCACACCAACATTCTTTACACAGAATTACATAGAATTTAAAGCCCAGTAGGAGGACATTCGGCCCAACTGGATCTCCTCCCACCTTACTTCATCTCATCCCACCTTACTTCATCTCATCCTATCAGCATATCCTTCTATTCCTTTCTCCCTCATGTACTTATCTAGCTTCCCCTTAAATGTATCTAGGCTATTCACCTCAACTACTCCATGTGATAGCAAGTTCACATTCTAACCACTCTCTGGGTAAAGAAGTTTGTATACCCTTACTTGTTTCCCCGTTCCTCCAACTGCTCCCTGGCACCACAGTGCTCTCCTTCTACCAGCTCCCTGCAAGACGGAACACTGCAGGGGCACCTGGACTGCTCCTTAGAGTGCGACAGCCATCCCAGCCATAGCACAGCAGCATATGAGATGGAACCTTTAAATTAACATGAAGACCACGAACATGCATATCACAGCTCTGGTAGGCATAAGTTAAATTAAAAACTTACCCCAATTCATCAGAAGACAAATCTTGCCCCATTACCTTTTTGTGTTTTATGCCTTATGTATGTATGCAATTTCACTTTAGTATTCCCACACTGGCATAATTTTCCTATCAAGTCTCTTCATTTTTTAAGGTCTATTCTCTTCAGTGTCTTTTCACTTATATAACAAAAAGCACCTTTCCCGATAAATCTGTAAATGAATGGCACCAACCTACAAACTGGGGAATCTAAGAAAAAACATGTTCAATCCAGCTCAAATACTCACTGTAACCGGGATCTTTTTACAGGTCTCTCTCTGGCTTCAAATCATCTACCATCAGAAAATACAATTTAGCAGATCAACTTGGCAAATTGATTTTTTTCTATGTGCACTGACAGTTACAGAATACCACCAATAATTCAGGAAATTGTGGCATAGAAATTCGACAGTGCCCGAAAATGCCTGTTTGTGGGGTGAGGGAGAGTTGGGAAATGGGGCGGCTCTGTCGCCACTTAAAGGCAGCGGACAGGAGGGAATGCTACTGCACGAGAAAAATGGCTGTGAGCTGTAGATTGGGTCCCAAAGTTCTCCGATGCTGCTCCGGAGGCCCTGCTCCAGGTGGTGGACAGTTAGAGGGAGATCCTGTTCCTCCTGGGAGACAGAATGCCAGTGGGACGAGGTGGCTGATCAGGTCAATGCCAGACGCTCAGCTGCCAGGACATGGCTGGAATGCTGAAAAATGTTTAATAATCTCAGCAGAGTTGTCAAGGTAAGAATCTTACCTCTCACATCATTTACTCTCTCCTCACACCTACACCACCTGTAGCCCCACTACTCACACCACTCCCCTCCCCCGCTTCCCTTCACTCTCCTACAATCATTGAACCACACTTCACTTCACCTCCTTCTCCTACTACTCATGCACTCTGCACCTTCAACTCTCGCCACTAATGCAACTCTTACTTCCCCACACTTCACATCTTGCACACAACATCTCCACTATTTCACCGTGATAGGCACATTCTCAGTACAGTTCACTAGGCTGCCACTAACACACACCTTTCTTTCTTGCAGGAGAAGGTCGCACACATGAGACAGCAGGTGGCAACCGGCGAAGCCAAAGGTTGCTTGCACACTCTCCCCACTTCAGGAGGACATTCTCGACTTCACGGGCACAGTCATGGCCATGGTGAACAGCAACGTTGGAGGAGATGTCCCGCAGGGTTTCTTTACACCTGACCCTCTTTTTCCCTTCTCACTTCCATCTAACCCTACACACTCAGCATGGCAAACAGCAGATGATTTCAGCAGCCACTCATCTCTCTCATATCCCCCTTCACACTAAAAGCTAACTACCGCTTGTCCCTCTCTTGCACTGCAGGTGCTGAAAATGTCGAGGCCCCTCTACCAGTGCAGGAAGTGGAGGCTGTTAGATCTGTGATTCTGAGAGTATGATGTTTTTCAATAACCACACGGATGCTGTAACTTAACAATCAACAGGTATTTACTGGAGTAGGGTAGTCTCAAGACTGGGGTACAGAGGCATGCTCAAGGCTTATATACAGGTGTGGTCACTGCCGGTACTACAGTATATAGGAGCTGTAAAAGTAGTTCTCTCTTAAAGGTACATACACTACAATTCCTCCCCTTTTAGATTAGTAGTACCCATAATATTCAAATAACAATTAACACTTTAACATGTACATTAAACAACAATAGTCCATTTATAGATTCAGTCTTTGGGGTGGCTTCCTGATCCTTTCGGGATAGCGCCTTTCCTGAGGTTCTTGTTCTTGGTGCGGAGGCGATTCTGGCCGCTTTTCATCGGTTAGTTCATCGGGTTCCACTGCTACTGGTTCGGAGGTAGATGCTACCGGTATGTCGGGTTCATCCCCAGGTACGCAAGACATGGGGTTGACTCGTTCCTGTGACGCTAAGATCTGATCAACGTGGCATCTCACAATGTTCTCCCCGACATCCACTGTGTACATTAATGGCCCCTGCCGTGTGCATATCGTTCCGGGTTGCCATTTCTCTGTTCGGTAGTCATGGGCCAAGACTGGTTGTCCTACATTGAAGCTCCTTGTCGGCTTCTCATTGATGTGCTGGAATTGTTTATCCTCAACATTTCTTCGCACATTTGGTCTAAGCAAGTCCAGACGAGATCGCAACCTTCGGTTAAAGAACATCATGGCCAGGGTCTGGTTGGTAACTGCATGTGTCGCGTTTCAGTAGGCTAATAAGAAATTGTCCACCTTATGCTGTAGTGGAATTTCATCGGCGCACATGGCCTTTATCACCTTCTTAAAGGTTTGTACGAACCTCTCAGCCAATCCATTTGTGGCTGGATGATACGGGGCGGATGTGTAATGCCTTACCCCATTCCTTCTCATAAATTTTCGAAACTCTTCGGACACAAACTGTGGTCCGTTATCAGAGCAAATCTGCTCTGGCAAGCCGTTTCTGGCAAATATGGTCCATAGGACTGCAATCGTTTTCTCTGTAGTGGTTGAGGACATTTTTATCACCTCAGGCCACTTCGAATGAGCATCCACTGCTATTAAGAACATTGAGTCCATGAATGGACCAGCAAAATCAATATGCACCCGTTGCCATGGAGAGGAAGGCCACTCCCATGGGTGTAGAGGGGCATGTGGTGGTGCATTTTGGACCTTCTGGCATCCTGAGCAGCTCTTGGTTAGGTCTTCAATTTGTTGATCGATTCCCGGCCACCACACATAAGCCCTAGCAAGGTTTTTCATTTTCACTCCCCCCAGATGACCTTCATGTAGCTCATTTAGCACTCTCTCCCTTAACTTGGGTGGAATCACCACTCTGGATCCACACATCACTGTCCCCTGGCATACTGACAGCTGTTCTCTTCTGGATGAGAATGCTGGCAACAGTGAGTCGCCATGTGTTGGCCATCCCCTCACCGTCAAATCATATACCCGAGACAGCGTCGGATCATTGCGGGTCTCCTTCTCTATATTCGCGTTCGTTACTGGCAATCGTTCAATTATTGACGAATAAAGTATCTCGATAGGGTCCACTGCTGGTGCTTCCTCCACAGTAGGCAGTGGCAGGCGCGATAGCCCATCAGCGTTTCCATGCTGTTTCGTGCCTTTATATTCTATTTCATATTGATTCGCCCCTAGAAACAGGGACCATCTTTGTAACCGTTGTGCCGTCATTACTGGAATGCCCTTCTTAGGATTAAAGATGGAGACAAGTGGTTGGTGGTCAGTCAGCAAGGTGAACTTCTGCCCATGCAGATAGTGGTTGAATTTTTTTACTCCCCATACTAGGCTGAGGGCCTTCCTGTCAATCTGGGCGTAGTTGCGCTCGGCTGAGGTTAGTGACCGAGACGCAAAGGCTACTGGCCTCTCCAACCCGTCTGGGAATTTGTGCGACAGCACCGTTCCAATATCATAGGGTGATGCATCATATGCCAAACGAATTGGTAGTGCTGGGTTGAAATGGGCCAACACCTCTTTTGATGTGATCAATTCTTTACACTTCTGGAAAGCTCATCTACGTTCATCATTCCACTTCCATGGTACCCCTGTTTGCAGTAGGGTGTTCAGTGGGTGTAATACCATGGACAAATTTGGTAAGAACTTATGATAGTAGTTTACCAGCCCGAGGAACGACCTCAGTTGTGACACATTTTCCGGTGCTGGAGCCTTGACTACTGCCTCAATCTTTTCAGGGGACTTATGTAATCCCTCTTCATCGATGACGTGGCCACAATACGAGATCTGCTTCTGGAAAAACTCGCACTTGTGGCGATTAGCTCGTAGCCCACATTCCTTTAATCTGGTGAGCACCTTCTCCAAGTTGGCGAGGTGATCACTCTCATTTTCGCCCGTGACCAGGATGTCGTCCAAATAACACTGGGTCCCTGGAATCCCTTGCAGGACTTGATCCATCGCCCTTTGCCAAATAGCCGGAGCCGATGCTACCCCGAACACCAGCCGGTTGTATTGATAAAGACCTTTATGAGTGTTAATCGTAAGGTATTGTTTCGAGGCTTCTTCTACCTCCATTTGCAAGTACGCCTGGGCTAGATCAATTTTGATGAAGCGTTTACCTCCAGATAGCGAGGCGAAAATATCCTCAATTCGTGGAAGCGGATATTGTACCATGTGAAGGATTGGGTTCACTGTCACCTTAAAATCCCCACAGATGCGGACCTTCTTTGGTTCCCCAGGCGTATTACTTAATGACCTCTTCATTACAGGAACGATGGGTGTAGCCCACTCACTCCAGTCTACTTTGGACAGTACTCCTGAACATTCCAATCCTTCCAGCTCTGCTTCGACAGCTGGTCTGATCGCATAAGGCACTGGTCTGGCCTTAAGAAACTTTTGGCTTGCATTTTCCTCTATTTTAATCGTTGCTGTTATGCCTTTTAGTGTTCCGAGTCCCTCCTGGAACACTTCTTTTGCGTCAGTTAGCATTTTTGACAGTCATCCAGGTGTGACGTCGTCATCCTTTTTGGCCTCAACCTTCAGTGCCTGTATGGAATGCCAATCTAATTGTATCTTCCGGATCCATTCACGTCCTAGCAGTGGTGGTCCTCCATCTGGCAATACATATATATCCATTTTAGGTATTTCCTGGCCTTTATATATCACTTTCACCCTTATTTTTCCTTTGGGGTAGACTTTTTGCCCCGTGTACGTCTTCAAGACAATCTCTGTAGCTTTCAAGGGTATATGTGAAAATAGCCGCTTGTAGTCCCTTTGGTTTATGACTGTTAGGGCTGATCCTGTGTCCAATTCCATTTTCACTTGGACTCCGTCTATCTTGAGTGTAACCCAGATAGTCTGGTGATCCTCCATTTTGGTTACCTTATGTAGTTTCAGACAACCCAGCTCCTTGCTTCCGGAGTCTGTGTCACTTTTCTGTTTGTCTGAACTATTGTCCATCACCTGGTGTACCTTTTTGTACTTCTCCTGTGGCGATTTCTTACTGTTGGTTTTCTTCCCAGACCTGCAGACTCTTGCTGTGTGTCCTGCTTTTCCACACTGTCTGCACACTTGGTCTTTGAACCAACAATCCTTCTGGTCATGTGTTGTTCTGCCGCAGCGATAGCACTTCCCTGTTCCATAGGACATTTCATTGGTGCCATATTCTTGCGGTCTCCGTTGTATCTCTGCAGCGCCCCTTGCGGCTGCTTCGTGTGATACTGCCATACTGAAAGCCTTGTCCAGCGTAAGATCCTTTTCTGATAGAAGCCGTTTCTGGGTTCCTTCACTTTGCAGCCCACACACAAACTTGTCCCTTAACGTATCTGCTAGTCCCGCTCCAAACTGGCAGTGTTTCGATAGCTTGCGCAGTTCCGTTAGGTACTCAGCATTGCTTTCATCTTTGTGTTGGTTCCTTTTATGGAACTTAAATCATTCTGCTATCAGCAGCGGTGTGGGGTTTAAGTGGTCCTGTAGGATTTCTACTATGCTTTCGAAATTCTTGTTCACAGGCTTCTCTGGGGTTATTAGGTTCCGCAGTAACCCATAAGTTTTTGCACCCATGGAATTTAACAAAACCAGTGCTTTCCTAGCATCTGGCACTTCATTCGCCCTGCAGTACACCTCAATACGTTCCACATATGTCGCCCAATCTTCGACTTCATTGTCGAACGTAGAGATACTGCCACTCTTCGGCATCCCTGGGTGTGATTTAACTGTCATAAAATGGCGTCTCCCGCGCTTCTCCTTCTTCTCCGCTGGCACAAAATGGCGTCTCCCGCGCTTTCCTTCCTTCCCGCGCTCGCCCTTCTTCTCCGCTGCGGCTTCTAAAAATGGCGTCTCCCGCACTCTTCCTTCTTCTCCGCGGCTCAATGGCGTCTCCCGCGCTCTCCCTTCTTCTCCCCGCGGACACTGTTCAGCCCTTGAGCCCTGGCTGTGCTCTGCGCGTTCTTTTTTTTCTGTGCGCCTTTCCCGTTTCCGCCGCTCGATCCTGAACCCGGCTGTTGCTTTAACCTCTCTCTCTCTGTTTTGTTTTTCCTCGACGCCGCTCGGTTTTCAACCCCCGGCTGCGTCCTGTGCGCTTCACCCTCTGTCTTACCCCGTCGACGCTGCTCGGCTTTCTCTCCGCCGTCGGTCGGCTCCAGCCGCCGCTGTCCGAGAAGGGTCTGCGTTGTACATGTCGTCAGTCTATTGCTGATCGTCGTGGCTGGGGCACCAAGCCCGGCTCTCCACAGCCTCCCCTGCGATGTTCACTCTCTGCCGGATGACTGGGTGGTTGCTCGTGGTCGACGCCCGTGTTTCTGGCCTCGACTTTCTTCCACCGCCCTCCCGGAGCGAATCCTCAAAGGGAAATGCAGAGTTGCAGGTAGATTCGAATCGAGACTCGTCGCCACTGTTAGATCCGTGATTCTGAGAGTATGATGTTTTTCAATAACCACACAGATGCTGTAACTTAACAATCAACAGGTATTTACTGGAGTAGGGTAGTCTCAAGACTGAGGTACAGAGGCATGCTCAAGGCTTATTTACAGGTGTGGTCACTGCCGGTACTACAGTATACAGGAGCTGTAAAAGTAGTTCTCTCTTAAAGGTACATACACTACAGAGGCCAGCCTTCGGAAAGATGCAGTGCCACTCAATCTCACCCTCTCAAGAACCAGCTCAGAGACTGGCAACATGTGTACTTTAGAAGGTAGGCTAGAGAAGGGTCATCACCCGGTGAATCACCTGGTGCAGTGTGCAGGAACTAGGGCAGGGGGACAGGATGCCACAGGTGCCATGTCACTGGCGGGCAAGATCACATACTAGGTCTGCTGCAGAGGACTCAGATGCTGGCTATGAGGGCCCAGTCTACTGAAGAAGGCATATATTAGGAATTGCTAGGTGCATCGGGCAACCTGCCAGTGAGCTTGTGCCCAATGACTGACAGCATGGAGGAATCCAGCTCCAACTTCTGACAGGACTCCATGCTGAGCACGGAGATCATTCTGTCAAGCATGGACCAAGTAGTCAGTTCCAAGAACACGACAGTGCAGCCCACCATGATGAAACCTCTGGTTACAGCTTTAACAGTTTCCATGGCAACTCAGACTGGCTCTGGGAGCCAGCACTGACAGGGGCTTCCAGGGAGTTTCAGCACACCTACACTCTGTTCTTGCGCAAAGCCGTAGGAGTGCAGAGGCACGGCCCCAGGAGAGTGGCCTTGGCTCCATGGGAGATGCACCTGATGTCCTCTCTCAAGATCACAGCATGCTGGCTCCCTTGCCAGACACTCTGCCGTGCCCTTGTCTGTGCCACACAACCAGCTGAGCCAGACTGCCCTGGCACACACCGAGATGCTGCTATCTATAGCCGGGCCCTCAAGGCCAAAAGCTGCTCAAGGTCGCCCACCAAGGCCATGTGACATGTCTTCAATGAAATCTCAGCAGCTTTGCACCTCCAAAGCTGTAGCCATTTGTGATACACCATATAAGAGCACTAGGATAGGTAATCAAGCATACAAGACAGCACTAGGGGGTTGCACAAGGGTAATTCTTACTTATTCCTGTTAAATAACAGCCTCCTCTGTGAAGCACAAGTGCCTCTTGCATTGCTCCTCAGTGAACTTGAGGTATGAGAAGTGCTCCCTGAAGACCAGATGTGGGTATGGCCTCCTGCACAGTGCCCTCCTCCTCCATCTTCTCCCAGCTGCTCCTGCTCTCTCCTGTCTTCTACGCTGCTCCACCTCTTCCTCCAGCCCCAAAGGCAGACCTCCCAGACCACCGTGACAGAAGTAAACTGTTTCCAGAGCTAACAAAAGCAATCCAGCACCAGCACAAATCTGTTCCCAGAAGTCAGAATTCACTTGTGGAATGCAGAAAATAGCCCCAACAAAAAAGTTTACTAGCAGTCTAAGAGTACAAACTAGCAACTATCCTGCAAAGAGGGGATGAACCCTTTAAATAGCACTCTTGCAGGGTTCTTGCTGCTGGCACCATGAGATGCTAGTTGATCACGTGATGAGCCAAGTGCTGGGGAAGACCAATTTCACAAAACAAGAAATCATAGAATCATAGAATGATACAGCACAGAAGGAAGCCATTCGGCCCATCATGCCTGTGTTGGATCTTTGAAAGACCTTTCCCATTAGTCCCATTACCCTGCACTTTCCCCGTAGCCTTGCAAATATTTCCCCTTGAAGTATTTATCCAATTCCCTTTGAAAGTTATTATTGAATTAGCTTCCACCACCCTATCTGGCAGAGCAAAACAACTCGCTGCATAAAAAAAATTCTCCTCATCGCACCTCTGATTCTTTCACCAATCACCATATAGTAACCTGGGATGTAATGTTTAAGTTATCCACCAGATGGAGCCAAATATTAAGTGTTCACATTCCCCAGTATTTAAGGTAATGGGTCAGGTATTCAATGTCCTGGTACACCAGTTTATACGGTAATGTGGCATTGCATTATGGGTATGACTCAGAGGTTCATCCTCCATCTTGGCTCATGCAGTAAGAATTGGGTGCTTGCCTCCAGCTTGCAAGAGCTATGTATCTCTGCTACACCATGTAAATAAACAGTTGGGTTTTGTTCCTAATATTTCGCTTCTCTCAGTTTCTGACCTTACCACTCGGATATCACATATTGGCGACGAGGATAAACAGATCTCATCTTGATGACAAAAAAGAAAAAAAAAGAGCACTGAATAACGGATCATGGCTGCTACGGTAGGAAAGATCTCTGCTTTTGATGTTCAGACGCAGACCTGGGATGAATACTGCGAGGTGTTGATGCATTTCTTTGAAGCAAATGGATTTAATGATGTCGGAAAAAGGAGAGCAATTTTGCTCACTTCCGTGGGAAGTCAGACGTATAGTTTAATGAGAAACTTATGCAGTCCTGCAAAGCCTGGAGACAGATCATTTGCTGAATTAGTGGCCTTGCTGAAGGACCATTTCAATCCCAGACTGAGTGAGATTGTACAGCATTTCAAATTTAATTCACAGAACAGAAAACCGGGAGAGACTGTATTGGATTATGTAGCGGTGTTGAGAAAATTGGCACACAATTGCAATTACGGCAACAACCTGAAAGACATGCTGAGAGATAGGCTAGTTTGCGGGATAATGGATAATCGAATGCAGCGGAGATTATTGTCCGAGACTGGGCTTACGTATGAAAAAGCATTGGAACTTGCTCAAGCCATAGAGACAGCGAACCGAGATGTAAAAGAAATACAAGGTTCCGACTGGGCTACTACAAAGCAAGTTGCAGGTCAGGTTGTTGTGCACAAGTTAAATATGCATCAGAAACCACAACGTGAGCAAGTAAAGGCATGTTATAGATGCAATGGCGATCACCTGGTGAGGGAATGCAGGTTTCTGGAGGAAAAGTGCCACAAGTGTGGGAAAAAAGGACACATAAAACATGCATGCAGGGCAAAAGCAACCGTGGAGAGGAATACAAACCGAAAGGGAGAGGAAAGCAAAACCTAGGAAGAGAAGTGAAAAAACAGGGAGCACATCATATCAGCGGAGCAGCTGAGAAAGAAGACGACATGTTCATAATGCATAGTATGGTAGAGAACATTCCAAAAGTGGATCCTATCACTTTGCAACTGACAGTAAATGACTCTAAGGTCAACTTTGAAGTGGATACAGGATGCGGCGTAACCATAATGAACAGGGAGGAGTACCCAAAATTGTGGAACCATGCAAAAGTTCCAGAGTTAAAGTGTAGCTTAAAACATATACTGGTGAACGAGTGGCGACATTGGGTACAGCTACTGTAACTGTGCAACACAGGGACACCGTGGAACAGCTACCTGTAGTTGTAGTATCGGGTTCTGGACCAAACCTGTTAGGTCGGGGCTGGATACAAGAACTTAAATTAGATTGGGGAGCAATCAATCAAATAGAGGGAGGCAAACAGTTGTCTTTGCAAGAAGTGTTGATTGAACATGAGAACGTGTTCAAGGAAGAACTTGGCACATTTAATGGCCCCCCAGCTAAGATTTATGTAGACAAGGAGGCACTGCCAAGGTTTTTTAAACAACGACCTGTGCCGTATGCCGTGAAACCAAAGTTAGAGGCTGAGCTTGACCGTCTTTTGAGAGAGAACATACTGGAACTCGTGAAATGTTCAGAATGGGCAGCTCCCATTGTACCTGTTTTAAAACCGGACAATTCGGTAAGACTCTGTGGAGATTATAAATTGACAGTAAATAGGGTGTCTGAACTAGAACAGTATCCTATTCCCAAAACAGAGGATCTCTTTGCGAACCTGGCTGGAGGGAAGAAATTCACGAAGCTGGATATGAGTCATGCATACTTGCAGATTACACTAGATGAGGAATCCAAGAAGTATGTAACCATAAATACACACAAGGGTTTGTTTACCTA
This sequence comes from Somniosus microcephalus, assembly GCF_052327205.1. Lineage (NCBI taxonomy): Eukaryota > Metazoa > Chordata > Chondrichthyes > Squaliformes > Somniosidae > Somniosus > Somniosus microcephalus. Next base: position 178,184,730 of record NC_140997.1, on the reverse strand, counting down.
TAACCGCTTACCATTCGTTGTCTCATCTAGTCCAGCTATTTTCCAGAGGACTATCGAGGGTGTACTGCAAGGGATCCCACTTGTTTCAATCTATCTAGATGACATTCTGGTGACGGGAAGAACCGACCAGGAGCATCTGAGCACTCTGAGCGAGGTACTACAAAGATTGGATAAGGCTGGGTTACGGCTCAAGAGGAGTAAGTGCACTTTCCTGGGGAATGAGGCCATGTTCCTGGGACACAGAGTGGACGCCACCGGACTCCATCCAATCAAAGAGAAGGTACAAGCATTGCAGGAGGCCCCAGCTCCTACCAATGTGACTGAGTTAAAAGCTTACCTGGGACTGCTAAACTATTATAACAGATTTTTACCAAACTTGGCAACAGTGTTAGCACCTCTTCACAACCTTCTGCACAAGGAGACACAGTGGCAGTGGGAAGAGGAACAGAGGGTTTCATTTGAACAGTCCAAGAAACTGATGCTGTCCTCGGATGTGCTGGTTCACTACAATGCAGAGAAAGACATCATTCTCTCTTGTGATGCTTCACCTTACGGGGTGGGGGCGGTTCTTTCACACAGCTTGGAAGATGGAACAGAAAGACCAATAGGGTTTATGTCTCGAACTCTGACACCGGCGGAAAAAACTATTCCCAGTTAGATAAAGAGGTGTTGCAGTAATGTTTGGGTTACAGAGGTTTCACAAGTACATATATGGCAGGAAGTTCACCATATGCACCGATCATAAACCTCTTCTCTCTCTTTTCAATGAAATGAAAGCAGTTCCACAGATGGTGTCACCCCGGATCCAGAGGTGGGCAATGACGTTGAGGGCATATGAGTATGTCATCGTTTACAAGGCGGGCAAGTACCATGGGAACGCAGATGCCTTGAGCCGTCTTCCACTGCCAGGTACACCTATCCATGCAGCTCCAGAGGACAGAGTTTTGATGTTGGAGGACACGGACACGGCAATTGTGACCACAGAACAAGTAAGGACATGGACCGGTAAAGATCCAGTACTGTCTAGAGTCCGAGAATATGTGATGCGGGGTTGGCCACAGCATCCGGAAGGGATTGATTTCACACCTTACAGTGTCAGGAAGACAGAGCTGGGTGTGCAGGATGGTTGCGTGTTGTGGGGAGCACGAGTGATTATTCCACAGCTAGCACGACAGTCTATCCTAGGGCAACTACATCAGTGTCATCCTGGAGTTTCGTGTATAAAATCCTTGGCAAGGAGTTACTTGTGGTGGCCAAAGCTAGATGAGGAGATAGAAAATCTAGTCAAGACATGCAGCACTTGTCAAGTACACAGGAAGGCACCAGCAGCGGCTCCTCTCCACCCCTGGGAGTGGCCGGATAAACCATGGAGAAGATTACATGTAGATTATGAGGGTCCATTCATGGGAAAGATGTTCATAATCATTGATGCACATTCCAAATGGATGGATGTTTAGCCTGTAAATTCTGCTTCATCTACTGTTACTATAGACTGCCCGCGTAGGAGTTTTAGTAATCAAGGGCTACCGGAGATCGTAGTAAGTGACAATGCCACGTGTTTTGTGAGTACAGAAACAAAAGAGTTCATGAGAAACATAGAAACATAGAAACATAGAAGATAGGAGCAGGAGTAGGCCATTCGGCCCTTCGAGCCTGCTCCGCCATTCAACGAGATCATGGCTGATCATCCAAACCCTAGCACCCGGTCCCTACACCGACAGCCATCCCACCCAAGCCCTATCCCCGTAACCCCGCGTATTTAATCCCCCCTAACACTAAGGGCCAATTTTAAAAAATTTTTTTTTTATCATGGCCAATCAACCTAACCTGCACATCTTTGGACTGTGGGAGGAAACCGGAGCACCCGGAGGAAACCCACACAAACACGGGGAGAATGTGCAAACTCCACACAATGGCATAGTGCACGTGACCTCAGCTCCATATCATCCGTCTTCAAATGGACTTGCAGAGAGAGCCGTACAAACATTTAAGGAGATGATGAAAAAAGTGCGGAAGGGAGTTTGGCAGCCAAGGTGTCACAAGTTCTGTTCAGCTACAGAATAACACCTCAATCTACCACAGGACTCTCTCCTGCTGAGCTGTTGTTAGGACGTCGACTACGCTCCACTCTTGACCTGGTTCACCCAAACCTAAAAAGGAAGGTGGAAAACCAACAAATCAAACAAAAGGAGAACCATGACAGAAGGACAAAGAGCCACAGCTTTGGAGAAGGAGATGCGGTCCTTACCAGGAATTTCAGTTATGGTCCAAAATGGATTCCTGGCATCATAGACTCAATGACCGGTCCAGTGTCATATATGGTCATGGTGGGAACTGGTCAGGTAGTACGCTGACATGTAGATCAGATACTGACCAGACCAGGGGAAATCGAAATGGAGGTTCCAGAGGAGATGTCGGAGGACAAGTTGTCTCCCAGTTATCCAAATGCATCGGTGGTACCACCACCACGAACAGAGCCAGTTCCACATGGACCCCTTCGTCAAGAGGAAACCATCGTAGCAGAGTCAGATACTCTGAGTACTGCTCAGGAGCAGCAGGTGGCTCTACCACAGCCAAGCAGGGACTTGACTGTAAGACGTTCACCAAGGCCTCACAAGCCGCCAGAGAGATTGATAACGACCTGCTAGATTCGTTCAGTATGGACTATCGTTAAAGGAGTTTCCTTATGGGACTTTTTAAGAATGTTGTTAAGAAATTAATGTTCAACTTAAGAGGGGAGGGATATAGTAATCTGGGATGTAATGTTTAAGTTATCCACCAGATGGAGCCAAATATTAAGTGTTCACATTCACCAGTATTTAAGGTAATGGGTCAGGTATTCAATGTCCTGGTACACCAGTTTCTACGGTAATATGACATTGCATTATGGGTATGACTCAGAGGTTCATCCTCCATCTTGGCTCGTGCAGTGAGAATTGGGTGCTTGCCTCCAGCTTGTAAGAGCTATGTATCTCTGCTACACCGTGTAAATAAACAGTTGGATTTTGTTCCTAATAACTCACTTCTCTCAGTTTCTGACCTTACCACTCGGATATCACACACCATAAATCTGTGTCCTCTGGTTACCGACCCTTCTGCCACTGGAAGCAGTTTCTCCTTATTTAATCTATCAAAAACATTCATGATTTTGAACACCTCTATCAAATCTCCCCTTAACCTTCTCTGCTCTAAGGAGAACAATCCCAGTTTCTCCAGTCTCTCGACGTAACTGAAGTCCCGCATCCCTGGTACCATTCTAGTAAAACTCCTCTGCGCCCTCTCTAAGTCCAGAATTTGACACAATACTCTAGCTGGCGCCTAACTAGTGATTTATAAAGGTTTAACATAACTTCCTTGCTTTTGTACTCTATGCCAAGGATCCTGTATGCTTTTTAACAGACTTCTCGACTTGTCCTGCCACCTTCAAAGATTTGTGTACACACCCCCCAGGTCACTCTATTCCTGAGCCCCCTTTAAAATTATAACATTTAGTTTATTTTGCCTCGCCTCATTCTTCCTACCAATATGCATCACTTCGCACTTTTCTGCATTAAATTGCATCTTCCATGTGTCTGCCCATTTTATTTGTCTGTGTATGTCCTCCTGAAGTCTATTAATATCCTTGTAATAACATTACAACAGTGACTCCACTTCAAAAGTACATCACTGACTGTAAAGCACTTTGAGACATCCGGTGGTCGTGAAATGTGCTATATAAATGCAAGTCTTTCTTTTCTTTTCTTTTTCTCATTCTTTACTACATTTCCGAGTTGTGTGTCATCTGCAAACTTTGAAATTATGCCTTGTATACCCAAGTCTAGGTCATTAATATCAGTGGTCCCAATACTGGGACCCCACTGTATACTTCCTTCCAGTTTGAAAAACAACCGTTGCAGCCATTACAAGTGTTTTTGAATGCTATCAGCGCACAATCGAATATGGTGGGTGGTGCATTTCCGGTGTGGGACAGCCACCATATTGAACCCATGGGCTCAGTTTATGCCTGAAAAACAGGCGCGGCCGATCAGATTTCTGGGCCAATAACTTTTCGTAACACCACGTAACCACCCCCGCACCACCCCCCCTCCCCCCCCCCCCCCAAAGTAGGTCACCTTGCTTCGTCGCATTACGAAGCCTTTTGCCTCAGCAGCTTCTCTGTTGCAAAAGCTAGACTGCCTTTTAGGTGTCTCTCTCTTCTTACCAAGTGTACTAGCTTCTGATCCTCACCCTGGTGACTGAGAAGCCGGGGATGTGGAAAGTCTGACGTTCAGAGTCCCCATCCCACCCTCTCTTGGCCTTGTAAGGGTGGGCAGAGGCTCGACCCTTTACAAGGCCGAGCAGGAGTTCTCACAATAGGCCAGGATCCGAAGTACCCAGGTCCCAGCTTAAATTCCAGTCCTGCTGGTGCAGCTTTTCAACCCCCTCAAGAAGTCATCATGGCCTGAGGAGGTGAAGTATTGGAATCACTGTGTATCATCATCTATAAGTGACCACATTAACTAAAAATCATGTTTGGACCAGTTCTCAAACTAACTGGATAAACCACAGGACTCGTTTTTGAGTGACTGAATGGACTTCAGAGTCCAAGCTTTGGTTCAAATGCTTGCATCAATCTGAAACTAAAGTAACAGAAAGGGAGCTGGATGTGTAACCCACATCATGGATTCAAAGAGATATTTTTTGATGAATGAAGGGGATGGGTTCTATGAACATAGCTCCTAGTTAGGTAATTATTTGGAAGGAAAGAGCTTCAACGAGAACATTAATCACTTAGTGTAACCCATGGAGCAGTGCATTAGCACACTTGGCATGAAATCATGTTATGCAATATACCATAAAGAATGCACAAGTGTGTTTGATGCATTTATTAACATCACAGCCAGAGGAATTTTGTGCAAACATATTGATTATATTCATATAATAATATCACATAATGCAATTTCACCCCAACTGTCCTTTGACCTCCAGGATGTCATCCCCGATGTTAACCTGAGGTGGGTTCGATGCGGGCGGTGGTCCCTCACGGATTCTTCAGCATGAGGCCCAGGCCATTTTAACTCCTAGGCTTCATTTTAATATTGGACATCTGCCTCCCATCCAAAACCAGTGGGAATGACGTTGCCAAGGTCGGTGGACATAAACAGGAATTGGAACAGAAGCCGTGCAGCGCCAGGGATCCAAGGGAATGGTCCCCAGCATAAGGTAAATGCTGAGGGATGTTGTAGTGCTGATGTCAGTCAGGAGAGGGAGAGGCAAGATTGCGGCAAGGGGGGCCCAAGAATTCCTTGCGGGGCCCGGAGAGGCACTCTGGCTCCTCCTGGCCTCCAAGGAACCCATCCAAAAATTATAAAATGTAACTTACCTTGGCCTCTTCTAGCCACGCAGTTGCCTCCCGCCAAGTTTCATTGGTGGCTTTGGCACTGTGTGGGCCACCTGTGATCTGAAGTTAAAATTGTGGCAGGCCGCCAATGAAGTCATCAGGCCACGACTTACATATTTTAATAAGGCCACCACCTGCCTGTGGCAAGCAGCCTCCAAGCTGTTGGAAAACCAGCAGTTAAAATGACAGTGAGCTGCGAACGCATCAGGAACACGGCACAAATTCCTCAACCGCCATTTTAACCACCCACCCATCCCGATTTTAACGCAGGCCATCTGGTGCAATCGGGCCTGTTTTCTTACATACAGCCCAGATCATTGGGATGAAAGTCTCCTCCTTCTTTCGATTGTAAAGATTCTGAATGATATCAATTTGGACAGTAAAGCTGTTTTTTTCCACAGTAAGGCGAACAGAGCAATAGTTATGATCAGATCCACTTAGTTCAATACATACAACTTAGCTCCAAATAATGACATAAAAATAATGGACATGCTATGTTACCCCATTTCAGAAAGTTGCCTCCCTTGACTTAAAGTAAGCTAACTCCACTGCATTGTGGCTTATAGAACTTACCTTTTCTCTGGCCTTTTGCCTCAGCAGCTTCCCTCTTGCAAAAGCTAGACTGCCTTTTAGGTGTCTGTGTCTCTCATCTTATCCCGCACTTTACTGTCAGACAAAGATCAAAAATGTTTTGCAACACCCCCATGAGTGAATGATGGCTTCTGATTTTCCAGATAAACTAACCAACTGTTCATTTTTTAGCCTCTGTGAAAAACAATTACCGTATAGTATATTAACCACCCTTCATCTGAGTGCTTGTTTTTAAAGCAACATTTAAAAAAATCTTCCTGTGGAGAAATGGTCAAAGTAATCCTAAAATGTGACAGGCAGTATATGGATTCACCCACAGTGAAAATTCCCAATCTCCATTCAGGATCATGTAAAGTAAATAGTAGATGCTTCCCTACATTGGCCAAAGAAAAATCTTTTTTTAACCAGCGTCTCTACATTCTACCAATTTAAAAATAAAATAAATGATCTCACCCCTCATACTGCAGAGTTCCCAGTTTCAACATGTAGTTGTGGAGTAGCACTGATCTGAAACCATGTGCCCCTTCCCATTGGTGAGGTGAACTAGGAGAAAAAGTCAATAGCAAGACGTTCTCATATTGGTCAACTCAGAAATAGAGGGTGAAGCCCATGAGCAGTCTGTCTGTCCTTTGAATTGTAAGAAGTTCCTAACTTGACTTAACTAGAAAAGGGGGAAATAAAGAGGACAATACACCACCTCTGAATCCATTGTAATCATTTTTAATAATATATCCTGCATTTAGGGAGTTATGTTGATTTACATTTACAATTAGATTCACATAACAGCACATCATAGAGTTTTTAGATACCGACCAAAGCGTTCTGTCCAGTATTTATGTAAAGTGCTCTTTTTCCAGACTACAGACTTCTTTTGCTATTAAAGGCTGTGGGATATTTTCTAAATGCTGCATACTGGTGACACATTGTGGCTGCAAATGGGAACTGTACCAACACGTCACAACTTGTACTTGGTGAATAAAGATTTTGATCTTCAACACTTTCACTCAACTTAACATTAGCAAAACATTACCCCCAGAACCTTCTTCCCCATTTTCAACAAAAAACTTTTTTTCTTCCTTTCTGATGTCAAGGATCGCAAGCTTCGTCAACTCGTGGACACCAACACCCCCCCAGAACCTTCTTCCCCGTTACTTTCCTCCGATCCGATCCCTTCTTCCAGTCTCACCCCCTGCCATGTTTTCACTATCCCCTCTGACCTTCCCCTCTCTGACCCCGAACGTTCAGTCCTCAACAAAGGCCTGAGCTTCATCCCCTTACGCCCCCACCTGAATGAATTTCGAGCTCGGCACGATGCTGAGCTCTTCTTCCGTCGCCTTCGTCTCCGTGCCCACTTCTTTGGCCAGGAGTCTTCCCCCTGCATGGCTGATCCTTTCTCCCGCTTTCTAAATTCTCGTTCTACTTGGATCCCTCCCTCTGGCCTTCTACCCTCTCTAGATCTTTTCATTGCTAACTGCCGACGTGACATCAGCCGTCTCCATTTCTCTGCTCCCCTCACTCACTCCAACCTAACTCCCTCTGAACTTGCAGCACTCCATTCTCTCCGATCCAACCCTAACATTATCATTAAACCTGCTGATAAGGGTGGTGCTGTTGTTGTTTGGCGAACCGACCTCTACCGTGCGGAAGCTGAACGCCAACTCTCCAACACCTCCTCCTACCTCCGCCTGGACCATGACCCCACTAGCAAACATCAAGCCATTGTTTCCAAGTGTGTCACTGACCTCATCTCCTCTGGAGATCTTCCCTCCATGGCCGCCAACCTCATAGTCCCCCAACCCCGCACAGCCCGCTTCTACCTCCTGCCCAAGATCCACAAACAGGACTGCCCTGGTAGACCCATCGTTTCAGCCTGTTTTTGCCCCACGGAATTTATCTCTTCCTATCTCAACTCTATTTTTTCTCCCCTTGTCCAGTCTCTTCCCACCTACATTCGCGACTCTTCCGACACCCTCCTTCACTTTAACAGTTTCCAGTTTCCTGGCCCCAACCGTCTCCTTTTCACCATGGACGTCCAATCCCTCTACACCTCCACCCCCCACCAGGACGGCCTTCGGGCGCTCTGTTTCTTCCTTGAACAGAGGCCCAACCAGTCCCCATCCACCACCACCCTCCTCCGCCTGGCTGAACTTGTTCTCACATTGAACAACTTCTCCTTTGACTCCACTCACTTCCTCCAAATTAAAGGTGTTGCTATGGGAACCCGCATGGGCCCTAGCTATGCCTGCCTGTTCATGGGACATGTGGAACATTCTTTGTTCCAGTCCTGCTCAGGTCCCCTCCCTCACCTCTTTTTCCGGTACACCGATGACTGTATTGGTGCCGTTTCCTGCTCTCGCCCTGAACTGGATAAGTTCATTCACTTTACTTCCAATTTCCACCCTTCCCTCACCTTCACATGGTCCATCTCCGACTCTTCCCTTCCCTTCCTTGACTTCTCCGTCTCCATTTCTGGCGATCGGCTTTCAACAAACATCCACTGCAAGCCCACCGACTCCCACAGCTACCTGGACTACACTTCCTCCCACCCCGCTTCCTGTAAGGACTCTATTCCTTTCTCCCAGTTTCTCCGTCTCCGCCGCGTCTGTTCTGACGATGCCACCTTCCATACTAGTGCTTCTGACATGTCTTCCTTTTTCCTCAACCGAGGATTCCCCTCTACCGTGGTTCACACAGCCCTTGACCGTGTCCGTTCTATTTCCCGCACTTCTGCTCTCATCCCTGCCCCTCCCTCCCAGAACCACGATAGGGTTCCCCTTGTCCTCACCTTTCACCCCACCAGCCTCCACATTCAACGGATCATCCTCCACCATTTCCGCCACCTCCAACGTGATCCCACCACCAAACACATCTTCTCCTCACCTCCCCTTTCAGCATTCCGAAGGGACCGCTCCCTCCGCGACACCCTGGTCCACTCCTCAATCACTCCCAACAGCCCTGCTCCTTCACCTGGCACCTTCCCGTGCAAGCGCAGGAGATGCAACACATGCCCTTTTACCTCCTCGCTTCCCACTGTCCAGGGCCCCAAACATCCCTTCCAGGTGAAACAGCGATTTACTTGTACTTCTTGCAATTTAATATACTGTATTCGGTGCTCACGATGCGGTCTCCTCTACATTGGGGAGACCAAACGCAGATTGGGTGACCGCTTTGCAGAACACCTCCGTTCAGTCCGTACGGGTGACCCTGAGCTTCCGGTCGCCTGTCACTTTAATTCACCGCTTCACTCCCACTCTGATCTCTCTGTCCTCGGGCTATTGCATTGTTCCAATGAAGCTCAACGTAAGCTCGAGGAACAGCACCTCATCTTTCGATTGGGCACTTTGCAGCCTGCCGGACTCAACATTGAGTTCAACAATTTCAGATAATTATCCCTGCCCCCATTTTTCATGCAGTATGATTTTTGCCATTCCCATTTGCAACATTTTATCTTTCCTGCCTCTTACAAAAGTACAGGATGTTCTTTCTATTTCTTCCTCCCCTCCTAAACCCCCCCCCTTTGCTGTCTCTGCACCTGCTTAATATCTGTTACATCTCCAGCTTTTTCCAGTTCTGATGAAGGGTCCCAGACCTGAAACGTTAACTCTGTTTCTCTCTCCACGGATGCTGCCTGGCCTGCTGAGTATTTCCAGCATTTTCTGTTGTTATAGCAAAACATTACTACTGTTCATGAGCAATAAAAACATCACCATCAAGGCAAGTCAAGTAAGTAAATAGTCGTCTTGCACCCCATCCACTTACTCATGTAACACCACTCCACTTGCCCCTTTCCTCCCCCATATCCCCTGAATTGAAAGAACTGGAATCAAGTCCCAATTTCACTGATGTCTCACATTTCTGATTCTCTTCATCGAAAATTCTAGCAGTGTTCGCACCTCACAGTAATAATCTATAGAACCTAGAACTAATTGTGCCTCATTCTTTGCATTAAAAAAATAGATTTTTCCTTACTGAGAGCAGATTTATCCTGCACTGTTTCTCTGTTGAAACAGTGAACTGTGTGGTCACATGTCAGTCTACATTATAGTGAAGTAAGATAATGGATATTAATCAGTGCTTATTATCCCTAGGAGTCTCAGTTTACAATGCGACACTATCTCTCAGGTGAAGAGGCAACAACTAAGTGATTTCATCCATTCGACATTGCCAACATGTACAAGTTTTCTCTATCATATTCTGATTGCCATTAGCACAGCTGTAATATCAAGGAATTATTAGGGATGAGTTTTAAGAACAGCAATTGGGGCACAAACAACACAAACCTGTTTAGACAGATATTTTGAAGAGGGAATACACCAAAGCAGGTCACACTTTAAATGAAAGATTATCACTCCTAACAAGTGATGCTTGGAATATTTGAGAGACTGTGTTGGCTGGTGTAGGAAATGAACAGTGTCACACTGCTGCAGTGTGCGACACTCTTCCGAATTTGGAGCTGAGGCATCTATTTGGGGAAAGGTAGAGGAGGCTTCACGCTGCATGTAACCTGACCTCGGAATACTTGATGCTGGAACTGAGTGGGGGTCATTTTCACCTTCACTGCTTGGGCAGTAAGCTGGCGAAGCAGATCGCTCCGGCCATGGTAGAACCCACCCGATTTTCATTCCATTGCAATCAATGGAAATAAAAATCAGGTTCAATAACAGACAGGTGATCCAAAACAGTGAAAATGAAAATTAGCCCCAAGGGCCGATTTTAACTCCCCACAGGCAGGTGAGGGCCTCATAAATATGCAAAGTTCAGGGTCCCATGACAGAAAAAGGACCCCGGCGTAATTTTAACGTGCAGTTTGGCGACCGACGACCAGTGCCGGACTTGCTCATGAAAACTGGCGGGAGGCAGCAGCAGGCCTGGAAGAGGGCCGAGAAGGTAAGATTTTTTCATTTTTTATAGTTTCCTTGTGTGCCACAGGGGAAACCTTGGGCCTCCCCTGCCCTGGGCTTCCCCCCCTCATCCAACCATAAGTGCCTCCAACCTCGCCCCCCCACCCCTTACCTGACTGACGGGCACCATTCCTGTGGGTCCCCAGCAGCAGCCTCCTGCCGCCCGAAATCTTGCTCCCGCTCACCAGCCAGGTACTGATTCCTGCCGGGATCAACCGGGAGACTCACCTGGGCTATGGAAATGAGGCCTAGGAGTTAAAATAGCCCAGACTGGCCACTACTGTCCTCACACCAAATTAAAATCAGGGCTCCAGTGTCTAAAATAGGAAACTGTTCCCTTTTCCACCATGAACATCCCTCAGCTCAATGAACACAAATTTCACTAAAAAATATTAATATAAAATCAATTTTATTGTAAGGTAATTGGTAACACATCTGTTATTTTTAAATGTTCTACACACAGTGTTAACATTGCTGAATTACTCAATTGCCCATCTCTTCTGTTCTCACTGACTTTCTCTGGCTCATAGTTCTCCAACACCTCAAATCTAAAATTCTCATCCTCATGTTTAAATCCCTCCATGACCTCACCCCTCTCTCTGTAACCTCCTCCTGCTCTACAAAATCCGCCATCCCTGAAGACGCCAATCCTCTAACTTTGGCATCTTATGCATCCCTCTCCCTTCATCCCATAATTGGTGGCCATACTTTCTGTCAGCAAGGAACCACGCTCTGGAATTTTACTTTGTTCTGAGAATGTGGGCAATGCTGGTAAGGCTGCATCTTTTGGGCATCCCTAGTTAGCATGAGAAGGTGATATGCACATAAGAACATAAGAAATAGGAGCAGGAGTAGGCCATATGACCTCTCGAGCCTGCTCCGCCATTCAATAAGGTCATGGCTGATCTTCTACCTCACCTTCACTTTCCTGCCTTATCCCCATATCCCATGATTTCTTTAGTAGCCAAAAATCTATCACTCTCAGTCTTGAATATACTCAATGACTGAGCATCCACAACCTTCTGGGGTGGAGATCCAAAGATTCACAACCCTCTGAGTGAAGAAATTTCTCCTCATCTCAGTCCTAAATGGATGACCCCTTATCCTGAGACTATGAGCCCTAATTGTAGCCTCTGCAGCCAGGGGAAACAACCTTTCAGCATCTACCCTGTCAAGCCCTCTAAGAATGTTATACGTTTCAATGAGATCACCTCTCATTCTTCTAAACTCCAGAGAATATAGGCCCATTAAGAACATAAGAACATAAGAAATAGGAGCAGGAATAGGCCACTTGGCCGCTCGAGCCTGCTCCGCCATTCAATAAGATCATGGCTGATCTAGGGCTCAAAGCCACTTCCCAGCCTGCTCCCCATAACCCTTCACTCCCTTATCTTGCAAAAATGTGTCTATCTCCACTTTAAATGTATTTAATGACCCAGCCTCCACAGCTCTCTGGGGCAGGGAATTCCACAAATTTACAACCCTCTGAAAGAAGAAGTTCCTCCTCATCTCAGTTCTAAAAGGGCGACCCTTTATTCTGAGACTGTGCCCCCGAGTTCTATATTTCCCCATGAGGGGAAACATCCTCTCTGCATCTACCCTGTTGAGCCCCCTCAGTATCTTATATGTTTCGATAAGATCACCTCTCATTCTTCTAAATTCCAAATAGTATAGGCCCAGCCTGCTCAACCTTTCCTCATAAGTCAAGCCCCTCATCTCTGGAATTAACCTAGTGAATCATCTCTGAACTGCCTCCACTGCAAGTATACCCTTCCTTAAATAAGGAGACCAAAACTGTACGCAGTACTCAAGGTGTGGTCTCACCAATACCCTGTACAGTTGTAACAGGACTTCCCTGCTTTTACACTCCAACCCCCTTGAAATAAAGGCCAACATTCCATTTTCCTTTCTGATTACTTGTTGTAACTGCATGCCAACTGTTATATCCGAGTGGTAGGTCCAATAACTGATATAAGTGAGGCTTCAGGAACCCAAATCTTATCTTTTTAATTACACAGTTTAGGAGAGAACATAGCTCTTACAGCTACAGGCATGCACTTCTAATTCTTACTGCACGATGCAAAAATGGAGGATCCTATGAGTCATCATACCCATAATGCAATGTTACCTTAATACTAGTAAATATAATCCCTTAGCATTTGTCTCCCTCTGGTGGATAACTTAAGCATTACATCCGAGATTACTATATCCCCCCCTCTTAAGTTACAATAATTCTTAACAACATTTTTTTTTTAAAGTCCATAAGGAAACTCCTTTAATGATAGTCCATCCTGAACGAATCTAGCAGGTTGTGATCAATCTCGCTGGTGGCTTGTGAGTCCTTGTTGAACGTCTTACAGTCAGGTCCCTGCTTGGTTGTGGTAGAGCCACCTGCTGCTCCTGAGCAGTATTCAGAGTATCTGACTCTGCTACGATGGTTTCCTCTTGATTAAGGGGTCCAGGTATAACTGTCTCTGTTCGTGGTGTTGGTACCACCAAGGCATTTGGATAACTGGGGACTGAAGTGTATGTACCTTGAAGAAGGAACTATATTCTGCAGCCCCTGTATACTGCAGTACCAGTAATGACCACCCCTGTATATAAGCCTGTGTAGTAACTTTGTATAGTAGTTCCAGTTTTGTCTCCATTCAGTAAACACCTGTTATAACCAACTTCTGCAGTCCGTGTCTCAATTACATACGGACGCTACACTGGCGACGAACAGATCCGAACTTACCTACAGTTCTGCACCACCTCACGGGGATCCATCCCTGAAGCGAAGTTGTTAGAGGTCGAGGCCAGAAGGAAGAAATCCAAAAAGAAAAAAAAACAAACAGAAGAAACGGGCATCGACCGTGGGCAACCGCCCTCTGATTCATCGAATTCAAAGATTTGCAGGAGAGGCTGTCGAGAGCTGGGCTTGGTTATCCAGTCTATGGTGTTCCAGCTAATCGGGCTGGTGGCAGGTAGTACACTGATCCTTCCTGGGCTGCAGCGGGCTAGAGCTCGATCGGGTGGCTTTTCAACGGGGCCGAGCAGCGTTGTCGGGAAGAGGAGAGAGAGAGAGAGGGTGGAGCACACAGGGCGCGGCCGGTGCTACGAAGCCGGGCAGCGTACAGACCCGAGAAGAGGGAGGAAAGTGTCCCATAGGGTCTGCTCTGACGATGGGAACAGTAATTAAAAGAAAAGAAATTAGAAGCGCAGAAAGCCGCGAGGAGCTGCAGTTTGCCACGGGGACCGCGGAGAGCGGCGTTGGCAGCAGCGCGGGGGGGAAGTGCGCGAAGACCATAGGGCATCGCCATCAAGGCATAAAAATGCCAGCAACAGCGCTAGCAGCAGCGGAAAAGACAGAAAGCGCGGGAGGCGCCATCTTAATCCAGCAGGGAAGAAGGCAAAGCACGGGAGGCACCATTTTGTTCAATCGGGGAAGAAGGCAAAGTGCGGGAGGCGCCATCTTAGATCTCCAAGATGCCGAAGACTGGCAATATCACTGCCTTCGATAATGCAATAGAAGACTGGACCACGTATGTGGAAAGAGTCGAAGTATATTGCAAGGCAAATGAAGTAGCCGATGAGAAAAAGGCATCGGTACTACTAAACTTAATGGGGGCAAGAACGTACGGCCTATTGCGGAACCTGATCACTCCAGTCAAACCGATGGCGAAGAGTTTTAACGAAATTGTTGATATCCTACACGAACACCTAAATCCTACACCGCTGCTGATAGCAGAAAGATTTAAATTCCACAAGAGAAATCAGCATAAAGATGAGAGCAATGCCGATTACCTTACGGAACTACGCAAGCTATCAAAGCACTGCCAGTTCGGAGCAGGACTGGCAGATACCCTACGGGACAAATTTGTCTGTGGACTCCTGAGTGAAGGAACCCAGAAGAGGTTACTCTCAGAGAAAGAGCTGACGCTAGATAAGGCTTTCAGCGTGGCAGTATCGTACGAAGCAGCAGCAAGGGGAGCTGCGGAAATACAGCAAAAGCCACAGGAATACGGCACCCATGAAATGACACGGGGATTTGAAAAATGTTATCGCTGCGGCAGAACAACCCATGACCAGAAGGACTGCTGGTCCAAGGACAAAACATGCAGGCAATGCGGAAAGATGGGACACATTGCATGAGCTTGCAGGTCCGGGAAGAAGACTAACGACAACAAAAAGACTACTAAGGAAAAGTACAGGAAAGTACAAAAGATGACGGACAGTAGTTCCGAAGACCAGAAGAGCGATAGTGAATCCGGGAACAAGAGACTAAGCTGTCTCAAACTACACAACGTAATCACAAAAGAGGATCACCGAACCATTTGGGTCACTCTCACGATAGCAGGGTCCCAAGTCAAAATGGAATTGGATACAGGATCAGCCCTGACCGTCATGAATCGACGAGACTACGAGCGGCTATTCTCACACATACCCTTGAAAGACACATCCATTGTCTTGAAGACATATACAGGGCAGAAAGTATACCCCAGAGGGAAAATAAGGGTGCCTGTCGAATACAACGGCAAGGAAATACAGAAATTGTATCTGTACATACTGCAAGATGGTGGACCACCGTTATTGGGACGTGAATGGATCAGAAAGATAAGTTTAGACTGGCACTCCATTCAGGCACTGGACGATTGTCAAAAATCTTGGCTAACGCTAAAGAGGTATTTCAACAAGAACTGGGAACTCTTAAAGGCGTAGCTGCCTCGACAAAAATAGAAGAGAATGCAATTCCCAAGTTTTTCAAAGCAAGACCGGTACCGTATGCAATTCGCCCAGCCATCGAGGCAGAGCTGGAGAATCTGGAGAATGCAAGCGTGTTAACTAAGGTAGCCTGGAGCGAGTGGGCGGCACCCATCATTCCTGTCATGAAGAAAACGTTAAACAATAAGTCTGAGGAGCCAAGGAAGGTTCACATCTGTGGGTACTTCAAGGTGACTGTGAACCCAGTCCTTCACACAGTACAGTATCCTCTTCCGAGGATAGAAGATATTTTCGCCTCACTATCTGGAGGGAAACGTTTTACAAAAATTGACCTAGCGCAAGCATATTTGCAGATGGAGGTTGAAGAATCCTCTAGGAAATATCTCACGATAAACACTCACAAAGGTCTTTACCAGTATAATCGACTGGTATTCAGAGTTGCATCAGCTCCGGCTATATGGCAAAGAGCGATGGAACAAGTCCTGCAAGGGATTCCGGGGGCTCAGTGTTACTTGGACGACATCCTACTGACAGGTGAAAATGACAGTGAACACCTTGCCAACCTAGAGCAGGTGTTCACTAGACTAAGAGAACATGGGCTACGAGCCAATCGCCCCAAGTGCGAGTTTTTTAAGAAACAAATATCGTATTGTGGCCACGTGATTGATGAAGAGGGGTTACATAAGTCCCCTGACAAAATTGAAGCGGTAGTTAAGGCTCCAGCGCCTGAAAATGTGTCGCAACTGAGGTCATTCCTCAGATTGGTGAATTACTACCATAAGTTTTTGCCGAATTTGTCCACAATTCTGCACCCACTGAACGCCCTGCTACAAACTGGAGTAGCATGGAAATGGAGCGATGAATGTAAGCGAGCCTTTCAGAAGTGTAAAGGCCTGATCACTTCAAGAGAAGTATTGGCTCACTACAACCCATCACTACCGATAAGACTGGCGTGTGATGCGTCTCCCTACGGCGTTGGAGCGGTACTGTCACATAAATCCCTTGATGGTTCAGAGAGGCCGATAGCTTTTGCGTCACGCTTGTTAACTGCAGCCAAGCGTAACTACGCCCAGATTGACAGAGAGGCCCTCAGCCTGGTGTGGGGGGTGAAGAAGTTCAATCACTACCTGCACGGACAGAAATTTACTCTACTAACTGATCATCAACCTCTTGTCTCCATTTTCAACCCTAAGAAGGGCGTCCCGATAATGACAGCACAACGGCTACAGAGGTGGTCCCTTTTCCTAGGGGCACACCAATATGACATCGAGTACAAAGGAACTAAACAGCATGGGAATGCTGATGGATTGTCGCGCCTACCGTTGCCGATGGTGGAAGAAGCACCTGCAGTGGATCCTGTGGAGATATTCCACTCGACCATAGTCGAATGTCTACCTGTGACGAATGCAAACATAGAAAAGGAAACACGAAATGACCCGACACTCTCCAGGGTCCATGATTTAACGGTGAAGGGATGGCCAGCACATGGCGAACCACTTTTGCCAGCATTCTCGCCGAGAAGAGAACAGCTGTCAGTGTGCCGAGGAACCTTGATGTGTGGATCCAGAGTAGTAATTCCACCCAAATTGAAGGATAGAGTGCTCAATGAGCTTCATGAGGGTCATCTGGGAGGGGTAAAAATGAAGAACTTAGCCAGAGCGTTTGTGTGGTGGCCAGGAATCGACAGAGAAATCGAAGAGATGACCAAAAGCTGTACAGGATGCCAGAAGGTCCAAAATGCCCCACCACAAGCCCCTCTACATCCATGGGAGTGGCCCTCATCTCCATGGCAAAGGGTGCACATTGATTTTGCTGGTCCATTTATGGACTCGATGTTTTTAATTGCAGTGGATGCACATTCAAAGTGGCCAGAGGTAATAAAAATGTCCTCAACCACCACAGAAAAAACTATCACAGTCTTACGAACCATATTCGCCAGAAATGGGCTGCCTGAACAGATTTGCTCCGACAATGGACCACAGTTTGTGTCTGAAGCGTTCCGGAGGTTCTTAAAGAACAATGGTGTTAAGCATTACACATCCGCCCCATATCATCCAGCCACCAATGGATTGGCTGAGAGGTTCGTTCAAACATTCAAGAAGGCTATCAAGGCAATGTGTAATGAAGACATACCCCTACAACACAAGGTGGATAACTTCTTGTTTGCCTACCGGAATGCGACACATGCGGTTACCAACCAAACTCCAGCCATGATGTTCTTCAATCGAAGACTAAGATGCCGCTTGGATTTGGTTAAGCCAAACATCAGAAAAGATGTGGAGAACAGGCAGTTTCAAAATATGAATGAAAGGCCAACCAGGAGTTTTAAGATAGGTCAACCAGTTTTGGCCCGGGACTACCGCACAGAGAAATGGCAGCCAGGGACGATCTGCACACGGCAAGGACCTCTAATGTATACCGTGGACGTTGGAGAGAGCATTGTAAGACGCCATGCTGACCAGATTCTAGAGTTACTGGAAAACGTCATATCTACACCACGATCCTATACACCTGGTGATGAAACCGAAGTACCAATTGTATCTACCTCAGAATCGGTGATATTGGAAGCAGACGAACCAAACAACGACGTTGATCCCGAATCAACTTTGCCAGAAGAACCTGATACCCCAAAGAGGCGTTATCCAGACAGAATCAGGAAGCCTCTTCAAAGACTGAATTTATAATTGATTAACTTCAGCTAGTGTATATAGCAACTGTAATTGTAAATATGTTATTTAATTATTAATCGAATGTTATGTAATGTTTAGCTAAAAGGGGAGGAATTGTAGTGTATGTACCTTGAAGAAGGAACTATATTCTGCAGCCCCTGTATACTGCAGTACCTGTAGTGACCACCCCTGTATATAAGCCTGTGCAGTAACTTTGTATAGTAGTTCCAGTTTTGTCTCCATTCAGTAAACACCTGTTATAACCAACTTCTGCAGTCCGTGTCTCAATTACACACGGATGTTACAGGGACCAACTTGTCCTCCAACATTTCCTCTGGAACCTCCAGTTCGATTTCCCTTTGTCTGGTCAGTATCTAATCCACATGTCTGCATACTACCTGACCAGTTCCCAACATGACCGTATATGAAACTGGACCGGTCATTGAGTCTATGCCGCCAGGAATCCATTTTGGACCATAACTGAAATTTCTGGTAAGGACCGCATCACCTTCTCCAAAACTGCGGCTCTTTGTCTTTCTGTCATGGTTCTCCTTTTGTTTGATTTGTCGGTTTTCCACCTTCCTTTTTAGATCTGGGTGAACCAGGTCAAGAGTGGAGCGTAGTCGATATCCTAACAATAACTCAGCAGGAGAGAGTCCTGTGGTAGATTGAGGTGTTATTCTGTAGCTGAACAGAACTCGTGACACCTTGGCTGCCAAACTCCCTTCCGCACTTTTTTTCATCATCTCCTTAAATGTTTGTATGGCTCTCTCTGCAAGCCCATTTGAAGACGGATGATATGGAGCTGAAGTCACGTGCACTATGCCATTGTTTCTCATGAATTCTTTTGTTTCTGTACTCACAAAACACGTGGCATTGTCACTTACTACGATCTCTGGTATTCCTTGATTACTAAAACTCCTACGCAGGCAGTCTATAGTAACAGTAGATGAAGCAGAATTTACAGGATACACATCCATCCATTTGGAATGTGCATCAATGATTATGAGGAACATCTTTCCCATAAATGGACCCGCATAATCTACATGTAATCTTCTCCATGGTTTATCCGGCCACTCCCAGGGGTGGAGTGGAGCCGCTGCCGGTGCCTTCCTGTGTTCCTGACAAGTGCTGCATGTCTTGACTAGATTTTCTATCTCCTCATCTAGCTTTGGCCACCACAAGTAACTCCTTGCCAATGCTTTCATGCGCGAAACTCCAGGATGACACTGATGTAGTTGCACTAGGATAGACTGTCGTGCTGGCTGTGGAATAATCACTCTTGTTCCCCAGAACACGCAACCATCCTGCACACTCAGCTTGGTCTTCCTGACACTGTAAGGTGTGAAATCAGTCCCTTCCGGATGTTGTGGCCAACCCCGCATTACACATTCTCGGACTCTAGACAGTACTGGATCCTTACCAGTCCAAGTCCTTACTTGTTCTGTGGTTACAATTACCGTGTCCGTGTCCTCCAACATCAAAACTCTGTCCTCTGGAGCTGCACGGATAGGTGTACCTGGTAGCGGAAGACGGCTCAAGACATCTGCATTCCCATGGTACTTGCCCACCTTGTCGACATAAATCTTAGCTGGGGGCCATTAAATGTTCCAAGTTCTTCCTTGAACACATTCTCATGTTCAATCAACACGTCTTGCAAAGACAACTGTTTGCCTCTCTCCATTTGATTTATTGCTCCCCGATCCAATTTAAGTTATCATATCCAGCCCCGACCTAACAAGTTTGGTCCAGAACCCGATACTACAACTACAGGTAGCTGTTCCACGGTGTCCCTGTGTTTCACAGTTACAATAGCTGTACCCAATGTTGCCACTCGTTCACCGGCATAGGTTTTAAGCTTCATAGAGCAAGACTTTAACTCTGGAACTTTTGCACGGTTCCACAATTTTGAGTATTCCTCCCTGTTCATTATGGTAACGCCACATCCAGTATCCACCTCAAAGTTGACCTTAGTGTCATTTACTATCAGTTGCAAAGTGATAGGATCCACTTTAGGAATGTCCTCTACCATACTATGCATTATGAACATGTCGTCTTCTTTCTCAGCTTCTCCACTGATGTGATGTGCTCCCTGTTTTTCCACTTCTCTTACTAGGTTTTGCTTTACTCCCCCTTTAGGTTTGTATACCTCCAGGGTAGCTTTTGCTCTGCATGCACGTTTTATATGTCCTTTTTTCCCAGACTTGTGGCACTTTTCCTCCAGAAACCTGCATTCCCTTGCCAGGTGACCTCCATTGCATCTATAACATGCTTTTATATGCTCACGTTGTGGCTTCCGACTCATATTTAACTTGTGCACAATAAACTGACTTCCAACTTGCTTTGTAGTAGACCAGTCTGAACCTTGTATTTCTTGTACATCACGGTTAGCTGTCTCTATTAATTGAGCAAGTTCCAATGCTTTTTCATACGTAAGCCCAGTCTCGGACAATAATCTCCTCTGCATTCAAGCATCCATTATTCCGCAAACCAGCCTATCTCTCAGCATGTCTTTCAAACTGTTCCTGTAATTGCAATCATGTGCCAGTTTTCTCAACATCGCAACATAATCCAATACAGACTCTCCCGGTATCCTGTTCCGTGAATTAAATTTGAAATGCTGTACAATCTCACTCGGTCTGGGATTGAAATTATCCTTTAGCAAGGCCACTAAGTTAGCAAATGTTACGTCTCCAGGCTTTTCAGGGCTGCATAAGTTTCTCAGTAAACTGTACATCAGACTTCCCACGGAAGTGAGCAAAATAGCTCTCCTTTTTCCAACATCAACTATATCATTTGCCACAAAGAAATGCTCTAGTAACTCACAGTATTCGATCCATGTTTGTTTTTGAACATCAAAAGCAGAAATCTCTCCTACTCGAGTAGCCATGGTTCAGATGCAGTGTTCTTGTATTTTCCCTTCTTCAAGTTGAGATCTATTAATCCTCGTCGCCAAATGTTATATCCGAGTGGTAGGTCCATTCACTGATAGTAAGTGAGACTTCAGGAACCCAAAACTTATCTTTTTAATTACACAGTTTAGGAGAGAACATAGCTCTTACAGCTACAGGCATGCACTTCTAATTCTTACTGCACGATGCAAAAAAGGAGGATCCCATGAGTCATCATACCCATAATGCAACGTTACCTTAATACTAGTAAATATAATCCCTTAGCATTTGTCTCCCTCTGGTGGATAACTTAAGCATTACATCCGAGATTACTATACTAACTTTTTGTGTTTCATGCAAAAGGACCCCCAGGTCCCTCTGAACTGTAGCATTTTGTAATCTCTCTCCATTTAAATAATAGTTTGCTTTTTTATTTTTCCTGCCAAAGTGGATAACCTCGCACTTTCCCACATTATACTCCATCTGCCAAATGTTTGCCCACTCACCTAGCCTGTCTATATCCCTTTGCAGATTCTTTGAGTCCTCTGCACAACTTGCTTTCCCACCCATCTTTGTATCATCCACAAACTTGGCTATATTACACTCGGTCCCTTCATCCAAGTCATTAATGTAGATTGTAAATAGTTGGGGCTCCAGCACTGATCCCTGTGGCATCCCACTAGTTATCGTTTGCCAACCAGAAAATAATCCATTTATCCTGACTCTCTGCTTTCTGTTAGTTAGCCAATTCTCTATCCATGCTAATATATTACCCCCAACTCTGTGAGCTCTTATCTTATGCAGTAACCTTTTAGGTGGCACCTTATCAAATGCCTTCTGGAAATCCAAATACACCACATCCACTGGCTCACCCTTGTCCACCCTGCTTGTGACATCCTCAAAGAACTCCAGCAAATTTGTTAAATATGATTTCCCTTTCCTAAAACCATGCTGACTCTGTTTGACTGCAGTATGTTTTTCTAAATGCTACTGCTGCCTTAATGAAGGACTCCAGCATTTTCCCAATGACAGATGTTAGGCTAACTGGTCTATAGTTTCCTGCTTTCTGTCTCCCTCCTTTCTTAAATAGGGGTGTTACATTAGCGGTTTTCCAATCCGCTGGGACCTCTCCAGAGTCCAGGGAATTTTGGTATATTGCAACCAATGCATCCACTATCTCTGCAGTCACTTCTTTTAAGACCCTGGGATGCAGGGCATCTGGTCCAGGGGACTTGTCATCTTTTAGTCCCATTATTTTACCAAGTACTATTTCCCTAGTGATAGTGATTGTCTTTAGTTCCCCACTCCCTGTGGCCCCTTGATTATCCAATATTGGGATGTTGTTAGTGTCTTCTACAGTGAAGGCAGATGCAAAATATTTGTTCAGAGTCAATACTCAATACATAGTCCCATCCTACTCAATGATGATGGGCTTTTTTTAGAACTGTTGTCCTTGTGGTGACAGTGCTTCCAAGACGGTTCTGAATTTGCTTGTCACAGTTCCACCAAGTTTCATGGAATTAGAAGTGACCATTGAATGGACACACAGGAAACTTGACGTTTGAAACTCCAGCAAGAGAAAGCAAGGAAAAGGAAAACACTTGCAACATCGACAGGTAGGTGGAATGTAAAGAGAGAAATAAGAGAAAGGGAAGAGAGAGATTTGGAAAAGAGAAATAGAAAGAGGAAAGAATTCGTTCATGTGACAGACGCAGTTTTCCATTTTTAGTCATGTTTATGTTTCTGGTTTGGCGCGACTGAAAATCTTATTCCCAGTATTTTCCCATTGTACAAAATGTTTCATAGAATGATTCTAAATGTGTGATAGATGGAAAGGCCATGGGACAGCACAAAACAGCTGTAAGAGATCTCTCTGAAATCCAGGGATGGTGTGAATAAAAACGGTTTCAAATAAAGACAATTCTCTCAGTCGGCCTATGACTAAAACTCTTGCAGGCCACTTGCAGTCCCCTAGTCCTGACTGCTGAAAATATATTACAATTGGAAAAAAGGAAAACTGCACAACTGACTTGTGACAAGATTACATGATGTAAACAGCCTTATGAAAGGCAGTCTCAATGTGATTATTTTCCCCTTTGACTTTTTTTATTGATATCTTCAAACTGTAAATCATCCTTATATTTTTCTGATTTAAAAAATAGAAAGTAGTTCTAACACAAAAGCACAAACAGCCAGGCAAAATTAGCATGAAATAGGACTGATTTTTTTTTGTTAATGTGAAAATAGCTTGGTGAATGCAATCAGTAAGATAAGGAACAAAACACATCTGGGATTAAAAAATCCCAAAGGAGGAACTTGTCCTTAGAAATGATAAATAGAAATAGTAAATGCTTCTTGGGTTTCAGCAGCAGTTACAATACAACAGGATTCTGGATCTGTCAGAAATTAGCTCATTTACAGGCAATGTTAACACTGTGTATAAAAAGTTAAAATAACAAATGTGTTATCAATTAGCTTGCAATAAAATTGTTTTAATATTAATATTTTTAGTAAATTTTGTGTATACTGAGGTAAGGAATATTCATGGTGGGATAAGAAACATTTTCCTGTTTTAGGCACATCCTGATTTTAACTCGGGGCGCGAGTTCAACGTAGGGATGATGGGGGGAAGCATTAAACCTGCCTGGCCAGGCTGGAGTGAGGTCCGGGTCAGTTTAACTCCCGGGCCTCATTTTCATCTCCCAGGTGAGTCTCCCGTCCAATCCCTGCAGGAATCGGTACCTGGCCATTGGGTGGGATTGAGATTTTGGGCAGTAGGGTAGATAAGCATCAGGGCAGAGGAGGGATCTGGAGGCAATCGCTGTCGGTAGAGTGGGGTGAAGCCCAGGGCAGGAGAGGTCTAAGCTTTCCTTGTAGGGTTCAGACGAGCACTCCTTCTTACAAAGGTAAAAATCTTACCTTCTCGGCCCTCTTCTAGACTTGCTCTTGTCTGCTGCCAGCTTTCTCTGGAAAGCCTGGCAGTGGTCATAGGTCGCGTAACTCCACGTTAAATTGGAGTTATCGACCCTGACTTTTGCATATTTACGGGGCCCTCAGCTGCCTGTGGCGATGACCTCATAT
Source organism: Somniosus microcephalus (assembly GCF_052327205.1). Lineage (NCBI taxonomy): Eukaryota > Metazoa > Chordata > Chondrichthyes > Squaliformes > Somniosidae > Somniosus > Somniosus microcephalus. The sequence continues at coordinate 178,160,513 of NC_140997.1, read as the reverse complement.
GTTGCCCGAAACATGCCAGGTGGCAGGCAGTAGTGTGGCTACGAGCCCGTGGTGAGGCCACTGCCTCTATTTAAACCAATTGCATGCCCCGTTCCCATCTAGCATGGGGGAGTTAAAATCAGCCATTGGGGATCACTTTCCACTTCACCATTTCCAAAACAAATTTAAAAATGTAACAATCTTTCAGCTTAGTATCGCTTGCTGGTCCAGCTTTACATTCACCCAGGCAGAAATCTAGAGAAAATCATTATTGCTGAGGTTACATGAAATAAACAGTGTGTGGAACGTGAAAACAGAATAGGCCTGTCAGTTCCCAAAGAGTTAATGTAAAGCAGAACACCTGATCCGAGCTTCAAACCCTTAAGAAGGGAAGTCATTAGTCTACGAACAAATCCAGGTGAATTGTTCAGGTCAGCAGCTCATGACTTGGTTACAGGATGGCTCCCAGTTGAGATGAAATTCACTGCACTGTCATACGTCTGGTGGCAACGCTGAAATCCAAAAGAAACTCAACAGCTTTGCCCGTGTCATAATTAGGTCACTGGGGGCACAAGCCTTTGAAATGTTGTAGGCAGCAGCTACAGTCAAGGCAAAGGCATTGGCACACTGTGCATGACATGAATTTGCAACAAATCAAGTTTTCCCCCTGTCCTTTCAGATTTCGCTAATAAGGAAACTACATAAATTCTCTAAAGTGCCAAGATTTCCCTCCACCTTCTATTCGTTGCTCAAGTGTGAGTGAGTACCTCGGAAGCACAACAAAAAATAGTTAAGGGCAGGCATATTAACCGTCTCCTAGCAGCACTTTGATTACTTCATCAATGCAGGGCTGTGTGCAGCAAGGTGAAATATAGCCAAGCTAAAACGATTAAAAATAAAAGACCTCACTGTTCGGAGCAAGCGTCATCCATGTGGGCACCTGTGATGTGATGTACTTGTTCTGTATATTCTTCCAGTGCATTAACCATGAGGCATCTGCTTGTCCTAAAACATTGAAATGAAATGCGAAACCTTCCCCTAGGATAACAGCACTGAACTCAATTTATCATTTATACCTTTTAACCCCATACTTGCAAACATATTTGCATAAAGACAAGATGAATATTGCATACAGTGCAAGTCCTCCTCCTCTTCGCATTTTCTCTTGTACTTTGTTGAGATGCAGTGTCTTTTTAATTTCCTTTGGGGCTACATTTCAACATCAGCCCAGCATCCCCCATGCATTCGCAATGCAAATGCCACCGGCTGGTGTTACGTCTAAAATAGGATTATTGATGGCTGTTGGTATTTATATGACAAGTCACAGGAATGTATTTTGCAAACTCCCTCATCCTGCACATCAAAAAAAAAGCAGAGGTCACGTAGCACGGGTGATTACCAGCGCGCCCGATTGTATTGATAACACAGGCTCGAGTCCTGCTACGTTGTACCAGCTGGATAACTTCAAACCATCCGGCCACACTGCGCTGCACAGCAGGACTGCTGGCAAAAGCAATAGATTAATCCAGAAGTAAATTTGAATTTGCAGAGCCGAAGAGCAAAAATTATCTTGAGAATGTTTCTGAAAAAGCGTTACGGATAACAATTTATTTTAAAACTTGCCAATTTTCTTCCCTCCCACCTTGTCCTGAAGGTTACAGGGAATTGATTTCACAGGCATTATCCGTACTCCAGTAGCTCTTCAAAGTAGCCATTTCATCTGTAAATCCTTGACGATGAGTATCACCAGGCTATTCGACCATAGAGCAGTTGTTGCTGTCCTCGCCCAACCACCATGCAGGCGCACCTCCAGCAGAGGCCGCTGGACAGTGATCAGGAATGAGAACCCTGCTAATTTTACCCTCCAAAACCCAGGGGCACTGAGGATAACTGTACTGCCCCTATCACAATGAGATTAGCTAATTCAGTACGGACTAGGGAATCAACTTTAGGTACTTCAGCTACTTGCTTGCTGATCCATATTTGTATTCTGTGAATTAGTCTTGACAAATCCATAAAGTATGTCAAAACACATTTGCAGACACACATTTACAGAATTGATTTCCATTGGCCTACCATCCTGTTAACACTAAAAAGCAGGGCCTTCAGCAGACAAAAATTGTTTTTAAAGAAAATCTCTCGCCTTGTGGAATAAACGAACGCCTCATGACTCTTCGGCTCACCCTAGCCCGGAACCAGTGTGCTATGATCATCAGTGCATACGTCCCAACACTGGAAACCACAGACGAGACCAAAGAGGAATTCTACTCCAGCCTCAAACAATCCCTGTCCCGAGTCCCAATGGGCGACAAGCTGATCCTCCTTGGCAACTTCAACGCCAGAGTTGGAAAGGACACAGACCTCTGGGGAGGTGTGATCGGCAGAGAGGGGTTAGGGAAAACCAACTCCAACGGTAACCTCCTCCTGACGAAATGCTTAGAACATGGCCTTGTCATAACCAACACCTTGTTCCATCAGAGAGACAAGTACAAGGCTTCATGGCAGCACCCTCGCTCCCAGCACTGGCATCTGCTGGACTACGTCATCGTCCGAGCGAGGGACCACAAGGACGTCCGCATCACCCGCGTCATGACAGGAGCTGACGTTTGCTGGACAGACCACCGCCTAATCCACTCTGTCATCTCCATCAACGTAGCCCCAAAGCAGCAGTGGCAACAGAAGCAATGCCGCAGGAAAATCAACGCTGGAGCACTCAAAGACCCTGCTAAGAAAGCCCTATTCAGCCTGCGCCTCACAACCAACCTGACGACTCCCAGTGATTCAGAGACACAGAGTGCCCACAGCGCCTGGGCTGCACGCAAGGCCTCCATAATCAGCACCTGTGAAGAGACGCTCAGTCACTCAACCAGGAAACACCAAGACTGGTTTGACGAGAATGACCAGGAGATCCAGGAGCTAATAAGCCGCAAGCGCAAGGCATTCCTGATCTGGAAACAGCAACAGAACTCGAGAGCAAGAAAGCAGCTCTACAGACGCCTGAAGGCCGAGGTCCAACAAAAAACTCGCGACGTAAAGAACAGATGGTGGGTGGAGAAAGCGCAGGAGAGCCAGCAGCTAGCCAACAACCACGACGTGCGTGGATTCTTTAGCGCAGTCAAGACCATCTACGGCCCAAGCACCCAAGGCCCTACCGCATTGCGGGCCAAGAATGGAGAGGTACTCATCAAGGACAGAGGCAGTCAGTGCCCGCTGGAAGGAGCACTTCGAAGATCTCCTTAACCGAGACTCTGTCTTCGACGCGAGTGTCCTCAACTCCATCCCGCAGCATGCTACCCGCCACCACCTCAGCACAACCCCAACCCGGCATGAGGTTGAAAAGGCCACCTGACAACTGAAGAACAACAAGGCCTCAAGAGCAGATGGAATCCCCGCCGAGGTGCTAAAACATGGAGAAGCACTATTAACGCGAATACATTAACTCATTTCTCTTATTTTGAAGGAGGAGAGTGTGCCAGGGGATCTCAGAGATGCTGTAATCGTGACCATCTTCAAGAAAGGTGACAAGTCCGATTGTGGTAACTACAGAGGAGTTTCCCTGCTGTCTGCCACAGGGAAAGTCATCGCAAGAATCCTCCTCAATCGCCTTCTCCCAGTGGCTGAAGAGCTCCTCCCAATGGCTGAAGAGCTCCCCCCAGAGTCGCAATGTGAATTCCGCCCACTAAGGGGCACAATGGACATGATCTTCACTGTGCAGCAACTACAAGAGAAATGCAGGGAACAGCACCAACCGCTGTACATGGCCTTCTTTGACCTCACAAAGGCCTTCGACACCGTCAACCGTGAGGGAGTGTCCTCCTCAAATTCGGCTGCCCTCAAAAGTTTGTCACCATCCTCCGCCTGCTTCATGACAACATGCATGCCATCATCCTGACCAACAGACCCAATTCACGTACGGACCAGGGTCAAGCAAGTCTGTGTCATCGCACCAACGCTCTTCTCGATCTTCCTGGCTGCAATGCTCCATCTCACCCTCAGTAAGCTCCTTGCTGGAGTGGAGCTAATCTACAGAACAAACAGGAAACTGTTCAACCTCCGTCGCCTCCAGTCCAGATCCAAGATCATCCCATCCTCTGTCATCGAATTACAGTATGCAGGCGATGCTTGCGTCTGCGCACACTCTGAGGCCGAACACCAAACCATCATCAACACCTTCACCAAAGTGTACGAGAGCATGGGCCTTACACTAAACATCCGTAAGACAAAGGTCCTCTACCAACCTGCCCCCACCACACAGTACTGCCCCCCGATTATCAAAATCCACGACGAGGCCTTGGACAACGTGGACCACTTTCCATACCTCAGGAGCCTACTGTCAACAAGGGCAGATGTTGATGACAAAGTCCAACACCGCCTTCAGTGTGCCAGTGCAGCCTTCGGTCGCATGAGGAAGAGAGTGTTTGAAGACCAGGACCTCAAACCCAGCACCAAGCTCATGGTTTACAGAGCAGTAGTAATACCCGCCCTCCTGTATGCTTCAGAGACATGGACCATGTACAGCAGGCACCTCAAAGCACTGGAGAGGTACCACCAATGCTGTCTCTGCAAGAATCTGCAAATCCATTGGCAGGATAGGCACACCAACATCAGTGTTCTCGCTCAGGCCAACATCCCCAGCATCAAAGCTTTGACCACGCTCGATCAGCTCCAATGAACGGGTCACATCATCTGCTTGCCCAATAGGAGACTCCCAAAACAAGCGCTCTACTTGGAGCTCCAGCACGGCAAGAGAGCCCCAGGTGGGCAGAGGAAACGCTTCAAGGACACCCTCAAAGCCTCCTTGAAAAAGTGCAACATCCCCACCGACACCTGGGAATCCCTGGCCCAAGTACGAAGTAGAGGAGAAGCATTCGGGAAGGCGCCGAACACCTCGAGTCTCTTCACCGGGAGCAAGCGGAAGGCAAGCACGAACAGCGGAAGGAGCGCACGTCAACCCAAGCATTCCACCCACCCGCCCCCTCAACCACCATCTGCCCCAACTGTGACAGAGACTGTAGGTCCCGCATCATGGACTCATCAGTCACCTGAGAACTCATTTTTATTGTGGAAGCAAGTCATCCTCGGTTCCGAGGGACTGCCTAAGAAGATTTAAATGTTTAAATCAGGGTCCGACACCGGTTGTAAGACGCCAACGTAATTTTCATCTATCGATGGGTGGAACATGCAGCGGGCACGCTCTGTCCACTGGCACAGGATGTACAGTGGCCTCATCAGTGGCTGTAATGGGACCGCTGGAGACCACTGGCAAACACCTAAAAGAAAACCTGTGACACTGATCTTTGTCTGGCTTGAATGCTCGCCTGACCCCATAAAAGTCTTTCCACCGATTGCTGGCTGCTCAGTGCCACCCTCCCCGCCCCCAGGATTGCCTCCCCCTTTTATGTTTTGATTTCAAGCTCAGCTCCACAGAGAAGCTGTCAGATTCCACATCCCCCCCCCACCACCCTTTGTATCAGGTTGACATGGATACAGCTGTTTCAAAGGGTGCCTATGAAATGGAGTGGCCATATCCATTTGCTCCCAGACTGGAGGAGCAGAAATGAACTAATGCCATTTGGAACACTCAACTGACCGAGTTCAGAACAAAATAAAGTGACAAGTATATATTTCTTTTAAACATTCACATTTTGCATACCTGTCACATGTTCCTCATTCTGTGAAGTTTCTCACAGTAGGTGGGCCAGCTAAAAGAAAATAGTCATAACAGTGGCAGCTCAGGCAATACCTTAATGTTGGCTGTGCCCGTTATATCAGCAAGTTGCAAATTAAATGCAAATTGGGGAAAGAAAATGACCCAAAAGTTGTGTTCTGCTCAAATGAATTTCCACGGCCAAAAGTTTGGAAAGAGTTCTTTTTCCTGCAATGGAAAGTAAATGGAACATAGCCCCTGGTTTGCTGGTCGAGGGTTGGAAAGGTTGATACCGAGGCTAAAACGGTTAAATTATGAGGACATGTTGCAAAGGCCTGTATTCCAATTACATAGGTATGAGGGGCGAGTTGGCTAAGGTAGATTGGAAATATAGATTAAACGGTATGGCGGTAGATAAACAGTGGCTAGCATTTAAAGAAATATTTCATCATTCTCAACAAAAATACATTCATTGAGAAACAAAACTCCACGGGAAAAGTGATCCATCCGTGGCTAACAAAACAAGTTAAGGATAGCATTAAATTGAAAGAAGAAGCTTATAATGTTGCGAAGAATTGTAGTAAGCCTGAAGACTGGGAGAGTTTCAGAAAACCACAAAGGATGATGAAAAAAATAGAATAAGAGAAAACTAGCAAGAAATATAAAAATAGATTGTAAGTGCTTCTACAAGTATGTAAAAAGGAAGCGAGTAGCAAAAGTAAACGTTGGTCCCTTAGAGGCTGAGACAGGAGAAATTATTATGCGGGATAAGGAAATGGCCAAAACGCTAAACAAATATTTTGTATCTGTCTTCACAGTAGAAGACACAAAAAGCATACCAAAAATGGTGGGGAACCAAGGGTCTAATGAGGGTGAGGAACTTAACATAATTAATATAAGTAGAGAAAAAGTACTAGAGAAACTAATGGGACTAAAAGCCAACAAATCCCCTGGACCTGATGGCCTACATCCTAGGGTTCTAAAAGAGGTGGCTGCAGAAATAGTGGATGCATTGGTTTTGATCTTCCAAAATTCTCTAGATTCTAGAACGGTTCCAGCAGATTGGAAGGTAGCAAATGTAACACTGCTATTCAAGAAAGGAGGGAGAGAGAAAACAGGGAACTACAGGCTAGTTAGCCTGACCTCAGCAGCAGGGAAAATGCTGGAATCCATTGTTAAGGAAGTGGTATCAGGGCACTTAGAAAATCATAACATGATTAGGCAGAGTCAACATGGTTTTACATAGGATTACATAGGATATACGGCACAGAAACAGGCCATTCGGCCCAACCAGTCCATGCTGGCATTTATGCTCCACTCGAGCCTCCTTCTGTCTTTCCTCATCTAACTCTATCAGCATAACCCTCGATTCCCTTCTCCCTCATATGCTTGTCCAGCCTCCCCTTAAATGCATCTATACTATTCGCTTCAACCACTTCCTGTGGTAGCGAGTTCCACATTCTCACCACCCTTTGGGTAAAGAAGTATCTTCTGAATGCCCTATTGGATTTCTTGGTGACTATCTTATATTGATGGCCTCTAGTTATGCTCTTCCCCACAAGTGGAAACATTCTCTCTGTATCCACTTTATCAAAGTCTTTCATAATTTTAAAGACCTCTATTAGGTCACCCCTCAGCCTTCTTTTTTCAAGAGAAACGAGACCCAGCCTGTTATTCCTTTCCTGATATGTATACCCTTGCATTTCTGGTATCATCCTTGTAAATCTTCTCTGCACCCTCTCCAGTGCCTCTATATCCTTTTTATAATATGGCGACCAGAACTGCACACAGTACTCTAATTGTGGTCTAACCAAGGTTCTTTTATGAAATGTTTGACAAATTTATTAGAGTTTTTTGAGGATGTAACTAACAGGGTAGATAAAGGGGAACCAGTGGATGTAGTATATTTGGATTTACAAAAGGCATTCGATAAGATGCCATATAAAAGGTTATTACACAAGATAAGGGCTCATGGGGTTGGGGGTAATATAATAGCATGGATAGAGGATTAGTTAATGGACTGAAAACAGAGAGTATGGATAAACAGGTCTTTTTCAGGTTGGCAGGCTGTTAACTAGTGGGGTGCCGCAAGGATCAGTGCTGGGGCCTCAGCTATTTACAATCTATATTAATGACCTAGATGAAGGGGCCGAGTGTAATGTATCCAAGCTTGCTGACAATACAAAGCTAGGTGGGACAGTAAGCTGTGAGGAGAACACAAAGAGTCTGTAAAGGGATATAGATAGACTAAGTGAGTGAGCAGTAAGGTGGCAGATGGAGTATAATGTAGGGAAATGTGAGGTTATTCACTTTGGTAGGAAGAATAGAAAAACAGAATATTTTTTAAATGGGGAGAAACTTTTAAATGTTGGTGTTCAGAGAGATTTGGGCGTCCTGCAAGAAACACAGAAAGCTAGCATGCAGGTACAGCAAGCAATAAGGAAGGCAAATGGCATGTTGGCCTTTATTGCAAGGGTGTTGGAGTATAAGGGTAAGGAAGTCTTGCTACAATTGTACAGGAACTTGGTGAGACCACACCTGGAGAACAGTGCACAGTTTTGGTCTCCTTATCTAAGGAAGGATATACTTGCCTTGGAGGCGGTACAACAAAGGTTCACCAGATTGATTCCTGGGATGAGAGGGCTGTCCTATGATGAGAGATTGTGTAGAATGGGCCTATACTTTCTGGAGTTTAGAATAATGAGAGGTGATCTCATTGAAACATACAAGATTCTGAAGGGGATTGACAGGCTAGATGCTGAGGGGCTGTTTCCCCTGGCTGGAGTGACTAGAACTAGGGGGTATAATCTCAGGGTAAGGGGTCGGCCATTTAAGACTGAGATGAGGAGGAATTTCTTCACTCAGAGGGTTGTGAATCTTTGGAATTCTCTGCCCCAGAGGGCTGTGGATGCTGAGTCTTTGAGTATATTCAAGGCTGAGATAGATAGATTTTTAGACTCTAGGGGAATCAAGGGGTATGGAGATCGGGCGGGAAAGTGGAGTTGAGGTGGATGATCAGCCATGATCTTATTGAATGGTCGAACAGGCTCCTGCTCCTATTTCTTATGTTTCTTATGTTCTTATGTTTTCTTCGGTATAGACGATTAAGGAGCAATCTAATTGAGGTGTTTAAGACGATTAAAGGAGTTGATGGGGGTAGATAGAAGGAAACTATTTCCTCTGAGGAGGAGTCCAGAATAAGGGAGCATAACCTTAAAATTCGAGCTTGGCCGTTCAACGGTGATGTCAGGATGCACTTCTTCACACAAAGAGTAGTGGAAATCTGGAACTCTCTCATCCAAAAAGCTGTTGAGGCTAGGGGTCAATTGAAATTTTTTAATTGGGGGCTGATGGATTTTTGTTAGGGAAGGGTATTAAGGGTTATATAACCAAGGCAGGTGGAGAGTTAAGATGCAGATCAGCCATGATGTAATTAAATTGAGGGACTGAATTGCCTCGTCCTGTTCGTATGTTCCTATGCATTGACTCCACCGAGTCATCCATAAAACATAATTCTACCTTTGCAGATTGTCAGCTACAATCACAAGTGAAAGCTCATTTAATCTGTTTTAATTAGAAAGTTAACAGAAATGTGCTTCAGATTTCAGTTACAAATAGGCCACGGCTCCCCTGACACACCATTTGATGAAGTCATCGGGACCTTCTGCATACAGTCACTGAAACCCCACACAATTTCAAATCTCGTCCAACAATTAACTGACTAAATTGTGCTTAAAAAAAACGATTTAATCCTTCATGGTGCGACACCTTACAAATCGCACTTCCAGTGATGAAAATGTAATTCTCTTTCGGGGTGCGGGGGTGAGGCGGGGAGGGAAAGAGTCCAAAATTTGAACATTCGTGAAGTCAAAAGCAAAAAAGGCACAATCTTAAATCCACACAGGTAAACTTTCCTTGATTGCCAGGGAACACGGACGGCAAGGATTGGTTTGCTCTTCGCTCACCACCCCCCCACCCCCCCAACCCCGCCCCATACACCAGAAGACAGCAATAAAACCCACTGAGCGACTGGTGCTCCAACCAACCTTCTGCTCCTCCCTCCAACTCAGTGCACGGAGAAAGTAGTTAAAGGCAACAGGGAAAATATACCAAGAGCTAAGCTTTGGGCAGGGGGCACTTTGCCCCTCCATAGGTGTGTGCTGTCGTTCTTTTAAAAGGACCAACCTACTCAAAATCCAAATTAGAAAAAACTTTGGTATTTGCAGGTAAACACAACATGGATAAATGTAGGTGGCTTCAGATCATCAATATGCATTTGATTTTACTCTCCGTAAACAGTTAGTACTAGTTATTTGAATTGTAAATATCTAAAATTAAATCAAAAATTTTACGCAAAAACATTAAAAGGATCATTTTTCTTACTTAATCCAGTCCTATAGGACTCAATGGAAACTTGGCAAAACACTAATTTTACAGCTATTCAGTCAGTGACCTTCCTTTCCTGTTGCCAAGCAACCTCATTTCAGCAACTGATGTATAACAGAGGTTGTATCTTTTTATTGTGCGTTTCTGAATTGATAATTACACCGTCTATGTAGCTTGTACACTGACCTATTTCATTGTACGACTCCTTTGGAACCCGAAGGTCTGCAGTGCAATTCTCTTTTGTCCGTAACAACTTGTTTCCCAGCCACCTCCAAACCCAATGTCACTCAGACTGAGATGATGAAAGGCTGATACACAGGCCTCTTTAACAGTGTCAGCCCATCTTCCACTGCTGCCATGGAAACGTTAGTAGCTGGTTCCCCAGTTGCTGTACTAATTGAAGAATTCAAATCTACTTCTTCTGCAGGATTATGCATAACACTACAATATAACTTACATGCTGCCAATTTCAAATTCCTCTAAAAGCCACACAGGAGTTGAAAATCATCAGGCTATCAGGGCAGAACTGGACAATCAGAATATTGGAACGCGGTGTGAACTCGATAATGTACTGTGATCTGAGACTGGTGTATTCACATGGATAGACCTATTTGTCTCCATCCTCTTTCATCGCCTAGTCAATTAGATTGAGATTTTTTTTCTCTCTGTCTTCTTATCAGATGCTCTTACGAGATCCGGTCTCCTGAAAATGACTTCAGTTGCTTCCTGAGCAAACTGTCATGTCCTCCGTTTCTCATCAATCAGCGTGACATTATCGCAGTTTAACACCGTGAATTATTTAAGTCATAAATTGTATGCAAATCTAACAGGTAACTCGTACAGCTGACTGGCTCTGAATCATCGTCTGATTCAAAGAGAAATCTTGTTTTAAAAGATAAGCTTTCAGTGAGCATCTCAAGCGTGACAGCTGATGATGGGAGAATCTTTTATCTGCAGTCATTCTTTAATTTTTTCCAGTTTGCTTTGACACGTACAATAAAACAATATTAATAGCTAAATGCACTGTGTCAAGGCAAGTGTGCACATTCTAATTTGAAGGACTACAGAATCTCCCTCTGTTTTTTTTGTTGAGGTTCAGGTGGTGGACCATGTCTACAGACAATGGAAATCATTAATTCTTTTCCAAGGGAAGATTTTACTTCATATCGTATGTAAATCAATCCCCCGAGCAGGAAGCAACACTGTAATAGTCATGATCTGCATCCTCACATGAGAAACACTACAAATCTCTTCAAGAAGCAAGTCGAGACTGCTCATTGAGGTGCACTTGATGGATGGTCTCTTGCTATTTCTTTCCCACCCACCAATTTTTCCTTCCTCATCTGAAGGCACTGACTCTTGCTCAGGTACAGTTCTGTGGGCATCAGTTGCCCTCCCAATCTCACCCAAAATATAATTCTTCACATGAACAACTAGACAGTCAGCATCAGCAGCTTGTTTGACCATACAGGACATCACAATTGAGCCCAATCTTATCCTCACCCACACACACTATGGCCGCGATTTCGCCGACCGAGGCGGGTCCGGGGCGGCCGGGGTTGGTGTCACGGTCCCAGCCCGCTGCCTGCTCCAGCCCGCTCTCCCCAAGTGATTTTACGTTGATTGGGCTTGTAAAGCCCGCCCACGAGTTTCCCAGCCAATTAAAAGGAAGCGGGTCTGATGACTTCATTTGATGACGCATCATCAGTCGGTTTCCTTCAAGGGGCCATGTCCAAATTGATTTTGACAGTTGCTCTGTCAGTGTTCTACAGCATTGAGGTGCTGCAAACACTGACAAGTACTGCACAAAGGTGCACAGCTGCACCCAGGCTCTCCCATGATTCCCTCCATATGCTTATGGAGGGAGTCACAGCACACAGGGAGGTTCTCTTCCCTTCCAATGGGCAGAAGAGACCTCCCCAGGAGATCAACGCAGCCTGGTTGCACATTGTATAAGAGGGCACAAGCAGGGATGTCGTCCAGAGGACCAGGCTGCAGTGGCGCAAACCTTTCAAAGATCTCAGTAGATCACGAAACGTTACTGCCAAGCCACACTCAACCTCATCCTGCTGTGCCACTCATCACATCCCCATCATTCTGCCTTCCCTATCATACCCCTGCACATCCTTACTCACACCAACTTACCTTGCACCTCCACCCATCCCTCTCTAGCTACATTATCATTTCCCCATTTTATTGCAAACCCTCACATTCACCCTCATCCTACTGCAAGCATACCAACTAACAACACACAAGGGTAGGCACTTGGGTGGTTTAGCCAATGTTCATGTGAAGTTTCTGGTAATGTGCTGTCAAACATTGAAATCTTTATTTTCAACACTTTGCTTTCTTGGACAGATTTGTGTGCGCCTGTGGAAGTGGCTTAGTGAGTTGCAGTGAATGGTGAGACATAACGTCTCCCACACCACCACCACCCGCCCACCGCCAATGGTGATGAGTGTGAAAGAAATGGCTTGGACATTGTAGGGGTGCTTTATGGTGCTGGTGTGGGGTGGTGCCAACCTGGTGCATCATGTGACAGCCAGGGTGTACAGTGTTAAGTGAAGTCAATCTGGACATGGTGAGGCCATCGCTGACGTCCCGGGCAGCAATATGCATGGGCGATGATGCTCTATGTCCTGTGCAGCATCAGTTGATTGCGGAGAAGGTTGGTGTGGATGTTGGTGTGCCCAGTGATGCTGCTGTTGGGGCTGATCGTGTTGGGATTCTGAGGACCAAGGTGAGATTTTTTCAAGGGCACCAATGCTGATGGAATAGATGGCAGGTGAGGTTGAGATGACAGAAGCGATCTGTCAGTGGTGAGATAGGTTGTTCCAATGAGGTGACACTAGATACAGGCCTAGAAATTCAGTCGCGTTTGCGCCCACTTAGGGGCGAAAGAGTGGGATGCGCCGGAAGTTTTTTAGTGCCCGAAATTAAGTTGGTCCCTAACAGCGGCGTTAGCCGGTAGCGCTGCGCCGGCACCGATGACGTCATCGGTGTGCGCAGCGCCCCGGTTCCAACGCGATTCCGTGCCGAAGGCCAAATTCAGTTGCGGCCGCCTCGCCCGCAGCGGCCGCAAACAACGTTTGAAAAACGGGGCCTTGCAGCTCCGAGAGGCCGGCGCACAAAGGTGGAGGGGCGGCCGGCCGCTTTCCCGGCAGCCGCATGGCCGCACCTCCCTCCCCGGACTCCTGCACCACCACCCCGCGGCATTGCTGTCCGACTCCCGCGAGCCCGGCACTTCTCCGTGGTGCCGGGCTCATTTGCCGGGGGAATCCAGCGGCGATGTCACGGCTGCAGGCAGCTCCTCCTTAAGAGAAGGAGGAGGCCTGCAGTACCCCAGCCTGCCGCACCGCATCGGGTGGCGCAGCGGCAACTGGACGCCTGAAATAGACTTTCATCGCCCCAAGCGAGGCGGCCAAACCCTGCAATAGCACCCGCCTCCGTCTTGGCCCGTCGCAACTGAATTTCAGGCGGGCGCTACGGGAATCCGGGCGAGCGCTAAACTTCGGGCGCTAAAGACCTGGCGGGGCCTTACTGAATTTCTAGGCCACAGAGTTTGTTCCAAACATTTCCTAGTTGCATAAAGCTCAATCTGTCTTCCAAATGCAGCAAGCAACAGCTTCTAACCTTGGAAAGTGAAGACCTATGAAATGGGAGCTTTCATAGTCCATTTGCAGCTGTCAGGTTAGTGAATCATTCCATGCTGACACAACATCCGACCTACTTACCTGATGTGATCCCCCTCGTGCCGGGAAACTCATGGAAAAGCTGGTAAAATGGTAAGTACATGGTAAAATCCTGCTTAACTACCTCTTAACAAGCTTTTAACTATTTAAATTGGCTGACCCGCCTCTTGGTGTCGGGTCTGTTCAGGAATGACAGACCCGACACTTGGGAAACTGACACGGAGGTGGGTTGACAGCGAGATACTGACCCGTTGTCAATCTTTTTGATTTTGACAGTGGACCCACCTCCGAAGCTGCCCTCTGAGCACTGGTAAAATTCTGGCCTTAGTGATCGGGAACAGGAATCTTGGCCGACTTCCCGTCCCTCACCTGTAGCTCCTGAGGCCAATTGTAGAGTCACTGTTGTTGCCCAGTTCAGGTCAGGTAACTTAGCACAGATCAGGATTAAACCTGGGACCTTTGCAGTTCGGTGCCAAACTGGGCAGTAACTTTGCCAGCTGAGTTAAAGAGGAGCAGCTGTCGCGCGCTCCTTTAAACACGAAGTGAAAAGGAAAAGGAAAAAACTAGAATCCAGTGACAGACCGTGGTGGCTTTTAGATGCAATGGGGTCAATTTTCCCGAAGCTGTCGGGAAGAAGGCGGGACTACAACTTTCGGGTTTTAGACCCGCCTACTTCAACGTCCGGCCAATCCGCGCGATTTTCCCTTGATTGACCTTGGGCCAATTAAGGGCCACCCGGCAACAGGTGACGTCACAGACTGCAATTTCATCTGTCAAGAGTTTTAAGCTGTGAAACACTGACAGTCCGAGTTCTAACATGAGTCCTTTTGCACCGACTCAGTTAGAACTCACACCGGCACTCAAAGCTGAAGGCTGTCACTTTTCACAGATCGCAGCCATTCAGCTTTGAGTTCCGGCTGAGTGATGGGCTCCCGACGGCTACAGGAAGAAAGGCTGTTAAGGTAAGTACAGGTAAGTAAAAGTTCTTTACACACTTTAGACACACCAAACACACTTACCTTTGCACTCATGCACCCATCACTCGCCTGAACACCGACATCACGACCCCTCCAACTCCTTCAACCCGACGGCCCGCTGCTCCAACCTGGCATGGTTTGGAGCCGTCGGGAATCCCACACGAAACCCCTCAAAATAGGGATTAGGCTAAAAACTACCTGTTAACAGGCAGTTAATTGGCACTAATCCCTTCCCGTCTGGTTTCGGCGGGTCCCAGTGCGGGGCGGGTACCCACCGCCTCTGAAAGTTGCGTGGAGCGGGGTTTTGGGCGGGATGGTGTCGGGACCCCCGAATTCGGGATTTTCCCCCCCCCCCACACGCCTGAAACCCCGCCTGACGGCTCCACGAAAATCAACCCCAATATCTTTGTGATGAAGGCAGAACAGGTCACAGACTCTTTTCTCATAGTCGCTTCCATTCTGCTCAATAAAAGAAGTCACCCAGTATCACTGCACAAACCTGCATGATTTACAAATAGATACAAGCTGATATCAGATGTTTGATTTCACAAAAGCAGCTGATCTGACACAATGGCCTAGTAAATGATTCCCTCCGGCCTGCCGTGCAAAGGGGGTGTAAGGGGCCAGAATTCACACCCGATATTGGACTAGAGTCTCATTTAAATGAGACTGGCGAGCTGCAGATGCATGCTGGACGTCCACGGGCAGCTCGCTAGCGTCGACATTGGGTTTCGGGCCACTGTATTGCCGAGGGAGGAATCAGGAGAGGGCGAAGCGATCGCAGACCCGGCGATGGTCTTTGGCACTCTTGCACCTCCTGCCTCCACATTCAGGTAAATATTATTCAACAAACTTACCTTTTTGGTGGCAGCCTCCAGCAATCCCTTCAAGGACTTCGGATTATGCCGCATGTAGATCACGTTTCCCTGAATGTAGCCCAATTTTGCGAACGGCGCCTCAAACAGGCATTAGGCCCCCTATTTGCATATGCATAGGGCTTAAAGCCTGTTTCAGGTGCAGGCCCCAAATGCCTCTTTTTCTGCCTTTACTAATATGGCGGGTGAGCGCACTTCCAGCAAGAAATGTGCTCACGCACGCCGTAAAACGTAAAATGATTTCTTGATGGTCTTGTTGCACCACTATCTAACTTTGACAATACATTCCAGCAATGGCATGCAATGGACAACATCCCTGGACTGTTGGGAACCTCTCTTTTTCTATGGAAGTGAGTGAGACGCAAGTTAAATATCTATACTTAGGATAGGTTTACATGGGCTAAAAATTGAGTAGCACCCCAATTGGGGCACTAACTTCGCTGGGGCGCTACTTTTAGCGCCCCAGAAAAATTAGTGCCCCCACGCTGGAACTTGAGCGGTTGCGGCCCAAGGGGGAAGCGGGGTGCTACTGGAAGCGCCCTGCATCCCTCTTGGGGCGCTGCGAGTCAATATTGCAGCGTTATGTGCCACGGCGCCACACGCTACGGCACATTGCGCCGCGGTATTGCAGGCCTTCCTCCCCTTCTTAAAGGGGAGGGGCCTTGTGCAGCGCGACCTGGGGCCCAGCTGGGTCCCCAGGGATCGGGAGTGCAGGCAAAAGAGCCCAGCACTCAAGAGAAGTGCCGGGCTCTTGGAGCGCAGCCAGCACTCCGCGGGGGGGGGCGTTTCAGGAGGTCTGGGACGGGAGCGCAGGCAGGTGTTGGCAGGCGGCCAGCAACAAAAATGGCCACCCCGCACCTCGCCTTTAAATTGCGCCTCCCCAGCCGCAGGTATGCCCCCCTGACTCCGTCGGACATAGCGTCCAGCGGTAAGTCAGGGGGCTCTCCCGAAGATCGTGGCCGAGGCGTGAGCGGGGCGCTGCGCACGCCAATGACCTCATCGCCAGCGGCACAGCGCCGCAGGGCGCTACCGGTTAGCGCCACCACTAACCTCCTGCTGAATTTTGCGGGAGGTGTGGGCAGTGCCGCGCCGGGCGCTAGTTGGTTTGCGTTCCGTTGGCGCCCTCTTAAGACGCTAACGGGAGGCGCAACCAACTGAATTTTTCCCCCCATATCTCAGCAACTGCACAGCATCAGTATGAAAGTAATTTCACCAATCCCATACTCACAAGATCACAAGAAGGAGTCCCACTCCAATGAAGGATAGGTCAAAGAATCAGAACTATAATATTGTAGCCCTATTTCTGACTTGTGATCCCTTCCAGTCTGACTCTTGCAGGGAGCACAGGTGAATTTAGCCTATAATATATACTTACATGGCGCATTGTATTTTCCTATTACTATCACAATAAATCTGATATTAGCCTAGCACCAGTCACATGATGCTGTAAGTCCCATAGCTCTCATCTATTTTATCCCATTATTTACTTCATTCACAGATTTCACTCCCAGCAACTGAAAAAGCAACAAAAAAAAACACAGCACCAGTAACAAACTCAAATAGGCTCCAGCAGTAAATATATACAGACTAACTGGTATATATATTACAAGGAATATAAAATATTTTGCAGAAATTCAGGGCAGCAATTCAATGGAGGGGTGATGATGATGTTAAAATAGTGAGGGAGAAGCTCTTATGATTTAAGATTTCATCAAAATCCCTCATTTCAATTAGTGCTTGTCTCTCAGTGTCAGCCATCCATCCCTTCTGTATTTACCAGCACCACAGCTTATATGGGAATACATAAAGGACTGACTGTCTTAACCTCTTCGCTCCAGTGGAAAGTACATACCATACCAAAATGTAGCTGTCTTTATTGAATATTTTTTTAATCTATTAAAAATTGTGTGCCAACTTCTTGCCAAGTTCGTTTGTTCTGATGTGATATCATGTTTCTCGTACCCCCCAAGCCCCCTCCCCCACAATCATACAGCAATTTTGATACTCATGCTAATTACTGCGGGAAAGAAAGAAGAAAGAAAGACTTGCATTTCTATAGCCTCTTTCATGACCTCAGTCCCAAAGCACTTTACAGCCAGTGAAGTACTTTGGAAATGTAGTCATTGTTGGAATGCAAAGATTATATTACACAGTCCCAGAGTGAGTATATCAAGGCTAGAGAAATACAAATCAGAATTCCACCCCTAACATGTCACCACGAAACATTGGCATAGCCACGTTCATTATAGCTTCTCTCTTAGGTCACAGAAGCTGACTTGAATTTTTTGTGGCAGAGGCAGTATTTAAATAAATCTCCCCCTTTATATCTTCTTAATTAATTGCCAATTCCCTGTTCACTTGCAGTGTCACTTGCAGCTGAGAGAGCAGCTGAATTCTGTTTCCCCCCGCCCCCATCATGCCTCCCACTCATCGTGCTCGAATGAGGAAGTGAGAGCAGAGTGGGACTTGAATCTACATTTGTCTCTACTCCTTGCTCCTGATTGTTCTTTACTGTATTGTCCATACATTTTTAACCACAATATAAATGTTATACATAGTCCTCAACTCACCAACAACTCAGACACTTTGGCCTAGAAATTCACTATGGCCCCGCCAGCTGGCTAGCGCCCAAAAGTTAGCGCTGGGCGGGGAGCCATTAGCGATCATCAGATATTCAGTTTTTGCGCCCCAATTCGGAACCGGGTGCTATTCCAGGGTGTGCCCGCCTCCGCTTGGGGCACTGAAACTGAATTTCAGCGCTCTTGGCGCCGCTGCGCCAGCCGCTGCGGAGTGGCAGGCTGCGGTACTGCAGGCCTCCTCCTTCTCTTAAGGGGGAGCTGCCTGCAACGGGGAGATCGCCGCTGGATAATGCCGGCAAATGAGCCCGGCATCACGGAGAAGTGCCGGGTTCGCGGAAAGCAGCCGGCAATGCCGCGGGGGGGGTGGTGGAGGAGGCCAGGGAAGGAGGTGCGGGCAGGCGGCCGCCGAAAAAGCGGCCGGCCGCACCTCCACCTTAAAGCGCCCCACTAAGGCTACAGTACGGCCCCGTTTTCTGGTCGCTGTTTGCGGCCGCTGCGGAGGAGGCAGCCGGAACTAAATATGGGGATCGGGCCGGTTTCGGGGCGCAACCGGGGCACTGCGCACACTTTTTGGCGCAGAAGCCCTCTTTAGGCGGTAACTGGCCGCAAAGCTGGCAGCGCCTTAATGAATTTCTAGGCCCTTATCTGCAGAAATAAAAGTGATACCATATAACGTTCCATAAGGTAGCTCCTATGTCTTCGCATAAAGAAAGAAATAAAGACTTGCATTTATATGGCACCTTTCACAACCACAGGACACTTTACAACCAATGAAATACTTTTGAAGTGTAGTCATGTACAAAACGCAGCAGTCAATTTGAGCACAGCAAGCTCCCACAAACAGCCATGAAATAAATGACCAGATCATCTGTGTCAGGTGTTGCTTGAGGGATAAATGTTGGCCAAGACACCAGGAAAAACTCACCTGCTCTTTTTCAAATAGTGCCGTGGGATCCTTTACGCCCACCTGAAAGGGCAGACGTTTAACGCCTCATGCGAAAGACAGCACCTCCAACAGTGCAGCACTTTAGTTCCAATAAAATACGATAGAGTTAAGTGGACACATCTGTGCTGGTGAATTGAGTTTCTATCAGATCAGCAGTTCATTTCTGATGTGGCAGGTCAATGATGGAGAGATGCAATTAACCTCTGTTCACAAAGCACCGAGAGTGCTGGAATCAGATTAGAGTGACAGAGAAGATAGAAAGACAGATAGAGAGCAAGGCAGATACAACATACGGTGAGGCAAATGAAAGAGTCACAGAGAATGAGACAGAACAGAATGAGTCACACAGCAAAAGAAAATCACAGAATGAAGCACACACACACACAGGCAGAGACTGAGAGACAAAGAACGAGATTATAAACGGGTTGTCGTTTCCTTCACTATTACCCATCACAAGCTACCCCTGCCCAACAGAAACATGTCAATGTAGATCCATGTAAGAAGTCACACAACACCAGGTTATAGTCCAACAGCTTTATTTGAAATCACAAGCTTTCGGAGCGCTGCTCCTTCTTCAGGTGAAGTGGAGAAATGCATAAAGACACAGCTTATATAGTCAGAGAATCATGTCAGATGTTTACAGGTAACCTTTCCAACTGCCATTTATCGCACCTCGGCAGAGAGATAATCACAGCAGTCAAAGGTGTGAATGGTGTCCAAACAGGTCAGTCAGGGAAACATTACATCAAAGAACATGTAGATCCACACAATGTAGATCCAGTCAGAGGTTGTTAGTTTAATTCTATGTTTTTTCACCAACATTTAATTAGTTTCTCAGCCAAGTTCAAAATTGCTCAACCTCTGTCTCTTAACTGGTCCAGAATCTGTCCCGCTCATTGCTCAGGTGCCAGGACTCCGCAATATATCTTGGATATACCTCAAAAGAGAACTTTCACCATTTAAACTCAGTCAAAATGAACCATAATAAAGCAGAATTCAAGATAAGCACAACATTTCTCAATTCACAGAACAATTTTAAAGACCAGAAATAGATTTTCACAAACATTTAGAGTATTAGAGGACTAAGAGAAGAGAAGGCCAGTGGACCAAGAGAGGAGACACTGGGAGATCTATTGAAGATTTATACCCAATAAACAATTTTATAGCTCCTGATCTTTAAAATTAGAAGCTGTAAAAATAGTGCACTACAATATAGACTAGTTGTGCAAGAGATCTGTGAACAATTGTACAAAACAATCTCCTGTGAATTACATTATATTGTGTTTCATAAACAACACAATCAGC
The DNA here is from genome assembly GCF_052327205.1 of Somniosus microcephalus. NCBI lineage: Eukaryota > Metazoa > Chordata > Chondrichthyes > Squaliformes > Somniosidae > Somniosus > Somniosus microcephalus. The sequence goes on along the minus strand of NC_140997.1, from coordinate 178,140,127 downwards.
TGTTGTATATATTCATGATGATGAAGATCACTGTAATATGGCTTCTTAACTTCGTTAATGATCCCATCTCTCCATTCCTTTAGCAACATAGATCTAATGATATATGTTACTGGCTTCATCTCATGTGCTGTCGAATTTGCTAAAAGCTGCAGTTCACTTGAGGGGGAACTATTGCTATTCATGAACCACTTAAGCTGTGCCATGGATAACATCATCACAGAATCATATCTTATATATGGGGCTGATTTACGGCAGCCACATATCCCTTTCCATTGTGTTCTATTTGTAACGTACAGACCCTGAACACGGGGACCCCACAAGGATGTGCGCTGAGCCCCCTCCTCTACTCCCTCTTCACCCACGACTGTGTGGCAGTTCATGGTTCCAACACCATCATCAAGTTTGCGGATGATACCACGGTAGTAGGCCAGATCACCAACAACGATGAGTCAGCCTACAGGGAGGAGGTCCAGCATCTCGTGAAGTGGTGCGCCGATAACAACCTGGCCCTTAACATCAAGAAAACCAAAGAAATCATTGTGGACTTCAGGAAGTCTAAAGGCAGAAGTCACACCCCCATCCACATCAATGGGGCTGTGGTGGAAAGGGTGGACAGCTTTAAGTTCCTCAGAGTCCACATCACGGAAGACCTCTCCTGGTCCCTCAATACCTCCTCTCTGGTGAAGAAGGCCCAGCAGCGCCTATATTTCCTAAGGAGGCTGAAGGGATGTAACCTGTCACCCCTGATCCTCTCTAACTTTTACCGCTGCACAATAGAGAGCATCCTGACAAACTGTATCACAGTATGGTATGGCAGCTGTAGCTACTATGACCGGAAAGCCCTGCAGCGGGTAGTCAAAACTGCCCAACGCATTACCAGCACCCGGCTACCGACCATAGAGCACATATACCAGAAACGCTGTTTACGGAGGTCACGGTCCATCATCAAAGACCCTACCCACCCCAGCCACAGTCTGTTCACCCTCCTGCCATCTGGGAGACGCTACAGATGCATTCGCACCCGTACGACCAGATTTAGGAACAGTTTCTTTCCCAGGGCTGTCATCCTACTGAACTCCACAAATAAACTCTAAAGCCTGCACATTTGCCAATGCACTTTATTATGGTTATGTTTATGTTAATGTATTACAAGCCAAATGAATGTTGAATGTTTAAATGTCTTAATCTAAATGTACACTCTCGGGAGCCGCAAGCCTACATTTCGTTGTACTGCACTTGTGCACTAACAATGACAATAAAAGTTGATTTGATTTCATTTGATTTCATTTGATGTTATACTTGTATAAAACAGATAGTGTGCTATTATGTTGTGCGATTTACACAGGAACATTATACATGTGCAAAACAATGGCCCGGGTAATTTGCGGTTGTAATGACGGTGAAACTGTTAGCGTTCACCGTCATTACTATGTAAAACTGACAGCAACTTCTGCCGTCTTTACATGCGCAACTAAACGCGGACACCCGGAAGTTACTGTCAGTGATACCCTGCTCCTCCACAGGGTGCTCTGTTGCAGTCTTCACAGATGGAATCAATTAGAAATCACTGATTTGACATGAACTTCAACTTTTTACGCGCTATTCTCACTGTAAAAACTGTTGAAAAAGTTAAGCCTTATTGCATGAGATGTGACTGAGTTTTTAACAGTGTACTATGTCATAATTACTGCTGAACAACCTTTCTGGCCCTAAAAAACTGATTTTATATTGTGGAGTATCATTATCTTCATTCCATGATAAAGATTCCATAGATTTTTAAAATAATAAAAATTATTTTTTAGTTTATTTATTTTTATAAAGTTTGTTTATTATATTTTAGCTTCTACCTTAATCCCATATATATGTCCCAATCTTTATTTCCATTTCTGTAAAATTATTAAAAAGTGGATGATAAAACCTGTTTTTTACTTCCTGGTTTGCTGTCTGTGATTGGCTTCTCAGCCTGCTGGATGACATCACTGAGGCTGGACACCACAGATCCCCTTTAGATGGCACAAGATTGAAAGTCATATTGGGATAGGGGAAATCGATGCCACAGAGCCCACTAAAACTTTGTGGGCAGTGGAGAACAAAATCCAGGCCAATATATGCAGAAGTGTTGTCCCTCTGGAAAAATAATATTATGGGCTGGATCTTGCTGGAAAAATAATGGCGTGTTAATGACGCGCGCCGTTATTAATGTGAAAATCGTCCAGCAAGTTCAGGGGATTAAGAGATAGGCCGTGAGTTGTGAACCTCCAGAACTTGCTGGTCAACTTACGTCGCTTCGCCGTTTGCTTTGCACAAATGGCATCGCATCCATAGCTTCCCCGTTATTTTTAAGAACTTGCTGAATTTGCACATTAATTGTCCATTAAACTTGCCACAGAAAGTTAGGAACATAACAGCGCCAGAACTTTTTAACAACGTGATAATTGTTAATACAATTCTAATCAACCTCTCTGGCTGAGGGAGGGAATCATTGAAACTGTTGACTCTCATTCCTACATGTAGTCAATTGTTGTTGGAGATTTTTTAAATGTTAAATTTAAAATGTTTTCTTACTTTTCTTCTCACTCTCTTAATCCAATCTTTCTTTCCCCCTCTTTATGTACCTGATTCGCCCTACTTCCTTCTCCACCTTTCCGCTTACTATTTCTCAATCCTTAAATCTCATTGGTTAAGGAGGTAGGCTCTTGGTCCTGCTGTTCACTGAGGTCCCAGATGCCCCTTTGCCATGCCGTTATCAGCTTGTACTTCCAGCAAATTTTGCCGCAAAAAAATTTCAAACTGAAGGATGCAAAAAAAAGTCTAACTAATGGCATGGGCTGTGAGATGCCCCACTCCAGCAAGATCCGGCCCTATATAATGTATACCAGGGTGTTATGCCAGATTCAATTGCCTTATGCAAGCCCTCAGTTGACTCTATAAAAGATCTGGCTTATCCAGCATTGTAATGTATGAACACAAACCTCCTGTACACATTCACCCTGTTACACACTAAACAAACCATGCCAAAACTGGGAATTTCTGTATTATACAACTTTAGACAGGATAAATTGGCCTAGAAATTCGGTACAGCCGCGTTTGGGGCGCTAGTCCTGGCGATGCGCAAAGTTTAGCGCCAGGCGCAATTTTGCGCCACCTAGCGCGATATTGGGTTGCAGCGCCCCTAAAGGTGATTGCGGCGCTAAATCAGGCGCTGCACGCTACTCTTAAGGTGCTAACCCAGCGGTGCAACCCAATTTCGCAGCGGCGGTGCACAGCGTGGGTGCTGTCAATAATCACTTTCCCTGAGACACACTGGCGCCGGCCAGCTCTTAAAGGGGCAGGTCAATTGGCATCACCAGACACACTCACTGCCTTGTAGGCCTTCAAAGCAGTGGGAGCCTACCTGTGGCGCACCAGCCTAGCAAGACATGGAAAGGGTGAGGCAGAGGGCGGAACGCCTCACTGATGGGGCATTGGATGCTTTGGTTGGCGCAGTGGAATCAAGGCCAAGGAAGATGGTCGGAATGTGATTTATGTTTTGGACAGTCTCCCGGGTGTGAGAGGCAGTTATGTGTCAGTGTATTCATTTTGCTTTCTGTTGCCATAGCTTTCTCATGTTTGAAGGAACCACATTTTGTGTAATGAAACACTTTCTTCATTTACAATGGCCATGCCTTCTATTTACATGCATCTTGCCCTTCACAGGCTTGGGGGTATCAGACCGGTTCCATTCCTGTTCTTGGAATGGTAGCAAGCATTCCGTGAGAGGGGCCTAGAAGTTACTTCTGATCAGCCTCTGATGCGCAGCCTGAGAAGAGCCGCTCACGTAGAAGTTCAGGCCAGCAGGCATCTTCTCAGCCACCGACAGAGATGTCCTGCACCTTATCTGAGGCTGCAGATCTGGCTGAAGCAGCTGGCACAGCTCAGTCACCATCTCCTTTCTAAATCGCAGCCTTCTGACACACTGCTCCTCCGGCATGTTCATGTAGGAAAACTGCTGTCGGAAAACCCTGCCAGCGTAAGGTCTGCTGTGACGACGTCTCTTGGCCCTCCTCCATCTGGCCATGCCCGCCCCCCTCTCCCAGCGTCTCAGTGCCCTTTCCAGATGATTCAGCAGCAGGACGTTCCCCTCCAATGCAGCCCCCATAATAAGTGCCCACAGGAAGGTTCTCCGTTGTCAAGGCTCACCAACAGCAAGGTGATGGTCAGATGGCTGAAGGTCGTCTGCCTGCACTGGCTCAGTGGTCAAATGGCTCTCAGTGTGCAGCTCAGCAACTCTTTGTAGCTCTTGAGGAAGTTGTGCTCCAAAAATGGCTGCCGCTTTTAAACCACACCAGTCCCCTTTAAATAACGCTCCTCCAGCCCAAGAGCGACTTGGTAAGGCCCAGGTAAGCTGTCACTATTAGCGCCAGGTGCTACGGAGGGGGGCGCCACTGAATTTCCGGTCCGGGGCGCCCAAAAGGCGTTGCACACTCAAATGCCATCATAATCAGCCTGCGCCCATGAGTGGGCGCTAAGATTTAGCGCCGGCACTAAATGCATGCTCAATATGGGGCGAGGCGCTAGGCGCCTTGTGCCCGCCCGGAAATTGGCTAACGCCCCACTTCTCGGCCTCTTTAGGCGTTAATCGGTGGCGCTAATAACCGAATTTCTCCCCCATTGTCTTTTAGGAGTTTGTAAGGAGGTGTGATACACATTCTTTCTGTGGCAAGGGTGATTAATATATATGGCTGCACAATCAGACCATGACAGTGAGAAATGTTTGTCTTGGATAGATTCCTCTGGGTCAACACCTCTACCCAGAAATTAATGATGGCAAAAGCTGCTTAATGACTAGCACTGGTTATTTGGTATGTTAATATATATGGGTTAATAGACCAAGAAATAGACATATCGGCCCAGATTTTGCCCGGATTGAAACTGACAGCAACTTCAGGATTTAGAGCATGCACATCTAAATGCAGAAATCCTGAAGTTGCGGTCAGACATTCACTGCTCCGACATAGGCTGCACATAGCCGGCAATCAAAGAAATCAGTGAAACTGACAAAAACTTGAGCTTTTCCGTGCTAATATTGCTGTTAAATACCCCATTAACTGTTAAGCCTTGTTGGAATAGGTATAACTGAGGTTTTAACAGCATATTGACTGCTAAGCAACCATTCTGGCCCTGAAAAACTAATATTTATATTTGTGCATGTGTCGAATTTCTCCATTATAAAAATTACAATTTTTTTTAAACTTTTTTAAAATGTAATGGTTTTCCTGATATTTCAGCTTCTACCTTATCCCCATGTGAAAGTGTCAATCTTTATTTCACTTTTAAAAAGTCCGGATAAAAGCTGCTTTTCATTTCCTGGTTTGCTGTCTGTGCGAATTCTTCAACGTGATTAGCTGCTTAGACAGCTTGTTGACATCACTGTAGCTCTTCGCTGGGAATTCCCATTGCAGAGTGCTGCAATCAATTGCATGTCGAGAAAGACAAACTTCTTGCCACAGAGATCACAAAATCTCTGTGGGCAGCTTTCTTCGAGGCCAGCGGAGAATGCCTTTGCTTCACCACTGATCACAAAGTATGGGCCATTTAATGACCTTCATTGCTGAACAAATTGAAACAAGATGTTTGCAAGTTGACAATAATGCTCCAATATTAACACCTTTCCCCACAAGGTACGAGTTCTGTTGTGCTCTCAGATTGCCTGTGGACTTCAAAGTCATGGTTGTAACTTGAAAATGTTCCTATTACAATGTGTCACAGCTCTGGGTTGCTCAGCATTAGTTCAATCTAGAGATCTGAGCTCCATGAATCTTACATAGAAACATAGAAACATAGAAGATAGGAACAGGAGTAGGCCATTTGGCCTGTCGAGCCTGCTCCGCCATTTAATGAGATCATGACTGATCATCCAAATTCAGTACCCTGTCCCTGCTTTCTCCCCATATCCCTTGATCCCTTTAGCCTCAAGAAATATATCCAACTCCTTCATGAATATATTTAATGAATTGGCCTCAACTGCCCTGTGTGGCAGAGAATTCCATAGGTTCACCACTCTCTGGGTGAAGAAAATCCTCCTCATCTCAGTCCTAAATGGCTTACCCCTTATCCTTAGACTGTGACCCCTGGTTCTGGACTCCCCCGCCATCGGGAACATCCTTCCTGCATCTAGTCTGTCTAGTCCTGTTAGAATTTTATAAGTTTCAATGAGATCCCCTCTTATTCTTCTAAACTCCAGCAAGTATAAGCCTAATCGACCCAATCTCTCCTCATACGTCATTCCTGCCATCCCAGGTATCAGTCTGGTGAATCTTCGCTGCACTCTCTCCATGGCAAGAACATCCTTTCTCAGATAAGGCGACCAAAACTGCACACAATACTCAAGGTGTGGTCTCACCAAGGCCCTGTACAACTGCAGCAAGACTTCCTTGCTCCTGTGCTCAAATCCTCTCGCTCTAAAGGCCAACATACCATTTGCCTTCTTAACCGCCTGCTGCACCTGCATGCTTATCTTCAGCGACTGGTGCACAAGGACACCCAGGTCTCGTTGCACTTCCCCTTTTCCCAATCTATTACCGTTCAGATAATAATCTGTCTTCCTGTTTTTGCCACCGAAGTGGCAAAATCTTAATTTAAACTTCACATCACGAAGATCTATGAAAGACTGTTTTATCCAAGAGTCCAGTCACTTATAAAACTATGTAAGAAATATATTCTTAAAAGGGTATTTTAACCCCTTGTGAATTAGGAACATGAGTAGGCCTTTCACCCCCTCGAGCCTGTTCTGCCATTCAATGAGATCATGGCTGATCTGCGATCTATACCTGCCTTTGGCCCATATCCCTTAATACCTTTGGTTAACAAAAAGCTATCAATCTCCGATTTTAAATTAACAATTGATCTAGCATCAATTGCTGCTTGCGGAAGTGAGTTCCAAACTTCTACCACCCTTTGTGTGTAGAAATGTTTCCTAATTTTACTCCTGAAAGGTCTGGCTCTAATTTTTAGACCATGCCCCCTAGTCCTAGAATCCCTAACCAGTGGAAATAGTTTCTCTCTATCTACCCTATCTGTTCCCCTTAATATCCTGAAAACTTCGATCAGATCACCCCTTAACCTTCTAAATTCTAGGGAATACAACCCTAATTTGTGTAATCTCTCCTCGAAACTTAACCCTTGAAGTCGGGGATCATTCTGGTAAACCTACGCCGCACTCCCTCCAAGGCCAATATATCCTTCCTGAGGTGTGGTGCCCAGAGCTGCTCACAGTACTCCAGGTGTGGTCTAACCAGGGTTTTGTATAGCTGTAGCATAACTTCTACCCCCTTGTACTCTAATCCTCTAGATATAAAGGCTAGCATTCCATTAGCCTTTTTGGTTATTTTCTGTACCTGTTCATGACATTTTAATGATCTATGTACCTGAACCCCCAAGTCTCTTTGGACCTCCACTGTTTTTCACTTTTCACCATTTAGAAAGTACCCTGTTCTATCCTTTTTAGGTCCAAAGTGGATGACCTCATATTTGCTTACATTGAAATCCATATGCCACAGTTTTGCCCATTCACTTAATCTACCAATATCCCTTTGTAATTTTAAGCTTTCATCTACACTGCCTACAATGCCGCCTATCTTTGTGTCATCGGCAAATTTGGATATATGGCTTTCTATGCCACCATCTAAGTTGTTAATAAATATTGTGAATATTTGAGGCCCCAACACAGATCCCTGTGGACACCACTAGTCACATCCTGCCAATTTGAGTACCTACCCATTCTCCCTACTCTCTGTCTCCAGCCGCTCAGCCAATTTCCTAACCAGGTTACTAATTTGCCCTCAATTCCATGGGCTTCTACCTTAGATAAGTCTCTTATGTGGGACTTTATCAAATGCCTTCTGGAAGTCCATATAAATAACATCCAGAGACATTCCCCTGTCCATTACTTTAGTCACCTCTTCAAAAATTTAAATCAGGTTTGTCAGGCATGGCCTACCTTTCACAAATCCATGCTGGCTCTCTCTGATCAACTGAACATTTTCGAGGTGTTCACTCACCCTATCCTTAATTATAGACTCTAGCAATTTCCAAACAACAGATACTAGGCTAACTGGTCTATAATTCCCTGGTTTCCTTCTCTCGCCATTTTTAAATAGCAGAGTGACATGCGCAATTTTCCAATCTAAAGGGACAGTTCCTCAATCTAGAGAACTTTGGAAGATTATAGTTAGGGCATCTGCAATGTGCACACCTACTTCCTTTAAAACCCTGGGATGGAAACCATCTGGCCCTGGGGAATTGTCACTCTTTAGTGCCATTATTTGCTTCATTATTGTTATTTTACTTACATTAATTTTATTGAGTCCCTGTCCCCAATTCAATATCAGTTTCTTTGGGATTTCCAGCATGCTTTCCTCTTCCTCTATTGTAAATACTGATGCAAAGTAATTATTCGACATGTCCACCATTTCCCCATTGTCATTGACAATATCGCCACTTTCAGTTGTTAAGGGGCCAACATTGCTCCTATCCACCCTCTTTTTCCTAATATAACTGTAAAAATTCTTTGGATTGATTTTGATATCCCTTGCAAGTTTCTTTTCACACACCCTTTTTGTAGCTCTTACTATCTGTTTCGTGACCCTTTGCTGTTCTTTGTATCTTTCACATTCTCCAGGATCTGTGCTATTTTTTGCATTTTTGTATGCCCTTCCCTTTAGTTTTATGCTGTCCTTTACTTCTTTATTTGTCCATGGCTGGTTTTTTTTAGCAAGTAGAGCTCTTTCCCCTCAGGGGTATAAGCTGGTTCTATATCACATTCAATTCTTTTTTCAACATCTTCCACTGATCTTCTGTTGTTTTACCCATTAACAGATTTGCCCAGTTTACTGTGGATAGTCTCTGCCTCATCCCATTGAATTTGGCCTTACCTAAACCTAGAATCTTAGGCCGCGATTTTCTCATCAGTGTCGGGATGAGTGCGAGTCAGCTGGTTTCCAGGTTCCAGTCCCGCCCCCAGCTGCCTCCACCCTACAGACATGATTTTCCCTTGATTGGCCTTGACTTACTGGCCAATTAACAGGAAGCGGGTCTGATGATGTCATTTGATGACGCGTCATCTGTCAGTTTCCTTAAAGGGACCATTCACAATTTTATTTTGACAGTTGATTTTTCAGTGTTTGACAGCATTGAGGTGCTGAAAACACTGACAATCACTGCACAAAGGTGAACATTTGCACCCAGGCTCTCCAATGACCTACTCCACATGCTTATGGAGGGAGTCACTGTTCGCAGGGAGGTTCTCTTCCCTTCCAAGGGTGGAAGAGACCTCCCCGGGACACCAACTTACCTTGCACCTCCACCCAACCCTCTCTATCTACTTTATCACTTCCCCATCTCACTAGCCACCCCTCACACTCACCCTCATCCTACTGCATGCATACCAACTAACAACACACAAGGATGGGCACTTGAGAGGTTTAGCCAATGTCCATGTGAAGTTTCTGGTAATGTGTTGTCAGACAGTGAAATCTCTTTTTCAAAAAGTGCCCCTTATTGGACAGATCTGAGCGCACATTGAGATGTGTCTTACTAAGTTCCAGTGATTGTTCAGTCATAACTCCCCGCCACCCGCCGCACCCCCCCTCCTCACCCCGCTATAATGATGTGTGTGCATGGAATGGCTTGGACATTAAAGGGGTGCTTCAAGGTGCTGGTGTGGGATGGTGTCAACCAGGCACATCATGTGGCAGCCAGGGTTTACAGCATCAAGTGAAGAAAGTCTGGGCATGGTGATGCCATCACTGGCCTCCTGGCTGATGCCCTGTGGCCAGTGTGGCCAGTGCAACATCAGGTGATGGATGAGAAGGTTGGTGATGAGGTTGGTGATGTTGGTGTTGGGGATGATTGTGGAATGATTCGGAGGACCAAGGTCTGATTGTTTCATTGGCTCTAATGTTGCTGGAATAGATGGCAGCTGCAGGTGAGATGACAGAAGTGATCTGTCACTGGTGAGAGAGATTCTCCCAATGAGGTGGCACTGGGCATACAGTTGGATTTAAAATCTTGTATGCTAAAGAAATCTGTACATGTATTAAAAATGCAGTAACCAACATTTTCTTTGCTCTGAAACTCACCATGTGCAACATGGCATCCTTGACACCACTTCTGTAGCTGTCATCTTTTCACAAACATCAGACCAGACTCACAACACGCCACACTTACCTGGTGTGTTGTCCGGACGTCGTAAAACCCAACCCATACACTGGAAAATCGAAGAAGACCCTGAAAACTGCTCACAAGTACCTGTTAATAGGCAGTTAATTGCCTATAATCCATTTCCCGCCGCTAGGTGTCGGGTCCATTCGTAAATCGGGGACCCGACACTTGGGAAGGTTGTGTGGAGGCGGGATGAAGGTGGGTGCGGAACCCGCCATCAATCAAAACGACTTTAACCTCTGACCCACCTCCAAACCCGTCCTCTGAGCGCTGGCAAAATCGCGGCCTTAGTAGCTGTTTCGCATTTCTCCCTTTCAAACGCTATGTTGAACTCGATCATGTTATAATCGCTATTGGATAAATGTTCACGTACTGTTTAACTAAATCTGGCTCATTACTCATTACTAAATCTAATATGGTTTGCCCCCTTGTTGCCTCTAGGACATATTGTGTAGAAAACTATCCCGGACACTGTCAAGAAATTCACCATCTTTCTGACAGGTGCTAGTCTGCTTTTCCCAATCTATATGAAAGTTAAAATCCCCCATTAAAACCACTCTGCCTTTGCTACGTGCTTGTCTAATCTCTGCATTTATACAATCTAAGCTGCTACCAGGGGGCCTATACACAACTCCCACTACAGTCTTAGATCTTTTCCTATTTCTTAATTCAACCCATAAGGTCTACATTGGCTGCTTACCTCTCTTTAAATCCTCTCTTATCATTGAAGTGATTTCATCCTTAATCACTAAGGTTACTCCTCCCCCTTTGCTATTTTCCCTGTCTGTCCTGTAGACCTTATAACCTGTTTATTTAGTTCCCAGTCCTGACTGTCCTGCAGCCATGGCTCAGAAATGGCCACCATGTCATACCCTCCAATTTAAATTTGTGTCTGCAGTTCATTCAATTTATTCATTATACTCCTTGCATTTGTATAAAGAACGCTGATTTGGGCCACACACCCTAGCCTATCCTTCAGCTCTAATGTTTTACTCACATGTTTCTTATTTCTCGCTCCTGGTTTAATCGCTTTACATCTTTTACTTTTCCCTTTACCTGTAGTGACTAAAGCACAATTTCTGACTGCTACTTTACTCTCTTCCCTTTCGTTTGTTTATGAACTACTATTTGTACTATTTCTACTGCAATTTCCCCCTGAGCCTTCCCCTCCATTTACTAGTTTAAAGTTCTTGTGACCACCCTATTTATCCTTTCCGCTCAGACACTGGTCCCATACTGGTTCAGGTGGAGCCCGTCCCAAGGGTACAGTTCTTTCCTGTCCCAATACTGGTGCCAGTGCCCCATGAAATGGAACCCCTCTTTCCCACACCACTCCTTTAATCATGTGTTTACTTCCCTAATCAGCTTATTTCTATGCCAATTTGCACGTGGCTCAAGTAACAATCCAAAGATTATAAACCTTGAGGTCCTGGTGTTTAATTTAGCTCCTAGTTCCTGGTACTCCCCAAACAGGACCTCTTGTCTTCTTTTCCCTATGTTGTTGGTCATGGACAACAATGACTGGATCCTCCCCCTCCCTCTCCAATATCCTTTCAAGCCACTTCAATATGTTCCTTACCCTGGCACCAGGTAGGCAACATACCATGTGGGACTCTCGATCTGGCTTACAAAGGATTCTATCTGTCCCACTAATCAGAGATCCCCTACAACTACCACGTTACGCTTCCTCTCCTCCTCCTCCTCCACCCTTGGGCTTCCTCCTTCTTGAACTGCTGTAGTCTGTGTGGTGAAGGTACTCCTACAGTGCTATTAGGGGGGCAGTTCCAGGATTTTGACCCAGCGACGATGAAGGAACAGTGATATACTTCTAAGTCAGGATGGTGTGTGACTTGGAGGGGAACTTGGGGGTGGTGGTGTTCCCATGCGCCTGCTGCCCATGTCCTTCTAGGTGGAAGAGGTCGCGGGTTTGGGAGGTGCTGCCAAAGAAGCCTTGGCGAGTTGCTGCAGTGCATCTTGTAGATGGTACACACTGCAGCCATGGTACGCCGGTGGTGGAGGGAGTGAATGTTTAAGGCGGTGGATGGGGTGCCAATCAAACAGGCTGCTTTGTCCTGGATGGCGTCGAGCTTCTTGAGTGTTGTTGGAGCTGCACTCATCCAGACAAGTGGAAGGTATTCCATCACACTCCTTACTTGTGCCTTGTAGATGGTGGAAAGGCTTTGGGGAGTCAGGAGGTGAGACACTTGCCGCAGAATACCTAGCCTCTGACCTGCTCTTGTTGCCACAGTATTTATGTGGCTGGTCCAGTGGTTTTGGTGGAACCCAAACTGGGCATCAGTGAGCAGGTTACTGGTGAGTAAATGTCGCTTGATAGCACTGTCGACGACACTTTCCATCATTTTCCTTATGATTGAGAGTAGACTGGTGTGGCGGAAGTTGGCCAGATTGGATTTGTCCTGCTTTTTGTGGACATGACATACCTGGGCAGTTTTCCATATTGTTGGATAGATGCCAGTGTTGTAGCTGTATTGGAACAGCTTAGCTAGAGGCGTGGCTAGTTCTGGAGCACAAGTCTTCAGCACGACAGCCGGGATGTTGTCAGGGCCCATAGCCATTGCTGTATCCATTGCACTCAGCCTTTTCTTGCTATCACGTGGAGTGAATCGAATTGGCTGAAGACTGGCTTCTGTGATGGTGGGAACCTCAGGAAGAGGCTGATATGGATCATCCACTCAGCACTTCTGGCTGAAGATGGTTGCAAATGCTTTGTCTTTTGCACTCACGTGCTGGGCTGCACCATCATTGAGGGTGGGGATATTCATGGAGCCTCCTCCTCCCGTTAGTTGTTTAATGCTCCACCACCATTCACGACTGGATGTGGCAGGACTGCAGAGCTTTGATCTGATCCGTTGATTGTGGGGTCGCTTAGCTCTGTCTATAGCATGCTGGTTCCGCTTTTTAGCATGCATGTAGTCCCGTGTTGCAGCTTCCCCAGGTTGGCACCTCATTTTTAGATATGCATGGTGCTGCTCCTGGCATGCTCTTCTACACTCCTTATTGAACCAGGGTTGATGGTAATGGTAGAGGGATATGCAGGCCATGAGGTTACAGATTGCGGTGGAATACAGTTCTGTTGCTGCTGATGGCCCACAGCGCCTCATGGATGCCCTATTTTGAGCTGCTAGATCTGTTCTGACTCTATCCCATTTAGCACAGTGGTAGTGCCACACAACACGATGGAGGGTGTCCTCAGTGTGAAGACGGGACTTTGTCTCCACAATGACTATGCGGTGGTCACTGCTACCAATGCTGTCATGGACAGATGTATCTGCGACAGGTTGATTGGTGAGGACGAGGTCAAATAGGTTATTCCCTCGTGTTGGTTCTCTTACCACCTGTTGCAGGCACAGACTGGGTGTGCTGTTTGCGTGTCCGTAGCCGGTGCCGAGGTTGATGCTGGGTGGTCCGTCCGGTTTTATTCATATTATTGTGTTTCGTAGCAGTTTGTTACAACTGAGTGGATTGCTCGACCATTTCTGAGGGCAGTTAAGACTCAACCACATTGCTGTGAGTCTGAAGTCACATAGGTTTCCTTCCCTAAAAGACATTAGTGAACCAGATGGTTTTTACGGCAATCCGATAGTTTCATGGTTACCACTACTGATACTAGCTTTTCATTCCAGATTTATTTAATTAACTGAATTTAAATTCCCCAGCTGCCGTGGTGGGATTTGAACTCACGTCCCTGGATCATTAGTCCAGGCCTCTGGATTACTAGCCCAGTAACATTACCACAAAGAAGTCTTACTACAATTATACTGGGCATTGGTGAGGCCACACCTGGAGTATTGTGTACAGTGTTGGTCTCCTTACCTAAGGAAAGACATACTTGCCTTAGAGGGAGTGCAACAAAGGTTCACTAGACTGGTTCCAGGGATGAGGGGATTGCCCTATAAGGAGAGATTGAGTAGTCTAGGCCTATATTCTCTTTAGAAGAATGAGAGGTGATCTAATTGAAACATATAAAATTATTAAGGGGCTTGACAGGGTTAATGCTGAGAAAATGTTTCCCCTGGCTGGGGAGTCTAGAACACGGGGTCACAGTCTCAGAATAGGAAGTCGGCCATTTAGGACTGAGATGAGGAGAAATTTCTTCACTCAAAGGGTTGTGAATCTTTGGAATTCTCTACCCCAGAGAGCTGTGGATGCTCAGTTGGTGAGTATATTCAAGATAGAGGCTGATAATTTTTTGGGAACTAACGGAATTAAGGGATATGGGGATAGTGCGGGAAGGTGGAGTTGAAGTAGAAGATCAGCCATGATCTTATTGAATGGCGAAATATAATACAACCCTCCCATACATACTCCTATAATACAAGTCTCCTGAACACATCACTCAATGGTCCTGTAAATAAACCTCAAGTACACAGCCACCTAATGATCCTCTAAACAAGCTTCCCATGCACATCACAGGGTCCCCATTTAGATAAGCCACCATACATCAATGGTACTGCCACCAAAAGGGGAGCACAAAGTACAGCACTAAAGGTACTCGGGTAGAAAGTGAGAACTTCACATCTTTCGTGAAGGCAGACCATAAAATGCACACAGTACGCACATATTCCATTCCTGCACGTGCAATCGGGCCTGATTTTAAGGCAATAGTAGATAAGTGAAGTGCAGGAAAGGACAAAATCTCTAGGCCTGGGCTCAGAGAAGGATAAAGCTTTGTATGGGAATATTGTTCAAGCAATTTGAAACAGCAGTAGCAACTTAATGGATAAATGTAATAATGCTAATTTTTGAGCCTATCAGCGCTGCTCAGCATCATTCAGTTAACACTGATCTCTTGTAGATTCTTATTTGAGCCAATCACAATATTTTCCCGACAGACATTTCCACAGGTAACTCTTGCACTGTGATAATCACTTTGCAAGTGTGACACAGCAACAACAACTTGCATTTATATAGTGCCTTTAACGTAGTAAAATGTCCCATGGTGGTTCACAGGCGCATAATCAGACAAAAATTGACACCAAGCCAAAGAAGGAGATATTAGATGGAGTGACTAAAAGCTTAGTCAGATGTTGGTTTTAAGCAGTGTCTTAAAGGGGGAGAGAGCGGTTTGGAGGTGGGGAGGCTTAGGAAGGGAATTCCAGTGTTTAGGGCCTCGATGGCTGAAGGCATGACCGCCAATGGTGGAGTGAAGGAAGTGGGGGATGCACAAGAGGCCAGAGTTGGAGGAATGCAGAGTTCTCGGAGGGTTGTAGGGCTGGAGGAGGTTACAGAGATAGGGAGGGGCGAGGCCATAGAAGGATTGGAACACAAGGATGAAAATGTTTAAATCAAGGCGTTGGTCGACCGGGAGCCAATGTAGGTCAGCGAGCACAGGTGTGATGGGTGAACGAGGCTTGGTGCGAGTTAGAACACAGACAGCAGAGTTTCGGGTGGGCTCACGTTTAAGGACACGGTTGACTATGATGGATATATGCGAGACACAAGATTTAATTGTACAGATATATTTATTGGTCGGTACTTCAGCTTCCTATGTTCCCCCTGGACCCAGAAAATGGGTTTAAAAACAAATAAACCTTAATTCACAAACATTTTTAATGTTTTGAGCCATCTCAGACAGGCAGGTTAAAAATATATATTTCTTCTGTTATTTATTTTCAATTTCTCTCTCCTTTTGAATCGGCACACTAATCACTCTTCAGCAAACGAATAGAGGTGAACTCAGGGGCATTCTCTTAAAACCCATTTAGCATCAGAATGAAGAGAGTTAAGAATATTAATGCCTAAACTAGAAGCAGTATCAATGACATGAAAATATCAGTTAGGCATTAAATAATTTACTAAAGCACCAATATAATTTATACGACTGTGTCCATAAAAGCAATCCTGTACTCTATATTTCAGCAGAGGCAGTACAGGCTGGTTTGGAAGAGATATCCATTAGGTGGCTGTGCTTAGAGTAAAATGAACAGCAACT
This sequence comes from Somniosus microcephalus, assembly GCF_052327205.1. Lineage (NCBI taxonomy): Eukaryota > Metazoa > Chordata > Chondrichthyes > Squaliformes > Somniosidae > Somniosus > Somniosus microcephalus. The sequence continues at coordinate 178,123,974 of NC_140997.1, read as the reverse complement.
GCCAGATTCTCTGCATTAACACAGGGCTCATATGGAGCTCTTGCAAAGGTCACATTGCTGATGTGGAAAAAAAGGAGAGAATTTCAGCCATTTACCGTGGAGATTGATAATGTGTGACTGGACCTATAGAGGAATGAAACTCAGCAATTCAGCACTAATGTCATTCATAGGGAAAATGTTATAGTGGTATTCAGGACAGTACTGTACCAGAAAGCACTTCAACTAATTGCACATCTAATGTACCATACCAGGTACTGTATATAGATACATACTTTAATATTAAAGTAAAGCAATTAAAGTATATATATACCAATTATCTTGACAATTAAAGTATATATTTATATATTTCTTCCATTTTTTTAAATATATATATAATAATTGCCAAGCTAATTGATTCAGGGATGAAATCCAATCTTGCAGAGCCTTCTTTATTTCAGCTTTGAAAGACTGCACGTATAAAATTGATTTATGTTTGTAATTACATGGTTTAGGTTATGTATTTCACAGTCTTTTTGTGTACACACTTGTTTCTGTTTAATGACGAGATCCAAGCACCAGCTCAGGGTTAGGACCTAGCTGGTATTCAATCAATTTACACCACTGACTGAAGCTGTGTCAGTGGTATTAATATCAGGTGCAATCTCCAATCACTTTCACTTGGAGAGACCTGGGTTTACCCCAGCACCACATGGCGGGTGACTGACTGATTCATACACGTGCAAAACCCAGAGTAAAAGCGATTCAGGTTGTGCCAGAAAGCCAGAGTTATTTCAATCAGGGTCAATTTACTTGCTGATAGCCACTTAAAATATACTGGTGCAAAATCAGTGCTGAAGTATGGTCCAGAGGGTGAGTGCTTATACCAATTTGTATTGGTACAATGTAGTTAAAAGGGAAACTATTCAGGTGCAGTTTTACTGCCATTTTCATGTGGTTTTGTGGAGCAGACTAACTCAAAGAACTCGTGAACATACTGAAGCCAGAAAGTGTGACACTGCCTTTTGATGGCCACCTTAGACCAGTTGGAGTTCACACGGGGTGCAGTATAGCCCCAAACTGGTACAAAGCTTCATCTTAAAGAGTGCCCAGCATATCCACTGAACCTCCTGCGCACTTTACAAACTTGGTTTTAAATCTTTGTAATGTGATGAGAACGCGCACGTTTCTGCCCGTGCTTTCCTACCAATAAATTAACCATCATGGCTCCGCGTAGTGCTACTGTGTCACTGAACTCAGTGCGCCCCACACAGAAGTGTCCCGGGCACAATAACTAGGGTCTAATTTGCTGAGGCTTAATGCAACAGATACTGGTCTGTAGCATAACTGCAGTCATATAATAAGCCACGGTTTACACTGGTTCAAAGCCTGTCATCATTTAGACCTGGTAATTTGGCCTGTACACCCAGGACTAGAACTGTTACAATTATTGTTATGTTCAGGGTTCGGCATAGTTTTAAATGAGAATTATCCATTCAACTACATTAATTCATGGTCTTCACAAGATTACAAGTTGAATACATTAAGGAGTGGCTATCAGTATTTCTATTACAAATCAAACAGTTACAAAAAAACCAATGGCGAGCTTTAAAATCCTCTGTTGATTATAAAAGGTGCTTTTATTTAAACGATAAGCGTTGTTGCCATAATCAGGGCACTTGATTTGGAAGAGTTACTGAGCCTGACAGTATGACGGAGCTGAATTAATGCACATTAAATTTGAAATGACAAGATCACTGAAGCATCCTCGATTAATGACTGTATCATGGCTGATGTTAATTCAGCTCCCTCATTTTAACCCCTCATTAGCTTCCTCCTGAGCCATATACCAACCCTTGATAGAGAGAGGGCAGTAGATCGGCTCCCAGGCCTCTGCCAGTGCCACTCTTTATCTGCCCATGAACAGTGCAGCACAGGCTGACTCATCTACCAGTTCTCCTGCATTCCCTGCAGCACCTCACCTTCACACTGCCCCGACAGTGCAGCCCAGATTGAAACTCACCATGTGGGCAATCGCAGGTACGAACCCACATCCCACCACACCATGACACAGTGTGTCGGAGCACCAGTGCAGAATGTTTAAACTCACAAACAGGAAAAGGGATCTTAAAGTTAATGCTTGTACTTGGTAGCTGGCTGAATTGTTTTTAAAAGGGGTCCTGACATAGATAAAAACATGAAATAAAATCCCTTTCGCATGAAAATAAATGTTAAAATGTCACCAATTCTAGTAAAGATCGCATCGCTTTGATATTTGAAGAAAGCTGAGGAAGGAGGTAAGATTTACATAAATTCCCAATTGTGCCTTTTAATTTTCCTCCGTTGCTTTTCTGCGGAGACCTCACAAATAGTCATTATCTGGTAACAGAGTATTTGATTCGCACAACCCATTTTAGCATGTCTGTAGACTCCGTCACTGGGTGCTACAGGCAGGTTTGTGCATACGGTTTACACACATGATTAATTTCCCTTCCTGTTCCAGCCAGCAGAGGAACAGTGACTGAGGTTTGGGTATTATCCCCAAGGGAAGAAAATAAATTCAAGACTAGGTCAGGCATCCTAACAAACTGCTCCAGGGAAGCCTAGTCAGAGGTCGCCTGTCCACCCTCACAGGTATCCAACAGTGCAATTATTTAGAAGGTAAAAAATGTTAAAAGAATAAATATACTCTCAAATTAGACATACGCAAGCTTTAAAAATCTCATTGGTCTTTTCTGAAGTGTCTTTAACAGTGAATGGTGTATGTGATTACATTGGAGCTGTTGCTAAGTATTTGTAATCTTATAGTGCCCTCTGCTGGATAGTTTGATTCATTACAAATGCACTTTAACAACACCTTTTTCACTGAGAACAGTTCTAAATTTAGAAGTTAACAGTGAATTCAAAAGCTTTTTTTTAATAAAAAGGTTACCGCTATAGTGAACAAGATTATTTTAAGTAGCTTCTTAAGCCCTTGCACAGCATATTACCTGGCACAATGAACAAGGATAGCCTGATATGGCCGACCGAGACTCCCGAGAGTTCCGTGCCATTTCCAGTCGTCAACGACAACCGAGGTGAATCTGCTGCAGGCTAAAAGTAAAAGGCAAGTTGGGCCCCAAGGCCTCGGCAACTGGCCATGGTAACAGTGCATTGAAGTCGTGCTATCGGTGCCTGGGACAACACATCGCTCAAAGCTATCCATATGTGAAGGCAGAGTGTTTCAACTGCAAAAAAACTGGGCATCTTGCGAAGGCGTGCTGACAGAAGAGTAAACCAACTGGTGATGCTAGAAATAGAAACCGCCAGATACTACATACCATTGAAGAGAAGCAGCAGAACGAGGAGTTTCTGGAGATTCACGTCATCAGGAGCATGAAGGTATCTAACAGCGATTTGCAAGGTATCGCCATCCAAGTAGATGTCGCAGGAACCAGGATACCAATGGAAATCGACACTGGTGCATCAATGAGCATAGTACCGGAATCACTATATCGCGACAAGTTGCGTGATTATCGACTAGAGAAATCGAAGGCAGAGCTGTGAGGCTACTCGGGAGAAAATCCCAGTAGTAGGGAGTGTCGCCATACCAGTGAAATACAAGGATCAATGCCAGAGCTTGCCTCTCATAGTAGTGGCAGGAGACAAGCCTACCTTGATAGGTAGAAATTGGCTGGGATCACTGAAGCTAGATTGGAATTAGATTTTTCGTGTGGAAGCGAAATTTGCATCGAAAGAAGATGTCATCAAGCAGTATCCGAAGGTATTCAGCGAAATGGGCAGTCCGATCCAAGACTTCAAGGTGAGTGTCAGAATGCAGAAGGACATAAGACCAGTTTACTGCAAGCCACGTCCCGTACCATATGCACTCATGGAGAAAGTTGAGCAAGAACTCAAAAGACTAGAAACTGAGAACATTGGGCCAGAAATTTGGGTCCTCACGGGTGAGTACGCGTTGGGTACTCACGCGTAGGCCCAACGAAAGTGCTGGTTTCGTGCATGCACTGCACATGCGTGGGAAACCAGAACTTCCGTTCCCTTAAAGGAAGGGGTTCACAGATCGAACGCGTGCGTCGGAGAGGCAGCGCGTATGCCTGGAACTTCCGTTTTTTTTGCAGGTTTCTCCGGGAGGGTAAGTCTTCAGGAGCTACGCTTTTAAAAAGCAGTCGCAAGGCCTGCTTTTAACAAGGTAAGTGGTGAATTAAGTAAAATTAAAACATTTTTTCCACAGGTTTATTATTTTTAAATACTTTAAAGAAAGGTAAGTTTATTTTTAGCCCCGTTAGAAACTGCAATTAATTTTTTCAAAAATTTAAATTATTGTTCAAAATAGTTATTTTATGTAATTTATAGTTATTTTAAAAATGTAATTTTTTTTTAAATTTATTTGAAGTTTTAGTTATGTTTTGGGGCTGAATTGTATTCATAGATTTGACAGGTCTTCCTGTCAAATCTATGAATACAGATTCCCTGCTATCATTGGCTCTCCATGGCCCACATGATCCCAGGGGACGCTTCGAACTAACTGCGCCCCTGGGATACGCAAGCACTGCGCGCCAGCAGTTGGAGCAGGCCCAGGATCGGAACCCCACGCGGGCCCACAGCACAACGGCCGGCGCGCTAGGTAAGTGCAGGTCGGAGGCTTGCACCCGCGGGAAGCCTCCGACCCGAATTTCTGGGCCATTATCTCTAAGGTAGATCTGAGTAATTGGGCTACACCCATTGTTGTTGTACCTAAGTCAAATGGTAAGGTAAGGTTGTGTGGTGATTATAAGGTAACCGCAAACCAGGTTCTAGAGTGTAATCTACCCAATACATTGCCAAATGTGGAAGATTTGTTCACAACGCTGACAGGTGGCCAGATCTTTTTGAAGTTAGATCTAACAAACGCCTACCTACAACTTGAGTTAGATGAAGAGTCCAAGTCATGCTTGACTATAAATACTCAGTGAGGCCTATATCAGTTCAATAGGCTACCATTTGGAGTGTCTTCTGCCCCTGGCATATTCCAGGGGGTGATGAACCAAATTTTGCAAGAGATTGAAGGGGTAATGTGTTATTTGGATGACATACTCATTTCAGCACCAAACAGGCAAATCCATGATGAGGTGTTGAATGAAGTATTCAAATGGCTAGAGAAGCACGGAGTACGAGTGACAGCTCACAAGTGTGAGTTGTTTCAAAGCTCAGTGGAGTACTTAGGACACACAGTAGACAAAGATGGTTTACATCCAAGCAAGGGAAAGCTGGATGCAATCAGAAATGCACCCACGCCCAAGAATGTCTGAACTTTGATCATTTTTGGGTCTTTTGAATTATTACAGAAAGTTCCTCCCAAACTTGGCAACATTGTTACATCCACTGAATGAGCTGTTGAGAAAACAGGTCCCTTGGAAGTGATCAAAAGAATGCGACACAACATTCAAAGAGTGTAAAAGCCAGTTAGTAGAGTTCACTATGATGTATCTAAGGAGATCAAGCTAGCATGTGATGCCTCTCCGTATGGATTTGGGGCAGTGATCTCTCATGTACTCGATAGTGGGGAGGAGAGACCAATTGCTTTTGCTTCACGCACTCTCAGTGCCAGTGAGCGGAATTATGCGCAGATCGAAAGGGAAGCTTTGTCGTTGATTTTTGGGGTCAAGAAGTTTCACAAATACTTGTTTGGTTGTAAGTTTACCATAGTCACTGGCCTGACAGCAATCCTCTATCCAAAGGCCCCAGTTCCAACCTTAGCTGCAGCCCGAATGCAGAGATGGGCTTTGATTTTGTCAGCGTATACGTATGACAGTGAGTACAGACGATCAGCTGATCACAGTAATGCTGTTGCTATGTCCAGGTTACCATCCCCATCATAAGTTACACCCAATAAGGAAGAAGTGTTCTGTTTCTCATACAATGATGAGCTGCCAGTCACAGCTGAAGAGATTGGTATGGCAACCAAACGTGACCCAATTATGTCAAAGGTGTATGGTTACATAGCAAATGGATGGCCAAACCAGGGAAGATATCCATCCATACTTTGTTCATAGGAACGAATTGTCAGTGGATAAATATTGTATCATGTGGGAGCAAGAGTGGTTATCCCAAATAGGTTCAGGTCTAAATTGTTAGGAGATCTTCATGACCAGCACTGGGAATGTACTTGACCAAGAGCTTTGCATGCAGTTACTTATGGTGGCCAGGTTTAGATAAAGAGATAGAGTACATAGTCAGTCAGTGTACAACATGCCAATCGGTGAGCAGGAAACCACCATCAGTACCATTACAGCCATGGAAATGGCCTCCCAGAGTGTGGCAAAGGTTACATGTAGATTTTGCTGAGCTAGCAGGACAGCAATTGTTCATAGTGATAGATAGTCACTCGAAGTGGGTAGAGGTGTTTCCAATGCGGATAAAAGCAACAAGCAAAACACTAGACAATTTGTGAAGATTGTTTTCTTCATACAGCCTCCCAGAAGAAATTGTGTCTGGTAATGGGCTGCAATCTTGTTCAGAAGAGTTCACACAGTTCATGAGCAGAAACGGTGTAAAACATACCAAAGTTCCACCGTACCACCCTGCTTCAAATGGTGCAGCAGAGCACACAGTACAAATTGTCAAACCTACCCTCATCAAGCAAATGTTGGCTCCAAATACGTCAGTTGTCGTTGGACCACAAACTGGCAAATTTTCTGATTACCTATCGGAATACTCCTCATACCACTACTGGTAGAAAACCAGCAGAGTTGTTTCCCAAACGACAGCCACAAACCAGGTTCTCGCTGTTATAGCCAAACTTGGCACAGTCCGTAGAAAAGAAACAATCAAGGCAAAAAGAGAGTCATGATAAAGGTAGAGTTGGAGAGAGAAGTGTGAAGTTGAACCAGGAGGTTAGAGTGAAGAACCATCACCATAAATGGTTAAAGTGGTTTCCAGGAAGAGTAGTGAAGATATGTGGCCCTCGCACATATTTGGTCAAGATGTTTGTTCATGGAAAGGTTAGGTTTGTTCACATTGATCATATCTTACCTACAGATGTGGAAGGAGTTGAAAGCTGGGATGATTCAATTTATTTTGATGAGTCAGATAGTCTTGTTACAAGTAGGGTGCCAGTAGCAAATCCTACATCAGACGTACCAGAAACAAGTCCAAGACAAAGTCAGAATTTAAGTCTGAGCCCGAGTCAGGCAGACAAACAGTCTGAAAGTGTAGAGAGTCCAAATATAGATCAAGGTCAGCCCTTGGAGAAAAATTCTCCACAGGCTCAGCCTAGAATGAGTCAAAGTCCTTCAACAAGATCTAAAAGTTCTGTTCAAGAAAGAAGGTATCCTCTTCGAAACAGAAAACCAGTGGTTAAGTTTAATCTGTTAATATGGAAAATAAGTTCATCTTTTGTTTGTGTTACAGAATTCTATAGTAGAATTTGGAAACATAAAATGGGTTCCATTTGAGAAATGTATACCAAGAGTTGTGTATACCATGCAAGTCATGTACAATGATTATTTGCTATGATTAACTTCTTCAATAAGGAGGGAGAGGTGTAATAGAGCCACCTGGTGGACTACTGATGTATATAATAATAAAGTCATATGCAGTACAGTTCTTACCGGAAGCCATGTTGTGCTGTTGTATATATTTGCTATGTCTCAAGATATCACAATAAGAAATAGGAGCAGGTGTAGGCCATTCGGCCCTTCGAGCTTGCTCCACGATTCAATAAGATCATGGCTGATCTTCTTCCTCAACTCCATCTTCCCGCACCAGCCATATATCTTTTGATTCCCTTTGTACTGGCCGTGCTAGATGTGCTCCTATCTAGTTATCCAGCAAGTTAAACACTCTATTCAAAATAATTCTTCTGAAGCCGTTTGCTGTTTTGAAGCTTTACTTGAACAAATTTGTGAAACTGTAAACAAAGACAAAGTATGTTTTGTACATAAACTGAGTACTACACATTCGATATTACACAAGATATAAACATATTTACAACAGTAGAATAGACTAATTGTATAACTAACTAACATTTGAACTAACTTCTGTAACTATTAAATATTAACCTTTTATAAACATAGTATTATCAAAATATTACTCTGACAACATTGCTATTATGCTAAGAACTAAAGATACTCACAGATATTGCGCTTGGCCTAACATATGAAGTCAGATTACACTGGATTATAAATGGAACCTCTCATAGCAAATTCTCCATTACTCAAGTCAGGTTCTTCCTGGCAAAACTGCTTCCTGGGGTCAACAGGAAGAAAGGTAAGAAGGTCAAATGACCTCTCACAGGAAGAAAGGAACAAAGGTCAAATGACCTCACACAGGAAGAAAGGAACAGATGACCTTTCCAGCTTACAAACTGTTAACACAATAACTGCCACCAGAGGGTGCTATTGCATGTAAAAATGTCCAGAATGTCACATAATGTCCATCGGTCCAGAACACTCCCCATCTGGGGTCATTAACGACTCCACATAGTCCAAACTCTACTTGTCACTGGAGTCCTCTGGCGACAAAAGAAGAACCACCTCAGAGACAGTCTGTTGGTTGTCGATGATAGGATGCAGCTTCCGTAGACTGCTGTGAGGGGGTAGGTTGTGTTCTGCTACGCACAGTTCCAATCTGGGTATGGTGAGGTCTGGCTGGGGCGCCAACTTGCCTCTATCAAAGACAAAGCCGATTTTGCTTTGTCCTTCTTGAGTGGTGACCTTCAGATAAGCCACACTTGCAATGGCCTTAGCGGATGCGTCTGCAAAGACACAAAGCTCTTTGAATTGGGCATTTAAGGGAGAGAAAGACGAATAGCAGCGAGGTATTCGGATCTCCTGTAAGTCTTGGAGTGAGTCTCTCCATCTGTCCCACTCTGCTTCCATCTCATCAGGGAGAGGTGATTCCCACTCTTCAGCGCGTGTGGAGAGTTCCCTGAGGAGCAGCCTGCCTTGAATGGTGACAGGGGCTAAGAAGCCGAGAGGGTCGTATAGGCTGTTGACTGTAGAGAGCACTCCTCTACGTGTGAAGGGTTTCTTGGCGTCTAGGACTTGGAACGTGAACGTGTCTGTTGCTATGTTTCACGACACCCCTAGGCTACGCTGTAGGGGGAGGTCATCAGTGAAGAGGTCTAGGTCCTTGATGTCCTCAGCACGATCTTCAGGGGGGAATGCCTCCATCACTGCTGGTCTGTTAGAGGCTATCTTATGCAGCCTGAGGTTGGATAGTGCAAGTAGTTCCTGGGCTCGTCCGAGGGTACCGATGGCCTCTGCTTCGGTCGGGAACGACTTCAGTGCGTCGTCGACATAGAACTCTCGTTCGATGAACCCTCTCACATCACTGCCAAAGTCGTCGTCTTCTTCCTTGGCAGCCCTCCTTAGTCCGTATATGGCGACAGCAGGGGATGGGCTATTCCCAAAGACATGGACACGCATTCTGTAGTCCACAATGTCTCTATTGGGGTCATTGTCCCGATACCACAGGAAGCGGAGGAAGTCTCTGTGGTCTTCTCTCACCACGAAGCAATGAAACATGTGCTGGATATCGGCAGTGATGGCGACGGGCTCTTTCCTGAATTTCATGAGCACTCCCAAGAGGCTGTTGTTAAGATCGGGCCCTGTGAGGAGTATGTCGTTGAGAGAGATGCCCTGATATGGTGCACTGGAGTCAAACACCACGCGGATCTGTCTACTGCATGGGGTAAGGTAGCTTGGACGACCATTCTCCAAGATGGAAGTCTTGAGTGTGCTCACCTGAGATGGCTTGTTCTCTAGTGTGCGACGTCCTACAGGGTACACATTAACGAGGCATATCTTGGAGCATGCTCTTGCGCTCACTCCTTCTCCACACACCTCGATGCACCTGGATGTAATCTCCGTACCAGCAGCTCCCTCTCTCTCCCCGCCGTGCTCTGATGCGGGAGGAGGCGTCTCTGACTTCCAAGGAGCTGGGCCTGGGTGTAGTGCTGAAACGTGCCGATCACTTTCACATTCAGTGCATTTTGCATCCACCTTGCAGTTCTTGGCGAGATGGCTCGTGGACGAGCAGCACCTGAAACATATAGAGTTCTCTTTAAGATATTGTTTCCGATCTTCCAGGGACATCTCCCTGAAGCCTCTGCACTTCTTTAAAGGGTGGGGCTTGTTGTGGATAGGGCACTGTTTGCTCATATCCTCAGGTTTCTTCTGAATCTTTGTGTGCTCAGTTGAGGACACTTGCATTTTGTGGACAGATATTGGTGTCTTTCCATGTCTGTCGAACTTGTCTCTTCTGGCAAGTGCTGGGTGGGAGGAGAAGAAGTTGAAGCTGGGGTCGTTCCTGGCTTTGGCTTCTTTACGGATGAATTTAACGAACGCAGAGAATGGTGGGAACGCCACGTTGTGCTTTAGCTTGAACTTTGATCCAAACGTTATCCACTTCTCCTGCAGGTTAAATGGAAGCTTCTCAATGATGGGACTTACCCCTCTGGAAGTGTCTAAGTACGAGGCCGGGTAGGTAGCCGTCCTGCTTTGCGGCTTTGAGTTCCGACAGCAGATCTCCAAGGTCGCGGAGCTTCTGGGGTTCCTTACTCGTCAACCTCGGAAAGTTCTCCAACCTGTCAAAGAGAGCCCTTTCAATGGCTTCGGGAGAGCCGTAGCTTTCTTCCAGCCTCGCCCAAGCCTTCTTCAACCCCTCTGGCAGCTGTCCCACATTGGCCGCTTTTATCCTGCAGGCCTGTCCGGCGGACTCTGGGCTGAGCCATTTGATAAGGAGGCCGAGCTCTTATCCTGCCGACAGGTCTAAGCCCGATATGGCATCGTGGAAGCAGGACTTCCAAGCCCGATAATTCTCCGGCCTGTCATCAAACTTGATTAACCCCGAGGTCACCAGCTGGGTGCGTGCAAGATATTTGGCGAGGTCGTAGTTGCTGGGACCTGTGCCAGGGTTGCCTTGGCTGGGGGCTCTGTTGGGGGTCTCAAGGGACCGAGAGGGGATTTGCCTCTGACTTTCTCTATTCGGCGTCCTATTCCTTTGCACCGTGTCTTCCGTTCTGCTGGCGGAGACTCTGCGGCTTGAGGCACGCCGTCTGCTTTGACCTTGGTTGGCAACTTGTGGCATGTTATACAAAGTGTTTGCGTCTGTAGAGATGTGCGGGCCTCCATCCCTTTCTCCTGTAAACTGTATGTCAGCATGGTCGCTCACGTAATCTATGGTGCGCTGTCGTGGACTCTGCCACGGAACGGGAATTAAAGGTTTGTAAGCTGTCTCGGGATCAGCTCCCTCCAAAATTGCCTCGAATACTTGTGTCTCGGCTAATGCAGCATCTATCTCTTTTTGTTGCTGCAGAGCGTCTAATGTGGCTTGGAGACGGGTCTGTTCAGGTTGGCGTTCCACTTGGTGATGGGCCTGTTCCGCTTGGAGCCGGGCCTGTTCTGCTTGGAGCCAGGCCTGTTCTGCTTGGGGTTCAGCTTGGAGATGGGCCTGTCTTACTTTTATTTCTATTTCACTGTCCGTATGCGCAGCTCTGGCTTGAGCTGCTATTAGCTTAGCCCGTGCTTTGGCGATGGCTATGCTTACTCTAGAACCACCCGATGACCGTGAACCAACTTGCGATCTGTAGTAACCGGAGCTTATAGACCGATTGTCACGTTCTACAGTTTCGTCTGCCTGTTTAAGGTCTTCTACTTGCTGCAAAGCATTTTCGTTATTATCTTCTGACATGTTGATGTGAGGTAGATGTGCTCTACGAGGTTAAGGCTTACTCTGGGTTCCTCCTGCTCCGCTCTTCACAGCTAGCCGTATTGCTATCTTTTCACTGTACTGGCCATGCTAGACGTGCTCCTATCTAGTTATCCAGCAAGTTAAACACTCTATTCAAAATAATTCTTCTGAAGCCGTTTGCTGTTTTGAAGCTTTACTTGAACAAATTTGTGAAACTGTAAACAAAGACAAAGTATGTTTTGTACATAAACTGAGTACTACACATTCGATATTACACAAGATATAAACATATTTACAACAGTAGAATAGACTAATTGTATAACTAACTAACATTTGAACTAACTTCTGTAACTATTAAATATTAACTTTTTATAAACATAGTATTATCAAAATATTACTCTGACAACATTGCTATTATGCTAAGAACTAAAGATACTCACAGATATTGCGCTTGGCCTAACATATGAAGTCAGATTACACTGGATTGTAAATGAAACCTCTCATAGCAAATTCTCCATTACTCAAGTCAGGTTCTTCCTGGCAAAACTGCTTCCTGGGGTCAACAGGAAGAAAGGTAAGAAGGTCAAATGACCTCTCACAGGAAGAAAGGAACAAAGGTCAAATGACCTCACACAGGAAGAAATGAACAGATGACCTTTCCAGCTTATAAACTGTTAACACAATAACCGCCACCAGAGGGTGCTATTGCATGTAAAAATGTCCAGAATGTCACATAATGTCCATCGGTCCAGAACACCCTTAGTATCCAAAAATCTATCGATCTCTATCTTGAACTTACTCAACAACTGAGCATCCACAGCTCTCTGGGGTAGAGAATTCCAAAGATTCACAATCCTTTGAGTGAAGAAATTTCTCCTTATCTCAGTCCTAAATGGCTGACCCCTATTCTGAGACTGTGGCCCCTGGTTCTAGACTCTCCAGCCAGGGGAAAATTCCTCTCAGCATCTACCCTGTCAAGCCCCTTAAGAATTTTATATGTTTTAATGAGATCACCTCTCATTTCTCTAAACGCTAGAGAATATAGGCCTCATCTCCTCAATTGCTCTTCATAGGACAATCCCCTCATCCGGGGAATCTATCTAGTTACCCTACGTTACACTTCCTCTAAGGCAAGTATATCCTTCCTTAGGTTCACGGCCAATAAATTAGTTTTGAAATGCAACTACTATCGTTATGTAGGCAAATGTGGTAGCTAAATTGCACACAGCAAGGCTGCACAAACAGCAAATTAAATAAATGAGCAGTCTTGCTGGTCTTGGTTGAGGAATGAATGTTGGCCAGGTCACTGGGGAAAAATCCTTGCTCTTTTTAGAACAGTGCCACTTTTATGTCCAATTGAACAGACAGTCAAGACCTTAGTTTATCATCTCATCCAAAAGATAGCACCTAAAACAATGAGGCACTCCCTCAATACTGTACTGAAGTATACTGATTATATACTCAAACCTTGAAGCGATGCTTGAAGTCACAACCTGGCGGCTCAGAAGCAAGTGTCTTAACACTCTACCAAACTGACAGAGAGGGGGGAAACTGGAGGAGGAATCACTTAGGGCCACATTCAAGTGTCAACATTTTTAAATGGTGAAAGGCAAGGAACAGTGGAGGTCCAAAGAGATGTAAGGGTCCATGTCAATAAAATGTAGTGGTCAAATACAAAAAATAATCACAACGGCTAATGGAGTGTGAGCTTTTATATCTAGAGGGCTAGGATACAAAGGGGAGGAAGTTTTGCTGCAGCTATACAAAGCCCTGGTTAGACCACATCTGGAGTACTATGTATAGTTCTGGGCACCGCTCCTTAGAACGGATCTATTGGCCTTAGAAGGAGTGCAGTACAGATTCACCAGAATATTACCATGGCTCCAACAGTTAAATTATAAGGTTAAATTAGGCTTGATTGAGGTTTTTAGGATTTTGAAAGGAATTGATAAAGGAGATAGAGAGAAACGTTTTCCTCCCAGACATTCGGCATTGAAATATATGCAACGGCATGAAGTTGCTATACACATGTGATAGATGCCCACTAAACTTGCCAGAAAAATTTAGGGCTTGTCCATTCAAGTGAATTTTTAACAGCGTGATAAATCTTAATTACTGTCAAACAACCTCTCATTTGTGGAGTCTCATTCCTTCAGATTTTAATTATTGTTGGAGATTTATAAAAAATTTAAATAATGGCCCAGAAATTCAGGTCAGGGGCTTCCCGCGGGTGTAAGCCCCCGACCTGCACTTACCTAGCGCGCCGGCAGTTGAGCTGTAGGGCCCCGTGGAATTCCGATCCGGGGCCTGGTCCAGCTGCCGGCACGTAGTGCTTGCGTGTCCCAGGGGCGCAGTTAGTGCGATGCGTCCCCTGGGATCACGTGGGCCATGGGCAGCCAATCAGAGGAGGGAAAAGCCCATTCATAAGATTGACAGGAAGACCTGTCAAAACTTATAAATACTATGGCCCCAAAATAGCAGGAAACCTTCAAATAATTTTTTTTTAAATCACACTTTTTAAATAGACTATAAATTACATTAAATAACTATTTTAAACAATAATTGAAATTTTTGAAAAAAATAATTTTATATTCTAACAGGGCTAAAAATAAACTTACCTTGCTTTAAAGTATTTAAAAATAATAAACCTGTGGAAAAAATGTTTTAATTTTAATTAATTGACCACTTACCTTGTAAAAAGCAGGCCTTACGCCTGCTTTTTACATTTCTAAATCCTGCAGGCTTACCCTCGCGTGAAAACCTGCAAAAAAAAATGACGTTTGATGCGCACGCGCAGCCTCTCCTGCGCGTGCGTTCGACCTCTGAACCTCTTTGTTCAGAGGAACGGAAGTGCCGGTTTCCCGCGCATGCGCAGTGCATGCAGAAAACCGGCACTTCCATTCAGCCTACAGGTGAGTACCCCGTGCGTACTCACCCGTGGAGACCCGAATTTCTGGGCATAACAAGTGCAGAAAACCTGGATCTTATGCCAGAGCGGAAAAACTTAAGAACTCCTGACTTATTTTTCAATAATCTGCCCCATCAGATCATTCACAAGTCAATTGTCAATAAACGACCAGTTTAGTCAATAGATTTTGTTTGTTCAATTAATCAAATCAATCAAATGACCAGCCAGTAAGTTAACCGATCAGGCAATCAGATATTTAACCCAATGTGTACTGAAGGGCTTCATCATCTTTCAAAACAAGACAGACAGTGTCATTCTCAGTGTGTTAATAAAAAGACAACTAATAGTCTTGTATTTTTTTAATTCATTCATAGGATGTGGGTGTCGCTGGCAAGGCCAGCATTTATTGTCCATACCTAATTGTCATTGAGAAGGAGGTAGTGAGCTGCGTTCTTGAACTCCTGCAGTCCCTCAGGTGAAGGTACTCCCACAGTGCTGTTAGGGAGGGAGTTCCAGGATTTTGACCCAGTGACGATAAAGAACGGCAATATGTTTCCAAGTCAGGATGGTGTGTGACTTGGAGGGGAACTTGTAGTTGGTGGTGTTCCCATACACCTGCTGCCCTTGTCCTTCTAGGTGGTAGAGGTCGTTGTCAAAGAAGCCTTGGCAAGTTGCTGCAGTGCATCTTGTAGATGGTACATCAGCAGTGGGGAAAATGCTAGAGTCCATTATAAAAGATGTAATAGCAGAGCACTTGGAAAACAGTGACAGGATCGGACAAAGTCAACATGGGTGTACAAAAGGTAAATTGTGCTTGACTAATCTACTGGAATTTTTTGAGGATGTAACTGGTAAAATAGATAAGGGAGAACCAGTGGATGTAGTGTATTTGGACTTTCAGAAGGCTTTCAATAAGGTCCCGCATAAGAGATTAGTGTGTAAAGTTAAAGCACATGGGATTGGGGGCAAGGTACTGACTTGGATAGAGAACTGGTTGGCAGACAGGAAGCAAAGAGTTGGAATAAATGGCTCTTGTTCCGAGTGGCAGGCAGTGACTAGTGGGGTACCGCAGGGATCGGTCCTAGGACCCCAGCTATTCACAATATATATTAATGATCTAGACGAGGGAACTAGATGTAATATCTCCAAGTTTACAGACGACACAAAGCTGGGTGGGTGTGTGTGCTGTGAGGAGGATGCCGAGAAACTCCAATATGATTTGGACAGGTTGGGTGATTGGGCAGATGCATGGCAGATGCAGTATAATGTGGATAAATGCGAGGTTATCCACTTTGGTGGCAAAAACAGGAAGGCAGATTATTATCTGAACAGCAATAGGTTGGGAGAAGGGGAAGTGCAACGAGACCTGGGTGTCCTTGTGCACCAGTCGCTGAAGGTAAGCATGCAGGTGCAGCAGGCCGTTAAGAAGGCAAATGGTATGTTGGCCTTCGTAGCGAGAGGGTTTGAGTACAGGAACAAGGATGTCTTGCTGCACTCTTGATGAGACCACACCTTGAGTATTGTGTGCAGTTTTGGTCACCTTATCTGAGGAAGGATGTTCTTGCCATGGAGGGAGTGCAGCGAAGATTCACCAGATTGATACCTGGGATGGCAGGAATGACGTATGAGGAGAGATTGGGTCGATTGGGCTTATACTCGCTGGAGTTTAGAAGAATGAGAGGGGATCTCATTGAAAATTATAAAATTCTAACAGGACTAGACAGACTAGATGCAGGAAGCATGTTCCCGATGGCGGTGGAGTCCAAAACCAGGAGTCACAGTCTAAGGATAAGGGGTAAGCCATTTAGGACAGAGATGAGGAGGAATTTCTTCACCCAGAGAGTGGTGAACCTGTAGAATTCTCTACCACAGAAGGCAGTTGAAGCTAATTCATTAAATATATTCAAGAAGGAGTTAGATATATTTCTTAAGGCTAAAGGGATCAAGGGATATGGGGAGAAGGCAGGGACAGGGTACTGAGTTTGAATGATCAGCCATGATCTCATTGAATGGTGGAGCAGGCTCGAGGGGCCGAATGGCCTACTCCTGTTCCTATCTTCTATGTTTCTATGTACACACTGTAGCCACGGTACGCCGGTGGTGGAGAGAGTGAATGTTTAAGGTGGTAGATGGGGTGCCAATCAAGCAGGCTGCTTTGTCCTCAATAGTGTCGAGTTTCTTGAGAGTTGTTGGAGCTGCACTCATCCAGGCAAGTGGAGAGTATTCCATCACACTCCTGACTTGTGCCTTGTAGATGGTGGAAAGGCTTTGGGGAGGCAGGAGGTGAGACACTCACCGCGGAATATCCAGCCTCTGACCTGCTCTGGTAGCCACAGTATTTATGTGGTTGGTCCAGTTAAGTTTCTGGTCAATGGTGACCCCCAGGATGTTGATGATGGGGGATTCAGCGATGGTAATCCTGTTGAATGTCAAGGGGAATGGCTAGACTCTCTCTTGTTGGAGCTGGTCATTTGGAGATGGTCATTGCCAGGCATTTGTGTGGCGCAAATTTTACTTGCCACTTATCAGCCCAAGCCTGAATCTTGTCCAGGTCTTGCTGCATGCGGGCACGGAGTGCTTCATTATCTGAGGAATTGCGAATGAAACTGAACACTGTGCAATCATCAACGAACATCCCCACTTATGATGGAGGGAAGGTCATTGATGAAGCAGCTGAAGATGGTTGGGCTTAGGACACTGCCCTGAGGAACTCCTGCAGCGATGTCCTGGGGCTGAGATAATTGACCTCCAACAACCACAACCATCTTCCTTTGTGCTAGGTATGACTCCAGCCAGTGGAGAGTTTTCCCCGATTCCCATTTATTTCAATTTTACTAGGGCTCCTTGATGCCGCACTCAGTCAAATGCTGCCTTGATGTCAAGGACAGTCACTCTCACCTTACCTCTGGAATTCAGCTCTTTTGTCCATGTTTGGACCAAGACTGTAATGAGGTCTGGAGCTGAGTGCTCCTGGTGGAATCCGCACTTAGCATTGGTGAGCAGGTCACTGGTGAGTAAGTGCCGTTTAATAGCACTATCGACGATACCGTCCATCACTTTGCTGATGATTGAGAGTAGACTGATGGGGTGGTAGTTAGCCAGATTGGATTTATCCTGCTTTTTGTGAAGAGGACATACGTGGGCAGGTTTCCACTTTGTCGGGTAGATGCCAGTGTTGTAGCTGTACTGGAACAGCATGGCTAGAGGTGCAGATAGTTCTGGAGCACACATCTTCAGTACTATAGCTGGGATGTTGTCGGGGCCAACAGCCTTTGTTGTATCCAGTGCGCTCAGCCATTTCTTGATATCACGTGGAGTGAACTGAATTGGCTGAAGACTGGCTTCTGTGATGGTGGGGACCTCAGGAGTAGGCTGAGGTGGATCATCCACTCAGCACTTCTGGCTGAAGATGGTATGCAAGGTCACTGAGACATTATGAACCTCTCCATCAGCATACAATGCAACAGGTCAAAAAAGGTCAAAAAAATGTTAAGAATGGAACTGATGTACCCTCAGGCCCACAAATCCCTGTACATGAAGGATTCACCCCCCATCCTTCATTTATTGAGACTCAGCTGGTTCTGCACCTCAGCATCACTAACCTCACCAATCCCTAGCCCAAAGAATAGAGATGAGAAAACCCACAGCCCCAATACCTGCACAAACTCAGCCCCCGATACCTGCACAAACTCAGCCCCAGATCAGCTCTCTTCCCAGCACCAGTGTAACCCACCCCCAGCCAAGCCCAGCACAGTCCCAAGATCCTCAAGCTATTTGCAGGTTGGAAATGAACAATTCCTAGTCAATTTGGTGATGGTTGTTGCTACATATGCACAATCAATGGGCAGGCCTGGGAGAGAACATATCACTGCATACTCATTCAATTAGGCTTGCCTTGTTGGTGGCTTCTCTCACAGGCCTGGTCATTGACATGGGATTTGACTGCACAAGTGTGCATTGTACAATTCAATGTACAGTGTGCAGGAGTCACTCAAAGTTCCCTCTAATTTGCGGTCTAAGTGCACGGACCCTTTAAATTTGCTGTGCGGTATCTTCCAGCGGCAGCAGTAGGTGAGTGGCCTGCGTGGGGCCACCCGATTGGTGCACGGCCGCACATCTTAGGGGGAACATTGGAGTCACTCCATAAACCTGGGTGCACCCCTGAGAGGCACCATACCTCTGAGTTTGTACCAGGCTCATTCACATTTACCTCTTTATTCAGAGTGCTGGTGGCATTAATCATATCATAAAACATTACACTTCATATTTAATAGGTTTGAATAACGCATTTAACAATGGAATGAAGGAACGCTCATTGCCAAACTTTCAACTTCCTCAAAATCTGTATTAGTCCTGAAGCATTTCATTCACCTCATTGTTGCTATATAGCCTTGGTACTACAAAGGCAAGGTCATAGCAACAGTAGGTGCATGCTTTTTATAACATTCTAGTGATACATAATATTCACATAACATAAAACAATGCAATCTCATTATCTGCATTAGGTCCAGAGGCAAGGAAAAGTTGCTAATAATTTGAATTCTAACAGGAATAATGAGATTGATGCCAACCAGTCAACAACAAATTGAAATTCAGTAAAACTTACCGTTACCAGATTTGCATACAAGTGGATTTAACTGTTTCCCTCCTTTGATTTGTTTCTCTTTGCTTTCTACGTTGTCCTTACTTCTCTGAATGTTTCTCTTTTGTTCTTTCTCAGCTGGAAGTACATCATCCTACACACTCTTCTTTCCTACATCCTACAACCATGGAAATTTACAGCACAGAAGAAGGCTATCCATGTCTGCTGACTCTACACTGGAGCAATCCAAACCTCATCCTCCAGGCCTGCTCTCTCCCCATAGTCCTGTACCTTCCTCTGTGTTAATATTTATCCACTTTTCTCTTAAAATATCCAATGGTCTCTGCCTCAACTATTCCCTGTGGCAAAGCACTCCATTTTCCAACAACCTTTTACACAAAGAGATCTCTCCTAACCTCTCTCCTCACTCTCTGTGGTCATTTTAAATTGATGAACTCCAAGAACTCCCCAACCAAAGAAAACAGTCTTTTTCTATTCACTCTATCAAAACCCTTCATAATTAAAAAAAAACTCTATTACATCTCCTCTTAGCCTTCTCTGCTCCATGGCAAATAGTCCCAGAATCTCAAGTCTCTCCTCGTTACTACAATTTCCCATCCCTGGCATCACCCTGGTCAATCTATGCTGTACACTCTCTATGGCTTTACTATCATTTTGATGATTGGGTGCACAAAACTACACACAGAACTCTAACTGTGACCTAACCAATATTTTTTTATAAATTCAACATAGCTGCTTTACTTTCGTACTGTCTGTCCCTGTTTATAAAATCCTCATTCTGTTGAAGCCAGGAATCACCTGGGCTGAGGTTTTCTGCTTCTGTGCTCACCAGCCTGCGATTTTAAAATGAATGGGCAGAAAGTTGCTAGCAAATCTGGAATGCAGAATGTGGACACCCCTGGGGCGAAACCCTCTTTTAATTCTTTCTCTCCTAGGCTTCAAAACTGTAGAATTCCTTACCTCCCTTCCCTGAATATCTGTACTGCTTTAAACCCCGAGCTTGGTGTCATTTAATTATCACATGATTAATCTCCTCTTCTCTTCAACTCCTTTCAACTTTGGCAATCCCATTTCTAGGACCTAGGTGCTTCATCTAGGTTTCTCAATCAAAAAGCCATTTTTTTTTGCACCACAGAGACATCAAGTTACAAGTATAGAAATTAAAAATCAATATAACCAGGAGAAACAGATTGATTGCTTTCATTCAGAAGATACAAACTGCAGTGCTATCGAGTGCACATGACATTTAATGAAGAATAAGAGCGTTCTCAAATGTCTGATGGTTTATAATATGCAGTCACATGAAGCTCAGTCTAAGTATCCGGTGAGAGTTACTGGGGAGCTGCTTACCTGAGTGTCCCCGGGGGTGGTGGCTGGAGGCAGACAGCGACTTACAGCAAAGCATTAAAGCAGAGACCAGCAGCAGCCAGTGAGTGAGGAGCATTGATCTCACACAGAATCTCATCCTAATAGAGAGAAAGAAAACACAAGCAGAAAAAAAAAACAAGTTGTGGCTACTTGGAAAGTGAGAAGCAGCGTTTGAAATTTCAAGGTGGACATCCAGGCCCCACTCATGGACAATGCGTGGAAAACCTTTTCTATCACTAATACTCTTTGATGGAAAAGAGTCAGGAAATGCTCGCCAGCTACCTGAGATTTATGTTACCTCATCATGTGCCCACCTGTGCTGGAAGATATGGGTTCGGGTCCACTATTTATCATCAAGTTCCCGACACCCTAGAACCATGCCATTGGGGAAAGCACCTGTCTTCTGCTCACCGGGAAGGAGGGAGAAATTCATACCAAGCTATTCTGGCATCGGTTACAGAAGAGCACTGGCCTGGGAGCAGCTCGCCTGCAGCATGGGGGGAGGGCATCAATAGGGACATTAAAGAGGGAAGAAGAGTATACCTGTGAGATTTTGTTAAGTTTTATTGAATTCTGAAAGCTCGTACACTTTCTTGGATGATGACACATTACTGATTACATGGTGCCTGCAAATGCATACGTGGACATTCTTATTTAGTTCCATATACTTTGCTGGCACCACATATTAAAGAATAAGAGGGGTAGGATCATGCCTTGCCAGCGGAGCAGTTTAAGTCAACAACAACAACTTGCATTTATATAGCACCTTTGACATAGTAAAATGTCCCAAGGAGTATTATTAGACAAAAAAATTGACACCAAGCCACATAAGGAGAAATTAGAAATAACAACAGAAAATGCTGGAAAAATTCAGCAGGCCAGGCAACATCCGTGGAGAGAGAAATAGAGTCAAAGTTTCGGGTCGAAACCCTTCTACAGAACTGAAAGAAAAGGCAGAAAATGAAACAAAAGGCAGTTTGGGGGGCTGGGAAATGGGGGAGGGGATGAAAGAAGAGACATTAAGAGATATTCAAGGTGAGACGAGGTAGTAATAGGACAGGTAAAGAAACAAACAATGGCTCTAAATGAAGTGTGAAATGCACTGGCAGAATGAGAGACAGCTGCCATGTGGGAGAGAGAAAAAAGGAAAAGTCACAAACCAAAAGTGTGGAGAAATTAGGGCAGGTGACCAAAAGCTTGGTCAAAGAGGTAGGTTTTAAGGAGCGTCTTAAAGAAGGAAAGAGAGGCGGAGCGGTTTAGGGAGGGAATTCCAGCTCTTAGGGCCGAGGCAACAGAAGGCACAGCCACTGATGCTTCACAGAATCACAGAATCACAGAAACCCCACAGTGCAGATAGAGGCCATTTCGGCCCATCGAGTCTGCACCGACACATATCCCACCCTATCCCCGTAACCCCATGTATTTAATCCCCCTAACACTAAGGGTCAATTTATCATAGCCAATCAACCTAACCCGCACATCTTTGGACTGTGGGAGGAAACCGGAGCACCCGGAGAAAACCCACGCAAACACGGGGAGAATGTGCAAACTCCACACAGACAGTCACCCGAGGCCGGATTCAAACCCGGGTCCCTGGCGCTGTGAGGCAACAGTGCTAACCACTATGCCACCATGCTGCCTGAGCAATTATAATCAGGGATGCTCAAGAGGACAGAATTAGAGGAGCGCAGATATCTCGGGGGGGTTGTGGGGCTGAAGGAGGTTACAGAGGTAGGGAGGGGTGAGGCCATGGAGGGATTTGAAAACAAGGATGAGAATTTTGAAATCAAAGCATTGCTTAACCAGGAGCCAATGTAGGTCAGTGAGCACAGGAGTGATGGGTGAGTGGGACTTGGTGCAAGTTAGGACACGGGCAGCCAAGTTTTGGATGACCTGAAGTTTACGTAGGTAGAACGTGGGAAGCCAGCCAGGAGTGCATTGGAATAGTCAAGTTTAGAGGTAACAAAGGTATGGATGAGTGTTTCAGTAGCAGATGAGCTGAGGCAAGGCAGGGACGGGCAATGTTACGTAGATGGAAATAGGCGGTCTTAGTTATACCGCGGATATGTGGTCGGAAGCTCGTTTCAGGGTCAAATATGACACCAAGGTTGTGAACAGTGTGGTTCAGCCTCAGACAGATGTTAGGGAGAGGGATGGAGTCAGTGGCTAGGGAACAAAGTTTGTGGCGGGGACTGAAAACAATGGCTTCGGTCTTCCCAATATTCAATTGGAGAAAATTTCTGCTCATCCTCAACTGGATGTCGGCCAAGCAGTCTGACAATTTAGAAACTGTGGAGGGGTCGAGAGAAGTTGTGGTGAAGTAGAGCTGGGTGTTGTCAGTGTACATGTGGAAACTGATGCTGTGTTTTCAGATGATGTCGCCAAGGGGCAGCATGTGGATGAGAAATAGGAGGGGGGCAAGGATAGACCCTTGGGGGACACCAGAGGTAACAATGCGGGAGCAGGAAGAGAAGCCATTGCAGGTGATTCTCTGGCTACAATTAGCTAGATATGAATGGAAGCAGGTGCATGCTATCCCACCCAGCTGGACGATGGTGGAGAGGCATTGGAGGAGGATGGAGTGGTCAACCTTGTCAAAGGCTGCAGACAAGTTGAGAAGGACGAGGAGGGATAGTTTACCTTTGTCACAAAGAATGTGTAGGGGCCTACCTGGACACTGGCTGTGGGTGAGATTCAATTAATGGGTAGTGTTAATGTGGGCAGTGGGGAGCAATCAATTGATCAATAGGATTACTACCATTTTCCAACCACAGCATATTGAACAAATATACAATAGTGTTGATGAAAAGCAGCTCTATTCAAACACATAAATACCCCTTCAGATGTAGACATAGGGCCCTTATTTTACAGATTTCTATGTGTAATTGAGACAATTTAACTAGTTTGTTATTGTAACAGCTGAAGGATGAGCTCAAAATGAGGATGCAGAAGAGGAAATCATGGATTTTAGCAGCAAAATTTTCAGTACAGCTACATCCAGTGGTAAACAGTCAGGGAACACCAGGCCCTCCTCTGTCTAAATCGCTGAACCTGTAGCTCCGCATCCTTATGAAGTGTGGCCCAATTCCCCTCTCTCGCTCTTCATCCCCTTGGCATCTCCGTTGTGGACTCTGCAACATCACAAACATCATCAATTGAGGCTCTTTCCAATCAGTCTCGGGTTGTCCCCGACTGTTGTATCTCAAACATGTGCAGCAGACTGTGCCAGCTCACACCTCCGAGGCTACGCGGCCATTGCTGACCTCCCTCGATGTCTCCTGACACAATCCCATCAGAGTTGATCTAAAATGGTCAGGCTTGGGCAGTGAAGACAGCTGTTTTCTAAGGGTTGACTGTTAATTGCCTTTGCCGGTCTGATTTAGAGGTTTAGGCAGTTCCCGACATCTAGCAAAATAAAGGCTGTTGTCCGGCCGACCTTTCTTCCTGTATTTTGCTCTCCAGTTTTCTCCTCACTCAAAGGTGTTGACTCATGCTGGAGTGCAGTTCCACCAATACTGTCCCATCTTCTGGCACCTCAAGTGGCCATTCTTCATGTGTGAACCTGGAAAGTGAGTCATGCCATTTGACCGTGAGGACATCACAGTCAATCTGGTAATGCCGTCACCTGACATCCACATACACAGTGCGGAGGGGTCACTGATAGCATGTTGCTTCGTAGGCCAAGGGTGCTGAAGCCAGTTGTAGTGCCCCAACTACTAAACTGGCTAAGATCAGTATATTCAGCTCAGACTGGGGATCGAATCAGGGATCTCACTAATCTGTCAGAGTCACTAAAAAGTGCATTACCACCTGAACCATCCACAGAGCTGGGCTGACCTTCATCTGCATTCAAAGCAGCAGGAAATACAGTTGATATTTGAGTAGGGCCTTTCTTCAGAGATTTTAGAAAAGATTACAGCTCTATCAGTCATTGAGTGTACCATTGGTTGTGCAGCCAGGCTCAATTATATTTGAAGAACGCATTTTCTAATGGTGAAAGGTGCTGAGAATTTACTGACCGGGGTTAACAATTCCTCTTGTCGCCATGTAAGGTACATAGCAATTGTATTCCAAGTGAAATTGTAAATCCATTCTGAAAGAACTCATTTATAATCTTGCTTCAAATAACCAACAGAGGAAACCTTTGCAAATGGATTTCTGATGTTGCTACACATCGTGATCGGAGCAATTCAACTGCTTCCAAACAAATGGGTTTTCAGAAAAAATATGGATTAAAAGTTTTAAGGATGCTTGTGGTTTCTTTGGAAAATCTGTGCATTATACAGTAATTCAATTAAAGTCAGTTGAATAAGGTGCAGGAATTGCTGGTGAGCTGCCTTCATCCCACTGCAGCCATCTTCCGCAGGCTCAGAGTAGAATTATAGAACCATGGAATCATAGAATGGTTACAGCACAGAAGGAGGCCATTCAGCCCGTCGAGCCTGTGCCGGCTCTCTGCAAGAGCACTTCAGCTAGTCCCACTCCCCCGCCCTTTCCCAGTAACCCTGCAATATTTTTTCATTCAGGTACTAACACCAATTCCCTTTTGAAAGCCACGATTGAATCTGCCTCCACCAGCCTTTCAGGCAATGCATTCCAGATCATGACCACACTCTGTGTAAAAAAGGTTTTCCTCATGTTGCCTTTGGTTCTTCTGCAAATTACCTTAAATCTGTGTCCTCTGGTTCTTGACCCTTCTGCCAATCGGAACAGTTTCTCTCTATCCACACTGTCTAGACCCCTCATGATTCTAAACACCTCTATCAAATCTCTCCTCAAGAGTCAAACAGAGTAAATAGAGAGAAACTGTTCCCATTGGCGGAAGGATCGAGAACCAGAGGACACAGATTCTCTGCTCTAAGGCGAACAACCCCAAGCTTCTCCAGTCTATCCATGTAACTGAAGTCCCTCATCCCTGGAACCATTCTTGTAAATCTTTTCTGCATCCTCTGCCATCACATTCTTCCTAAAGTGCGGTGCCCAGAACTGGACACAATACTCCAGTTGAGGCCGAACCAGTGTTTTATAAAGGTTCATCATAACTTCCTGGCTTTTGTACTCTATGGGCTGGATTTTAATTCAGGGGCGGGTTGGGGTCGTGTTATCCGCATTTCGTGTTATTCACATGAATCTAAATCGATGTGGGAGATTGATGCGAATTTAACTTAATTGGCCAATTGAGTTCCAGCATGTGGGAACCCATGGCAATGAGTTTTTCCAGTCTGAAAGTCGCCTCTGATGACATCATCATTGCTGCTGCATTTAAGCTCTGCAACAAGCCTTGCTTCTTCTGCAGACTGCCAACCTTTTGGCCTTTGCTGCTATAGGGACCTGGAGGCAGAATGGCCAGTGAAAGACCTAGATCTGCTCCAAGGTTTGACGACGTTGCCCTGCAGGCTTTAGTGGAGGGAGCAAGAACTCATAAGGAGGTGCTCTTCCCTTCATCAGGGAGGAAGAAGCCTCTCCAGCAGACCAAGGCTGTGTGGCTGCAAGTGGCAGAGGAGGTCAACTCCTTATCGGTAACCCGCAGAACCTGGATTCACTGCAGGAAGAGATTTCATGACCTTCTGCGCACTGGAAAAGTGCGTATGAATTTCCCATCACCCCCAATCTGATCCCCATTGCCTTTCCTCACCAGCACTCAGCTTTAGCAAACTCTTCCGCCACAGCCCACTTGACACTGACATCCATGCACCCTTACCCATTCCCTTTCTCTCTATGGTCACATTCACCTAACTATTCAACTATGCAGCCCTCACACTCCCTATTACTGTGATGCTATGAAAACAACTGACAACACACAGGGAGGGCCCTTGGTCTTGCCACCTCACTCCATCTTTGTCTCCTTCTAAGTATCTATGCTATGGAATCTCTACACTCACTCCTTCATTCTCACTCAACCTCCACTTGTCTCCCTCATTGCAGGAAAAGAGAGCTCACAATAAGTGAGAAAGAGCGAGGACAGGAGGAGGGCCACCCTCAGTAGCCCATCTCACCCCCTGGGAGGAGGCGGTCCTGGAGATCGTAGGAGTGGAGGACGATGCGCAAGTGGGGGACGGACAGAGGGGTGCATCACAGCAAGCTGGTGACAGAATAGTTTTCCATCTCTCTCATTGACATTGCATGAGTCACTGATAATGATTCTGAAGCTCTAACAGATGGACTGATGATCATTTGCAATATGCAATGTGCATGTAACCTTGGCATCACATCTCTGACTCTTCCCTTTACTACTCCACAGGACCATCACAAGCACCCGTCCCCACTAGCCAGGAGGAAGACCCTGAACATCAAGACTCCTCAGAGGAAGCTGCAACCTCTGAGGGCGAAGCTTCAGCAGAATTAAGCGCATCCAGCACTAGCACAGACACTCACACCTCGGTGGGACCTTCGGGACATAGAGTAGTGTTGTCACCTGGTGTATCACAGCTCACAAGTGAGCATCAGCAGATTGTGGAGACAGGGACAGCAGTGGAGAGTCCTAGTCGGAGGGCGCAGGACTCTGCCAGCTCGGCTCAGCTGCATGTCGACCCTCTGCCTCTGGGTCCAGCCATATGATCAGCAGTGCTGGAACTCCAGGAACAGATGCAGGAGTCTCTGGCAGGTTTTGTCTCCAGGGTTGCTGCGAGTGTGGAGCAAATGGAGGAGTCCATAGCGAACATGAGCAGAGCCTTTGTGGAGTCATTGGCGCATGAACGCATCACCATGGAAAGGATGGCAACCTCCATGGAGGTGATAAGTCGCCAAAGTGCAGAAAACATGGTGAGTGTTCAGAATAGAATGACATCTCTGGAGGAGCGATGGTCATCTATTGAACAGAGAAACCAGACATTCATGGAAGTCTTTCTAAGTAGGACTGCCAGTGCAGATACGGGTCCCCATGGCCCCCCTGATGTGCAGCAAGGTGCTCTCAAGCCACTTGCAAGCGCTGAGGGGGACCTGACCCATGAGAAGGAATTTGATGGCAGACATCAAGGAAGTGGGGGCTCCTCTCCAAACGCTCACACTTCCATGCCACTGCAGAGCCCTCGGTCAGAGCCCCACCAGAGTCCACACCCAACTGAGATCGGCGTTTCAACCCCTGCACAGCCGCAGGAGCAGCAGACTGTTGACGAGCCCTCACACGCTCGCCACCCCAGAGGACGCCCGCCAAAGGTGTCGAGACAGGAGCAGCAGGAAAGTGAGCAAGGGGCCTCCACATCTGCTGAAGCCACAGGGGCAGCACTATGTAGGAGCACGCGTAAGAGAAAGATACTGCACAAATAATCACAAGGGTAGTCACTTGGGTGAAATTTGATGTTTTATGTGGAAAAGCCATCAGATGAATAATGTAAATAAAAAATCTGATGGCTACTACTGTAGTTGTAGCGTGTGTCATTTCGCGAATGGGACTTCCACATTCAGGGCTTAGGATTACTTGCAATTCTCAGTATGGTGGTCAAATTGCTAGGAATCAGCTGGTTCTTGGCCATTGTCGAAGCTCAGGTAAGAAGCTGTGAGGCAAAAGTGCTTGAGCAGTTAGGCTAAGCAAATCTGGCCAAGATGAGGCGTTCCTTGCATCCCGGGCAGCAATGTTCTCGTGTACTGCTGCCGCTGGTTGATGGGCCTCTGCAAGATGTTTGTTTTCGCTCTCCTCCTCCTCATCTGAGGAGGATATGTGAGGAGCCACTTGGTCCTCAGGAATCTGCAAGCCATGATGCTGTGCCATGTTGTGAACTGCACAGCAAACCACGGCGATTCTGGAGACCCTGGCTGCTGAGTACTGCAGAGCTCCACCTGATCTATCCAGGCATCTGAAGTGCATCTTCAGCAAACTGATGGTTTGCTCGATTATGGTTCTGGTGGACATGTGGCTGGAGTTGTAGACTAGACTGGCGCAGTATGAAAGAGTCATGGCAACTGCCAGGGTACTTGGCACAAACATGCTAAATTTCCTTCCTGTGGTCACACACCAGCTGAACGTTGAGGGAGTGGAAGTCCTTGCGGTTGACAAAAATACCTGGATTGCGATGGGTTGCCTTAGGGGCCATATGTGTGCAGTCAACAATGCCCTTCACCCTTGGAAAGCCTGCCAGATTAGCAAATCAAACCGCACGCACCGTGACACTTGCTTGATCCTTGGTGAAA
Organism: Somniosus microcephalus; assembly: GCF_052327205.1. Classification (NCBI taxonomy): domain Eukaryota; kingdom Metazoa; phylum Chordata; class Chondrichthyes; order Squaliformes; family Somniosidae; genus Somniosus; species Somniosus microcephalus. The sequence goes on along the minus strand of NC_140997.1, from coordinate 178,095,319 downwards.
TGGATGTGGTTGTGCGCGATGGCAAAGAGGGCATCGGTTACCTGCGTAATGCATTTGTGTGCGGCCGCCTGGGAGATGCCGCTGATGTCTGCTGCTGCTCCCTGGAAGGAGCCTGAGGCAAAAACGTTGAGTGCAGTGGTGACTTTGACAGCCACTGGTAAGGGTTGTCCACCTGGTCCTCTGGGCTGCAGGTATTGTTGCAGCATTGCGCAGATGTCACCCACTACCTCTCGCGAAAGTTGGAGCCGCCTTTGGCACTGCTGCTCAGACATGTTGAGGTAACTGACCCTGTGTCTGTAGACCCTGTTTGGAGGGTATCTCCTGCACCGACGGGCTTCCATGCGCTGGCCCCTTCTGGCCTGTGCATCTTCAAGTGGGTGAGCAGCTTGGCGCTCCTGCTGGTGCTGCTGCTGTTGGTGCTGCTGTTGTTCCTGGTTCTCCTGCTGCCTCAGCTGGTCTTCTTCTTCATCTAATGCCCAGAAGGGAAGGAAATAAATGGCTCCCATGCTTCTGGTATATGCCTCAGTTGAGGAAGCACTCAGTGAAGGTGGCGAGTGGGGTTTCCCAGGAGGTCACACTGGAGATGGGTGTCAGGCTCCAAACTTCCACAGCTGTGGTTATGCCTTCTAAAAGTTCCCCCAGACCTGAGACAACAAAGTCCTGCCACCTGCAAATGATGGCTGATCAAATCTACTATTTAATGGTTGACCTGCAACTGAGAGTCAGCAATCCAATTGTGCTCCTGCCAGGTTTCACCGTCGTGTTTCAGAACAGGCGTGTTTCACATGGGAAAAGGGTTAAAATCGCAAAGGTACATCAAAATGGCATTATAGAGCCAATTTAGTGCTTGTTAAGAGCCTTAACAGCCTATCCCGCCTCTTGGAGGCGGGACGGAGACGGGACCACTGGACACGAATTATTTAAAATTGCTTGGAGGCGGGATGGAGTTGGGGTTGGGCCTGCCCGCCAGTTTATACAAGTTTAACCCCCCACACGCCTCCAATCCCGCCTCCATGGCCCAATGAAAATGCAGCCCTATGCCTCTATTTATGAAGCCCAGAATCTTGCTAGAAAGCAGGATGGGGCACAATGTCAAGCTTGCATAGCATGCAGGCCACATCTTACCTTCCATAAGACAACCAGCAAAACAATGTTCAGGTAGAGTAGATGAGGATCTCACCACTGTATTAGTGTTCATGGGAAATTTTACATTACTAAGCAATGTCCTGCCTCTATCCTAGATGCATCTTGCCTGTTACACGTGTGAAAATACAAAGGTTTGAGAAAATGCAAGGGGTCAAATGTTGGATTAATCCTCGACCACCTTACAGTTTAGACAAGCTCTTTGTGTTCTCACAGACACCAGGTTATAAGGTGCAAATACCAAAAGGTCAATTTGAGGTACAGTTGTAAACCATAGCAGACATTATATTGTTATTTCTTTAATTGGCTTCAGGTTTCCTGTAACAAGTCCTAGGTTTTAAGTATATCCATAAGTATAACGGGGTGGAGTAGTGGGTCAGCACTGTCCTTTCACTGTCTCTGTGACCTGGACTTGACTGCCTCCCATCTCTGTTGGCGACAAGGGTCCTAAGTGAAATGCGCCTGGGCAATGTCGCCTAATAATGGGCATTGTCTCACAGCACAAAACTGACCACAATTTGGCACATATAGAGCCAAATTGACAATATTATTCAGTGATGCCATAACGATGGTTCCTGTGGGAATAATCACACTGGTGCACCGGGCAGAAGGCATGAAAGTTTACCCTGTATGTAAGTGAAAATATTCTTAAAAAGCATTTCCACGCGATGACATTTGATACTGAACATAAAAGAACCATCAAAGTTTACAGCACGTCAACAGCGACAGCCCACTCGGCCCATCATGTCTGTGCCAGCTCTTTGTTAAAGCAATCCAAAATGAATCCCACTGTGCTGATCTCTCTCCACAGATTATCTGGTCATTATCACATTGCTGTTTGTGGGAGCTTGCTGTGTGCAAATTGGCTGCCGCATTTCCCACATTACAACAGTGACTACACTCCAAAAGTACTTAATTGGCTGTAAAGCACTTTGAGACGTCTGGTGGTCGTGAAAGGTGCTATACAAATGCAAGTCTTTCTTTCTTTTATAGGCTTCGATCTTCCACTGTTTCAAATGTTTATTTGCTCTTCCCTTATAAAATAGAATGGTCTCTGCCTCAGCTATCCCCTGTGTCAAAGCATTCCATACTCTTAACAATTCATTGCATGTAGACATTCGTCCTATCCTTTTTCCTCACTCTCTTAGTAACAGTTTTAAATTGATGATCATTTATCACTGACTCTCCAACTCAAGGAAATAGTCTTTCCCTATTCACCCGATCAACAACCTTCATTATTTTAATGAGAGGGTTAATGTTTCTCCTACACGAGGTTCCACTGGGATCGTAACCACACCAAGTCTCACATAGTAACTGCCAAGTCCTGAAGGACATAGCTGCCAGTCTGGGCCTGCGACAGGTGGTGAGAGAACCAACACGAGGGAAAAACCTACTTGACCTCGTCCTCACCAATCTACATGTCGCAGACGCATCTGTCCATGACAGCATTGGTAGCAGTGACCACCGTACAGTCATTGTGGAGATGAAGTCCCATCTTCACACTGAGGACACCCTCCATCGTGTTGTGTGGCACAATCACTGTGCTAAAAGGGATAGATTCAGAACAGATCTAGCAGCTCAAAACTGGGCATCCATGAGGTGCTGTGGGCCATCAGCAGCAGAATTGTATTCCACCACAATCTGTAACCTCATGGTCTGGCATATCCCTCACTCTACCATTACTATCAAGCCAGGGGACCAACCCTAGTTCAATAAGGAGTGTAGAAGAGCATGCCAGGAGCATCACCAGGCATACCTAAAAATGAGGTGCCAACCTGGGGAAGCTGCAACACAGGACTACATGCATGCTAAAAAGCAGAAGCAGCATGCTATAGACAGGACTAAGAGATCACACAATCAACAGGTCAGATCAAAGCTCTGCAGTCCTGCCACATCCAGTCGTGAATGGTGGTGGACCATTAAACAACAAACGGGAGGAGGAGGCTCCATGAATATCCCCATCCTCAATGATGGTGGAGCCCACCATGTGAGTGCAAAAGACAAGGCTGAAGCTTTTGCAACCATCTTCATCCAGAAGTGTCGAGTGGATGATCCATATCGGCCTCCTCCTGAGGACCCCACCATCATAGAAGCCAGCCTTCACACAATTCGATTCACTACACGTGATATCAAGAAATGGCTGAGCGCACTGGATACAGCAAAGGCTATGGGCCCCGACAACATCCCAGCTGTCATACTGAAGACTTGTGCTCCAGAACTAGCCGCACCTCTAGCCAAGCTGTTCCAGTACAGCTACAACATTGGCATCTATCCGACAATGTGAACAACTTCCCAGGTATGTCATGTCCACAAAAAGCAGGATAAATCCAATCCGGCCAATTACCGCCCCATCAGTCTACTCTTAATCATCAGCAAAGTGATGGAAGGTGTCATCGACAGTGCTATCAGGCAGCACTTACTCACCAATAACCTGCTCACTGATACCCAGTTTGGGTTCCACCAAGACCACTCGGCTCCCCACCAAATTACAGCCTTGGTCCAAACATGGACAAAGGAGCTAAATTCCAGAGGTGAGGTGAGAGTGACTGCCCTTGACATCAAGGCAGCATTTGACTGAGTGTAGCATCAAGGAGTCCTAGTAAAACTGAAGTCAATGGGAATTGGGGGGGGAAAACTCTCGACTGGCTGGTCATACCTAACACAAAGGAAGATGGTTGTGGTGGTTGGAGCTCAATCATCACAGCCCCAGGACATCGCTGCAGGAGTTCCTCAGGGCAGTGTCCTAGGCCCAACCATCTTCAGCTGCTTCATTAATGACCTTCCCTCCAACATAAGGTCAGAAATGGGGATGTTCGCTGATGACTGCACAGTGTTCAGTGCCATTCACAACTCCTCACGTAATGAAGCAGTCCATGCCCGCATGTAACAAGACCTGGACGGCATTCAGGCTTGGGCTGATAAGTGGCAGGTAACATTTGTGCCACACAAGTGCCAGGCAATAACTATCTCCAATAAGCGAGAGTCTAACCACCTCCCCTTGACATTCAACGGCATTACCATCGCCGAATCCACCACCATCAACATCCTGGGGGTCACCATTGACCAGAAACTTAACTGGACTAGCCACATAAATACTGTGGCAACAAGAGCAGGTCAGAGGCTAAGTATTTTGCGGCGAGTATGTCACCTCCGGACTCCCAAAAGCCTTTCCACCATCTACAAGGCACAAGTAAGGAGTGTGATGGAATACTCTCCACTGGCCTGGATGAGTGCTGCTCCAACAACACTCAAGAAGCTCGACACCATCCAGGACAAAGCAGCCCATTTGATTGGCACCCCATCCACCACCTTAAACATTCACTCCCTCCGCCACCGGCGTATCGTGGTTGCAGTGTGTACCATCCACAAGATGCACTGCAGCAACTCACCAAGGCTTCTTCAGCAGCACCTCCCAAACCCGTGACCTCTACCACCTAGAAGAACATGGGCAGCAGGCACATGGGAACACCACCACCTCCAAGTTCCCCTCCAAGTCACACACCATCCTGACTTGGAAGTATATCGCCGTTCCTTCATTGTCACTGGGTCAAAATCCTGGAACTCCCTCCCTAACAGCACTGTGGGAGTACCTTCACCACACGGACTGCAGCGGTTCAAGAAGGCAGCTCACCACCACCTTCTCAAGGGAAACTAGGAATGGGCTATAAATGCTGGCTTTGCCAGTGATGCCTGCACCCCATGAATGAATTAAAAAAATACAACATACAACATGTGCCTTTCCTGCAGTGTCAAATTAGAATTCCAGCCTTGTGTAAAAGGCTGATGCAAATGGATGCCCCTTTCGAAGGTACTCTTCTACCCCATCTTCTCAGTTCATGCCGGCACTCTTCTCCCCAACAGTTTGTTAGCTGTCCTCTCTATCTTCCCTCTCAGTTCATGCTTTCATTCTATCATCCCTCCCTCCCGTTCATTCTGTCACTCTAACCCGCCTTTCGCAATTCAATCTTACGATCTTGTCATCCCCCCTCCCTTTGCTAGTTTACATTGGCATTCCTCTGCCTCTCCATCCTCTGTTCATGCAGCGTTCTCCGCACCCCTACATCATGTTGATAATCTTCTGCATCTTTCTTTCCTCAGTTTACAATGGTACTCTTCTCCCTCCCAAATTCAAAACTGACAACCTTATCCCTCTTCTCCCCAGGTCACACTGGCACTGTCCTTCCTCCTCTCTCAGTTTACACTGGAACCTTCTTCCTTCCCCCTCGGCACCACCCAAGGCTCCTATCTAATGCTGATACTGCTCCAGGAATGGAGCTCTGCTTTATGCTGTACGTGGGAATTCCTGAACTCGCGAGCTGTCATAAGAATTCCTGTCCAGAGTATGTGGTAGAATTCCATCGTCTGGAGCAGCAGCAGCATCAGATATGAGTCAGGAATAATGCTGATTGTCAGCTACAAACATAGTGAAGCAGACACTGGCTCCAAAAGCATAACTTGTCTAACAGAAACACACATGGCTGGCATGTATGTAATCCACAACATGCGTGGACTGTGAGATTTCAGTGCCTTCAACTTACCACTCAGGCTGTAAAGTGCTTCAGTCTGAGATCAGGCAGTGAAGGGAGGCCATGTTTGGCATGAAGCGATGCAGGTCTGCAAAGAGAGTAGCACAGCAGCAGTGGCAGGAGATGGCCAGGACAGCAATTGCCAATATGACCAAAGCGCGCATGGCAGCTGAGTGCCAGATCAGTCAAGGTCAGAGGAGTCTGCCGTACCTTCCAGGAATGCACTGACAGTGACATCACACTGTTAAAGTGCTTGAATTGCTTACAAATGATGCCCAGGAGGCAGCCCACCCTCAGCCTTCAGCTGAAAATGTTCCTTTCCTCGCAACTTTACGTGCAATTACCTTACTAAAAATTTCAAACAGAATATAATTACTTGGTGTATGCACCTGTTATCACATCCATAGCGGGCTGCATGCTGGCTCTGGGATTTACTGTATCTCATGATAACCAAAGGTAATTCTCACTTTTTCCATTTGTTTTAAAGAAAAAATACATGCCATAATAGCAGACAGAGATGGTGGTGGGCCCCCAAACCTCTGAGACCCAACTGATTCATTACTGTCCCTCAGGGCAGGATACCTGCCACTCCTACCAAGTCTGGACTACATGTGACTCCAGCCCCATACTAGGGGGTTGGCTCTTAATGCCCTGAGAGCAACAAGGGATGAGCAATAAATAGTGCCTAGCCAGTTGCCAACATCTCAAGAACTAATAAAAAAATAACTGTAGAGAAGGTGCCAAGAAGGGCAACAAGGATGATCATTGTGCAGTAAAGATAGGCTTGATGCCATAGGTTTATACTCACTAGAGAGGGACTTAGAGAGGGTGTGATCCAGGTACTTAAGATTATTAAAGCCATGAGCAGCATGCAAATAGAAAATGTTCTTGGGATGATGGAGTCAGGTAGGACTAGGAGCAACACATACAAACTGAGGAAACAGAGGATAAAGTTGGCTATCTGGAAGTTTTACTTTTCCCAGAGGTGATCAGTATGTGGAAAAGATTTCAGAAGGAGGTATTGAAAACTGATTCTTTACAATTCTTTAAAAGGGAGTTAGATGAATTTCTGGTGATATCAATATATGGAAGATGAGAGGAAATTATTCTGGGATCTCCTGGGACTTGTCTGGTCACTCATGAAGAGTTGGAGAGGATATTTTGCCAGAGAACTCCTAATCAGCAATAGGTCTCTGGTTATTTGTCTCTCCCAGGAGATGGAGGTAAGAGATGGTTGGTACACAGAGCTGAAACGGATGGGGGAAAGCATCGTATGGACCTGGTGACCTTTATCTCATCCTAGATATATGGCTGAAAGGACACAGGGTCAGACTATCCATGCACTCACACGAGAGTTGTAGCCTGCAGTAGGTCCAGCTCAGGGCTTAGTTACCATGAAACAAGAGCCACAAAAGGCTCTAAGACAAATGTAGCATGTAGCACATCACCACAATCCTTGAAACCCTCATTGGACTGTACTTCAGGACACTCCCAAATCAATCAAGCACATATTCAACATGCCTGCTATATGATGATACTGGTGGATAAATGTAGCATTGCTCAGCTGGGATTGGGAGCAGTTTAGGATTCAACAAAGGAGGACAAAGGGATTAATTAAGAAAGGGAAAATAGAATATGAGAGTAAGCCAGCAGGGAACATAAAAACTGACTGTAAAAGCTTTTATAGATATGTGAAGAGAAAAAGATTGGTGAAGTCAAGCGTAGGTCCCTTACAGTCAGAATCAGGGGAATTTATAACGGGAAACAAAGAAATGGCAGACCAACTAAATTCATACTTTGGTTCTGTCTTCACAAAGGAGGACACAAATAACCTCCCAGAGATGCCGGGGAACATAGGGCCGGATGAAAGGGTGGAACTGAAAGAAATCAGTATTTGTAGGGAAATGGTGTTAGGAAAATTGATGGGACTGAAGGCCGATAAATCCCCAGGGCCTGATAATCTACATCCCAGGGTACTTAAGGAAGTGGCCCTAGAAATAGTAGATGCATTGCTGGTCATCTTCCAGAACTCGATAGACTCTGGAACAGTACCCATGGATTGGAGGGTAGCTAATTTTACCCCACTATTCAAAAAAGGTGGTCGAGAAAAAGCGGGGAATTATAGACTGACATCGGTAGTGGGGAAAATGCTAGAATCTATTATAAAAGATGTAATAGCAGAGCACTTGGTAAGCAGTGACAGGATCGGACAAAGTCAACATGGATTTACAAAAGGTAAATCATGCTTGACTAATCTACTGGAATTTTTTGAGGATTGTGGTAAACCACTGTATTGTATATTGCCACCTCTGGGTGGCGCTGTGTATGGAGGCATGCCTCAGCTGACTCCACCCACCACTGTGTGGGTTTCGTTCAGACTTGTTCAGTCACTCACGAAGAAGCATGGTCTCTTCTTAGCTAATAAAAGCCTTATTCATCTCTTCTTTCGACTCATCATCTCTTCTTCGACTCATCACCTTTTATGAAGTAATTGATAAGCGTATCAATTTTATTAGCTAAAAGTTAAATGGCGACACCTGAGGAGCAACAACAGCAACGGATACAGCAGACATTGCTGAGAGCCCTCAGACCACCACGCCTGGACCTCGACCCTCAAGATGTGGGTGCATCAGCCAAGTTTGAACACTGGCTGAGCTGCTTTGAATCCTTCCTCGCAATCTCACAGGTTACAGAGGAGGATCACAAACTGAAAATTTTGACCGCCCAGGTGAGCCATCAAGTATATATGCTAATCCGGGACTCTAATACGTACGTGGCGGCCCTCGAGCTACTAAAAGGGCAATATACGCGCCCAGTGAACACAATTTACGCCCGACACCTCTTGGGATCCCGCAGGCAGCAACCGGGAGAATCGGTAGGGGCATTTGCACGGGCGCTACTGGCACTCTGCAGAGACTGCGATTGTAAAGCGGTAACGGCTGTGGAGCACGCGCAGGGACTCGCCTGTGATGCCTTCGTCAGGGGCCTCCAGTCAGACCACACCCGGCAGAGACTGCTAGAAAGCAAGGAACCCGACCTGAAGACGGCCATTGCCCTTGCGCTCTCGTTAGAGGAGGCCCACCGAAACCTCGAGGCATACCCCCGTAACGGCGCCGAGACATGGCAATCGAAACCGTGGGACACGGGACCGCCGCCCCCGGCACCAACCGCTGCAGCGACCCAACCGAGACAGCAGCCTCCGGTAAGAACTGCTTCGATGCCCAGTAACCAGGCCCAAAAATGCTATTTCTGTGGCCAGTTAAAACATCCCAGAGCGCACTGCCCAGCTAAGACAGCTACCTGCTCGGGCTGCGGGAAGAAAGGCCATTACGCTAACGCCTGCAAGGGGAAGCCAGCCAGCAGCGCAGCGTGCGGGCCGTGGGAGCAGCCATCTTATCCGCCATTTTGTGTACCCCCGGCCGCATGGCATCCGCCGCCATCGTATCCAACGCACTCAACCGCCATTTCGTCACCGGAACCGACCACCGTCTCGGCGGATGACTATAGTGACTCACTAAGCCACATACTGGCCTCCGTGACGCTGGATCAAGGCCACCCTCACCATCTATCCAGCTCCATGATGGATATCGCGGTAAACGGCCGCGCCGCCAGTTGCCTGATCGACAGCGGGAGCACAGAGAGTTTCGTCCACCCCGACACGGTACGTAGCCACTCCCTCACGATTCGGCCAACGCACCATCGCATTTCTATGGCGTCCAAGTCCCAGTCAATGGACATCAGCGGCTACTGTGTGGTGACCCTGTCAGTAGGGGGCACTGAATATCAAAAATTTAAACTGCTAGTCCTGCCCCGTCTTTGCGCTGCCGTCCTGCTAGGGTTGGATTTTCAGTGCCACCTTAAGAGTGTCACACTAGCATACGGTGGACCCCTCCCCCCACTCACAGTCTGCAACCAACAACTTTTAAATCGCCCGCTGCAAACCACCTGCAGCCTTTCCACATTAAAAGTCCCCCCCCCTCCCCTGTTCGCTAACCTCACCCGCGACTGTAAACCCATCGCTACCAAAAGCAGGCGGTACAGTGCCGGGGACAGAGCTTTTATCAGCTCTGAGGTGGAGCGGCTCTTGAAGGAGGGCATTATCGAAGGTAGCACTAGCCCCTGCCGAGCCCAGGTTGTAGTCGTTAAAACCACTGCAAAACGCCGCATGGTAATCGACTACAGCCAAACCATAAACCGGTACACCCAGCTGGACGCGTACCCCCTCCCTCGCATATCTGATATGGTCAATCAGATTGCGCAATACAAAGTATTCTCCACCATCGACCTTAAGTCAGCGTACCACCAGCTGCCCATCCGCCATGAGGACCGCCAGTATACTGCCTTCGAGGCAAACGGCCGCCTCTACCACTTCCTTAGGGTCCCCTTCGGCGTCACCAACGGGGTTTCGGTCTTCCAAAGGGAGATGGACCGAATGGTTGACCAGAACGCGCTGCGGGCAACCTTCCCCTATTTGGATAACGTCACCATCTGCGGCCACGACCAGCAGGACCACGACGTTAATCTAGCAAATTTCCTCCGTACGGCCCAACGGCTGAACCTAACGTACAATAAGGAAAAATGTATGTTTCACACCAAGCGCCTGGCCATCCTCGGCTGCGTGGTGGAGAACGGAGTCATCGGGCCCGACCCCGACAGAATGCGCCCCCTAATGGAGCTACCCCTTCCCCACTGCCAAAAAGCACTGAAGAGATGCCTGGGGTTTTTCTCCTACTACGCCCAGTGGGTGCCCCTCTATGCAGACAAAGCCAGGCCCCTCATCAAAGCCACCTCCTTCCCCCTGACACCAGAGGCGTGTGCAGCCTTCACTCTTATCAAGAACGATATCGCGAAGGCCGCAATGCACGCGGTGGATGAGTCCATCCCCTTCCAAGTGGAGAGCGATGCCTCCGACTTCGCCCTAGCCGCGACCCTTAACCAGGCGGGCAGACCCGTGGCCTTTTTCTCAAGGACCCTCCAGGGCCCCGAGACGAGACACTCCTCCGTCGAAAAGGAGGCCCAGGCTATTGTAGAAGCGGTGCGTCACTGGAGGCATTACCTGGCCGGGAAACGATTTACCCTGCTCACTGACCAGCGTTCAGTAGCTTTTATGTTTAATAATAAGCAGAGGGGTAAAATCAAGAACGACAAGATCTTGAGGTGGAGAATCGAACTCTCCACCTACAATTATGATATCTTGTATCGGCCAGGGAAACTCAATGAGCCCCCAGATGCCCTATCACGTGGTACATGCGCCAACGCGCAGAGTGATAGGCTGCAGTCCCTCCACAATGACCTCTGCCACCCGGGGGTCACCAGGTTTTTCCATTTTATCAAATCCCGTAACCTGCCCTACTCCATCGAGGAGGTCAGGACCATGACCAAGAGCTGCCAAATCTGCGCCGAGTGCAAACCGCACTTCTATAGGCCGGACAGAGCAAGCCTGATCAAGGCCACCCGCCCCTTCGAACGCCTGAGCGTCGATTTTAAAGGGCCCCTCCCCTCCGCTGACCGCAATGTGTACTTCCTCAACATAGTTGATGAGTACTCCCGTTTCCCCTTTGCCATCCCTTGCCCAGACATGACCAGTACCACGGTCATCAAGTGTCTGAATGACATCTTCGCTCTGTTCGGGTTCCCCAGCTATATACATAGCGACAGGGGCTCATCGTTCATGAGCGACGAACTTCGGCAGTACCTGCTAACAAGAGGTATCGCCACGAGCAGGACCACCAGTTACAACCCCCGGGGGAACGGCCAGGTGGAAAGGGAGAACGCGACGGTTTGGAAGGCAGTCCTCTTAGCACTAAAATCTAAGGGCCTTCCGACCTCCCGCTGGCAGGATGTCCTCCCTGCAGCGCTTCACTCCATTCGGTCACTGCTTTGTACTGCCACTAATGCGACCCCTCATGAGAAAATGTTCGTTTTCCCCCGGAAGTCTACATCGGGAACCTCGCTACCGGCATGGTTGACTTCTCCTGGGCCCGTCCTACTGCGGAGGCACGTGAGGACGCATAAAACGGACCCCCTGGTCGAGCGGGTGCACCTCCTACACGCCAACCCCCAGTATGCCTGGGTGACATACCCAGACGGGCGGGAGGACACGGTCTCCATACGAGATCTCGCACCCTCGGGTACCCCTGAATTACCACCGTTATCCCCCTTACCACCGTTATCCCCCTTACCACTGTTATCCCCCACCACCCCTCCCAACCCAACCCCTGCAGACGGCATGCCAAAGCCCCAGGAATCTTCGCCAACCACCCAGACACCAGACCCGACGTCGGATGCTGCAACACCACCGCCGCCACCACGACGATCAGGACGTCAGACAAGGCCTCCTGATAGACTTAACTTGTAGTACCCTTCACCCCGCCGGACTTCACATTAAACAAGGGGTGAATGTGGTAAACCACTGTATTGTATATTGCCACCTCTGGGTGGCGCTGTGTATGGAGGCATGCCTCAGCTGACTCCACCCACCACTGTGTGGGTTTCGTTCAGACTTGTTCAGTCACTCACGAAGAAGCATGGTCTCTTCTTAGCTAATAAAAGCCTTATTCATCTCTTCTTTCGACTCATCATCTCTTCTTCGACTCATCACCTTTTATGAAGTAATTGATAAGCGTATCGAGGATGTAACTGGTAAAATAGATAAGGGAGAACCAGTGGATGTGGTGTATTTGGACTTTCAGAAGGCTTTCGATAAGGTCCCACATAAGAGATTAGCGTGCAAAATTAAGGCACATGGGATTGGGGGCAAGGTATTGACTTGGATAGAGAACTGGTTGGCGGACAGAAAGCAAAGAGTTGGAATAAACAGGTCGTTTTCCGAGTGGCAGGCAGTGACTAGTGGGGTACCGCAAGGATCGGTCCTAGGACCCCAGCTGTTCACAATATATATTAATGATCTGGACGAGGAAATTGGATGTAATATCTCCAAATTTGCAGACGGCACAAAGCTGGGTGGGAGGGTAAGCAGTGAGGAGGATGTCGTGAAACTCCAGTACGATTTGGACAGATTGGTTGATTGGGCAGAAACATGGCAAATGCACTATAATGTGGATAAATGTGAGGTTATCCACTTTGGTGGCAAAAACAGGAAGGCAGATTATTATTTGAATGGCAATAGATTGGGAGAAGGGGAAGTGCAAAGAGACCTGGGTGTTCTTGTGCACCAGTCGCTGAAGGTAAGCATGCAGGTGCAGCAGGCGGTTAAGAAGGCAAATGGTATGTTGGCCTTCATAGCAAGAGGGTTCGAGTACAGGAACAAGGATGTCTTGCTACAGTTGTACAGGGCCTTGGTGAGACCGCACCTTGAGTATTGTGTGCAGTTTTGGTCGCCTTACCTGAGGAAGGACGTTCTTGCCATGGAAGGAGTGCAGCGAAGATTCACCAGGCTGATACCTGGGATGGCGGGAATGACGTATGAGGAGAGATTGTGTCGATTGGGCTTATACTCACTGGAGTTTAGAAGATTGAGAGGGGATCTCATTGAAACCTATAAAATTCTGTCAGGCCTGGACAGACTAGATGCAGGAAGGATGTTTATGATGGCCGGGGAGTCCAGAACCAGGGGTCATAGTCTAAGGATAAGGGGTAAGCCATTTAGGACTGAAATGAGGAGGAATTTCTTCACCCAGAGAGTGGTGAACCTGTGGAATTCTCTGCCACAGAGGGTGGTGGAGGCCAGTTCATTAAATATATTCAAAAAAGAGTTGGATTTATTTCTTAAGGCTAAAGGGATCAAGGGATATGGGGAGAAGGCAGGGACAGGGTACTGAATTTGGATGATCAGCCATGATCTCATTGAATGGCGGAGCAGGCTCGAAGGGCCGAATGGCCTACTCCTGCTCCTATCTTCTATGTTTCTATGTTTCTATGGATCATGGAAAGGCACCCAGATGGGATCAGTCATGACTTCAGAGAAGACTGGTCTCCAAGACCTACCTAGAGACTTGCCAATCTGTCGTGAACAGCGGTGGCATGGTGGACTAGCTTAAAATAAAAGGCATCATGACAGCTCCCTGGGTAGTGAGCATTCACTTGTATGATGGTGTGGTGCTGATCGCAAACAAGCTGCACATTGAGAGAGTGGTAACTCGTCCTGTTGGTGCATTTATGGCCATTGATGAAGGAATCATGCATGGCCATATGGGTTCAATGCATGACTCCTTGCACATTGGAGAATCCTGTCACTCTGTAAAATTGCAGTGCCAGTCATGGTTGTCCCCAGTTTTCCATATAGAAATTAATCATATTGATAGCTCTAGAGAACAATGCAGCTGTGGCTTGCCACTTGGTGCATCTGTGAACAGCTGTTTGGCATATGTTTTAGATATGCACAGTGTCAGTCTGGAATGACTCCATAGCAGGGAGGCTAAGGGTAGGTACATGTGACAAATTCTGTGACAGCTTCCTTTGGGAAAGCAAAGACTTCACAGGCACTGCTCCTCAGTTACATCTAGGTTGGAGCACCTCTGAAGGGGATACCAGTGGATGGGTGCTATGCATCTGTGCTGCACCTATCTAGCCTAGCCTCTCTCCATTGCTCCTCCCCTTCTCCCATGAAACAAATATAGAGAGGATTTCCCAATGGGGATGCCATTGTGCCCTTGTGCCCTGTCTGGAAAGGATAGGGACAACTGGCAGTCACTCAATTGGTACAAAGGTGGCACTGTAGGGGTCAACAACAAAAATAAATGACACAGTAATAAGGTTATGATCGCATTGGGAAATGTATAACCTACTACTTTTAAACCCACTTCCACCTTGAATGTAGCACCTTCCAACCTTGGGCACCAGTTTTCTGCATGTGCTATTAAGAATTAGCGTAACTGAGGTGGAAATGATAGAGAATAAGATGTATGATGTCACCCAATGATTACAACCTCATTTGGATATGCCATGCCCCAAAAATAAGCAGGTGCTCACACTAGAAATGACAGCAGAAAATGAGCCACTCAAAATCAGACAGAAAAACAGGCCGGTATCTTCTTTTTTTTATATAATAAACCATTTTTGAACAGTTTCAGAAAAGCAATTACCTGTCAAGCAAAAGTTTTTTTTTCTAAAAGATTGAATCTTTGAAATTGTCCCTTACATGCCAACCATCCACTTGGACAGTCAACAATGTGGAGTCAGTGTTCAGTTTTCCTTGATCCAGGCAATGGAACACTTCTACACGCTCTGGATGAGAATTCTCACAATGGTTTTCAGAAATCAGGAACTCCCACTTACAATGTGCAACAGAGTTCCATCCCCCAGAGAATCGGCAGCATCGTGTAGGATCGAAAAGCAGCAGTCAGTGGGGAGGGTAAAAGGGTGCCATCATAAACAGAGAGGGAGGGACCAGTGTGATCCAGAGGGAGCGGGGCGATGAGGAGAATGCCAGCGTGAACTGCGGGCAAGGGGGCAAAGACAGCATAATCTGAAGAGAGAGGAGCTGCGAGAAAAGTGCCAGCTTGAATTAAAGGGGCAGGCGAGGAAGACTACCAACTTGAATACAGAGGGCAGAAGAAAAAGAGTGCCAGCATAAACTGATGGGGAAGGGTTGAAACATGCTAGCATGAAGTGAGAGAAGGAGGAGAAGAGTATCAGCATGAATTGAGAGGTGGGGCTAAAGAGTGTGAATTGGGGGATAGATTGCTGGCATGAACTGAGGAGAGGCCTGAGAGGAGACGGGGGAGAAGAGCCACCATGATCTTGGGGGGGGGGGGCAGATTACTGATGTGAACTGATGGGGAAGAGAAAAAACAATGACAGCATCAATGGATATGGGAAGAGAGCGGGAATATGGTATGGAGATAGAGGATCAACCATGAGCACATTGAATAGCGGAGCAGGCTCGAAGGGCCGAATGGCCTACTCCTGCTCCTATTTTTCTATGTTTCTATGTTCTATGTTAACTGGGGGAGACAAGGGGAGAAGAGTGCCAACATGAACTGGGCAGAGGGTGGAGAAGAGTGTCCTTGTGTTACTCTGACAACTGTATAAAAAACAATTTAACAATCAGATTCAGCAACTGAGAGTGCCAATATGTATCTGCAATAGCCTGCAATTTCTCTAAAAGAAATTAGGGAAAATCCTAACATTTTGTACCAAATGTTTCCACTATACAAGTGATGGAATGTTGGGTATACCTGCAGCTTCAGTTATGACAAGCCCATACCCCACTGCACTTTCAGTGTAACTACATGTCATAGGTGTATGGCATGGGCTATTTTTGAGTTGTCGGTTTTTTGAGGCTCTATCAGCATTTTTTAAAGTCATTGATGAGCTTTTGTTAGTTTTCTAGGTTGGCACATTTGGTCCCTAAAGACACATACTGTAAAATATGTAGTTTGCTTGTCTGTCACTAGTTTTAGTTCCCCATAATCTGTCTAGGATGTGTATAGTTTGTTTTTAATTTGCAAGCCAGAGATATCTTTAAATAGCTGTTTAATATATTTCAAATAATATTTAAATGCAAAATCATCACATATCTTACCTTGCTGATTATTATGTTCAGATAAAAGTCTGTTTCAACACATCATGAGTCCAGATTCCCAGCTGATGTACACTAGAAGCATCCCTATGTACCACTGCACAGCCTATCTTCATAGGAAGCTGTCAAGAAAAAGAACAGTATTTTAGACTTCCTATTGCTTCCAGGACTGTTGGAATTATTGAAATATCCTTGGGAAAGTCACAAACCAAGGAAAGTTGTATTCCTGAGGAATATTCCTGAAATCCATCTAATGCATGTTTCAAACTTAGGTCTAAATTACAAAAATATTACGAACACTAAAGGCCCATTTATTTCTGAAGTTTGGCAGTACCAGGCCAGTCTGATAGCACATTGTTGTCACTTGGCTCCATTTATTTTGCTGACTTGGGTTTTATCTGCTTATCTGAGTAGATAGTGCAACATTGGAAAGGGTGATGTTCCAGTTGAATGGCACCTCCTGCCAATAGTGAAGTGTCTTTAACAGTGGATCTGTGGTACCAGTGGAAGAAGCATTGACACTGACTTGTGACAACACAGGAATCAGATTCTTGGTTTGTTTGCCTTTTGAACAAATAACACTTTCTTTTCTGTCCAATGAAGGAATCACAGACTGAAATATATAGTAAAAAGGACATCATTTTTTTCAGTTGTGCAGTGTATGTGTTTTGTTGGTGTGCTTGTCTATTGTGGTGTGTGAACCTCTCTGTGCTGGCCATGGATGTGCTCTATACTTCTCTCTTCTGCCAGTCCCACTACTTGAATGCCATTAAATATAAACAAGCAGATAAACCTCCTGCCACCCATCATTTTTTTCTCACCTGCCAAATGCCCTCATTTTCAGTCAGTCACTCTCATCTCTCTGCATCCTCCCAGTCTCTGCCTGAAATAAATATGTAAAATCAGGAGTTTGTTCATCTCTCTGTACATGTCGAGGCCAACTTTGCTGAAATCAGAGCTCTCAAACTTTTCAGGCTGGGCTCCAACTCTTCAATTTTCTTCAGTCAACGTCTCACCAAAAATGTTCACAGCTTCTCATGCCCTCTAGCTAAGGATGTTTGTTTCAACAGTATTTATATTCAGGGCTGCTTCTATCTACGTCATTCTCAAAGCAAGCTGAAAAAGTGAGGGGAAATTATTTTTATTTATCTATCTATATATATAATAAAAGGATCTGTCTGTTTGTCTGTCTGTCTGTCTGTTTGTCTGTTTGTCTGTCTGTCTATATGTCTGTCTGTCTGTTTGTCTGTCTGTCCGCTATACACTCAAAAGTTATAGAGCACACCTACACATATGTTATATCAAAAGAAAGCTTATGATTAGGGGAGTCTCATAGGCGTATTTACTTTTTGGTCAGGCAAAAATTGTTCGGACAGTATACAAAAAAGTTCAAAAATCCGCTCATTAGCGGTTGACCAATCCTATCGCTCATTAGCTTTGAGTGACGTGATGGTTGACCAATCCTATGGGGTGGGCGGGGCCTAATCCTTCAAACTGCCATTAGTGCGGGAGCGGGAGCTGAGCGGCAGCCATTAAACACCTGCCGGGCCTCAAGCTAAAAAAATGGTAATGGAGGTGAGGAAATTGTTGATTCATTAGTATTGACACATTAACCACTGGAGGCAATGCCAGAAACGATGCAGATGGGGATTAAATGATATGAAATATAGATTTCCAGCAAAAAAAAGTTGGTTTTAAAAGAAAAAAAATCCATTTGCAAAGGAGTGCATGATACACTAAGTTCGCGTTTAACGTTTTATGAGGCATTTTAAGATAACGGATCCCCAGCTGAACCCTGTAGGTAAGCTCTTTTTCCGTTTGCGGCTGCGGGCCGGGGACTCAGGCTTTCCCCCCCTCGGCCCGGTCCCGGGGCTCGGCTCCGTTTGCAGCCGCGCACTGGGGACTCGGGTTTTCCCCCCCTCAGCAGTGGATGAGCTGCCTGCAGGCCTCAGGCCTCGAAGCCTCAGCCTCTCCTCGCCAGCCACACCCGAGCTAGGCACCGCCCGTCCCGCTGGGCCTGATTCCAAATCAGCGGCCCACGATCATCGCCATCTTGGTAAAGGCTGACGGGGCGGAGCCGACCGGAGCCGTTGTCACCATCTTGGTAAAGGCTGGCGGGACGGAGCCGAGCGGGGCCATCGTCGCCATCTTGGTATAGGCTGGCGGGGCGGGGCAGAGCCCAACGGAACCGTCACCACCATCTTGGTAAAGGCTGGCGGGGCGGGACGGAGCCGAGCGGAAGCTGGCGTCACCCGGGGCGATGGCGTCGGCCGGAAGGGACGTCACGCACACACAGGACAGGCACAGGGTGCACACGCAGCAGGCGACACACCCCGTCACCAAGAATGAGACCAGCCCAAGGCAGTGCCGCACAAGAGGGTGCCTGACCAAGCACACCAAGTTTGTCAGAGATCTGATCCATGAGGTATGTGGTTTTGCCCCCTATGAAAGGCATGCAATGGAATTGCTGAAGGTCTCTAAAGACAAGCGTGCACTCAAATTCATCAAAAAGCGAGTTGGTACCCACATCCGTGCCAAGAGGAAGAGAGAAGAACTCAGCAATGTGCTGGCAGCAATGAGAAAGGCAGCTGCAAAGAAAGATTAATCTGTACAAATTTGCTACCATTAAAGTTATTTCAAAGTTTAAAAAAAAATTTTTTTTTTAAATTAGACATGGGAGAGTAACAGTTAATAATCCAGTGTGCAAATGGAGGGGAATGCAATTGATCAAACAGACTAACTGATCCTTTTATATATATAGATAAACATTATTTCTACTTTTCATAACAACATGCCCTCAAAAAAACCTCGGCACCGCCGGGTACTCCAGCTAGTATATATATATAGGGGAAGCATTGTAAGATTTTCTCCCTGATCTTGGTATTCTATCTGTGCTTTCCATAATTTTTCTCTCTCTCTCTTTTCCTCTATTTCTAGAGTATCTTTGTTTACGTGGGTATTCCAAACACAGACAATTAGCTGGACCAAGTGGACATCATGAAATAAGAAGAAGGAAGGTGTGGCCAGAGTTCAGGCTGTTCAGAGGCCTAGCAGAGTGTGTTGTGTTGTTTATTGAGAGGGAGCCTGTCAGAGGCAATATTTTACATAGGTTTATGAATTTTGTATGTGTTCATTGTCATACATTTTATTTTTAGCAGTAAGAAAGTCTTGGATTTATATAGCGCTTTTCATGATCTCAGGATGTTCCAAAGCACTTTACAGCCAATTAAGTACTTTTTGAAGTGTAGTCACTGTTGTAATGTAGCAAATGCAGCAGCCAATTTGCACACAGCAAGCTCCCACAAACAGCAATGTGATAATGACCAGATAATCTGTTTTAGTGATGCTCATTGAGGGATAAATAGTGGCCAGGACACCAGGGAGAACTCTTGCATTTTTCAAAATAGTGCCATGGGATCTTTTAGGTACACAATGGAATGGGTGAGGAACTCTCATAACAGCTTTATCTCAAAAAATTTAGTTTGCTAGATTATGATTAGGGAGAAAATTAAATTAGGGAGAAAGGTTTTGTGTAATGTGATTATTGAATAATGAAAGTAAAAAATAACCAATTGTAAAGGAGAAAAACAAATGCATAAACAATTAATAGGTGAGGAAAAAGAAAACTGACCTCTGATTTACTGATCACAACATAGATGACAGACTGAACGCACAGACAGATAAAATAAATATTATTATAAAGATATGCTTGCACTTGTTAATCCATTAGTGAGTCACTTCCAATGGTGCTTGGAGTTGTGCCAGTGCAAGCAGCTTTCCCATTCCAGATTACAGAGAAAATGAATCAATACCTGAGCAAATGTTCCCTTTAACCAAAAATCCCAATTAACAGTGTGTCCATTATAAGGCATCTATGTGGCAAGATTATAATCTGCATCGCTTTCAAATGTTCCATTTTAATCAGGATGGTCGGACATTCACGGCTGAGAAAAGCAGAAGTTGCCCACAAGACGCCCAAGTCAGTAAAACCAACTGATATGCCAATTTTACAGTAAACCTTGTTCCCATTCCTACAGCCGATCCGAATTCTACCCGTTCAATACATGGGGTCAGTAGTTTGTTACATTCATTGTCTTTCATTGTGTACCTGATGCTAAATATTTAAAGTAAATTGAACCCTTAAATTACACTTTGTGGGTCTATTATGTATTTAGCTACATTTGAAATCCGGTTTACTTTATCCATGAGCTGAGGCAAGCAAACCAGTTTTCAGCACCAACTTTAGTGGACACCTAGTCCAGTTGAAGTACTCCCAATCTAACAAGGATGTCCCCTCAGGGTAGAATATTTCCAAAATCAAATTTACAGCGTCCATAGCCACATTATTCTGAGCTATTTATTGGTCGGACAGAGCCAATACACGCTCCCAACCTGTAATTAAAGGCAAATGCTGCACCACTTAAAAAGCTCTAAGTGCCATTTAGGAAGAGTGGCATCACTGCTGCCAACTCCTGCCCTGCAGATCCACAGTTCCAGAGGTTTTCCATATGGAAAACAGGCAGAAAAAGAAGTGTTCCTCTCTCACGTGGATTTCACATTTCCATTTTAGTTATCCACGCAGGTTTTCAAGCTCATTTATCTGCCCGTTTGTTTTTGCCCTGCAGCGAGCTGCCTGTTTTTTTTTAGATAGCCAAAGAAGTTTGATTTGTTTGATCTGTGCCAGTGAAAATGACCAATATGTTCAATCAATTCTCAGTAGAGCCAAAGAAAGAAAGAAAAATCAAGGTATTCCAATAAGAGAGTGGAAGTTCCTGCGCAAACAATGCAAAAGAGGCAAATGAAGGTCCCTGGCCCAATCCTCGATCTGCTCTGAGTTAGGTGATTCCACATGGGACAGTACTTGGGCCATTATAATTGGCCCCAATACTCCTGGGAGGGGAGAAAATAAATCAGTCAAGGTTCCCCACTCCTTAATATTATCCAATGTCCCTGGATGGAACAGCAGCAGCACATGACTCAGGGCGTCTCACCTACTTGTCACCATTTTACCTATTGACGCATGTTTTTGTTCTTCTAATGTCTTTCATTGCCTCACGAGGTGATCCTTTTTACCATCTAACAGGTTCTCACTTTCTATTGAGCAGTTTGCAGCTCATTGAACTCATTAACTTCCCCTCTGTGATTGTAGTATCTGTTGTCTCCACCCCAACCCCCCCCCCCCTTCTTTTTCTCTTCCACCTACACAGGGGCTTTTTTATCTTTCAGTTTTCAATTCTAAGGAAGGGTGTTATACCCGAAACATTACATTGTCTTCTCTCTTTACAGGTGCTGACTGACCTGTTGTGTATTTACAGCAAGCTATGAGTCTTTTTTACAGTGTATATAATGTCATTTTAAAGTTGTGGTACCATCAAGTCCTTCCTTGGAAACTTGAAATAGTTCAAAACCCCAGTAAGCTTCTGTCCTGATTATAGGTTCTTTACAGAACAAGGGATATTTCATATGCTGATTCAATTTCAACCAAAGTTTTGTTTTCCAATTGCAGTCATGTCTCAAAACCAGTCTTTTAGTGGAGACTATGGAGAGACAGATGGGTGAAAGAAATCATCGAGCGATATGGGGAGAGAGAGATCAGGGCAAAGGAAGAAGAGATAAGAGAGAACTAGAGGGGAGTGATCATGTGACTAGATCAAAGGACAGAGAGTAAGATCGGGGCAAAGTGAAGTCAAAGGGACAGAATGAAGAGTCACAAAGATCAAAGAGGCAGAGAATTCACCATGGACAACACCACAGGAGATCTACAAGTAATATATTAAATGTTTTGTGTACAGCATGCATTCCTGTAAATGTTCCTTACTTCCTGTAACATTTTCCAAGTTACAATCTCTCCATCATACTTTGTTGATTTGGGGGGGGGGGGGTGGGGGGGGCTGCTCAAAGTAAAACAGCAATATATCAGATCTGATGAGGTAGGGAACATACAAATTAAAGGCAAGGAAAGCAGCTAAAAAAAATTGCCATTGAGAAACTACTAAAGACTTAATGAAAGCAACCAACCCTGAATGACCAATTCAAAAACCTAGCAATAAAAGAAAGTGAACAAATCAAATTGCTTTTTGAAAACAATTCCATCCACATTTTTCAGTTACTAAAATTTCTATTGTCCAAAATAAGACTTTTAACAACAACAAAAAATACCTACTGAATGGCTTTCTGGTGAGTCACTGTATCCTCATGACACCGAAGTGCTGAGAGCACAGTTGCTGAAAATGTACTGCAGATTATTTATCATATTCTCAATCAGTGTTGACACTCAAACTCTTAAAAGCTCCATAAACATGAAAGTAATCAGCCTTCTTCCATTATTTACCCTATCTATATGGGAAGTGCTTCATAAAGAATGCTGTTCCATGCAGCAGAGAAGTTTCATATCCAAAACCCCTCGAGAAGAACTCCCAGAGTAATTCCCCCTCCATTTCATTTATTTTTATTTTTGCTTGGCCTAAATAATTGATCAGGTGATAAAAGGTGAGCTGTTTATCATCTATTCTGCCCAAGTCTATACCAAGTGTTGCAATATCATTTGATTAATGAAGGTTTACATTAATTAAGTTCCAAGCACTTCATATAATCATAATTTAGTTGCAAAAAAAACCAACAAAATGCGGCTAACTCTTTGTAAAAGTGTATTTTGTTTAAATACAGATATGAGAGTCTCAGCTAAGAAACATGAGATGTAATTATTTCCTGGCTGATTCACTTGAACAAAACTTCTTTGCAATATTAACCCTTCATTCACATAAAGCTGTTTTCACTCAAACGCCAATAGTTCAGTGAGTGGGGATAAATTCAGCGAAGCAGGTACAGAATATTTAAACAACAAAGCACTGGCAAACCACTATAACAACAGAAAATGCTGGAAAAACTCAACAGGCCAGGCAACATCCGTGGAGAGAGAAATAGAGTCAACAGGCCCGATTTTGTGGATTGTGTGGGAAATGGTCGGATTCCCCCGAATGTGGGGTTCTGACACACAAAAAAATGGGTCAGCCAGCTGCACGCAACTTTCCCTCAAATGGCCAATTAATTTCCAGCATGTGGGCGGCCTTACTAATTGTCCATTTCCAGTCAGGAAGCCCCATAGTATGATGTCATCATTCATGGTGCTTTCAAAGTCCACAGCAAGCATTGCTTCCTCTGTTGGCTTCCAAATGAACCATACAGGATGGCAGAGGAGCCTTCAGCAGCTGTGACCAGTGCCAGACCCCGCGCTGCCTCCAAATTCGACGAAGCTTCACTGCAGGCATTATTGGATGGGGTTAGGGCCCACAGGGAGGTCCTCTTCCCTAGGTCAGGCAGGAAGAGGCCTCCCACTGAGACCAAGGCTGTATGGATGCAGGTGTCAGCAGATGTCAACTCGAATGTGCATGTAACCTTGGCATCACATCTCTAATTCCTTCCTCTACTCCCCCACAGGACCATCCAGAGCCCCCGTCCCCACTGTGGAGGAGGAAGAGGCTGTGCAGCCAGACTCTTCAGAGGAAGCTCCAACCTCTGAGGGCGCAGCGTCAGCAGAAGTAAGCGCACCCAGCACCAGCGCAGACACTCACACTTCGGGGGGACCTTCGGGACATAGAGTAGTGTTGTCACCTGGTGTTTCACAGCTCACAAGTGAGCCTCAGCAGATTCTGGAGACAGGGTCAGCAGTGGAGAGTCCTCGTCGGAGGGCGCAGGACTCTGCCAGCTCAGCTCAGCTGCGCTGCATGTCGACCCTCTGCCTCTGGGTCCATCCGCAAGAGAAGAGGTGATGGATCTCCATGCACAGATGCAGGAGTCTCTGGCAGGTTTTGTCTCCAGGGTCGCTGCGAGTGCGGAGCGAATGGAGGAGTCCACAGTGACCATGAGCAGAGCCTTTGTGGAGTCATTGGTGCAGGAACGCATCACCATGGAAAGGTTGGCAACCTCCATGGAGGAGATAACTCGCCAGGGTACGGAAAACATGGTGAGTGCTCATAAGAGAATGACATCTCTTGAGGAGCATTGGCCATCTATTGAACAGAGAAACCAGACCTTCATGGAAGTCCTTCTGAGTAGGACTGCCAGAGCAGATACGGGTCCCCATGGCCCCCTCAAGTGCAGCAAGGTGCTCTCAAGCCACTTCCAAGCGCTGGCCCCTTCTGGTCTGTGCAGCTTCAGGTGAGTGAGCAGCAGCCTGGTGCTCCTGGTGCTCATCATGCTGTTTCTGGTTCTGCTTCTGCTGCCTCTGCTGCTGGAGATCCTCTAATGGCAAGAAGGGAAGGAAGAAAAGGCGTCCCATGCTTCTAGTAGATGCCTCCGCTGAGGAAGCGCTGAGTGAGGGTGGCGAGAGGGGCTTCCCAGGAGATCACATTGGAGAAGTGTGTGAGGCTCCAACCTTCCACAGCTGTGCCTAAGCCTTGAAGAAGTAGCCCCAAGCCTTCAACAACAAGGTCCTTCAACATACAAATGCTGTCCCTTTAAATCGCAGCTTTCCCGAATGACCTGCAGCTGAGAGCAAGCAAGCCGGCAAGCTTCACGCCAGGTTTCATCAGCGGGGTTCCCCGTAGACGTGTTTAGCATGGGGAACCCCTGAAAATCGCAAGGGCACCCTAAAATGGCATTAAACATGCCAATAATTGGTGATCAGGGTCCCGACGGCCAGTCCCGCCAGCGGCGGGCGGGACTGATTCGAGTCGCAGAGCAACGACGGTCCAAAATGCGGACGGGGTGGGGAATCAGATGGGGGGTTGCGACCCCCTATTTCGGCGATTTTCAGCCCCCGCCTGCATGAAAAGCCGCCCGACGGCTGGCAGAAAATCGGGGCCAACGTTTCAAGTCAAAACCCTTCGTCAGGACTGAAAAAGCACAGGAAATGAAACAGATTAAAAGGCCAGTTTGGGGCTCGGAAATGTGAATGAGAGAACAAAAGAGAGGTGAAGAGACATTAAGAGGTATTCAAAACGAGACGAGATGGTGATAGGACTAGTGGAGAGACAAAAGATGGCTCTAGATTAGGTGTGAAATGCACTGGCAGAATG
The DNA here is from genome assembly GCF_052327205.1 of Somniosus microcephalus. Taxonomy (NCBI): domain Eukaryota; kingdom Metazoa; phylum Chordata; class Chondrichthyes; order Squaliformes; family Somniosidae; genus Somniosus; species Somniosus microcephalus. Next base: position 178,070,150 of record NC_140997.1, on the reverse strand, counting down.
ATACCTCTTAATGTCTCTTCACCTCCCTTTTGTTCTCTCATCCCCATTTCCCAGCCCCAAACTGGCCTTTTAATCTGTTTCATTTCCTGTGCTTTTTCAGTCCTGACGAAGGGTTTTGACCCGAAACGTTGACTCTATTTCTCTCTCCACGGATGTTGCCTGGCCTGCTGAATTTTTCCAGCATTTTCTGTTATTATTTCGGATTTCCAGCATCCACAGTATTTTGCTATCGTACTGGCAAACCACTGCCTGGTTCGAGGTTGTATAATAATTAACATCGGAAATAGATAGCGAGTTTAATGTTAACTTGGCCATTTATCAGAATCCAAAACATTAACCTATCTCTCCTTCATACACTGATCGACCCGCTGTGCATTCCGGGCACTTTTCTATGCTTTTTTCTTGGGGAAATCATTGCCTCATTTCACACATTGAACACAGGTACATGTAACAAATAGGTGATACAGAAAAACCCATTCCAGGGTTTCACGCTCCCAGTGGGAGTGGCACTCACTGGGAACGTGTCACAGGCGCAAAGACCGACATTCCAGAAGATCAGGAACTGCAAGTCCACGATTTCCCACAGAGTGATCCCTTGTGAGTGCTGCTTCCTGGTGGGTGCATGGGAGCACGCAATCAACCGTAGTAAGTCATGTTATAAACATCTACATCCACTTATCGGAAAATGTTCTATTTTTCTATGGACACCGTTTTAATAGCCTTTTAATAGAATTTTAATTTTCTTTTACAACAGTTTGATAAAATCAATCTGCAGCTATTTACACAGACTGTTGTAATATGATATGCATCCAGTATGAAAAATCAGTATATTACTTTTAAATTTATAGACTAACATCTGACATTTGCCATGGTGAGTCAAAGGTTACCTTCACACAAGAGAGAGCTTGGAGGTGGGGTTCACCTCTCCACTGAAATCATTTAGAAAGATGTTTGTAGGTGATCCCCTCAGAAATAGATGGTAAGTGTTTTGTGATTAGTAACAAATAAATAGTATTTTACTAACCTACTAAATAAATAAATGTCACATCTACAGAAATAAAAGAAAGACTTGCATTTATATAGCGTCTTTCATGCCGTCAAGACATCTCAAAGCACTTTACAGCCAATGAGGTATTTTTGAAGTTGAGTAACTGTTGTGATGTTGGAAACGCGGCAGCCAATTGCGCACAGCAAGCTCTCACAAACAGCAATGTGATCATAGAAACATAGAAAAATAGGAGCAGGAGTAGGCCATTCGGCCCTTCGAGCCTGCTCCGCCATTCAATATGATCATGGCTGATCCTCTATCTCAATACCATATTCCTGCTCTCTCCCCATACCCCTTGATGCCTTTTGTGTCTAGAAATCTATCTACCTCCTTCTTAAATACATTCAGTGACTTGGCCTCCACAGCCTTCTGTGGTAGAGAATTCCACAGGTTCACCACCCTCTGAGTGAAGAAATTTCTCCTCATCTCAGTCCTAAATGTCCTACCCCATATCCTGAGACTGTGACCCCTCGTTCTAGACCCCCCAGCCAGGGGAAACATCCTCCCTGCATCCAGTCTGTTTAGCCCTGTCAGAATTTTATGTGTTTCAATGAGATCCCCTCTCATTCTTCTAAACTCTAATGAATACAGGCCTAGTCGACCCAATCTCTCCTCATACGACAGTCCTGGCATCCCAGGAATCAGTCTGGTGAACCTTTGCTGCACTCCCTCTATGGCAAGTATATCCTTTCTTAGGTAAGGAGACCAAAACTGCACACAGTACTCCAGGTGTGGTCTCAGCAAGGCCCTGTATAACTGTAGTAAGACATCCTTGCTCCTGTACTCAAATCCTCTTGCAATGAAGGCCAACATATCATTTGCCTTCCTAACTGCTTGCTGCACCTGCATATTTGCTTTCAGTGACTGGTGTACAAGGACACCCAGGTCCCTTTGTACATCAACATTTCCCAATCTATCACCATTTAAATAATACTCTGCCTTTCGGTTTTTCCTACCGAAGTGGAAAACTTCACATTTATCCACATTATATTGCATCTGCCATGTATTTACCCATTCACTCAACTTGTCTAAATCGCCTTGAAACCTCTTTGTATCCTCCTCACAACTCACAATCCCACCTAGTTTCGTGTTGTCAGCAAACTTGGAAATATTACATTTGGTTCCCTCATCTAAATCATTGATATATATTGTGAATAGCTGGGGCCCAAGCACTGATCACTGTGGTACCCCACTAGTCACCGCCTGCCACCCCAAAAAAGTCCCATTTATTCCTACTCTCTGTTTCCTGTCTGTTAACCAATTTTCAATCCATACCAGTATATTACCCCCAATCCCATGTGCTTTAATTTTGCACACTAACCTCTTATGTGGGACTTTATCAACGGCCTTCTGAAAATCCAAATACACCACATCCACTGGTTCTCCCTTATCTATTCTACCAGTTACATCCTCAAAAAGTTCCAGTAGGTTTGTCAAACACGATTTCCCTTTCATAAATCCATGCTGACTTTGTCTAATCCTTTTGATATTTTCTAAGTGTCTTGTTATCACATCCTTTATAATAGACTCTAGCATTTTCCTTACTATTGATATTAGGCTAACCGGTCTGTAGTTTCCTGTTTTCTCTCTCCCTCCTTTTTTAAATAGTGGGGTTACATTTGCCACCCTCCAATCTGCAGGAACTGTTCCATAATCTATAGAATTTTGGAAGATGACAACCAATGCATCCACTATTTCCATGGCTACCTCTTTTAGTACTCTGGGATGCAGATTATCAGGCCCTGGGGATTTATCGGCTTTCAGTCCCATTAATTTCTCCAGCACTATTTTTTTACTAATACTAATTTCCTTTAATTCCTCCTTCTCACTAGACCATTGGTTCCCTAGCATTTCTGGGAAGTTATTTGTGTCCTCTTCCATGAAGACAGAACCAAAGTATTTGTTTAATTGCTCTGCCATTTCCTTGTTCCCCATTATAAATTCTCCCGTTTCTGACTATAAGGGACCTACATTTGTCTTCATTGATCTTTTTCTTTTTACATACTTGTAGAAGCTTTTATAATCCGCTTTTATGTTCCTTGCAAGTTTACACTTATACTCTATTTTTCCCCTCTTAATCAATCTCTTGGTGCTTTTTTGCTGAACACTAAACTGCTCCCAATCCTCAGGCTTGCTACTTTTCCTGGCAACTTTATATGACTCCTCTTTGGATCTAATACTATCCTTAATTTCTTTTGTTAGCCATTTTGTGCTTTTGCGCCAGAAAGGTATGTATAACTGTTGCAATTCATGCACTCATTCCTTAAATGTTAGCCATTGCCTATCCACCATCATGCCTTTTAATGAAGCTCCCCAATCTATCATAGCCAACTCACTCCTCATACCTTCGTAGTTTCCTTTGTTTAGATTTAGGACCCTAGTTTCGGATTGGACTACTTCACTTTCCATCTTAATGAAGAATTCTATCATGTTATGGTCACTCTTCCCTAAAGGACCCCACACAACAAGATTAGTAATTAACCCCTTCTCATTGCACAATACCCAATCTAGGATAGCCTGTTCCTTAGTTGGCTCCTCAACATACTGGTGTAAAAACCATCTCGTACACATTCCAGGAATTCATCCTCCACAATATTATTGCTAATTTGGTTTGGCCAGTCTATATGTAGATTAAAATCACCCATGATTACTGTAGTACCCTTGTTACATGCATCTCTAATTTCCTGTTTGATGCCATCCCCTACATTACCACTACTGTTTGGGGGCCTATAAACAACTCCCACCAATGTTTTCTGCCCCTTGGTGCTTCTTAACTCCACCCAGGCTGATTCTACATCTTGATTTTCTGAGCCAATATCCTTTCTCACTATTGCTCTGATTTCATCCTTTACTAACAACGCCACCCCACCTCCTTTTCCTTTTTGCCTGTCCTTCCTAAATATCGAATATCCTTGGATATTCAGCTCCCAGCTTTGGTCACCCTGCAGCCATGTCTCCGTAATCACAATTATAACGTATCCGTTTATATCTAGTTGCGCTGTTAATTTGTCTACCTGATTACGAATGCTTCGTGCATTCAGATACAGTGCCTTTAGATTTGTCTTTTTAACCTTTTTAGAGCTCTTAACATTTTTTTGTACTATGGCCCTATTTGTCTTATTACCATTTTTTCTTACCCGGACCCTATTTGTTACTGCACGCCTTTGTTTGTACGCTCTGTCCCTTCCTGATGCAATCTGGTTATCCTTACCCCAATCACTTTCCTGTACTGCTTCCTTGTCTTTTCTCTTTAGCATTCTAGATTTTTCTCCGCCGGGACCCTCTTCCCCCTTATTTAGTTTAAAGCCCTATCTACCTCCCTAGTTATTCGATTCGCTGGAACTCTGGTCCTAGGCCCAGCATGGTTCAGGTGTAGTCCATCCCAATGGACCAGCTCTCTCTTTCCCCAGTCCAATCCCACACCAATCTTTGAGCCATGCATTCATCTCACTGATCCTATTGACCCTATGCCAATTTGCTATTGGGTCTGGTAATAATCCAGAGATTATGACCTTTGTGGTTCTGCTTTTTAATTTAGTCCCTAGCTGCTCATACTCTCTCAGCAGAACCTCTTTCTTTGTCCTACCTATGTCATTGGTACCTACGTGGACCATGACAACTGGATCCTTCCCTTCCCACTCTAAGTTCTTCTCCAGCCTGGAGGAGATGTCCTTTACGCTGGCAACATAGCCTTCAGGACTCACACTCCTGGCTGCAGAGAACAGTGTCTATCCCCCTAATTATACTGTCGCCTACTACAACCACCTTCCTTTTTACTCCCACCACTTGAACGGCTTCCTGTACCACGGTGCCGTGGTCAGTTTGCTCGTCCTCCCCGCAGTCCCCGCACTTGTCCACAAGGATTGTAAGAACCTCGAATCTATTGGACAAGTGCAGGGACTGAGGCTCCTGCAATACTACCTCCTGGATCCCCGTACCTGCCTCACTCGCAGTCAAACCCTCCTGTCCCTGACTACGTGTCAATTCTAAAGTATTTAATCTAAGGGGTGTGGCTGCCTCCTGGAGCAAAAAGTCCAGGTAACTTTCTCCCTCCCTGATGTCTCGCAATGTCTGCAGCTCGGACTCCAGCTCCTCAACTCGGAGCCGAAGTTCCTCCAGCCGCAGATACTTACCGCAGATGTAGTCACCCTGGACAAAAATGTCCACAAGCTCCCACATATTGCAGCAGCAATACATCTCCTGTTCTCCCATTATTTTATTTATTTAATTAATTAGTTTAGTGTTAATCAAATTATTTACATCGTTTAGTTTATTAAACAATGACCTGATAATCTGTTTTTGTTATGTTGATTGAGGGATAAATATTGGCCAGGACACCGGGGATAACTCCCTGCTCTTCTTTGAAATAGTGCCATGGGATCTTTTACATCCACCCGAGAGAGCAGACGGGGCCTTGGTTTAACGCCTCATCCAAAAGACGGCACCTCCAACAGTGCAGCACTCCCTCTGTACTGCCCTGGAGTGTCAGCCGAGATTTTTGTGCTCAAGTCCCTGGAGTGGGACTCAAACCTACAACCTTCTGACTCAGAGGTGAGAGTTGCTACCAACTGAGCCAAGGCTGACACTTTGTCTACAGTTATTGACCTTAAAACATTTTATATAGTGCCTTTTACTTCTCTTTCAACATTCACTATCTATCCATATTTCCTTATTCATAATCATTAACATACCTATGAGTTCCTAATCACAGCCTTGCTGCTCAGTTCAGTGTTTACAAAACTCTAGAGCTTACTATTTGTTTAGATGGAAAATAGTTGCCTTTGCGCTCTGAGTATAAACATATATAAAAGAAAGGCAGTTGTTTTATCCATTTTAAATACATTACTAAATGTAAAGACCTGTACCAAGGGATTCGTCACTCGCTAATTTCAGATAATCAGTATTTGTGTTTGGTTGTCTGGCAGTATTGCCAGCTGTATTTGTGGGAGTGCAGCTGGTATATGGCACATGCCAATTTTGATTTCCAAGCTATCACAGGTTAAGAAAAAATGAAAATCCTACTTTACCTTTTTTCCAATATTTTGTACAATAAACATTTTGCTACTTGTTCGTACATGTGACTTCCATGGGAGTTTGTTCTCAGTAATTTTCTTTCAGAAGGAACTGGGCTTATAAGCAGCAAGTCCTGGTGTTCTCTGTGAATGGCCAGCTGTGCTGTCAATCATGAAAGTTTCTCGAAGTTGTAGGCACTGGTGCATGCTGGGGGCTGTAGGCTGCTACCCTGTTTAATCTCTTCAGTTGTCAGCAATATGTCTAGGAACCTGCATAAACTCGAGGTTCAGGCTTCTCATATAGGCACAGGCCTATGGTGAGAAAGAATGCAAAGGAGACATCGAATGCAAAAAATGCTACTGAGTAAGTAAGTTTCATCATACTTTGAAAATGTTGTAATTTTTATGTCTTTATTGTGTTACAGACCTTTTTCCATTATTATTTATGTATTCATCTTGGTGGAGAACCCAAGATGGCAGCCAAATGGACTGTCAGAAAATATTTTGAATGATTTGATTGGCTCACTTTTATTTTTGATAGTTGTTGCTGACTGCCCATTTTTGACTGGTAGTTTTTGAACTTTGTGATTGATGGTTTTCAGGTAATGTTTACTAATATCTGATTCCTACCTATTCATTTGTGATTTGCTGCTGTTTTAGGCACATGAAATTTTGGCACCAATCAGGTGCAAGTATGGTACTAAATTTGCATATAGAAAAGTATTACGCCATAAGTATGATGGAGAAAAATATTCAAAAGTGCTTTACAGAGCAGAAAACAAAAAGGAATACATACCAAGAGTTACACGAAGCAATTGAAATCTTGGTTGAAAAGATGGGTTTAAAGAAGACTGTTAAATGTGCGGAGAGAAGTAGAGACGTGGAAAGGTTTAAGGAGGGAGTTCCAGAGAGTAAGGCTGAGGCGGCTGAAAGCTCTGCTACCAGTGGTGGGAGGATGTATGGAACAAGAATGTAGTTAACATACAATCAGAGTCTGTATGCTACACCATTTACCCAAAGGGTTTGGATCAGTAGACCAGCTTTTTGCCCTTACAATTCTAGCAGGATAGAAAATCTAGAAAGTGTGGACACAGACCATTCCTACCTACTCCATTTGCTAGTAGAAACATGGGGGACTGAAATTAGACTTTTAATATAACATGCTGCAGGGACTCACTAAAGTGTACAGATCAATCAAATTACATCTGGGTCTGTACATTTTGGTGAAGCCCTTCGCATGAGTCATATCAAAGACCTAAACATTAGGTCAAAGAGGTGTCTTTCTTCACGTCCCTATGTTAGCTGCTCTAATGACCAGTACAATATGTTTTACATTTAACACTAGGGGCGATTTTGCCCAGATACTTTAGGCGCTAAAGGGCGACCAAGATGGCCGAGATGGGGTCTTAAGCTGTAATGCCGGTTTAGCCCGCGTTTATCACAAGACGCCATCTTGGTAACAGAGTTGAAGCCAGCACTAGGAACGGCCACCCGGAGGATTGTTAAGGGACTGATTGACAATTAAACTCCCTGCTAGCACTCATTAACGAGGCTGCACGCCATTTTGGTGACTAGCGCTTGATCTAACGCCATCTCCTAACACCAACCAGCTCATTGGGAGTAAACAAGTCATAGCAGAGGATTTCAAGTGTTACTTAAAGGTATGTCACCTTTTACTGTTCATTTGCTGCTGGTGATTTGAAGAGGACTTTTGAAACACATCGGGAGACTTTCTGGGACACTTTGTCAAGACTTCACCAACACTTTAATCAACATTTATTCTGATGTTGTGCTACTTTACCTTATTTGACACCTTAAAAGAGTCACCAGAAGAAAGGGAGTGCTTGGTCATCAGCATCTTGCTGTGGTTCCCCCATGGTCAGCAGGAGGAATGCAAGAAGGACACGAGGCCAGGCAGAGCAGCACCAGCTGCTGCAGGAGAAAGGGACAGGAGGGCGAGAGGAACTCCTTCCCCCCTGTGGGTACAGGACATCCCTCCTCCTCTGGACCTCCTCCACCAGCACCTTTAGTGCCGCGTCCGAGAACCTGTGCACCCTCTCACTCGGTCCCGAGCCATCCTGAAACCTGTCGCTGTGTGTCAGCCAGCCCACTCCACACCTTCAGTGGAAGTGGGTGAGCTCAGGCTACATGTACAGCTCCAGGAAAATTGCGTCTAATCAGCGCTTGAGTGATAAACCTGCATTTGTCGCTTTCAGCGGCTGCGGGCACATTTAAATCATGATAACCATCAATTAGCCTGAAAATTGCATGCTGAATCCACACTTTCAAACAGGTGTTTCTCATTAGCACAGCACCCATTTAGCCTCTGTTTTCACCCTTTGGCCAAATTAACCCCCTAGATATTTACGATTACTGGAACTGATAATATTCTACACTTCACAAAGCCCACTTGACAATCACAGATTACTGGTAAGGCATGCTGATATTTCAACAACAACTTGCATTTATATAGTCCTTTAACATGGTAAAACATTGTAGGGCTGGAGGAGGCTACAGAGATAAGGAGGGGTGGAGCCATGGAGGGATTTGAAAACAAGGATGAGAATTTTAAAATTGAATCATTGCCAGACCAGGAGCCAAGGTAGGTCAGCGAGCACAGGGGTGATGGGTGAACGGGACTTGGTGCGAGTTAGGATACAGACAGCAAAGTTTTGGGTGAGTTCAAACATATGGAGGGTGAAAGATGGGAGGCCAGAGTATTAGAATAGTCAAGTCTAGGGGTAACAAAGGCATGGATGAGACAATTTCATTAGCCACATCTAACAGCAATATAAAATAATAACTGGTATAGGTTACTTCTTCGTAAATTCTAATATCAGTGATCTACTTAGTGAATCAGAAAACCTTGCACCCATGTATATTTAAGTACCTCAATCAATACATCTCTGGATTCCTGTTATTTCAATTTATAGGGGGAGAATCTTTAGTTTTATGGAAGAGGAAGTCCAAGGAAAATGTGGCAAAAATTTGGGACTCTCACCAAGTCTCTGGTAAGCAGCATGGTAAGGATTTGGCAATTTCCAGAGATCTCGGCAAGTCTATAACTGACTTTATAATTACTGTGATAAAGCTTCTATTGCCTCCGTTTCATGATGAAGGTTTTGCCTGCTTGGACTCTCAATCACTTTAGTCTCATGTCAAAGAGAGAAAATCCTGTCTGCTCCATTAGGGCAAATGGAATAGTCTGGGATATGGCTCCATAATAGTCTTACCGTGAAATCGTTCATTGGGAAAATACACAATAATTATATCCTGTATCTAACTGTCTTATTAATATTTATTATTGTATCAAAATAATTTCTACGCTTCTTTAAACTTGCTGTGAGGGAGTTGGGTCTCTTAATCAGTATCGACCTGGTGGCATTTCTAAGATTCCATTCCGTACATAAATTACCTCCATTTAATCTCAGCTCCCAGGATGTTGGGATCCAAGGGAAAATGAAGAAATGTAATGTTTCTATGTTGGAAGAGCTATAAAGATGAAACCACTGATCAAGATGCCAGTCACTATGTGGTGCAATTTTGTTCATAATTTTGTTTAACTAATTATATATGAAACTTGCCCCATGAATACTCCATAGCCTCGCCCCTCCCTATCTCTGTAACCTCCTTTTTTTTAATTTGTTTATGGGATGTGGGCATCATTGGCAAGGCCAGCATTTATTGCCCATCCCTAATTGCCATTGAGAAGGTGGTGGTGAGCCGCCTTCTTGAAGCACTGCAGTCCGTGTGGTGAAGGTACTCCCGCAGTGCTGTTAGGGAGGGAGTTCCAGGATTTTGACCCAGTGACGATGAAGGATCAGCGATATACTTCTAAGTCAGGATGGTGTGTGACTTGGAGGGGAACTTGGAGGTGGTGGTGTTCCCATGCACCTGCTGCCCTTGTCCTTCTAGGTGGAAGAGGTCGCGAGTTTGGGAGGTGCTGCCGAAGAAGCCTTGGCAAGGTGCTGTAGTGCATCTTGTAAATGGTACACACTGCAGCCACGGTACACCGGTGGTGGAGGGAGTGAATGTTTAAGATGGGGTGCCAATCAAGCAGGCTGCTTTGTCCTGGATGGTGTCGAGCTTCTTGAGTGTTGATGGAGCTGCACTCATCCAGGCAAGTGGAGAGTATTCCATCACGCTCCTTACTTGTGCCTTGTAGATGGTGCAAAGATCCTGCAGATCTAGAACCTTCAGTGATCTCTGCACTCCTCCAATTCTAGCCTCGTGCGCATTCCCAATTTTAATTGCTCCACCATTCGCAGCCATTCCTTCAGCTCCCTCCCGAAACCTCTCCGCATCTCTACCTCTCTTTGCTCCTTTAAGATGCTCCTTAAAAACTACCTCTGGTCATCTGTCCTAATATCTCCTTACGTGGCTCGGTGTCAAATTTTGTTTGATAACACTCCTGTGAAGCACCTTGGGACGTTTTACTACCTTAAAGGTGCTATATAAATGCAAGTTGTTGTTGCTACTGTTGTTGTTGAGATATTTTGGACTGTTTCATTAAGAGTATATTTTCCTTGCATTGGTCGTCCTATAGTAAATCCAATGATTATTTTAAAGCATCATTTTAATCCTTAACCATGATTTGCACATTTATTAATTTTATTTCCAAGCTCTTCCTCGCCTGGATCGATGTAAATCCAATTATATGCTACCCCCCCCCCCCCCCCCCCTAATCATTTTGAGGGCTTCCCAGATAAAAGATTGCAGATTATGGATCCCACATTGAAATTAAGCGAGATTATTTACTTTGAGAATCCACTTCTCGAGAAAACATGAGATCCTTTAGTAATGAGTTATTGAACCTTCGTCAAGAATTTCTTTCATGCTCAAGAGGTGCAGCTGCAGTAATAGTTACTGAGGCGTGATCCAGGATTATAATTTACTCCTTGGCTTCCTAGGATTCTGTCCGTCTGCGAGTCGACATGGTGACAGGCGAAAAGCAACATTAATCCCCTGCAATAAGACTGTCGTTCTGCATAAATCTACCAGGTCCCGTCTCGTTGGAGAACGTGGCCCTGACATCCCTGTTCCTGCTTTTCCTGGACTCCTTCATATGGCAAATGAGCAGTGCAGGTGACGGATCTGTGACTGGGTTAAAGCTTCAGGGCCTATTGATTATTTCACACGGTGCTGCTATATTATAGAATACAATGCTATAAAATATTAGTATTGCCACCTTAAATTACTGAGCTGTTGAGGGCACGAAGGAATGAAGGATTATACCGACCACTACTTTGTTATCGGGGGCATGAAGGAATCAGGGTCGGAGCTACACAAGGTTTCTGCACTCCTGATTTAGAGTTTAGGATTATCAAACACACTACAAGTGTGTGACGTACTTTTGCCCATAAAATAGATAGCAAAGTCCACTTCAGTACACGGACATTTTAAAAAGTAGGCGAAAGACAATTTGATGCTTTCGTCCTGTTTGGACGTGACGATGTTTAAAGTGACGATGACTCCTTAACCCCCCCCCCCCCAAAAAAAAAACTATTTGTCAATTTCATGCATTCAAAATCTTTGGATTTCATAGGTTACAAAAATTACAATGGATAAATTTAAACAGAAACTGATTATGATCAAATAATACGTATTTTTAGAAAGGAAAATAAACCATGCATACTAAATAAGACATAACGAACAGTCGTCGACCTGAAACGTTAACTCTGTTTCTATCTCTACAGATGCTGCCTGACCTGCTCAGTATGTCCTGTTTTTTATTTGAGATGAACACAGACCCGTTCATCGGAATCACATCGAGTGCGGTGTGACATTGTCTCCCTCTGGTGGATCTAATGCTGCACTGCACGACTGGAAAATCTTGACAATGTCACAAGCGAGAATATAAAATGTTTCAGCAAAAACCACAAAGAATTAAAAGGGCGCGAAATTTGCAGAATATTAGTTCATAAGATGAAAAGTTGGGACAATAAATATACAAAAATAATTCTGCACGGTACAGTTGTACTCTTCAATTACTTGTTTCCATGATTTCAGCCATTGCAGATAGAAAAATACAACTATTTGCTGTAATGTTATATGACCCAAGAAAATAAATCTTCATCTATTATTGGATCCTATATTAGAAAATGTGAAAGCAGCGAGTGCATTGTATGGCTGTAAATAGTGAACCAGCCATACATTGTATCTCTTTTCTAGGCAGGATTATGTCTTTTAAAAGACCCTGGCGTTTGATCCTTGCTCACATTATGCCCATTGTACAGGTAGCTTTCTACCACAATTACTGCAGTTTACTGAAATCCAACAGATAGATGAAGAGAAATAGATTAGCAAACGTTAAATGTCTACAAGCTTAAGCCTGCCAACAGCTCCCAATAATATCATGTAATTGTTCCTCACGTGGCTTATTTCTTTCATTTCTTTGATGAAGTTTTCCAGTAAAACATCATGTAACTATTATTGCTGTTGATTCTGAATAAATTACGATCAGAATTTAAGCTGTCTGACTGAGCTAATGAGTATCTTTGAAGACAAAGTCTTCCACTACCCTGTAATTACTGTGATGTGGAATTTGCAGAAAGAGGAGCGGAACAATTGTCAAATGTTGAATGTCGGTGGAGGGTGACAGAGTTGTCAATGACTGGAGCAGCTTCTCCAAGGCGGCGAATGCTGAGAGTGTCCGGAGTATCAGAAGTTGATTCGCAGTGAAGGGCAGGACTACTGCAATTAGCACAAACACGAGAACAGCTTCTCCAGGTCGAACCCTTCAGGGGTTGGAATTACAATGCTGCGCCTTCTCTTCCTTTAAACCCCACTGAGATTTCCCTTGGGCGTCATGACAGTCATTAAACACATTCAAAAGGATGGGGTTTAACAACGTCACGGGCAAATGAGCTGGCCGGCTCCCTGCCGTTTACAGAGCGCTTCGGCAACCGATCAGGACCGTGGAGTGAAAAGTTTGAGACCAAGGCCCTGATTAAGACCGAACAGTTTTTGGCTTGATTGATTTACCTGTCTGTGCCTTTTCCAAGAAACATCAGTATTACTGGGCAATGAGACTGCGTGTCCTGTGGGGGCGATTATTGAACAGCTGGCATGAACTATACACATGCGAGTGGTTTGTTGTTTGGCTATGCCCATGATACATTAATATATGTCTACAATGCATATGTGTATTATTGCAATATGTATGATGACGTTTGTGATTATAATATGTACGCATGACTGCGTTACATAAAATGCATATGTGCCCCTCTGGTAGTACTGTGTGTACTGTACTGGAAATCTCGATTATATATGTATGATGGCAATGCATGCATGTGATATATATGTGTGTGTGTGTTTGTCCTTCATCACTATATACTGTGTATATGTGCTGGACACATGTTCTACCTATGCTGGCCCTATAACTATAAGTGTGTTTTTTTGAGTATTATAGCTGAAGCATTAGGAAGATCCGATCAGCGAGGTACGATTTACGCCCCGTGTTACAGGTTTGGGTACAGACGGGCTATTTGTTATCCGAAGATTTGTCAAACCCCGATGGAGAGGACCCGTTTGCTTTGATTCGACAATGGGCCACTTCCACCAATTCGTCATTTCAATCCATAAAACCATACAACAATGACTTGGCTTTGATGAAATCGGCTTAAAGGGTTTCATTTCCATTCCTTTCTGAGGCTGGATCAATAGTGATCCGACTTGCTCCAATATCTCCGTATGGATTCAGGCGGTTAATCCAGTGCTGTTAAATCCATTCAACTGTGTCCCGAATAAACTGCGGTTATTGCCGGCCAGGGTTCATCGGAGCAGCCCTTGGGTTAGCAGAGCCTGGCATTTATTATCGAGCCACATGTGAAGGTGAAATGACTATCATAGCGGGATGAGCAACTCGCTTTTAGATCAATACAAGTGTGCGGGAGAGGAGTGCTGGTGGGGGGGGGGGGATAAATTGAGAAACGAGAAGAACAGAATAAAAGAATGGGGGGAGGAGAGAAGAAAGCAAAAAGCTTTTAGGAGTATGAAATAATAATCTCACGGAATGCTAACGGAATGCTAACCAGCGCGGCGATTTGTCATATAAATAGTGTAACATTTACAAGTTAAGATCAAATATTGAAGAAGCGGGTGTTGAAGTGAGTCTGTGACACTTGCATTAAAGCACTGTCAGAATAAAATGAAAAACTGTAGCCTTTGGCGGAGCGCCGATCTGCTGAAAACTGAGGGATTAATGATCTGATAAAGGGCGAAGGGAAGAAGCCCCCGTTGATGGAATCCATAAGAAAGGTTTGATGGAGCATTTGAAGGTGGAAGGTAATCTCTGTGGTGGAAAGCGGTTCTGATAGTGAGGTAATGCACCTGTCAATGAGAATTAAAGCGGCGCAAACCCTCCTGTGAATCCCGCTTGGGGGAGCGCATGGCAAAACCTACAGCGCCCACTGAGTGTCGAGGCGTCAATCACAAAGCCCCCAAGCCCCGCTCGCACTCACATCAATTGCATTTCAACACAAGCAAATAACAGGCTCGGGGACTCTGTCCGTCACACGCGCTCTTTGTATTAATAAGCATCGCGGTCCATAAATATCTCCGGCAGCAGTGTGAGCGGGGCTTTCTTGTTTATCGAGCGGACAGTCGCCCAGTTGACTATTATGGACCGGTACACTTAGGTGAAGTGACCTTTAAGAGGCGCTTTCTGGACAGATCCGTACAGGGTGAGCAGTGAAACTAGCGATTCCCCAGCCCAGGACAGAGGGGTTGGAGTTCTTAAGAATTCGTGTCATCTGTCACACCAATTACACCAGGAAACGGCTAGATGTGTGCCTAATCTTTAATGAATGCAGATTGATAGAACATCCTTAAAATAAATTCCCCTCCCCCGAAAAAATCCAGGGTAACAATGATACAAGTTAAATAGTCGAGAAGGAAATTCGCACACACATATACGGTCGTAGAGTAACACGTATTAATAGACATGCACACATAGTAACACATAAACACACACTAATACATACAGTCACACATACTAATACAGTCACACACAGACTAACACACACATATTAACACATACACTAACACGCACACACTAGGTCGCATCCCACCAAATTTCCCGAAAAAGTAATGATCAGTGAAGACTCCACACTGGTGCTGACACTCGATCGGGAAATTTAGACACTTGCTTTTAAAATGGGAATGATCTAAGCGAGATGTCTCGCAAGATCCCTCTAGTCTGCCAGTGCCATTCGCTATAATGCACACGATCTGTGTGTGACTCGTTGCCCTGCTTCGCCGCCTCACCTCAACTTTCCCAAACACCGATCGGCGATCAATAACATAACCAGCCCCAAATTCAATGTATTATCGGCTTGAAAAGTTTAAGCCGTCAACTTCTAGCCTTGTGTACTCACCTCGCTGAAGGAAACGCAGACAGGTAGCAGGTCTCGGCGCTGCACGTTTGGTGAAACACAAGGTGGGTGAAGCTATTCCTTAAGCACATCCCATTATAAATAAACACTCAACTGACTTTTTCTCGACAGGGTGTCACATCTAACGGAGCCCCGCCAGCCTTGCGAAGGATCAGATGGCCGTCTCATTAAAAGCAGCCTCAGCAACGCGCAGGTATGGAGGAGGCAATAAAAGTGACTGCCTGCCGTCTCTTTAACCTCACCTGGAAAGTCTCATGGCCCGGTACTGGGTGTGCACCGTACTCCCGCTTGCTGCCCGCGGCCCCTCTCCCCAGTATCTCTCCTCTCAGGCTTTCTGTGCAGTCTCAGGCTGGCAAACGAAGATCTCTCCGCTCCATGGCTAGTGCAGGGGTCGGTCCGCAGGGGTTAAGGCCAAGTAACGGGATAGCAGCTGCCGGCTCCTGCTCGCCTCCCTATCCAGAAAGATTCCAGCCTTTTCCCCCCGAAAGTGGCGACAAACGGCTAGTGCCAGTCACTGGCTCTCTCTCGCTCTCTCTCTCTGACGACTGTGTTTTAATTATCCTCTTGATTTCTTTAAGGAGCAGAGAGGATGCCTAAAAATCATTTATCCATCGACTTCCCCCTCCTCCAGGCTGTTGGAGGGCCGGTTAAAGGATGCTCATGTTACGGTCCTTGGCTGGAGTCAGGAGTGGTAAAAGTTGCAGAAATTGATGCGATGCTTCTTTGTAAACTGTGAGTCCTTTCTCTGATCCACTCCAATCTCAGTATTTCCCTCTCTCCCCCACTTTGCAGGTCCAGCCGCCGCAAGTGGTCTCTGCCTGTGCTCGGCACTCTCAGAGGGTGGGAGCCGGGCTTTCAATGCAGCGGACGCGGTGCCCCTGCTCTGCCATCATCACCTCCAGCACCAGAGAGCGGAGGAGAATCCTGCTCCCATTCCCACCCAAGTGACGCCAGCCTCCAGCCGCGCCTCCCTCCCCCCGCGGCGGCGTCACCTGCCCGCACACATCACTGGCAGCCGCGCAGACACGATGCTTTTCTTTAACTTTGTTGGGTTATTCTTTTAATAAGACGAGAAATTAATCAGAACCCATCTGTTTCCTCCTCTTCAGCTCGCTCGATGTCATTACAAATAGACAAGAGGATTAGCAGAGACTCAGATCCCTGGAGTCTCTTTCGCAACCTTATGCTGCATTGACCTCTGTGGCCAACAGAGGATGCATTTAATACCGAGGTTCACTTTAAGCGTTCTTAATTAATAAAAGCATTATTGTACAGAAATACTGTTCGCTACACAGGACCCGTCTTCGTTCCTAGTTGCTTTAAATATTTAAACGCTGCTAACTTGTTTCAAGCACTGTATATAACGCGAAACTAACCCCAGCGCTTTCACCTGGGCTGAGATCCCGGGCACATTTGCCCTGGAGCGGCCGTGAGCAGTGCTGTCTGATGGCTGCGACAATGTTCTCGCCTGACCTATCTTGTCTTGGCAGATTCCGCTGTAAGACACGAGCCCGTGCACTTCTAATTCCACCGGGGGAGGAAACACTGAGCTTTAAAGTGGCTGTAAACGTACTCAGTAATTCAAAACTCATCTAGACAATTAACGCTTGTAGCCTTCTGAATGAATTGAATGTAAACATGTGTACGTCTGCTTCTTGGTTCAACATCAGTGTTTTAAGTCACTGACCATTTAATAAAGCAGGGACATAATAATAGTTTAAAAGCAATCTGCAAGTATTGGGAGTGCATTGACCTCTATGTTATAAAGTACACTTTTAGGAAACTTGACTGAGAATCTGTTGATCTGCTGCCTGACTGCCGATGAGTTCCAGCTATTGGTGAATATTAGCCGGAACTGCAAGGTGGAAATGCTTTGGGTTTTTAAACATCTATCGGATTTAGAAAGACGTGCCTTTAGGCGACATCGCACGAGAGAAGCGGGCTGTGGTCAAGAGCCGGTCTGTGGCTGGGATATGGACATTGAGAAGCCGGCTCAAGTTGCAATGGCGGACATCGAGATCTCACATTAATACTTTATATGTTGTCATTCTTAATTTCCGACTAGGTTTCCACCTCCTTGTAAGAGGAAAGCAAACACGCCTGTGAGCATGTACCACGGAGTCTGTGGGTGGGATGGATGGAATTAACCCTTTCCGCATCTCTCTAGAACCAAATCCCAGCCTTCCCAAGCAATGTTCCTGGCTCAGTACTTTTCTAGACGATTCACGCTTAGCATCGAAGTATTATTTTTACAATGAAATCTGAAATAAAACCAAAGCAAACCTGTAACAGTTAGCTTTTCCACATAGTTGAATTAGTTAGGAAAAAGGTCTTCCGGAAATGTGTTTGGTGAAATTGAGCAACTGACTGTAATACAGCATTAATATCTAATTAGTATTGCCAAATTAATCAATATAAGAATACCCATATAGTTAATTCACCGAACAGTGTGAGTGGCTGGTTAGCTGCCTAGCAAATAAAAGTACATAGATACAGAATGAATGGCTGACAATACAACAATACTCTCCATTTCCCATTAATAATTGTATTGTTAATCAGCCACTGACATTGTTTGGTGAATACTGGACGGCTGATTAAGAATACAGTATTGCACGAGTGATTTACAATCCAGTATTAGTAACTGGCAATATAGTAAAACTGGTTGACAATTCAATACTGGAGACTGCCAATATATTGATAACTGACAATACAGTGTTAGAAACTGATTGACAGTTCAGTATTAGTGGCTGACAATATAGTAAAACTGATTGACAATGCAATGCTAATGGCTGGTAATGCAGTATTAATAACTGACAATGCAGCAATTAAGACTAATTAACATTTCAGTGTTAGTAACTGATTGACAGTATAGTATTAATACACTAGGCACAGAAAAGATGACTTCGCTCACTGATACTTATTGGATGACTTAATCCATATTTTCAAAATAGCTTCCAGCCGTTTGCATGAAATGTTACAAAAAAAGACACCGTTTATGTTTTACGTTCCCGCCATAGGTTCAAATAATGCGCTACGAAATATGTACAATATTCATTCAAAATATGGACCCCTTTCAGTGCAAATACTGTATAAGATGCCATTATTTCGAAACTATACCCCGTTCAAGTTTAAGAGGAAATGGTTAAAAGGTGCAACAGGGTGAACAGCATTGGCTTAATGGTCCCACGTGAATATAAATATCAGGTTAATAGGAATGTCCCTGATTCTATGTTTTATCTTATAGGAATTGTTCGTTTTCTCACATTAAAGTCCACGAGCATTTTATCTCTTCGCTCTCCACTACCGATGTGTAACTCACTAGACTTTCAGCTAATTAAATATTTATCATGCAAACCACACAGTCTCTGTCTACTGTTTTCACAAGCCATTTCTGCAGGCTTGATCTGTAAAGAATCATCATAAATCTAAACTTCAAAACCTGATAGTAGCTTCCCAGAAAATGCACTTGTGTATGGATTAGTCGGCAGATTTATTTCTTAGAGGTAATATTGCGCTTTATGTTGCCTACCAAGAGTCGGTCTCTGCAGACAGCAGCTAGGAAATGCAGGGACCAACGTCCATTTTCCTACAGAAAAAGAGAGCATCCCTTTCAGTCAACCATTGGCGCTACTATCGTGTCTTGACCAACTGCCAGAGTGTTTGTTGAAAGCTATTTAAACTTCTTTAACTACCCCCACCCCACAAGTATACCCTCCTTTGCTGGAAGCTCTTGTTGGGGTACAGCTCCAAACATCTGTAGGATTCAGCGGGCCTCTGATATCTCGCCCAAGTGAGAGCCTGGACAGCAACATTTTTTATTCGTTCACAGGATGTGACCAAGGCGCTGGCATTTATTGCCCATCCCTAATTGCCCTTGAGAAGAGCCACCTTCTTGAACGGCTGCAGTCCGTGTGAGGAAGGTACTCCCACAGTGCTGACTTTGTCATAGCAGTTTGATACAACTGAGTGGCTCACTCGGCCATTTCAGAGGGCAGTTAAGAGTCAACCACATTGCTGTGGGTCTGGAGTCACATATAGGCCAGACCGGGTAAGGACGGCAGATTTCCTTCCCTAAAGGACGTTAGTGAGCCAGATGGGTTTTCACAACAATCCGGTACTTGCATTTATATAGCGCCTTTAACATAGTTACATGGACAAAGTAAGTAAGCAAGCTGTTGGACTATGAGGGGCATTAAAGCCAAGCCTGATCATGCCCTGCCCTGTCATCTAAATAGACACTTTTCAAGAGGAGTCATTAGACAAGAATAAGGAGTGTGACCTCTAGTTGACCCCTCCAACCCATGGTTTCTGAGGCTAACTCATCACAAAGCCCGATTGAGCTTGGGACCTCGGCACCTTTAGCCTTCGGCCAACCAGCAATAAAAATCCTTCAAACCACAGAAGTTTGCTGGGAATTCTTTGGATGTTCTGCAACTTAGGAACCCCTTGAGGAAGACGCCCAGGAATAAATATAGAACCAGGTTTCTGAGTCGCTGCTTTGGTTCTTGTTGATCGGATTTACTGGTAGACGATTACACAAGGTCGGGACCCGATGAAAAGATTGGTTTAAACCTCCTTTCTCCGAGGGTGGGCACTGTCCCCTTTAATACCGCGGAACTTTAAACCAAGCCACGTTCACGAGTGCCCGCTGTTCCCCATGTAAATGGCTGATGTCATTTGACTGGTTACTTCGATTCGTCATATTTCCCGAGAAAGTTCTTCAAATTAGCTTGCAATAACCCGGGACGTCCTGCATCTATCCAAATGGAGGAATCGGAGATCACTGCAACCTGGCTTCAATATTTTAAAAATTAATTCTCGACTTGTTTCTAACATAATCTCACAATTGTCAGCCGATCTTATTTACACCGACAAAAAAGTTGATGGAAATACTGTGGAAGAGGAACAGCCTTTGGAGGACCTACCTACCCCTGTTATGAGTGGATCCTTCCCTGCTTCCTCCTACTTCTCCTCGTCCCACTGCAAGCTAACATTGTTGGGCTGCTAGCGGGCAGATTGAAGATGCGAAGGTTTGGCCTGAGTGATATTGTTTCTTGGCATCATTGCCAGGCCCAGCATGCATTCGGCTGGACTGAAACATGTGTTGGTGTTTTGTTATGGATAGAACACGCCTGTTCATCAGAGGAGGAGCAGCCATAATCTCCCGTGTGCCATTTCTTATCAGTTTAATTGTATTCAATTGCAGACACTGCCCATTTAAAATAAATACCATAGCATAAAGGGGAAAACGGCGGACAAGCCAGTACCACATGTGGATCCTTCACTTGAATGCCGATCCATCACTCATCAGAGTTCTAAAATCTAACTGAATTGAATGTATATACAGGAGCGGGGATGACATTTGGAATAACTCAAGTCATACGGTCATTGGTAAAGAATATGGATTTGACAAAGCAGAATTTAGAATACTCCATCAAGGAAGGATCTATGCAGAAATTGCCGCTGGGCGATAAGGTTGAGCCGTATCCAAAAAGATTTGGATGGATATGTTTTCTGGACAACCGACAAAACTGCATTGCTCTTCTGTTGTGAAATTAGATGTTTGGACCGAGGTAGTTATAAGTCTACGTTGCCGGTACTTTTGGAAACTGGTGAGTTCAAAAGTAATGAACGTTATTTTTTAGCATGACATATTCTTTTGCGCTAATCCTTCACAGATTGTTTTTATGAAATATCATTTGTAATTTGTTGGGCCAACATCTTATACAACAACAACAAAAAAACACCCGACAGTGGAAACAGGGTCTGGAATACAGTCCAACATGCCGAACATTATCAGAACACCAAGAGTCTGACAAAAAGCTCACACTGAAACATTTTTTTAAGGCGCAGAGGCCCCTGCGCTTGTCCGGCATTTTCTGTACCTGCATCTTTTTAACAATTAGATGTGATTCAACAACTTGTATTTATGTAGCATCTTCAATGTAGAAAAAATGTTACAAGGCCCTTCACAGAAGTCAAATAAAACAATCACAACTATTTTCTCACTCATTATTTCTTATGGTCTCCTGGACTTATTAAATCCCTGCCGGGTTACAGCTCCACGGTCACTTTCTGGTACTTTGAGTTTTGAGAGTGAATGTTGGTAGGCTATCACGTGGGATATTACAGTCACCCAACATCCATCATGACGGATAGTGATCAGAAGTATAAACCCTGGCCAAAGTGTTCCTCCCTAACCCAGGGTACTGATATAAACTGAAGTACCCTTTCCACCTTTCTGGTTGAGATCGGTTAACTCAGAAAGAACTTGCGTTAATATAGTGTCTTTCACGTCCCTGGGATGTCACCAAATGCTTTATTGTCAATGAATTACTTTTGAAGTGCAATCATTGTTGTCATGTAGGCAAACAAGGCAGCCAACCTTCCACAAACTGCAACTGAGATGAATGACCAGTTCATCTGTTCTTGATGATGTTGGTTGAGGAATAAATGCTGACCAGGACACCAGAAGAACTTCCCTGCCCTTCAGTGTGTAGTGTCAGGTTATCTTTTACATTCACCTGGACAGGCAGACTAGGCATCAGTTTAACATCTCTTCCAAAGATAGCACCTCCACCAATGCAGCACTCGCTCAGTCCTGCACAGTCAGCGGAGATTATGTGCTCAAATCCTCAGAGGGGACTTGAATTCAGAATCTTCTGACTCAGAAGTGACACTGCTACCACGGAATCAAACTAACACCAACTCAGTACAGAACAGTGATCAAACCTGGAGCCATTCTGGTCTGTATAGCTCGACAACTCACTGGATAAATTCACTAAGCTATTCGATTGTATCAGGATTCATCTTTAAAAAATCAGAGGTGGTGTCAGCAGAATGGTGCTGCAGAACAGGGACAGGCGCAGGTGAGAGTCACACTGGACGGGGATGTGGGAAGAGAAAAGCAACAGGAAGAATGATGGCTGGGACATCGCCAATATGTCCTGACAGCTTCGTACCTAGGAGTGAGTGGTGTGCCTACTCCTGTGGTTACAGCAAAGATAGTGAAAACATTACAGAAAAAGGACATTTATCTAAATGCCACCAGAAAAATAATGCTTTTTTAAAGAATAAGCTGCTTCTGCTTAGACTCAAAAACCCTTTAATTGGTTACTTGTTTGCTATTGGATCAGAATAACAGCTGCCTCATGGGTGGCACTTGTGTACTTGTCATGTCTGTTTTGTCTTTAAAAGCAGTGCCGTAGTGGTATTGTGCTCTTGGCTTTATTCCATCACTGCCCACAGTGGACACACATTGTGTAAAATCTGTTAGAAGGCACGGAGGGATTGTTGGAGATGAGAGATGGAAACTGCGATGTTGTGGTTTAATAATGGGAGTGTTTGAAGTTCAAAAGTGTGTTGCCTTCGTTGCAGGAGACATCTTTATCACCATGAACTAGGTGTATGTTGCATGCTGGTGTTGAAAGTTTAGCTAACAAAAATGCTTTGTAAACATGTTTTGGAAAAAGCTGTCCCCTATTAAAAAGCTCTGCAGAAGACAGCCATAGCTCTTCGCTGGGGAATCCATTCATACATAAGGACATATATAAGAATATAAAAGAACACAAGGAACAAAAAAGGGCCAGCCCACCAACCAGATCTTGTTTCAGATTCCAAACTGGCGACTTCTGATTTTTCCTACTCTAAACTCACACCCCTCTTCCCTTTGCTGAATCACAAATTGACCCATTCTTTTTGAGTGCTTAATTTGCATTTATTGTGCTGGCTGTACTTGGTACTGTTTATTCCAATAACCGTAGATACAGAGAAGTTATTTCCTTGACACTGCAGTAGTGAAGCTGATGGTCTCACATCATTATTCGCGAAGTGTGATCTTCAGCCACCAGACTGGAGTGACATTATTAGTTGCATCGTTGTCCCAGTAGCAGTAAAGACAGCCACAAAGCAACGCTGTGCATACGTGTTTGGATTAATGTCCCAAGCCTTGTTCCTCTTGTGGCTAATTTTTAACATTAGGAAAGCCTGGTCGGAAGCATTAATCCTCTAATACCCTTAAAACATTGCAGGCAAAGTTTGAACAGTTCCCAGGTGGCCTACACCTAGACACTTCTAAAATGTGGCTTCACACTGGCAGACGTTATATTCTTGCTGGGGTCTCACACCACTTGGCTTCTGTGCAGTCAGGCGATGGATCACGATCTGATCCATCAACCTGTCATTGAATCACCTAGATGGTAAGGAGACCTACATCTGAATGTTGTTTATAGACTACAGCTCAGCATTCAACACTATTGTCCCCAACAAGCTGGCCACCAAACTCCAAACTCTTGGCCTGAACACTTCCCTCTGCAACTGGACCCTGGACTTCCTAACAAACAGACCCCAGTCTGTCAAATTAGGTAACCACACCTCCCCCCCCCTGACCCTGAACATGGGGGCCCCACAAGGATGTGTGCTGAGCCCCCTCCTCTACTCCCTCTTCACCCACGACTGTGTGGCTGTAAATGGTTCCAACACCATCATCAAGTTTGTAGATGACACCACGGTAGTAGGCCAGATCACCAACAACGATGAGTCAGCCTACAGGGAGGAGGTCCAGCATCTCGTGAAGTGGTGCGCCGACAACAACCTGGCCCTTAACACCAAGAAAACAAAGGAAATAATCGTGGACTTCAGGAAGTCCAAAGGCGGAAGTCACACCCCCATCCACATCAATGGGGCTGTGGTGGAAAGGGTGGCCAGCTTTAAGTTCCTCGGAGTCCACATCACGGAAGACCTCTCCTGGTCCCTCAACACCTCCTCTCTGGTGAAGAAGGCCCAGCAGCGCCTATATTTCTTGAGGAGGCTGAAGGGATGTAATCTGTCACCCCTGATCCTCTCTAACTTCTACCGCTGCACTATAGAAAGCATCCTGACAAACTGTATCACGGTATGGTACGGCAGCTGTAGCTCCCATGACCGGAAAGCCCTGCAGTGGGTAGTCAAAACTGCCCAATGCATTACCGGCACCCGGCTACCGACCATAGAACATATATATCAGAAACGCTGCCTACGGAGGGCACGGTCCATCATCAAAGACCCTACCCACCCCAGCCACAGTCTGTTCGCCCTCCTACCATCTGGAAGACGCTACAGATGCATTCGCACCCGTACGACCAGATTTAGGAACAGCTTCTTTCCCAGGGCTGTCATCCTACTGAACTCCACAAATAAACACTAAAGCCTGCACATCTGCCGATGCACTTTATTATGGTCATATTTATGCTAATATATATGTACAAATGTATGTTGAAATGTTTAAGTGTCCTAATCCAAATTGTACACTCTCGGGAGCCGCAAGCCTACATTTCGTTGTACTGCACTTGTGCACTAACAATGACAATAAAAGTTGATTTGATTTGATTTGATTTGATACTCAAGTTGAACTGTTATTGTTGCATTGGCGTGCACCCAACACCATTCCCATTGATGTGAACGCGGCAGCATTGCTGCAGTTTGGGTTGCAGATATTTGTCCGGTTCCCCTCTTGCAGAAACACTTTCTAAATTCGCAATGTCGATTTCTCTTGTTATTTTTCTAAACACTTAGATCTTATTTCGGGCCTTTTTTTTACTGAATGATAAATTTAGGAAATGTATCCGTAAAATAGTTACTTCTCCTGGTTCTTGAGTGTGAAAGTTTTCTTCAGCAACCTACAGAGACCACGTGAGGGAATTCCTGTAACTTCATGAGTGAAGGATCCGATTACAAGTGAACTGTTGTAAGGTCCGCCGAGAGGGATTGAAGCAACGGGAGTTTATTCAGATTTACACAATATAAGGCGTGCTTACACTCTAGTGGCTGCATGCTATCATTTCATCAAAAACATTGCCCCGGTAATATGTATGTGATCAGAGTTCATGTCTTATTTTAAATAACTACAAACCTTTTTCCTTACCCCCAAAATAATTTCCCACTTATCACAGGTTTCGAAAATGCAAAAACAAAATGGTTAAATCGGTTTATCTAAAAACTGCCTAACTCGAATGGCTACTAATACTTTGGTAAAGGCTCAGCAACAATCGGCGATCTCTTCCAGTCTCAAGTACGTGAAGCAATCGAATCGTGATCATTTTGCGTAACTTCACCAAAATATCCTCCATCCTCCCCTTCTGAGCTAATGGTCAGGTATCTGCTGATCCAAGAGCACATTACAATGAACAGCCCATCATTGTGCAGTGTTCCGGCGCCATCTACCGACAGCAGTCTGATATACACGCAGATAGTCCTCAGCTCCTTCTCTTGGTTTGTCTCACATCTAAATGAACCTGCTTTCCACTTTTTATGTGATCTGCGCCCCTCAAACTGCGGGATGTTATTCTGAGATCCTCATTTCAGACACTCAGGATTGTTTGGGTGCCACGGGTGCCGTTTTGGGTCGAAAACGGCGTCCGAGCCGTGCGCGCACAATTCTGGTGCAGGCCGCCCCGGACGCCATCTTGGTGAGGGCGTTAGTGTCGGCGCTGGCAGCGTGCGGTAGAAGTATGTAGAGTAGGCAGGTTCTGACGTCAATCAGCATGCAATGCTGATTTGATGCCAGTGCTGCCATTTTCGCGTCAACCATATACAGCTGAACATGCGGTCAGCAGCAGCAAGGACCCCCTACCAGCGATATTTAAAGGGATCATTAACCACTCTCAGGTGAGTTGCTGATTGATTTCTACTGGCTTGGTGTAAGCTTGTGGAAGTGTTTGGAGCTTTCTGGAGTTGATTAAAGTTGGTGAGGTGACAGCGAGTGGTGCTGCAAGTGGAGAAGGCTTTGCTTCTGACTTCAAGGATTCTGGTCAGACCACTTGAACCCAGTCATGGGTGCTCTAGTTGTCACCCCCATTGACCTGCAGCACAACAGGGAGATGGAGCAGAGGCAGCAAATAAGAGCCATGATGTGGAGATGCCGGTGTTGGACTGGGGAAGAAAATGTCGTCGATGTATCTGGTGTATAGCGTTGGTTGGAGGTCCTGTGCAGCGAAGAAGTCTTGCTCGAACTTGTGTATGAAGATGTTGGCGTATTGGGGTGCGAATTTGGTCCCCATGGCTGTTCTGTGTGTTTGGGTAAAGAACTGGTTGTCGAAGGTGAAGACATTGTGGTCAAGGATGAAGCGGATGAGTTGTAGGATGGCGTCTGGAGATTGGCTGCTGTTGGTGTTGAGTACTGAGGCTGTCGCAGCGATGCCGTCGTCGTGGGGATACTGGTGTAGAGTGCCGAGACGTCCATCATGGCGAGGAGTGTTCCTGGTTCAACTGGTCTGTGGGTGCTGAGTTTCTGTAAGAAGTCTGTAGTGTCGCGACAGAAGCTGGGGGTTCCCTGTACGATGGGTTTCAGGATGCCCTCGATGTATCCAGAGAGGTTCTCACACAGGGTTCCATTGCCTGATACGATAGGACGTCCGGGTGTGTTGGCTTTGTGTATCTTTGGGAGGCAGTAGAAGTCTCCCACGCGGGGAGTACGTGGGATGAGAGCGCGTAGGATGCTCTGAAGGTCTGGATCAAAGGTCTTGATCAGTCTGTTGAGTTGGCGGGTGTGTTCTTTGGTCGGATCTGCGGGTAACTGTCTGTAGTGTTCCTGGTTGTCCAGTTGTCGGTATGCTTCTTTGTAATAGTCCATTCTGTTCTGTATGACGATGGCTCCTCCTTTGTCTGCTGGTTTGATGACGATGTTGCGGTTGGTCTTGAGAGCGTGGACAGCGTTGCGTTGTGCTCGGGTGATATTCTGGACTGTCTTGTGAGTGCGGCTGATGAATCTGGTGTTGATGCATCTCCTGACAGCTTGAGCATACATGTCAAGCTTAGGGCAGCGACCCTCCGGAGGGGTCCAATTTGACTCTTTCTTCTTCGGTTGCTGCACCACGGATCCCTCTGTCTGCTGTTCCGGATCATTGATTGTCTCATTGGGTTCGCTGCTGACATCTTGGGATTTGTGGAAAAATTCCCAGAGCCTCATTCTCCTGATGAATTCCTCTGTGTCTGCCGCGAGGCCGATGGGGTCCATTTTGGTGGTGGGGCAGAAATTGAGCCCTCGGCTGAGAACTTCGATTTCGTCTGGTTGAAGGGTGTGGTTGGACAAGTTGACGATGGACTTCCCTGTGGTTCCAACCGTGGTACCGGGGGAGGCTTGGTTGCTGCTGGTGGTGATGCCGAGTTTCTCAAGCTTTCTGTTCTTGGTGTGCATGTAAGCAGTGTAGTTCCGTTGCCTCGTCTGCTTGGCGGTGTCTCGTAGCTGGTCTGCTGTGTCCTGAGCACAAGCTGAGAACATGGACTCTATCTTGGTTTCGAGGTTGCGGCGTCTGCTGTAGAGCTGGTGTACGAGATGGTTGAGGAGTGTGCGAGAGGTACGACGGCAGAGTCTTTCAGCGTAGTCTGTGTTGTAGGTCGACTTGAGTGGGTTCGTGATCTGTAGTCCTTTCGGGATCTTGTCTGCTTTCTTGCACCTCTGTAGAAACTTGATGTCTGTGTCTATATGCACGATCTTCTTGGAGATCCTCTCCACTTTGAGCCGGCAGTTTGTGGCGTCGATAGTAGCCATGATGTGGAGATGCCGGTGTTGGACTGGGGTGGACAAATGTAGGAAGTCACACAACACCAGGTTATAGTCCAACAGCTTTATTTGAAATCACAAGCTTTCGGAGCGCTGCTCTTTTGTCAGGTGAAGTGAAGAGAAGCATACAGGCACAGCATATATAGTCAGAGAAAACTGCCAGATGATTACAGGTAATCTTTCTAACTGCCTTTTATCACACCTCGGCAGAGAGATAATCACAGCAATCAAAGGTCTGAATGGTGTCCAAACAGGTCAGTCAGGAAAACATTACATCAAAGAACAATGAGGTGGGGTCACAAGGGGTCAAATGTTGCAGATGCTGGGGTCTGTATGAAAAACAGAAAAAAAACAAAAAACTTTGCTGGAAATCACAGCAGGTCCGACCGCATCTGTGCAGAGCAAATAAGAGGACAAGGTGTTTGCAGAGGGAGGAGGAGGAGGAGGGGGAGAAGGACTCTCAGCAGGAGACCTTACCCACCTAGGGTCTTCCGAGAGCAATTCTCTTACCTCGACATGAGCCAGGAGCAGTGTGTGTGGTGTCACAGAACTCTGCCACCTCTTGTAACCAGACCTGCAACCTCACTCTAGGACAAGAACAGTGCTGCCAGTGGCTGTGAAGGTGACCATGGCCTTGATTTCTTAGCATCGGGATCATTCCAGGCTGGAGCAGGTGACATCTGTAACATCTCCCAGTTCACCGTCCACTGCTGCATAAGAGAGGTAACAGACGCTGGCTGCCTGGCTCATGACTCCGCTCCGCAACCCAACTACACATGGGCAGCATGTGTACAATGAGAGCCATGCTACCACATGCAATCTGATAGAGCAGACCATTGGCTGTAAAGGAATAGCCATATTTCAGAAAGATACACCATCCTATGAATGTAATTTTTGACTTTATTAAAACATGAAAACTGGGTTTAAAAATCTAAAAGCCTCAGAGACACAGGCTGTTAACAGAATACAGGCTTCTGAGATAAGATGGTTTGTTAACAGAAAAGTTGTAAACACCATACAAGCTTTTGAAATGGGAATTGGTTGATTGATACTAAAGCAATGGCCCTGTTGAAACAGCAGGTTGGAGTTTCCTCTATGTCTGAACATTGGAAGAAACACAATAGCAATGCCCAAGTAAAGTGTTATAAACCAACACTTCAGAAAGCATCACATAAATTTTTTTAAAACATGTGCCTTTGAAAAAATGACATCAAGTAAAAGAAATACCTGCCGTAAAATAGTTTTATGTTAAACTTAGAACAAGCAGACACAACGTCTGTGATATAACCATTGAAGTAGCTAAGAAATGCATAGAACACCCTAGTTGAAGTGTTTTTGATTTACATGTTGTAAAAGGTACAAACAGAAGACTTTGTATATATGACTTCAATAGATGCACCAAGCAATCACATGGTGTTTGTGTTGAAAATGGAACAGTTAGGAGACACGATGTCTGCTTATAAACAGCTACGGTGATTTAAAAATTGAATGGAAATACTTCGTAAGAATGGCATCTAATAGATACATCAGTCATAGTCATTTTTATGATAAAATTTGAACACCTAAAGGCAGAGACAGGATTCTGCAAGTTAACAGCTGAACTGACAGTAAGATTAGAAAGAAGTCAACAGAAAGAATGACTAGAGATAATTAGCTTACACCAGCAGAAAACTTCAAAGGAGATACCACGGCAAAAAGGGTATAAAATATGGAATTTTCAGATAGAAAGTCAGAAGTCGCTGGAAGGGGCATGCGATTCTCAACTTCAGAGGCAGGCTCTGTAAGCTTTTAACTCTTTGAGTCTCGGGGATCAAAAGGTAATCTTATTTGATTTTGGTGGATATTCTGGATTAGAAATAATAAGAAATGTAAAAATGTAACAAAGTTAAGATTTGAGAATAAGAATCACTAAGAATAAGAAATGTAAGCTATTTGTATTTTGAACTGTTAAAGTTGCGATTGAATCACCAGCTGTCAACTACATGTCTATATATTTTTAGAATTGTCTCACAGAGTATTTCTGTATCAAACTCGCAAACTCAATCTCTGTACACTCTTTGGTGAGGAGTTGCAGAGTTCTGGGGGGGTTCCGGACCCTCATAATATCCGAAAGGTTACAGTCTAGTTAAACATATTAAAAGTGCTATCTGGAAGACGGTAACATCTTCAAGTCGTTCCTTTCCTTTAGAGAGAGATAGCCTGGACCTTTAGACCCAATTAAGCGTCATATAGAATTCGGCTATCTTTAACTTTAGTTGAAGGTGAACGTCTGGGGAATACGCCTGATCTGGGTTAGCCCGAAACGGGCTAGGACTAGTAATTATCCTTTCATGGCCTCCTTAAACAACACTTGCGCTGCCCGGACCGCACTGGGGGAGCCCAGCAGTACTCACCAAAATGCGTCTCAAGATTAATCGTGGTCTGTTGCATGCTCCACAACCTCGCCGTCATGAGAGCACAGCCCCTGCCACCAGGCATACAGTGACCAGCTGAGGAGGAGGAAGAGGAGGATGTGGAGGAGGAAGCAGAAGAGGAGCAGAAAAGGAGGAAGCAGAAGAGGAGGAAGCGGAAGGGAGGAGGCAAACCAGACAGTTCCCTTCTGCCCAGGCTGTCCGTGATCGACTCATCCAACTGCGGCACAACTGAATGCAACCCCAATTCCCCATTCAACAATAGTCCCACACCTTAACTTCCTTCTGTTACTGACAATCACAGCATCCTCTTGGCCACAATGCTGAAATAAAAGCGACCACAAAAGAAACATTCCAATCCAACTTTATCCATCAATCCATCCAATATAACCTAACAAAGTCAACTAATCACCCTTGTGCATCCCCTCAGTGCCTGTCTTCAGTGTGCCTTTGCCTGTCCTAGTGTTCCTACGAAGTGCTACCCATTGGTTGCATGGCTGGTGGAAGGCTGCTGACTTTCAGTGGGGGAGACTGCAGATGGCCTTGCAAGACGACCTCGAGCAGCTCTGGGCCTAGAAGACCCAGCGGCAGACTGCACCACCTCGGCATGGGCGGCAACAGTCTGGGCTGGCTGACAGGCAACAGCAGGGGCATGGGTGGAATGATAGGTGTGGGAGGACGAATGCTGAGAGAGGACAGCAGGTTCGTTCTCCACGGAGCCGGTGCCACTACCCCAGGGCGGCGCCCTCAGCAATCCTACTAATCTGTTGGAGGACAGATTGCTGTGACATCCTGCGAGCCCCTTTCCACACTGGCAAACCCAGCCATGATGGCAGCAGTCTGAGCCTGCATGAGAGCTGTCTGAGCTTGCAGGGCTTCAGTCTGAGGTTCCACTGCAGCACTCAGATGTCGGGTGGCTTCTGCCATGCTGCAATGGAAGCTGAGACATCAGCCATCAGATGTTGCATTATGGTTGGGTCCACAACTGCGCTATTGGATCTGCCCACCACTTCCATACTGGAAAGGATGGGCTCCAAGCTCTGCGCAAAGCTCTGTGCAAATTTGGTGCCGGACTGCTCCATTTCCTTGATGTTGCACTCAGGCTTTCTGGCAGGCCTGCCAATGCACCAAGCATTTCGTTTTGCATACCCATCAGCGTTCTTCTGTAGACCACCCCATCGAAGTCCTCATCTGAGTCCTCAGCAGCAGAACTCATGTGCAACCTCGTCGTCCGGGGAGCTGGCACCTGCGCTACCCTTTCCCCCTGCCCTGGCTGCAGCCCACTCATGCCCGGTGACTCACCATGTGCAGATCCCGCCTCTAGGCTACCCTCTAAACTCCGCGCAGTGTCAGTATCTGAGCTGGTGGCTATGAGTGTCAGATCGAGTGATGGTGTTTCTTCTTCATCATCATCATTCTCCTCTCCCTCTTCTTCAAACATTGGCTGGCCAGGTTGGATTTTTTGTGTCTCGGAAATGAGAAAGGCACAAGCGTAGGGTTGTGCTGAGGGAAGCAGTGGGGGGGAGGGGGGCGGGGACGGGGAAGCAAGAGGTGCATGCTTACACCATGTGCAGCTTGTAAATCAGGTGAGATTGTGGGATGAGGGGGAAGGGGGATGTGAGAAGGAGGATAAAGTATGAGGATAGCAGCATCTTGTATTCTTTCAGCCCTGCTGCTGGCCTCGGGCTCAGCCTTGCCCCTCCCAAAAATGGCCAGCCCTGTTTCCTCCATGGGGGTGAGGTGATGCAGGCGAACCTGTCCCCCACCAGTTAGGTTCTGCTGGCGCCGGTTATGTGCCATCTTTTCCTGCAAGAGAAAGGGAAGTGTGTCAGTGAGTGTGGTGCAATGTGCTTGGTGATGTATCTATCATGGTTGAATAGCTGATAGTGTGTGCACGCTGTGAGATATGGGTGTGAGGCTTGCAGCAGTGGAAGTGTGTTAGGGTGAGATGGAGCATGAGAATATGAGGTATGAGTCGTGATTGATAGAAATTGTTGGTAGGTGAGTGAGGGGGGTGTGGTGAATTGAGCAGTGTGTGAGACTAGTGGTGCAGTTTGTGGGATATTGCATTTGAAGATGAATTCACTGACCTTGACCAGTCGTGTGAGGTCAGTAAACTTTTTCCTGCATTGCATCCAGGTCCTCGGGGCTACACTACTGGCATTCACCAGAGTGACTATCTGCTCCCACTGTACTTTGCTCTGTTGCCTGGAGGGCCTCTTGGCCCCCTGTAGAAACATAGAAGATAAGAGCAGGAGTAGGCCATTTGGCCCCTTGAGCCTGTTCCACCATTTAATGAGATCATGGCTGATCATCCAAATTCAGTACTCTGTCCCTGCTTTCTCCCCATATCCCTTGATCCCTTTAGCCTTAAGAAATATATCTAACTCCTTCTTGAATATATTTAATGAATTGGCCTCAATTGCCTTCTGTGGTAGAGAATTCCACAGGTTCACCACTCTCTGGGTGAAGAAATTCCTCATCTCTCTTCCTATTGACCTACTGCACCAAGGCCTCCAATGCCGGATCATAGAACCTTGGTGCATGCTCTCTCCCCGAAGTGCCATCATTAATAGTTCCTTTCCACTGTCTTCCTCAGCCAGTTCAATGACGTGCTGCAGAATGCACCTCCCCTTTAAGAGGTGTAGACTGCCTTTAAGTAGAGCAGGCTAGCTTTAATTGGTGCTAGCCTCACAAACTTGGGTCTCCTGCTGAGCATTCAGCCATGCAACAGTGCATTCAACACTGGGCTGAACACCACAATCGTGGAAATGAGCAGGCAGCACAAAGTTCTCGTGCTGCCTTTAGTCCTCCGAATGGGTGCGGGTTGCAAGTGCATCGCGATCCCTGCACCCGCTCTTGGGGGCAAACAAATTTCGAGGCCTCGGTCTCAGCATCATGCAGCCCTGGGTCAGATTTGATACTGTTAGATAAGGGAGGCCATTATGCGATCCGGACATTGGGCGTTGCCACTCGCAGTATAGGACACTATGGCTTATGGAACCTCAAATGCACACAGTAATACACCCAGGAAGCACTTGCAGCACTGAATCTGCACACTTGCCCTCAAGGTTCATTGCACCCTCCAAAAACATTGAAATTAGTGTTGTGCCCTATTATGAGTTGGGAGAACCTGAACAGCGTCCACAGACTTAGAGCCTGCATGAGATGTGCGGTAGAAGGGACCCCCTTTCTTTACACAGGACAAATCCAACCCGACCAATTACCATCCCAACAGTCTTCTCTCAATCCTCAACAAAGTGATGGAAGGTGTCGTTGACAGTGCTATCAAGCGGCACTTACTCACCAACAACCTGCTCATTGATGTTCAGCTTGGGTTCTGCCAGGACCACTCGGCTCCAGACCTCATTACAGGCTTGGTCCAAACATGGACAAAAGAGCTGAATTCCTGAGGTGAGGTGAGAGTGACTGCCCTTGACATCAAGGCAGGATTTGACTGAGTGTGGCATCAAGGAGCCCTAGTAAAATTGAAGTCAATGGGAATCAGGAGGAAAACTCTCCACTGGCTGGAGTCATACTGAAGGGATAATTACTAGTCCTAGCCCGTTTAGGGCTACCCCAGATCAGGCGTATTCCCCAGACGTTCACTTTCAACTAAAGTTTGAGGTAGCCGAATCCTAAAGACACTTAATTGGGTCTAAAGGTCTAGACTATCTCTCCCTAAAGGAAAGGAACAACCTGAAGATGTTACCATCCTCCAGATAGCACTTTTAATAAGTTTAGCTAGACTGTAACATTCCGGGTATTATGAGGGTCCGGATAACTCCCCCAGAATTCTGCAGCTCCTCACCAAAGAGCGTACAGAGATTGAGTTTGCGAGTTTGATACAGAAGTGCTATGTGAGACAATTCTAAAGATACATAGATTTATTAAAGAACCGACATGTAATTACAGTAGGTGTTTCAATCGCAACATTAACAATTCCAAAAACAGAAAGCTTTCAATTCTATTATCAGAGATCCTTATTCTCAAATCTTAACTTCTCTACAGTTTTACAGTTCTTAGTCTTATTCAGAATATCCACCAAAATCAAATACAGTACCGTTGATCCCCGAGATACAAAGAGTTGTAGACTTACAGAGCCTGCCTCTGAAGCTAAGAATCGCTTTGCCTCTTTACAGCAAATCTATCATCCCATTTGAAAGTCCAATATTTATATCCTTTCTCAGTGGTATTTCCTTTGAAGTTTTCTGCTGATGTAAGCTAATTATCTCTAGTCATTTTTCTGCTGACCTCTGCTATTCTTACAGTTAGTTCAGCTGGTAGCATTGCAGACTCGTGTCTCTCCTTTAGGTGTTTGAAGCTTATCATAAAAAATGGTGTAACAGCAGGTGCATCTATTTGATGTCATTCTTACCAAGGTCTTCGGTTTGTGTCTTTTTACGACGTATAAATTAAAACACCTCAACCAGGGTGATCTATGCAATTCTTAGTTACCTCAGCTGGTTGCAACACAGAATCGTGTCTCCTGTGTTTCATTTGATATCATTTTTATGAAGGCATATGTTTCTTAATTTTGTGTGTTTCTTTCTGAAGTGCAACTTAGAACACCTTAACAGGGTGTACCAGTGTTCTTTCCAAAGCTTCAGACTTCAGGAGCCTTTTACCTTCTGTTTCAATAAGGTTACTGATTCAGTGTCAACAAATTATCTTATCTTATGTTTTAATAAGGTAATTTCTTTCATAGAATGGTGCATTTTTCTGAATATGGCTTATTCCTTCGCAATACCTAGCACAAAGGAAGATGGTTGTGGTTATTGAAGGCCAATTATCACACCCCCAGGACATCGCTGCAGGTGATCCTCAGGGCAGTATCCTAGGCCCAACCATCTTCAGCTGCTTCATCAATGACCTTCTCTCCATCATAAGTTCAGAAGTGGAGATGTTCGCTGATGATTGCCGTGTTCAGTTCCATTCACAATTCCTCAGAAAATGAAGCAGTCCGTGCCCACATGCAGCAAGACCTGGACAACATTCAGGCTTGGGCTGATAAGTGACAAGTAACATTCACGTCACACAAGTGCCAGGCTATAACTATCTCCAACAAGAGAGAGTCTAACCACCTCCCCTTGATCTTCAACAGGATTACCATCACCAAAACTTCCACCATCAATATCCTGGGGGTCATCATTGACCAGAAACTTAACTGGACCAGCCACATAAATACTGTGGCAACAAGAGTAGGTCAGAGGCTAGGTATTCTGTGCTGAGTGACTCACCTCCTGACTCCCCAAAGCCTTTCCACCATCTACAAGGCACAAATCACAAGTGTGATGGAATACTCTCCACTGAAATTTATAGGATTAAAGGGGCAGTGTCTGCGTGGAGCAGAGAGTAGTGATGAACAGATGGAAGTGAAGTACACTGTGGTGTCCCCGGAGTTTGATAATAGGGCTAGTGAGCTATTTGATATGTATTAATGACCTGGACTTGGCTATACAGGGCACAATTTCAAAGTTTGCAGATGACACGAAACTCAGAAATGTAGTAAACAGTGAGGAGAGTAGCAGACATCAGGAGGACATAAGCAGATTGGTGTCTGACCTTTCTTGCCTAATAATGTGGGGAAATGTGAGGTTAAACACTTTGGTAGGAAAATAGACATAATATTTTTTAAATGATGAGAAACTATTAAACTTTGGTGTTCAGAGAGAGTTAGGTGTCCTCATACAGGAAACAC
This sequence comes from Somniosus microcephalus, assembly GCF_052327205.1. Classification (NCBI taxonomy): domain Eukaryota; kingdom Metazoa; phylum Chordata; class Chondrichthyes; order Squaliformes; family Somniosidae; genus Somniosus; species Somniosus microcephalus. Next base: position 178,034,045 of record NC_140997.1, on the reverse strand, counting down.
AGAGAGTTAGCATGCAGGTACAGCAAGCAATTAGGAAGGCAAGTGGCATGTTGACCTTTATTGCAGGTGAGTTGGAGTACAAGAGTAAGGAAGATTTACTAAAATTGTACAGGACTTTGGTGCGACCACACCTGGAGTAGTGTGCACAGTTTTGGTCTCCTTATCTGAGGAAGGACATACTTGCCTTACAGGCGGTTCAACAATGGTTCACTAGATTGATTGCTGGGATGAGAGGGCTGTCCTATAAGGTGAGTTTGAGTAGAATGGCTTATATTCTCCAGAGTTTAGAAGAATGAGAGGTGATCTCATTGAAACGTATCAAATTCTTAGAGTGCGTGACAGGGTAGATGTTGAGAGGTTGTTTTACCCTGGCTGGAGAGTCTAGAACTAGTGGTCATAGGACTGAGATGAGGAGAAATGTCTTCACTCAGAGGGTAGTGAGTCTTTATAGTTCTCTACGCCAGAGTGCTGAGGATGCTCAGTTAATGATTATATTCAAGCCTGCGACTGATAGATTTTTGGGCACTAAGGGAATAAAGGGATATGAGGATAGGGTGGGAAAGTGAATTGATGTGCAGGTTCAGCCATGATCTTATTGAATGGCGGAACAGGCTCAAGGGGCCATATAGCCTACTCCTCTTCCTATTTCTTATGTTCTAAGCCTTTCCACCATCTACAAGGCACAAGTCAGGAGTGTGATGGAATACTCTCCACTTGCCTGGATGAGTGCAGCTCCAACAACACAAGAAGCTCGACACCATCCAGGACAAAGCCGCCCGCTTGATTGGCAACCCATCCATCACCTTAAACATTCACTCTCTCCACAACTGGCGCACCGTGGCTGCAGTGTTTATCATTTACAAAATGCACTGCAGCAACTCGCCAAAGCTTCTTTGACAGCACTTTCCAAACCTGTGACCTCTACCACCTAGAAGGACAAGGGCAGCAGGCGCATGGGAACACCACCACCTCTTTATGAGCAATTAGGGATGGGCAATAAATGCTGGCTTTGCCAGCATCTCATGAATGAATAAAAAAAACGTTGGTTCGTGGCTCTTAGAAAGGCCTCATGATCCCAGTACCTAGTGTATTTATTCAACCCAATTGGAAAGATATTTCACTATTTAACTGATTTGGAACAAACTTGTCACCTGCTTACAGGTACACTCCTTCTGCAAGATCTGCTCGTTTCCCCAGGGATATTTCATAACAGCCTGGTTATGTGGGTAGGTATATATGCAGGGCTATGAAATTATCCTTGAACAAGGCCCGTACAGACACTCCAAGTCTCAAAGGTGACTACCACAAAACTGCAAACACTCCTGTAATCAGACCAAGTTAGTAATTCCTGGATATGGATGACTGTCAATGGCTGTCAAGATAACAGGTACCTCAAATTTGTATATCACTGGGTCCTTCCAAATGGTGACAGGAGAGTGCCATATACTTTTATCAGTTATCTGAATTCCCCAAAGTGCATGCATGTGGCCATACAGCCACCCACCCCAATGCTTTCCCCTTCATGAGCAAAAAGGATTTGCACTCCATTAATTTTTAACTGGTCTGTGACCATAGGTACAGAATCATGCAGACGAATGCCAACTAACATGCCCACCTGAACCATCCCCACCATTACCCACACCTGCACCCAGTTCCATTTGTGCTCAACTACCATATCTTGTACCATCCTAAACAGGACACACTACAGTACCATTTAAATTAAATGTTATTAACCATAACAGTGTATGGTGCATGTGTGTTCAATGTGCTTTCCCCAGTACTTCCCCAAAGTGAAAATGTATAGTGTGTGTATTCTTCTAAAAGTGTGCTTCTTATAAATGGTTCTCCAGTGGAAGGAGGGAATGACATGGATACCAGCTGGATATGAATACCAACTGCATGGATATAGATAGCTAGAATTCCCTTCTGCTGGCTAAGTAGATGGATCTGCATGTACAGGTGCTATGGTTATTGTTGTTATTTGAGCAGGACAGCTGGATATTACAGAAGTGTGGTCACCCGAGAGGCATCACCATCAACTGCGCCACTTAGAATGCACTTCCTCTTGTTATGTGCATCCTTCTCTGCAAGCAGATATAAAAAGGGACATTTTTTTGAGCGAGAGTAAACATCTGCCACCTAAGTGTCCACTGGTCACATATGAGTGTGTGAAGATACAGCGCTGTGGTATCTTGTGCTAACAGCATGTCTAGTGCTTGTTGCTTGCTACATTTAATGAGTCACAGGGTTAATAAATTGGTAATGCAATGCTACATAATGCCCTGGTACAACATGAGCATGATTGTGTTTTTATTAAGTACATGAAGAGTTGACAATGTGCATTCGCACACCATGATGGTGCACCAAGTTTACAGTGGAGCAAAAGCATACTTCTCAAGCGATTTATTCCCAGCAAAAATGTATTTGCCTCCAGCCCCACTTACACGTGCATGATCATTTTTCTTTCCCAGTGGTGGCCAGAAGACAATGGCCCCGATATTTACAGGGAGGGACCGGTGAGGGGGGGGTTGGGGGGCTGTTTTGCATTTGGGAAACTGGAAGCCGGAGAGATTGGAGTCCGGAGGGTGGAGGAGGAGGATTGGAGGGGCCGGGGGAAATCGGAAAGGTCGGGTGGGGGATGGAGATCAGAAGGGTCGGGGGGAGATCAGAAAGGCCGGGGGCCGGGGGGGGGAGATTGGAAGGGTTGGGGGGAAATTGGAGGCCACAGGCAGGGAGTGCAGAGGAAGGAGGAGGAATTAGAAAGGCCGGGCCGGTGGGAGATCCTGGCTCGGGTGGACATTGTGGCCCGGGGTGGGGGCGGGCGGCTGCTTGTGGGGTCGGCGATCACTGGAGTGGTTTACAGGCAAGCTTGGGAGGGCCAGGGGGAAGCACTCCTGCTCCTCCTGGCCCACAAGCAGTGCTGGAAAGGCACTTACCTGCTGGATCCAGCAGTCCTCGCCTTCCTATAGCTGCCGGATTTCTCGGCTGGTCAGTGCTAAACCTAAAATGGAGAAAAAATGTGAAGCACACAGCCTCATTAAAATATTTAAATTAGCCACCCACCTCCTGGGAGTGGATTGGTCACCCACCACCCCCACCCCCGTCCCGCCAATGTTAAAACGGGAAATAGGCAGGTTGGGTTCGGGTTTAAGATTTTAAATATTTTAACATCCCACCCAACCCAAACCCACCCATTTTGGGGGGTTGAATTACCCCCCCAATGTTCTAGTCCACATTAACTATCCAGTTTCCATTTCTTTATTTCTCAATTACTCCAAAATTAGCACAAAAAGGATTTTTTTGCATAATTTTAATTACTGAGATTGAAAGGGACTATAACTGTTGGTAGAACATTCTGTGGATTGAAAAGTCTCAGGTGTAGATCAGGGTCAAATGACTTTGTTACTTGAATTGTGAAGATTTGTAGGCTTTTCTGTCTATAACACCACAAGCATTTATGATAAATTGAATGACTAAATGTTACAGGAGTTTGATAATATGTAAATGTTTATTTATAAAGTCACAATTCCATTATTTAAGTCAGTAGCCACTTTCAGCTTATTGTGGTTTCATACATGTTTATAAACACTTGCTAGCCTCCAGAAAGTATTGAACAAATATTAACAAAAGAGGAAAAAGTCAAAAATCAACAGAATAATGAACTATCCTGAAACTGGATTGGGAACCGTTCAAGAGGAAATACTGATCACAAGGACAGAATCCTAATTAGACCCGACTTCAATTTACAGACCAATTAATTAATCAGTTTACCATGATAGATCATTTTGACTTTTCCCACCACAGCCATACTTGTTGATTTTCTAAGTGAGATTGACAATTTAGTGTCAAATTATGTACTTTTTTTTTACACTGAGCTTGCACTGACTGAGAAGTGGGTTCAGGCTTGTAAAACTTATTTTACATTGGACTGTTATGGTCAGGAGAAGGTTTTTATTTCATCAGTCTGATTAGATTCAGATCTACATGCCGCTGTGCTGAGCTAGTTCATCTCAGCCAGGGAATGAGCTGTGTCCTAGCCTCAGATTGTAGAGCTACTTTAATACCGTGTGCTGAGGTGTTTCTATACGATCAGATCATAGATGAATATGATGATTTTATTCTATTCGACTGAAAGAAAGACCAAATGAAGAAAGAAGAAACTTACATTTAAATAGCGCTTTTATATCTTCAGGATGTCCCAAAGCACTTCACGGCTAATGAATTATTTTGGAATTATTAATGTTGTTTTGTGAGCAGCCAATATGTACACAGCCATGTCTCTGGCAACTGTTTAAGGCTGAAACAGACCGTTCGCAACCTTGGTGTGATATTTTACCCCGAGATGAGCTTCCGACCACATATCCACGACATCACTAAGACCACCTACTTCCACCTCCGTAACATCGCCCAACTCCACCCCTGCCTCAGCTCATCTGCTGATGAAATGCTCGTCCCTGCCTTTGTTACCTCTAGATTTGACTATTCCAACATTCTCCTGGCCGGCCTCCCATCTTCCACCCTACATAAACTTAAGTTCATCCAAAACTCTGCTGCCCATATCCCAACTTGCACCTAGTCCCGTTCACCCCTGTGCTTGCTGACCTACATTAGTTCCCAGTCCGGCAACACCTCGATTTTAAAATTCTCATCCTTGTTTTCAAATCTCTCCATGGCCTTGCCTTTCCCTATCTCTGTAATCTCCTCCAGCCCAACATCAACACCGAGATCTCTGCACTCCTCCAATTCTGGCCTCTTGCGCATCCCCAATTTTAATCGCTCCACCATTGGCGGCCGTGACTTCAGCTGCCTAAGCCCTAAGCCCTTGAATTCCCTCCCTAAACCTCTCCGCCTCTCTCTCCTCCTTTCAGACACTCCTTAAAACCTCTCTCTTTGACCAAGCTTTTGGTCATCTGTCCTAATATCTCCTTATGTGGCTTAGTGTCAAATTCGGTTTGATAATGCTCCTGTGAAGCACCTTGGGATGTTTTACTACGTTAAAGGTGCTATATAAATGCAAGTTGTTGTTGTATCTGGTGGCCTATGCACTTCGCATACTGGTGATGACGATGCTTTAAGATGGCTGGAATTATATGCTGAGTCTGCATATGCTAAACAAAAACATATTGATGGATTGTGATAAATATATCACTTGCATCATACCATCACTACCAGCTCGTCTCCTCTATGTATCATATGATATACTATAGAGGTTAAGTGTGACGTGCTCAAACCTAAGGCAGCACTAGAAGAAGCAACTCAATTCTTCAGATTCTTATGTACCAAGTTGACTGCAGTAATTTGAACACTCCATCAGAAATAAAAGTACAAGATGAGATTTTCAACTTCTAATTGAAGTATACTAGATTTAGAAACCTGTTCTGGAATACTTAGCATTATAGAGGATTAAGAAAAAACATTGGAAACCGGTTTCTCAGCAACTAATCTTTTGAAGCTTTGAAGATTTAATGTACAAACAAGTGTTCTTCATCACTTTAAACTGGAACTTTGCATATTTTTCTGACATTTCTTTCAAATTAGAAAACATTACTTGTGTGAACATTCTTACTTTCATAACGGGAGATCCAGTGTTACCACGGTGCCCTGTTATAGTGATGAATGTGTTCCAATCTACAGCTACATTAACTGTAGCTATGTCATGTTCAAACACTGGAGTCACATCTTTAATAAGTCCTATGCCACAGCTCTTCACTCCGTACAAAAATAAATTATCCATATCAAATGCACTGTCCAAGAACGACTCCATACCCTAATCAATGAACAAGATTCAAGCCAAAACAGTGGAGTAGCAAACTTTAAATAGTAGGAGAAAATTCACAGATACAGTTGGTTGGCATCTTTTATTCTTCTACACATAACAATGTCTGCCATTTAGCATTTTAGTGCTCAATTAACCATTTCCTTTGACTATGTAGTGTTTTGGATAAATATTTAAAATCTTACAGCTGAATAAAGTATTTATCATAGATCAGCCTATGTCCACATTTAGGCTATAGACTTGAGTGTATTTGGTGCACACTGATTTAGCCATTCATCACCAGATTTGGCTGGACCACATCAGTGCTCTCCTCTGCCAAGACCGCCCACTACTCCAGGATCATTCTGGAGTGCCTTCCCCCGCCACCACCCCATTTCTTTCCTCCACTACCAACCATTTCCTTAAACCCCTTTCACCAACCCCTCCACCCTCACCAAGTGCAAGGAGTTCATAATACTACTTTGTCTCTTAGGTTCAGACCATCCCTTCAGCTACCTCTGCTGTTCACCCCCCAACTCTATCCCCTTGCCCACCAAGCCAAACTTCTCATAGGCTCACCCATTGTCCTCGCGGGATCCCACATTTTTTGCTGGTTTCTCTCCATCTCCTTTCATGCCCTCTCTAAGCTCATCTGGTCCCTGAGACCCACCTCCTGTTCCTAAATCTGTGCCCATCTTTCCTACAACTCCATATTGGAATCTTTCCAAACTGGTCTATGCTCGTTCACAGCACCAAAACGGCTCTACTCATAGTCACAAGTGACATCCTCTGTGACTAAGGCCGTGGTGTATTTTCTCTTCTCGACCTCTCTGCAGCCTTGGATATGGTTGACCACACTATCCCCCTCCAACATCTCTCCTCTAATGTCCAGCTGTCTGGGACTGCCATTACTTTGCTCCACTCTTACCTATCCAGCAATGGCTTCTCTTCCAACCCCCACACCTTTACCTCTGGCATTCCCCAAAGATCTATCCTTAGCCCTTTCCTTTGCCTCTTCTACATGCTACCCCTTGGCAACATCATCCAAAAGATATGGGCTGGAATTTTCTCAAGGGAGGTGAGTTGGGGGTGGGGGGCCTCCGAGGCAGGCGGGAAACCCACAGCCGGCCTTCTAGGTTTCCCGCAGGCCCTGCCGACTAACGGCAGGGCCTGATTTGAATGCGAGGCCTCGGATTGCCACCCACAGCCAGCCATTTGGAGGGGCTGGCAGGCTGCGGGCAGGTAGGCCTCAGAAGCAAGGGGCAGGTCAAGGGGAGGGATCGTGGGAGGAGGATTGGCAATCAGCAGGGAATGGAGATCGCGGGGGAGGGGGGGGGAGCATCAACAGGGGTCGGAGATCGTGAGAGGTCGGAAGGGGATTGCGGGGGTAGGCAGGGGACCGCGGGGGGGGGGGGGGGGGGGGCGAGGTGGAGAAAAAGAGGATAGGGGCCGGCCACCAGAGGATTGCGGCTGGCCTCATCGTCATCGTTGTGGGGGGGGGGGGGGGCGAGGTTGGGGAGGGAGGCCTAGGAAGCTGATTGGAGGCCTTGTAGTGGGGTCTCTGATCGCCGGGGGGGGGGGGGCGGTGGGTAAGGTCGGAACTGTGGATCCAGGAGGTCGGTATAAAGCCACTTACCTCCTGGATGCTATTGTCCCCACATTGGTTTAACTGCCAGGTTTCACGAATTGTGTGAAACCCGTCCACAGGCAGTTAAACGGGGAAAGAAAGAGGTTTCCAACCTCTTCACAATATTTAAATTGAGGTAATGCCCCCTGGTAGCAGTTTGGCTGCCCGCCCCCTGCTCTGCCCCCATCCCGCCACCAGTAAAACCAGAAGTGGGCGGATTGGAGGCGGGATCAGGTCGGAAATCCTATTTTAAACACTTTAACTGCCCCCACGCTCCAAACCCACCCTTTGTTTTAGGGGAAAATTCTGGCCATGGTGTCAGTTTCTACATGTACACTGACAACACTTGGCTCTAGCTCTCCGCCCCCTCTCTTGACCCTTCCATTGCCTCTGTGCTGTTAAGCTGCTTGTCCAACATCCAATCTTGGTTTGAGCTAAAGTAATCATTAGGAAGATTGAAGCAATCATCTTCTGCCACCACCACAAACTCTATTATTGCCACCGATTCTATCCCCCTCCCAGCCATACTCAGTGACCCCCATATCCTTTCCATCAAAGATCACGTATTTCCATCTCCATATCATCATCCACCTCCGCTCCCACCTCAGCCCATCTGCTGCTAAAATTCTAATCCATGCCCCTTACTTCCAGACTCAACTATTCCAATGCTCTCCTGGCTATCCTCCATGCTCTGTAAATGTTAGCTCAGCAAATCATTGCTGCCCGTATCCTATTCTGCATCAAGTTCCACTCACTCATTAGTCCTGTCCTTGCTAACCTTTATTGGCTACTTTATTGGCTACCAGTTTCTCAACACTTCCAATTTAAAATTCTCATCCTCATTTAAATGCCTTCATGGTCTTAACTAACCCCTCTTGACTTTGGGCTCTTGAAAACCTCCCCCCACCCCCGTCCCACCTTCGCCCAATCACTTGCGGTCATGCCTTTTGCAGTTTTTCCCCACTCTCTGGAATTCCCTCCTTAGACCTCCCATCTCTCCACCTCCCTTTCCTCCTTCAAGATTCTCCTTAAAACCTACCTCTGACCAAGATTTTTGTTATCCTAATATCTCCATATTTTGCTCAACATTCATTTTTGTCTGATTACTATGTTAAAGGCGCTACATAAATACAAGTTGTTGTTGTTGTATACTGTGAACAGTTTTACAATTATTTTCTAATAATATGATAGTGTGGGGGACTACGGTCTCCCGCATAAAGAAATAGGCAACACAGCGAGTTACAAGAAATAGGTCTTTACTCCAACTCTCACAATACAGTACTGCATTCGTGAAGCCCGCGAACCTGTGATGACTCACGGATTGGTCACCTGCTGGAACCTGATTGGTTTTCCTTCTCTCAGCAGCAGGCAAGTCTGAACGTGCCTTATTCCTCTCAGCTTGCAACTGTCTTGCGGGGGGAGGGGAATACAGCAGTTAAAAGGGGATTATACAGGTTTATCTACATACACACAGTGTTTCCCCAATGTGGCAACGCCACATACGCCCCCCCAGAATCCTCGTTAACTGTAAAAGTCAGTCTCTGCGGAGGTTTAACCAAGCGGCCGTAGCGGCTGTAGTAGCCATCTGGCGTGTGAGGAGGGCTGTCTGGGAGGTCGGCCGGTTGGTTCGTCGGCTGGTCTGGTGGCTGGTCTGCCGGTGGGCTGGCTGGACGGGCTGCCGGCGAAGGTGGGGCGGTGGCCGGGAAGTAAGGTTCTGGCGTGTCTTGGTCCTCTTGTGGGGCCGCCGCCAATGCGGGAGGTCTGCCCCGCCGTGGGGGAAGAGCCGACCAAAACGGGGAGCTGAGGTCCAGGTGCGCCGGTTTGAGGCGATCTACTGAAATAAGGTCCGGCTTCCCGCCGACGTCGATAAGAAAAGCTTTGTCCCCCGTCTCCAATACTGGGAAGGGGCCGGTGTATGATGCCTGCAGCGGGCCTCTGTGCGCGTCCCGGCGCACGAAGACGAACTCCGCATGTCGTAAGTCTCGAGGCACGTAGGACGGCTGCGGGCCGTGTTGCGAAGTGGGCACTGGACGGAATTGCTGGGCCGCGTCCTGGTGCAGGGAAAGCTGTCTGGCGGCCGACCACGGCTCCGTTGTCAGGGGGAGGAAGTCGCCTGGTACTCTGAGCAGTTGGCCGTAGACCATCTCGGCCACGGAGGCGCGGAGGTCCTCTTTGGGCGCGGTGCGCAATCCCAGGAGAACCCAGGGTAGTTTGTCGATCCAGCTGGTGTCGATCAGGCTGGCGCGGAGGGAGGCTTTCAAAGAACGATGAAAGCGCTCGCAGAGCCCGTTGGCCTGCGGGTGGTAGGCTGTTGTCCTGTGCAACTTGGTGCCGAGGCCGGCGGTGATGGCGTTCCACAAGTGGGAGGTGAACTGGGGGCCTCTGTCCGAGGATATGTCGGTCGGCACGCCGAACCGGGCCACCCATGTCGAGACGAATGCTCGCGCGACGTCGGTCGTGGTGGTGGTGGAGGCGAGGGGAACCACCTCGGGCCATCTGGTGGTGCGGTCGACGATCGTGAGGTGTGTAAAACCGTGCGACGGCGGCAAGGGGCCTACCAGATCGACGTGGACGTGGTCGAAATGCCTCTCGGGCACCAGGAAACACTCCAATGGCGCCTTGGTGTGCTGCTGGACCTTAGCGCGCTGACATGCCACGCATGTGTTGGTCCAGTCTCTCTCATCCTTGTGGAGTCCAGGCCAGACGAACTTGGTGGACATAAGTTTCTGAGACGCACGCATCCCTGGATGTGAGAGGCCGTGGATGATGTCGAAAACTCGCTTGCGCCAGGCGGATGGGACGACCAGCCTAGGCGAGGGGACTGAGACATCGCACAGGAGGGTTGTGCCGGCTGCGTGGAAGTGGATGTCGGCCAGGGTGAGGCTGGTAGTTGACGTCCTGGATCTCCGCGTCGGCGGCCTGGTCTCTCGCCATGCTGGCGTAGTCGATGCCCAGGTGCACTGCGTGGAGCGAGGGTCTTGAGAGGCAGTCGGCCACCAAATTGTCCTTGCCGGCGACGTGGCGGATGTCCGTGGTGAACTCCGAGATGAAGTTGAGTTGGTGCTGTTGGCGCGCGGACCAGGGTTCAGTTACTTTGGCCATGGCGAAAGTGAGCGGCTTGTGGTCCACAAATGCGGTGAACGGCCGGCCTTCCAGGAGGAAACGGAAGTGCCGGATTGCCAGGAACAGGGCCAGGAGCTCTCTGTCGAACGTGCTGTAGGCCTGCTCGTTCTTGCGCAGCTGTCGGCTGAAAAATGCCAGTGGCTGCCACGCGCCTTCGACCCACTGTTGCTGGACGGCGCCGACGGCGTAATCCGAGGCGAGGGCGATCTTGGCGCCCGGGATGGGGTGGGCCAGTAGTGTGGCGTCGGCCAAGGCGCTTTTGGTCTGGTGGAAGGCTGTCGCCATCTCGCTGGACCAGGTGAGTTGCTCTTTGCCCGTTTTGCCCCTGGTGGCTTCGTAGAGGGGGCGCATGAGTGCGGCGGCCTTGGGCACAAACCGGTGATAGAAATTGACCATCCCCAAAAATTCCTGCAGCGCCTTGACCGAGGTGGGCTGGGGAAAGTCCGCCACCGACTGCACCTTGGAAGGTAGGGGAATGGCTCCCCTTGGCGAGATTCTGTGGCCGAGAAAGTCAATTTGGGCTGCTCCGAACTGGCATTTGGCCGGGTTGACAATTAGCCCGTGTTGGCTGAGGCGCTGGAAAAGGGAGCGCAAATGCGCGATGTGCTCGGCCTTGCTGGTGCTGGCCACGAGGATATCGTCCAGATAGACGAACAGGAAGCTCAGGTCCCGTAGGACGGAGTCCATGAGCCATTGGAAGGCCTGTGCGGCGTTCTTAAGCCCGAAGGGCATGCGCAGGAACTCGAACAGTCCGAAGGGGGTGATGACCGCCGTCTTCTGGACGTCTGCGTGGTGGACGGGGACCTGATGGTAGCCGCGAATCAGGTCGAACTTGGAAAAGACGGACTTTCCTGCTAGATGTGCCGAGAAGTCTTGGATGTGCGGAATGGGGTATCTATCGGGCGTGGTGGCATCGTTGAGCCGTCTGTAGTCGCCGCAGGGGTGCCAGCCACCGCCCGGCTTGGGCACAATGTGGAGGGGGGATGACCAAGGGCTGTTTGAGCGGCGGATGATGCCCAGTTTTTCCATTGTGGCGAATTCTTCCTTGGCCACCGCCATCTTGGCTGGGTCCAGGCGTCTGGCTCGAGCGAACACTGGTGGTCCCGTAGTGGCGATGTGGTGCTCGACCCCATGCTTGGCTGCCGCGGCTGAGAAGGTCGGTTCTGTGAGCCTCGGGAAATCTGCGAGTAGGCGGGCGTAGTCGTCATGCGCCGGGGCGGAGCAGGACCCGACAAGGGCCGGGCTGTTGCTCTGCTGGCAGGCCAGTGAAGCGAAAGTTGCTGCGTCGATCAGGCGCCTGTCGCGGACGTCGACCAGGTGTCCATGGGCGCAAAGAAAATCGGCGCCCAACAAGGGATGTGCCACCAAGGCCGTCACGAAATCCCACGTAAATCGCTGGCCGTTGAAACAAACCTCGGATCGTCGCTTTCCGAAAGTAGCAATGGCTGCACCATTTGCCGCCACGAGGGGTGGGCCGCTGCGGCCTGCCTGGACATCGAGCTGGGAGGCAGCAATTATGCTGCATTGGGCTCCGGTGTCACAAAGGCATCTGCGCCCTGAGAGTCGGTTATGTACAGCAGTTTACCTGCGGTGCCGATGGCCATCGTGGCGGCGGGGGTGCAGTCGGGCGGGCCTAGACGGCGGCGCGGGGCTGGTGCGTTGGGCCGGGCGGCCATCTTGGTTTGATCGAAAGAGCAGGGTGCTCTGCAGCGTTGGGCCTTGTGGCCGAAACGCGCGTGGTAGTAGCATAGTTCTGCGGCCTGGCGTGGCGGCGCGCGCTCGGTGGTGTCGGGGAGCCTCGCGGCTGCACAGCCGAGTTGGGCGACGGCGAAGACTTTGTCCGCGGCGGCTGCCAGTTGTACGCAGTTCGTGATCGGGGACCCCGCGAGGGCAGTCTGTACCTGCTGAGGATGCAGGCTGAGGAAAAGGGCCCGAAACAAGAAGCACTGCGGTTCAGAGCCCAGGAGCGCAAGCATCCGGCTCATCAACTGGGTCGGGGTAGAATCGCCGAGGCCTGGTAGTGAGAGAAGCCTGCGGGCCCTCTCCTCCCTGGACAGGCCGTAAGCCTGCAGCAAGCGGCCCTTAATGGTTGAGTACTTGCCGGTCTGTGGTGGGTTCCCCAGCAGGTCGAGAACTTCGGCGGCGGTAGAGCTTGCTAGTGCTGAGACTACGTGGAGGTACCTTTCTTCATCGTCTTGAACCCTGCGAAGGGTGAATTGGGCCTCCGAGTGCGCGAACCAAGCTGGTGCTTGGTGTTCCCAGAAGGTGGGGAGCTTCAAGGACGCTGCGCCGGCCGACATCAGGCTGCTGCTGGTTGCCATCGGGTCGTTGCTGGCCTCTGTAGGGCTGCGTGAGTCGGGGGCTTCGGCCGCCGACATTCGGGGTCACCAATGTGGGGGACTACGGTCTCCCGCGTAAAGAAATAGGCAACACAGCGAGCTACAAGAAATAAGTCTTTACTCCAACTCTCACAATACAGTACTGAATTCGTGAAGCCCGCGAATCTGTGATGACTCACGGATTGGTCACCTGCTGGAACCTGATTGGTTTTCCTTCTCTCAGCAGCAGGCAAGTCTGAACGTGCCTTATTCCTCTCAGCTTGCAACTGTCTTGCGGGGGGAGGGGAATACAGCAGTTAAAAGGGGATTATACAGGTTTATCTACATACACACAGTGTTTCCCCAATGTGGCAATGCCACAATAGTCTAATTTGGGATCAATTAGAGAACTTGCCTACATTTAAACATTTGGTCTGGCCTTGATTACGCCTACATACCTGGAAATCAGTTCAGAATGGTGCATTTGATATGGTATATGTAACATTTAAAAAGACAATCTGATTTGCCTTTACAGGAATGTTAAAAAAGTGATCAATAGCCTTTTAAAATGCAATGATAATACTTAAAACAGATATATAAATTCAGCTTATACAGGTACATGTTGTCATAGTTCATCATGATATTGTGTAAAAGGCCATCTTGGATGCTGTGTTACTTTCTGTGCAGCAGATAGCACAAGACGCATAAATTCGGTCACATCAAAAGAGTAATTAGTAAACTTAGGATGGTCCCCAAGGGTTGGATGATGTCCCTAGGTGAATAAAATTGGAAAGAAAGGTGATGAATTATTAAATCAAGAGATGGGGAAGTTAATGCAATAATGAAGAAGATAATGGCCCATGATTTGCAGTCAGTGGCGAAGCAAAGACGTTCGTCGCTGGCCCCGAATTCAGCTTCTCACAAAGATCTCATGATCTCTGGCGAGAAGTTTGGCTTTTCCAACACGCAGCTGAAATCAACGTAGTATAGTGGGAATCCCATAGCGCGAGCTGCTGTGATGTCAACAAGCTGTCTAAGCAGCCAATCACAATGCAGACAGGGAACCAGGAAATAGAAATCAATCAATCACTTTTTAAAAAATTTAGAGAGCAAAATAAAGAGTGGGACATACACATTGGGTTAAGGTAGAAGCTGAAATATCATGAACAAACTTTAAAAAAATGCTAAAACTTTTTAAAATAATTTTAAAATCTAATTCTTTTTAACTTAATGGAAAAATTTGACATTCTACCAATATAAAATTAGTTTTTCAGGACCAGAACGGTTGTTTATCAGTAGTTATTACTCAGATCATCGTTAAAAAGCCAGTTACATCTCATTTGAATGGATCTAACTTTTTATGGGGTTTCTAACAGCGATATTTGTTTGGAAAAGGGGAAGTTTTCATCAGATCAGTGATTTCACTGATTGCCAGTTCTTGGGGGGGTGGGGGGGGGGGGGGGGGGAGGTCCACAGCACAGCCTGTGAAGGAGCAGTGAATGACGGACCGCAACTTCAGGATTTCCGTGTTAGGCTGCACATGCAGTTTCAAAGGCAGAATGACGCCGAACGCTGCCAGTTCGACAGCATCAGGACCACAAGTTCTGGGCCAATTTTCTTCACTGTAGATGTCAGACAATGACAAAAGGATTAATTTCAAGAACAGTACCAATAATTCAGAGCCACTTTTTATTTCCTACATACTGTGATGGAGTGGACACACTTCTCTTTAGCAGGCTCTGCCCCATGTGGTCATTTGATTATTCCAGTTTAACAGATTGGAGAGGACCAGCAGACAGGAGTTTAAACTATGCAAGAGTAGGAATGGACTGGATATTAGGCAGTTCGTGATCCTCTGGAATGCATTGCCGACTGGTGTGGTGGATGCTGAATCTGCATGCCTTCAAGAGGGAGCTGGACCAGAGATCACATCGTATAAAAGGTAAACGTCTTTATAGATAACATGTGGTCCACGTGAACTCCCGAACTAGTTGTGATCACCTAAGTGGGGGTCGGAGTGGAATTTTACAGATTATTTTTTCCCTTATTGGCCCAGGTTTTTTCTCTTTTTTTGCCTCTCCCAGGGGAGAGTGTCTAGCCATGATGCTCCAGCTATCATGGTGTATGGGCAGGTCTTTTTCTGCCCATCAATTTTGTATGTTCATATGTGCATGTTGTCTGGTTTTTAAAAGATGAAATACAGGACTCCATGGAGAAGTCTTATAAACAAACATTTTAAAAACTGAAACTTAAAAGGTCTAAACAAATGGAAGTGATCTATAGGCAAGTACCCACCTATAGAGTTACCTTCTCCCTCAAACTCATTGGTCTGTAATTTGCAGTCAGCGGCGAAGCAAGGCCCTCGCCTCTGGCCCCGAAGAAGGCTGCCCACATAGATCTCGCGATCTCTGTGGCGAGAGGTTTGCCTTTTTCGACGTGTACTTGATTGCAGCGCTCTGTCATGGGGATTCCCAGTGAAGAGCTGCAGCGACGTCAACAAGATGTCTAAGCAGCCAATCACATTAAAGAATTCTCACAGACAGCAAACCAGGAAATGAAAAGCTGCTTTTATCCGGACTTTAAAAAAATGTTAGAGAGCAAAATAAAGATTGGGGCTCTCACATGGTGATAAGGTAGAGCTGAAATATCATGAACAAACTTTAAAAAAAAAAAGTACAATAGCAAAATACTGCGGATGTTGGAAATCTGAAATAACAACAGAAAACGCTGAAAATACTCAGCAGGCCAGGCAGCATCCGTGGAGAAAGAAACTAATGGTTGCTGCCTGGCAATTGTAATTTATATCTAAATGGAGAAATTTTACACTCCACAAATATAAAAATTAGTTTTTCAGGGCCAGGACTTTTGTTTAGCAGTCAATACGCTGTTAAAACCCCAGTTACACCTATTCCAACATTACACCTATTCCAACATTTAATGGTGTATTTAACAGTGATATTAACACAGAAAAGCCCAAGTTTTCGTCAGCTTCACTATTTCACTGATTACACTGATTGCCGGCTATGGGGGATCCACAGCGCAGCCTGTGTCGGAGCAGTGAATGACTGACTGCAACTTCAGGATTTTCGTGTTTAGATGCGCATGCGCTAAATCCTAAAGTTGCGGTCAGTTTCAGTGGGGTAATGATTACACTCTGCAAATTCCGGGCCAATGTCCAAATGTTTACATTATTCTGTTTACTATTGGAAACAATGACAATGGAGTACTTTATAAATGGTTCGTTGCTGGTGCTAGCCCAGCTCCACAAAGCACAACTGGCACCAACAGGTCACAGCCATACCTCACTCTATTATACAAAAAGAAAATACTGCAGATGCTGGAAATCTGAAAAACAGAAAATGCTGGAAATACTCAGTAGGTCAGGCAGCATCTGTGAAGAGAGAAACAGAGTTAACGTTTCAGGTCGATGACCATTCGTCAGAGCTGGAAAAAGCAGGAAATGGAACAGATTTTTTAATCAAGTGTAGTGGCTGGGAAATGGGGGAGGGGATGAAAGAACAAAAGGGAAGGCCTGTGATAGGCTGGAAGGCAGGAGAGGTTAAGAGACATTGAGAGACATTAAGAGATATTCAAGGCAAAAGGAGATGGTAATGGGACAGGTTAAGAAACAAAGGATGGTTCTAGATGAAGTGTAAATTGCGCTGGCAGAATGGAAGACAGCTGCCCTGTGGGAAGAGAAGAACAGAACAAAAGTGTGGATAAAAATATATATATATGTTATGATCTGAAATTGTTGAATTCTATGTTGAGTCCAGAGGGCTGTAAAGTGCCTAATTGAAAGATGAGGTGCTGTTCCTCGAGCTTACGCTGAGCTTCCATGGAACAGTGCAAGAGGCCGAGGACGGAGAGGTCAGAGTGGGAGTGAAGCAGTGAATTAAAGTGACAGGTGACCGGAAGCTTGGGGTCCCTCTTACGGACTGAACTGAGGTGTTCCGCAAAGCGGTCACCCAATCTGCGTTTGGTCTCCCCAATGTAGAGGAGACCACATCATGAGCAGCGAATACAGTATACTAAATTGCAAGAAGTACAAGTAAATCGCTGTTTCACCTGGAAGGGGTGTTTGGGGCCCTGGACAGTGGGAAGGTATAAGGACATGTGTTGCATCTCCTGCGCTTGCACGGGAAGGTGCCGGGCGAAGGGGAAGGGGTGTTGGGGGTGATAGAGGAATGGACTAAGGTGTCGCGGAGGGAGCGGTCCCTACGGAATGCTGAAAGGAGGTGAGTGGAATATGTGTTTGGTGGTGGGATCATGCTGGAGGTGGCGGAGGATGATGCGTTGAATGTGGAGGCTGGTGGGGTGAAAGGTGAGGACAAGGGGATCTCTATTGTGGTTCCGGGAGGGAGGGGCAGGGGTGAGGGCAGAAGTGCAGGAGATAGAATGGACACGGTTAAGAGCTGTGTCAACCACTGTAGAGGGGAATCCTCGGTTGAGGAAAAAGGAAGATATGTCGGTAGCACTGGTATGGAAGGTGGCATCGTCAGAGTAGATGCGGCGGAGACGGAGAAACTGGGAGAATGAAATAGAGTCCTTACAGGAGGCGGGATGGGAGGAAGTGTAGTCCAGGTAGCTGTGGGAGTCAGTGGGCTTGTAGTTAATGTTGGTCAATAACCTATCCCCAGAGATGGAGACGGAGAAGTCAAGGAAAGGAAGGGAAGAGTCGGAGATGGACCATGTGAAGGTGAGGGAAGGGTGGAAATTGGAAGCAGAGTGAATGAAATTATCCGGTTCAGGGCAAGAGCAGGAAACGGCACCGATACAGTCATCAATGTACCGGAAAAAGAGGCAAGGGAGGGGACCTGTGTAGGACTGGAACAAAGAGTGTTCCACATATCCCACGAAAAGGTAGGCATAGCTAGGACCCATGCGGGTTCCCATAGCCGCACCTTTGATTTGGAGGAAGTGAGTGGAGTCAAAGGAGAAGTTGTTCAATGTGAGAACAAGTTCAGCCAGGGGGAGGAGGGTGGTGGTGGATGGGGACTGGTTGGGCATCCGTTCAAGGAAGAAGCGGAGCGACCTCAGGCCATCCTGGTGGGGGCGTTTAGGCTGGCTGCTCGAGTGGGTCACACAATTAAACAGGGACAATGATACAAGCTGAAGACTCATAGATTAAGAATGAGATTATATTTACATGGAATTCAAACCATGCAGAAAGTTACACAATTGGATCTCAATTAACTCAGTTTTTCCAGGTATTCTAAAGGGTGGATGGGTTTTCCAGGAATTTTAAAGAGTGCCATTTCATAACATTGCAAAAGAAATAAAAAGCAGCTATGGACTATTCCACTGTTCTTCCCTCTTTCTCTTCCTTTCCTGAGCTAATTTAATTCTAGTTCAGACATTCTCACTGGAAATCAGAATCACTTAATCTAAAGCATCTCTCCCCATTACCCATGGCCCAGTGGGTGGCGTGCCACTGCTTCATACAGATAAGGAGGATTGCAAGTTCAAACTCCATTTTGTTTAAGTTGGCCTCAGTCAGGATGGTAATGATGTTGCTACAAAGGGGGTGCATCTCCCAACTAAGGAGGTGGGGGAAAAAACAATTTATCAGCCAGTAACAATGGAGAATATTCTCCCCTGTGTGTACAGTTAAAGAAAATTTATTTTTCTAAACTGTCACTGGTTTATTACAACTATATAGAAAAATAAATTTTCCTCAACATTATACACATAGAAAAATACCCCCTTTGCCTCTTCTCTGGTTTATTATACATGCTGATGAATTTGGTTGAGATTATTTTTCTTTATTCATTGAATTATAAATAGCTTTACAAAATAAATTCATCAGTTTAATATCATATTGTTCCCATTAGTTTAATTCATTACAAAGGTTTGAAGACCTGGCTGTAGAACACAAGTGACAATAAAATTACCACAAACCTTATCCTGAGATACGACTTTGTCACTTTTTTCCCAAGTCATATAATGAATTCCTCGAAGTCGAGCCAAATCCAAATAGCAGCGCTCATCTTCACAGTTATACCTGAAGAAAGAACTTGCATTTATGTAACACCTTATCAAATCCTCAAAATGTACCAAATTGTTTCACAGCCAATTAATTCATTTCAAAGTGCAGTCACTGTTGTTATGTAGACAAATGCAGCTGCCATTTGCATGCAGTTAGATCCAAAAAATGGTGAGGTAATTGATGAGTTAGCCTGTTTTTAGTGGTGATTGAAGGAGAAACATTGGCAAGGACGCCAGATGAACTCCCTGCTGTTCTTTAACTAATGCTGTAAGATCTTTTATATTCACTTATACCACCAAAACAGGCAGACAACGCCTTGGTTTAATGTCTCATCGTAAGATGGCACCTCCAACAATGCAGCACTCCTTCGGCATTGCATGAAGTATCAGCCTAGATTTTGTGCTTAAGTCCTGGAATGTGGCTTGAACCCCAACTTTCTGACTCAGAAGTAAAAAGGCCACCAAATGAAACAAGCTGACAGACTGGCAAGCACCACGCAATTACTGTAATGCCTGTTATAGTGCTTTGTCCATACTAGTCAAGAAAAAAATCCAACACAGGGCTAGGCTATGCTCTACATAGCCTGATTACGGGTGGTCAATTCTACTCTAAATGGCCTTAACAACATAAAGGAGTACAAGTAAAGTGCTGTAGACATTGCCTCACAAGGAATGTAGCAGTAGATGATAAATAACTGATGTGTGTATTGCAATTTTCTAACTTAAAATGTACTCAACTTCTCCACCCCTCTTTTGGTTTACGTTGTGCTGTACATTGTTCATTGTTTTGCATCCAAGAGGGTAAGCAAGGAGGCAATCTGTTCCCAGGCCATTGCCAACTGCCGCGCTTGGACATCTGATAGGATCCACATGAGAACAGCTAGATGACGACTTCCCACTTAATGTTCTTGTCTGCTGTAGGAAGGTGATTGGGCTATTTTGGCACCTCTTGATCCCACCCATTTTATACAAATACTTATTAGCAGATGTGGATCAAGCTCTTCCAATGACTTGCTGGGTAAATGAACATCTGGTGTAATACTGAGTGAACAAGATCAGGTGGATCTCAGGTTTGATCCCTGATCTTTGCTGAGTTAAATGATCTCAACTGGGGTTGCAGTTAGAATGCTACAATGGGCCTCAATACCCCGGAGCTTAGGAGGGGAAAAGAAAAAAAAATCAATCTTGGTTCTTGGTCCTATTCACAGACAGGAACATGCTGGAAAATGTTCACGTATGCACAGTAGTATGAACACAAGATCAAGCTTAGTTGTAATGCTGTGCAGAGTTAAATAACGTTCTGATATTAACTGCCTAGGCCAGGTGAGTCCAAACTGTAACCCATGTCAATCTGGTCCTCAAAGACCAGGCACTCAGTCCTATTTATGTTTATATTTCTTATTGCTAGTTTGTCCTTTTAGAATTTTGTGGGCCTGGAGGTTTAAAAAGTTGGTTTTGTGGTTCTCTCACATATTGATGGATATATGATAAATCAGAACACTGTGATCTGTTAGTATCAGCAAATTGAGATAGATGCAAACTAATGGTCACGTGGATTTAAACTTTATATGTGGTTCCCATGGCTCCATGGTACACACTGATGTGACCCACAAAAACAAAAAGCTTGGACACCTCTGGTCTTGGCACACACATGAAGAAGGAGCAAGGTATAGGAGGGTTGCTAGCACTCATAGAAACAAGAGCCACTGTCTTCAAGAAAGGAAGGGACAAAAGGGGAGAATTATTTGCTAAAAAATGAAATAGCAGATGCAGCTAATATCTGACGGAGACACTGGATTGGGCGAACCTAACCTTGTAATCCACCATCAACAAGAGTTCGGTATTGCCAGTTAAAAAAAGTAGTATAGTTAAATTAAATTATACAGAAAAGCCGTATTGGCACATGAAACACAGCACAGACATTTGTAAGCATATTAAAAAAATGAAATACTTACAATTCAAAAATGACAGCCCAGTCAGGTAGAAAAAGCAGGTGAGTCAGTCCAGCTCCGTGTATGGAGATAAAAATGTCCGAATTGTGCGTTATTTTCAGTTGTTCTAAAAATCTAATGTCTCTGAGAGAATAAAAGACGACAAAGTAAAGACGATGCTATAGAATAAAATCTAATCTAGTTAACAGTGGTCACGTGCATGCAACTAAAAACCCGTTTAGTCTCTTTCATCCCCTCACGATTTTTCACGTTCTCTTTTCTTAATGCAGTAAGGCAATGAAAGAAAAGAGATTTAAAAACTATTTTGACTCACGGTAATACAATGTCTAATGCCAGTACTTAAAGCATAAACCGACTGGTAGCATTTATTTGATCTCATCAGATACTATCAATTGCCAGCCATTATGAAGAACTTTTGAAAGTTATTTTCAAACAAAATAAAGCAAGTTATGAATTTTATTCAGTACAACATTCTCTATAATGGTATACTATTTAGCTTCAAAACAATTTACTGTTCTGATTTTATTTGGGTTTGTGTGAAAATAGTAGTTCAGTGTATGTCCAATAATTTTAATATACACCCAGATACTTCAGGTTGCATGCTTGTTGAGAAGATGAAGGTGAACGGAATGATAAATAAGATACTATATTTGGTGTGAAATTGCACTTGCAAAATGAAGTTAGACTGAAAAAAAGCATAAAACATTTTGTTGAGGGATTCTGATTGAAAAGCTAATCATGATTCCAGCATGGATAACATTGTAGGGCTTTTTTGAAAAATGAAAATCCTAAAGTATAATACAATGAAATAAAATACAATACAATTTGATGCTGTAATCACAAACAGCTATATCACAGTACACTCCAAACAATGCTATTTTATGTCAATTTCATGTTTCTTTTTTTTAATTGAACAAGCTGATTTTTCAAAACTGAAAACAAGTATGGAATAGTGAGTTTTAAAAAATTCAATGCAACTTTAGAACACTGGCTCATTTAATGATGATAGCTTTATATTTTTGAGAATATTAAAAGATCCAACACTTAACTTTTAACACTTTTTTTAAAACTAAGCTTACATATATATTAGATAACCTACAAACTGACAGTTAGCCTGGTAGATAGCTGCAACATTACAGAGTTGGCCAATTGGCCAGACACAGTGCAGTCTTGACTAAGATTTTCCCACAGGCTTCCCATATTTTGTGTTTTAGAAGTTGTGGTATAGTTGTGCCGTCTTTGGAAAGAAAGGAATTGACTAGTTGAAAGGCCCTTCCTAGAATGACAATCAAGGAACGACAATGTCCATCCCATTCTCCAAACTAACAGCTTAATGTTGATGGGGAGAGGAGGGAAGACCTAACTGAAGAGATTAAATTACTCCATGTCTTAGAGCTAACATACACAAAGTGTATGCCCCCCCGATTATCAAAATCCACGACAAGGCCTTGGACAACGTGGACCACTTTCCATACCTCGGGAGCCTACTGTCAACAAGGGCAGACGTCGACGACGAAGTCCAACACCGCCTTCAGTGTGCCAGTGCAGCCTTCGGTCGCCTGAGGAAAGGAGTGTTTGAAGACCAGGACCTCAAACCCGGCACTAAGCTCATGGTCTACAGGGCAGCAGTGATACCTGCCCTGCTGTATACCTCAGAGCACTGGAGAGGTACCACAAACGCTGCCTCCGCAAGATCCTGCAAATCCATTGGCAGGATAGGCGCACCAACGTCAATGTTCTTGCTCAGGCCAACATCCCCAGCATCGAAGCTCTGACCATGCTCAATCAGCTCCGATGGACGGGTCACATTGTCCGCATGCTCGATACGAGACTCCCAAAACAAGCGCTCTACTCAGAGCTCCGGCACGGCAAGAGAGCCCCAGGTGGGCAGAGGAAAAGCTTCAAGGACACCCTCAAAGCCTCCTTGAAAAAGTGCAACATCCCCACAGACACCTAGGAATCCCTGGCCCAAGACCGCACAAAATGGAGGAGAAGCATCCAGGAAGGCGCCGAACACCTCGAGTCTCTTCGCCGGGAGCAAGCGGAAGCCAAGCGCAGGCAGCACACATCAACCCAAGCACCCCACCCTACCCACCCCTTCAACCACCGTCTGCCCCACCTGTGACAGAGACTGTAGGTCCCACATTGGATTAATCAGTCACATGCGAGCTCATTTTTAATGTGGAAGCAAGTCATCCTCGGTTCCGAGGGACTGCCTAAGAAAAGATACACAAAGTGCAACTTAACTGTAGCAAGTTTTAGTATATTAGTATATATCTTCTGAGTTAAATGCCATAAAGCAATTAAAGCCATAAAAGGTCCTAAGTAATGCCCCCAGATAGGACCATGTTTATGCTACAGGCATTCCCTACTAGTATGAGGAGTCATTATCCCTAACTCAGACCACTTAGTTAACACCTAATGGAAGATGTCACCTCTCCACATCTGTGTGAAAAAAAACTCTTGAGAAATGCAAGATCAATGGCTGGGTGGCCGGAGGGGGGGGGCCGTAAAAATCATAAAACAGTCTGTCTTACTGGGGGAAAGCCATGCTTCAGTGACTCAATGATAGTCACAGGACTCCACATTTATCAGATCTGATTCGCAGAAGTGGGTGAGAACTAGCAACAGTGTCATCCTGATTGGTTAAGTGAATGTAGGGACATTTCCCTTTAAAGTAAGATATAATAGAGGATTCTGCATACTTCAGGTCAATCAGTGTTTGTCAGTAGTAGACAGTCTGTAGTAATTATTTTCTAGGGCGAGCACACTGTCTCTCTCTTTGTCTTTGTAGAAGTCTCTCTGTTAGTTCACTTAGGTTCTCTTTTTTGTGTATGAATCTTTACTTAGCAGATGCAGAAAGGTGCCTTTACAGATACAGCGTATTAAGACAAGGAATAAAATACCAAGTTGGCTTGTTAGGCTGTACCAGCCAGTTCCAGGCAGAGGAAAGTGTCAGCTAACTTTATAAGAGTCCGAGATCAGAGAAAAGTGAGGGTAAATCCAGCTCAGATATCGTCGCTCTTAAGTGAAGTGGGATCAGTTGGAACCGAAGATTCAAGTGAAACAGATAACCTGGCCGCGAAGGGGTTCATTAACTCATTGCTGAATACGCTTGTGGTTTGGCTTCTTCCTTGTTGATTTGTCAAGAAAGAGTTAATTCAGTCAGCAGCTTAAGGGTAACCTAATCGAGGGTTGGTAAATTAAATTAATTTTAATCCAAACTGGGTTAAATGCAAGATAGTTAGCCGAGCCGAGTCAGGCATCATTTGTCTCTAAACCTGTGCTCATAGATAAAATCCCAGACAGTTCCTTAGTAAGGAGTTAAAGGAGAGAATTAAGGATTCATCAGTTTCCTCAGCATATATAATCCCAGCTTTCTTACACATACTGCTGGAAGGAGTAGGTATGGAGGCTTCCTGTGAGATGACCTGTGCTGTTCCTACTGCAGGGGCTTGCTTGCTTTCAGGTTGTTTACTTGAAACAAATGCAGCTGCAGGCAAGGGGTTGTCAGTGACTTGAGAGCTCCCACTTGTTGCTGTGCTTCTAGCTGCATGCCCGTTGGAGGTTGAATCTACATGTCAACCACTACTCTGAGTACAGAGCATTACAGTGCCATGAGGTGTCTGAATCTTTCAATCTTGTTTCAACAACAACTTGCATTTATATAGCACCTTTAACATAGAAAATCATCCTAAGGTGCTTCACAGGAGCGTTATCAAACTAAATTTGACACCGAGCCACATAAGGAGATATTAGGATAGATGACCAAAAGCTTGGTCAAAGAGATAGGTTTTAAAGGAGCATCTTAAAGGAGGGGAGAGAGAGGTAGAGTGGCGGAGAAGCTTAGGGAGGGAATTCCAGAGCCTAGGGCCCAGGCAGCTGAAGGCACGGCCGCCATTGGGGATGTGCAAGAGGCCAGAATTGGAGGAGTGCAGAGATCTTGGAGGGTTGTGGGCAATGTTTCCCACGCAGCAGTCTGGAGCTCCCATGCAGGCCGCTCGCCGGCTTTTCAATTGGAGTAACTGCGCATGTGCGAACATTTGAGTGGGTCACGCAGCCACTTAAAGGAGCCTGACACCCAAAAAAGAATTACAGGGAACATTGGTTGTAGAGCTGGAGGAGGTTACAGAGATAGGGAAGAGTGAGGCAATGGAGGGATTTGAAAACAAGGATGAGAACTTTAAAATTGAGACATTGCTGGACCGGGAGAAAATGTAGATCAGCGAACACAGGGGTGATGGGTGAACGGGAGTTGTGCGAGTTAGGATACGGGCAGCAGAGCCTTAGATGAGTTCATGGTTATGGAGGGTGCAAGATGGGAGGCCGACCAGGAGAGTATTGGAATAGTCGTGTCTAGAGGTAACAAAGGTACAGAGGAGGGTTTTAGCAGCAAATGAGCTAAGGCAGCAGTGGAGGCGGGCAATGTTACGGAGGTGGAAGTAGGCGGTCTTGGTGATGGAGTGGATGTGGTCAGAAGCTCATCTCAGGGCCAAATAGGACGACAAAGTTGCGAACGGTCTGGTTCAGATTCAGACAATGAAGCCAGCCATTATTACACCTTGGATTTGATGCCAGCTATTATTGCGCCCTAAATTTTGGACGCAGAGGCTTCGACAGCACAACTGCAGTCTGTGTGAGTAATACTAAAACTATGCTTTCTGCTTGCACTGATGAGGTGTTCCCTGCTGATACTGGCCAAAGCCACGAAGCAGAAAACAACTACCACATAATACAGTATCACAGTGTACCAACTGCTTAAATTATGTTCGGCAAGGATGTAAGTGATCGGTATACCCATTCATGCTTCTGAAGCAGAATCGCAAAGTGACACAGCAGAACGCGTGTCAATGTCAACAGCAAGCACTCTTTCTCCAGTCACCACCTCAGCTACCTCTACCTTTTCTTCCAAATCACTAAAACCCTTTGAGTATGCCTCTATGAGCTGGTGAATGCTTGCAGTAGAGATGGTATTGAGTGCTGGGATGAGAAGACCCGGTTTGCTACTCCTAGAATTGTAGCGTATCTGTAGCAAGAAAAGTGTACGTGATAATTTAATGTGCATAATCAGGCATGTTGTTGTTGCTGCAGAAACATAAATGCACATTTCACAACACAAATAACAGGGCTTATGAAACCTGAAGCATTTTCCTCTCCTCCAGCCACAAATGTACAGCTTTCTAGATGATGGAAGTGAGAGGTTTGGCCTTCCGAGTCCCTCCTCCAGACTGCTCTTTTTGCCTTCAGTTGAAGGTGGTCTTTTTCCATGGGAAGATGGAAATTGGCATTAAAGGAGCAAATATTTTGTGCTGTGCACTTCTGATCTTGCAATGCCAGAACATAAACCATGCTTATCACGTCCCTGTGTGTTGCATTTGCTGGATCAATTCATAAACGTATTTGTATACAGAGGTACTTAAGCAAACTTGTCTGTCACCAGAAACTTACTTTGATTGGCATCAGTAACTACTTACATATATTTTAGCCTCCATATATAGCAGGCTACATTTATTCACACTCACTCTCATTTCTCACCTTGAATTTTTTTTTAAAGTCTGATGGCTTCTTCCAGATATCCTTCCAAACTCTCCTGGTACAGAACCCTGCACTGACTCCTGTGTCATGGCTTCCTGGGCTTGCTTCACCCTCTGGGCGTCGGTGGCTTACCCCTCCGCTCTGTAAAGAGCACTTTTTCTGTGCACTCATGACCTGCAGGTCTTGGTCCATAAATTTGCCATCTATGCTCTCTCTCTCTCTCTCTCTCTCAAGATGTCAGGCACAGCATGCTATTTATACTGGCTCAGTGGTTGTACAACTAGTTCAGCAGCAATCGTGCAAGCGCTTTCCTGACTGGCCATTTAGCTGTGTTTTTCTAATGCACCCGAGCTTCCAGAAAGCACAATAAGTAAAGCTGGGTGTTCCTATGAGTATGTTAAAAAGAGAAACATTTTAACCCCCATCTGAGGCAGTGCCTGGGCACTAAGTAATTCTACCTCCAAAAAGTTAACAAAACATATAAACAGCACAGGACCGAAATTCCCACTTTTTGATAGAGTATAGCTATTTTCTCTGTAAAATACTTTGTTAACAGAATTGCAGAGAAGCATGGCTTTGAAAAGTGCAAATTCTGAAAATTTAATTTTAGTGGGTTGCTAATTACAGAGAAAAGCAAACATTCTACCTTTTTCATCAAGAAGGAAATTTTAGCATCCCCGCCCCCACCTCCAAGTTGTATGATGTTTAACACTTACTTGTAATCCACCATTCTGACATCAAATACAGTTACTGTCTTCAGTGCCTTCACCAGCTGAGGGCAAAGTTAAAATATTTGCTATGTATTTTGCAGTTTAATGAGCTTTTAATATGATTCACAAACTATTTAACAAAAAGCTTTCTATAATTTATGAGCAATAAAATATTTAATACAGCGCACGGTCTTCAAAAATTAAACACAGCCATTATTATATAACGAGCACATCTCCCATGATATTGCTCGTGATGAGGCAAAGGATATGCAGTTTTATAACAAGAGAGATGTTATCAACAAAGTGTGACAGGGAAAATAATACAGTAGTGGGACACACAGGAAATGCACATTATAGGCAAGACTTTTAATATTTTTCCTATAACTAGTTTACTCCCCATGGTGTTGCACATGGGGTGTCAACACCAAGTGACACCTTCATACATAGAGGCATTAGGGGGTGGAAGATAATTGGACCAGGCATAATTCAGTGTCCATTTTAAAGTCATGCATTTTTTCCTTATATTTATATACTTTGCTTTTATATTATTGTTGCTAAATAACAAAACTTACAGCAATTTAGGAAGCAGTGTTGGATTGACGCCTAAGGGGGAGAAATTGGGTGAGTAGCGCCACCTGTTAGCGCCTAAAGAGGCAGTCAGTGGCTGTAGCGCCACTGGCTGCACCTCCCGCGATATTCAGCAGGGGCGCTAATGGTGACGTTAGCCTGTTACGCTGCGCCGCCACCGATGACGTTATCGGTGTGCGCAGCGCCCCATTAGCGATATTTGGTAGCGAACACCGCTGTAGCGCCGTTCGCTACCCGCGCCCAGTTCACGGGGCCTTGCTGTGCCGGCAGCGGCGCAAGTTAAGGTGGAGGTGCGGGGCGGCCGCCTGCCAGCACCTCCGTCCCCGGCCTCCTGACCCCCCCCATCCCCTGCGGCATTGCCGGCTGTTTCCTGAGAGCCCGGCACTTCTCCTCGGTGCCGGGCTCTTTTGCCAGCACTCGCGATCGGGGATCGCGCTGTTGCAGGCCCCTCCCCCTTAACAATGGGAGGAAGGCCTGCAGTACCGCAGCGTGCGCTGCGATATTCAGTTTCAGCGCCCTAAGAGGGACGCGGAGCACCTTGAGCCTCGCCCCGTGTCCCTCAAGGGTTTCTGAAACTGAATTTCTGGCGATCGGTATTACTCTCAATGCAGCGCAAAAATCAGCGCCCAGGCGAACTTGGCACCAGTTTGGCGCCTCAACCCAATTTCTAGGCCTAAGAGTTTCTCTGCAGTACAGGCTGGGGAGCTGCGAGATGCAAAACTAAGGCCTGACAGGGGTAACACTGGCAGGAGGGTGTAATTACAGCATGACAAGTTTACACGGGCAGTTTCCATTATAAATGTGGATAAAGGAATTTATAATGGAAAAAGTTGACAAGAAGTGCACAGAGAAGCAAGATTTTTAATATATTATAGATGTAAATTATGTTGTGAAAGCAGGATAGTTTTTTTGTCTGTTTTTCTAAATCTTTTCTCCTCAAGGCATTGAGTCATGTTGGGTATTGTTCCACAGACACTGCAATCCTTCTGTATTTTGCCAATGTAAATATTCCTCACTGAGTTTAGCCAATGTGTGTTAGCAGATTATTTAACTGTGAACAACATCACTGTCAAGCCCACTCTTCCCCTCACCTGACATCCACACATGCACTCATTTTTCAGCAGTAGTTGCTGGATAGCAATCAGGAGTGAGAAACTTGGATTATTATTTCCCTCACTAGCTTGACCAAATTGTTACCCTGCATGACCCTGTGGCTGTGACTGAGACCAGCCAACTCAGTACAAACCAGGGATTGAAGATACTTGGAGAGACAAGAGAATAAATTTGTGAGGCACTGATAGGCATTTTGAAGTAGTCAAGGAACAATGGGAGGGAACAGAAGAATATGCAAGAACAGTAAACAAGGCCATACCTGGCAACTACAGTCCCATTAGTGTCACCTCAATAATCGGAAAACTAATGGATTCAATAATCAGAAACAAAATGGAGTTGCAACTGCATGAAAATAATTCAATAATGACAGGCAACACATGTTTAGAAGAGGCAGATTTTTGCTGACCAACTTCAGATTTTGTTTTCTTTGAGGTGGTCACTTAAATTGAGAGTGCGAACCCCCATTATGTAGTTCCAAAAGGACGTTTATAAAGTATAACTATGGTCAGAGAGTTTCAGTGGTAAGACAGACATTAATTGGTAACTAATTAAAAGGGGAAAAAAGGAGTAATTAAAAGAATACCTAGATTGCAACTAGAGGATATTGAGTGCGATATCTGTGTTGGACCCCTCCAATGAGTGGCATAAATAGCTAACCTGGAATCACAATCTCAGTGCAAGAGAATTAAATTTGCAGATGACACCAAGCCAGGGGACACCGCATATTATACTGGATCCTCAGTTTTATTGTCAAATCAGTTGAGTTCAAATATTTGGAGGTCATGTTCAAACTGTATGTTACTCTAGCCAAGCCGCATCTTGAGTACTGCATACAGTTTGGCTGCCGCAACACCAGGAGGCCATCCAGGCACTAGAGGCAGTGCAGAGGAGAGCAACAAAGCTAATTGTTAATGCCAAGGGAACATCTACGAGGAATTCAAAACAGAAAATGCCAGAAACATTCAGCAGGTCTGGCAGCATCGGTGGAGAAAGGAAGGTAGGATTAATGTTTCAGGTCTTATGACCCTTCGTCAGAGCCCGTTGAGGAATTTTTTGATATGGTAGGACTCCTCACCCTCAAAAGAAAAATCTCAGAGGTAATCTTGTAGAGATATACAAAACTGTAGATGGGAGGGTTGCATTCTGGAAGGAGAAGATGGAATCGGCTAAAAGGACTTCACATCTGAATCTACCTTATGAATCTGATCTATATGGCTCAGTACTGCATCCGACGATGCACTTAGTCACTGAACAGCCAGCAGATTCTTTGTTTTAATGAAACACTGCAAAATGTTCCAAAAATGGATACTTTACCTAAAATCAATAAATTGGTAGTCCATTAACAGATAACTACAGCAAGAATTTGTAGTCACTGGTACATATCTTAGACAACACAAAAAATTGTTCCCTTTTACTACCCACCTCATCTTGATTTAAAATTCTGCGATACTGAGTACTGCGAACCAGAAGTGTAACACGAATTCTCCCAATCTGGATAAAAGAAAGATTTATTAAGCATATAGCAAGATTTCCAAATATTAAAATATATCTTATAAAATATCATTAAAACTTCATAATCAAAATTATCTAGGGTCAATAAATCAAATCTATTCAATCATTCAGAGTATTTCCCCTTTCCTTCCACCGCATGCTTGCCTTTTACTTTCCAAGTGTCCCATCACCCCCATGACATTCTGCACCCAAGCAGCGAGGCTGGTGACCTTTGTCAATCTTTAACGAGCCACTAGGGAAATGTGTTGACTTTTACATTTTAAACCCTATGATTTGATGGAGAGCCTCAACCACTACTGCCCTACAATTCCCTAAGAACTGGCCAAGAGTGGAAATGAACCTTGTGGGGAATCATGGGCACATACCCACACACGACTGTACCACTCCAGAGCACAAGTGCACTCGGTGGCACAGCTTACAACAAAATGATGCTCAGAACACAGTACACAAATGTTTGGGGAGGCGCAAGTGCCCTGCCCAGTTTTGGAAGTTTTAGGGTGTGTAAGCATAGCTTTGGGGGAGTGGATTTCAACTGATGTTTGAGAAGTAAGACTGGGCAGTAGTTGATCTGGATATAGCAGAATGGGCCTTAGTGGCTGAACAGGCAGCTGTCGAAAGGCTGTGAGTTGTCATATTGCAGTGGCTGGCCTACATCTGTGATGCCATTCTAAAGCAGCTGGTGGATTTTGCCAAATGGGTGGGGTTTTGGAGCACTTTACAATAAGACACTTACCAGTGGACTATCTTGTGTAATATTTAACCTAAAGAGGACATGCTGTGAAAATGCTCTGAACATTCCTGTGCTAAAGCAGTCAGGCACCTGTAATTTACAAGCAAAGAAAGCATTAGTGCGGTGTTGTACGTGACAATCACCTAATTGATAAATGTTGTACAAAGGCACAGCAATGTTCTCAACATATATTTCATCAATCAGGTTTCATGTGCCTTAGCATGCAACAAGACCTGGACATTCAGGCGTGGGCTAAGTGGCAGGTAACATTCGTGCCACAGAAGTGCCAGGCAATGACTATCTCCAACAAGCGAGAGTCTAATCACCACCCCTTGACATTCAATGGCATTACCATCGCCGAATCCCCCACCATCAACATCCTGGGGGGTCACCATTAACCAGAAACTTTACTGGACCAACCACATAAATACTGTGGCAACAAGAGCAGGTCAGAGTCAGTATTCTGTGGTGAGTGTCTCACCTCCTGACTCCCCAAAGCCTTTCTACCATCTACAAGGCACAAGGAGTGTGATGGAATACTTTACACTTGCCTGGATGAGTGCAGCTCCAACAACACTCAAGAAGCTCAACATCATCCAGGACAAAGCAGCCCATTTGATTGGCACCCCCTCTACCACCTTAAATATTTACTCATTCCACCACCGGCGTACTGGGGCTGCAGTGTGTACCATCTATAAGATGCACTGCAGCAACTCGCCAAGGCTTCTTCGGCAGCGCCTCCCAAACCCGCGACCTCGTCCACCTAGGACAAGGGCAGCAGACACATGGGAACACCATCACCTCCAAGTTCCCCTCCAAGTCACACATCATCCTGACTTAGAAGTATATCGCCGATCCTTCATCGTCGCTGGGTCAAAATCGTGGAACTCCCTCCCTAACAGCACTGTGGGAGTACCTTCACCACACGGACTGCAGCGGTTCAAGGCGGCGGCTCACCACCACCTTCTCAAGGGCAATTAGGGATGGGCAATAAATGCTGGCCTTGCCAGCGATGCCCGCATCCCATAAAAACAAATTTAAAAAAAGATGCAGAATGCTTGAAACTTTTTGAATAATAATAATAATAATAATAATCAACTTTATTGTCATTGTTAGTGCACAAGTGCAGTACAACAAAATGTAGGCTTGCGGCTCCCGAGAGTGTACATTTAGATTAAGACATTTAAACATTCAACATTCATTTGGCTTGTAATACATTAACATAAACATAACCATAATAAAGTGCATTGGCAGATGTGCAGGCTTTAGAGTTTATTTGTGGAGTTCAGTAGGATGACAGCCCTGGGAAAGAAGCTGTTCCTAAATCTGGTCGTTCGGGTGCGAATGCATCTGTAGCGTCTCCCAGATGGCAGGAGGGTGAACAGACTGTGGCTGGGGTGGGTAGGGTCTTTGATGATGGTCCGTGACCTCCGTAAACAGCGTTTCTGGTATATGTGCTCTATGGTCGGTAGCCGGGTGCCGGTAATGCGTTGGGCAGTTTTGACTACCCGCTGCAGGGCTTTCCGGTCATAGTATGGTATGGCAGCTGTAGCTACTGTGATACAGTTCGTCAGGATGCTCTCTATTGTGCAGCGGTAAAAGTTAGAGAGGATCAGGGGTGACAGGTTACATCCCTTCGGCCTCCTTAGGAAATACAGGCGCTGCTGGGCCTTCTTCACGAGAGAGGAGGTATTGAGGGACCAGGAGAGGTCTTCCGTGATGTGGACTCCGAGGAACTTAAAGCTGTCCACCCTTTCCACCACAGCCCCATGGATGTGGATGGGGGTGTGACTTCCGCCTTTAGACTTCCTGAAGTCCACAATGATTTCTTTGGTTTTCTTGATGTTAAGGGCCAGGTTGTTATCGGCGCACCACTTCACGAGATGCTGGACCTCCTCCCTGTAGGCTGACTCATCGTTGTTGGTGATCTGGCCTACTACCGTGGTATCATCCGCAAACTTGATGATGGTGTTGGAACCATGAACAGCCACACAGTCGTGGGTGAAGAGGGAGTAGAGGAGGGGGCTCAGCACACATCCTTGTGGGGCCCCTGTGTGCAGGGTCGGGGGGGGGGGGGGGGGGAAGGTGTGGTTACCTAATTTGACAGACTGGGGTCTGTTTGTTAGGAAGTCCAGGGTCCAGTTGCAGAGGGAAGTGTTCAGGCCAAGAGTGTGGAGTTTGGTGGCCAGCTTGTTGGGGACGATAGTGTTGAATGCTGAGCTGTAGTCTATAAACAGCATTCTGATGTAGGTCTCTTTACCATCTAAGTGATTCAGTGCAGAGTGTAGAGCAGTTGTGATTGCATCCTCCGTTGATCTGTTTGCACGATAGGCAAACTGGTGTTGGTCAAGAGAGGCGGGAACACTGGCTTTGATGTGAGCCAGGACCAGTCTCTCGAAACACTTCATTATGATGGGTGTGAGTGCGACAGGTCGATAGTCGTTCAGGCACATCACAGCAGTTTGCTTTGGCACAGGAATAATGGTAGCGGTCTTGAAGCATGTAGGGACTACTGCCTGGGCCAATGACAGATTGAAGATGGCGGTGAAGACATCAGCCAGCCGATCAGCACATTCCTTGAGTACCCGTCCAGAGATGCTATCCGGTCCAGCAGCCTTTCGTGTTCACTCCGCGTAGAACACCCCTTACGTCGGAGGTCGACAGAGTGAGCACCTGGTCTTCCGGGGGTGGCAAGGCTTTGGTAGCCGGCTCCCTGTTGTCCCTGTCGAAGCGAGCGTAGAAGTTGTTAAGCTCCTCCGAAAGGATTCCAAATGGTCGACGCCCTATGTTTGACTTTTTGTGAAATATGATACAATAATGACAAGTGCCAATAGTCACTGTAAAGTGCATAAGTTGTTTCTTAGTTATGGATGCTCTCTCAATATGCTTCCTTTTCCAATATATAAAAATCAGGTGAGCACCTTAACAAATCCAAAAATATGAAAAATATTTGTCAGCTGGATTCACAGACAAGAAAACAAACTGGCGAGCTAACTTGCATACAAAAGGAATAGCCTCAGTAACAGAATGGAGCAAAAAAAAAATCCCATGTGGCGCTCCAATATCTTGATGGCCATAATGTGTCAGTTACACAATCAATCTTGTGTAACTGCTTGATCTTTGGATAAGTAATTCCCTCATACTAGTCAGAAGCAAGAAAGTAATTTAAGGTTCAACTTGTACAAATTTAACAGCAGTGGCTACCTTTTTTGTGTATTAAATGACTTCAACTATATATTTGAGAACTGCTGCAAGCTTGGTTATTAATTTTGACATTACAAAAAACCCTGCAATTTTACAGCTAACATTTTTTCCAGAGTACAAATTTTATTGGGCATGTTATAGATTGCATGGCATGTGTACATGCACATATTAAGGATCTTGGCCCGCCTGTACACACTGGCAATATCAAAGCCTTCACAGGAGGCGTAGGTTGCATGGGAGGGGGCAGGGGCTAGGGTTTGTACCGGATGTGGTCCATAATGGTGTTTAGGTGGGCACTGGTTATGTTGGGGCCTCTCCATTGTTTCTTGTTTATAACCACTCAAAATAAATGGATTCCTCTCACAAACCATTATAATACTGAACATAACTGAAAACCATCCT
Source organism: Somniosus microcephalus (assembly GCF_052327205.1). Classification (NCBI taxonomy): domain Eukaryota; kingdom Metazoa; phylum Chordata; class Chondrichthyes; order Squaliformes; family Somniosidae; genus Somniosus; species Somniosus microcephalus. The sequence continues at coordinate 177,999,488 of NC_140997.1, read as the reverse complement.
TACAGAATTCAAGTGAGAGTCTGTGTTCTTTAAAGTATGAGAGCATTCAACAGAGAGGTTAAAAAACTCAGTAGTAAAGTTTGTGTACTCATTTCATTAAATCAAAATTGTTTTTATTACACAAGTAAATAGATTTCTGATGCATGAAACACACTTACCAAAGGGGTATTGTAAAACAATCCATAGCGCATACGTGGGAGTAATGAAAAGACTACTTCCTTGAAGCATACCTAAATTACCACATAGAAAAGGACAAAAAGATGGTGCGTAAACAGAACACTTTCAAAAATGTACAAATTATAAAATATTAAAATATCAAAAATGTTCAATACCCTTTTAAAGTCGAATGTTTTTAAATGCATAATATTGTGATCGGCAAATGCTTTCCAGGTATCGCTAAATAAATCACCGTATCCATAGGAACTCTGCAAGACAAAGCAAGGGAAACTAGCTGGATCAGTACCGAGATTAAAAATATCAACAGATAAAAATATAAACATTTTATCCCTGTACATCAGAAATGAGTATAAATCCAAATATCTGTACTGGCAATAGACATTGATGAGATATATGCACTATCTGCAATTATTTCAGTAGTGATTCAGGTGCAGTTGTCAAAACATTTATTTGTAATTTAGTTATTTCAAAATCAGATAAAATGTCGCTTCCAAAACAGAGAATAAATTCTGTCGAGAATAACCCATGTAGAAGCCAATAGAAGAGGACAGATAAAAGTCAGCAACAGTAATGAAAGTGAAGAGGCCTTTGAAATACACAATTTTCCAAATCAATTTACAAAGAGATAACCTGGCTCTAACATATTTTAATGATGTGATCAGGCCACAGGCTACATCAAAGAAATGAAATCATTACTCAATTTATTTTCAAGTACAGAATACAGATGTTGAAGACAAAGATAAGCAACCTGCATCGAAGGAGCATACTGGAAAATTTTCACAAAATAAAAAATGATACAGCATAACCCGTACAGTCCAATAGTGTTCATATGTAGCAGGTTGCAACTAATATCAGAAGCAGAATCCCATCACTCTGTGGCAGGAAAAAAAGAGACTTCTGCTATTTAGAGACACTTGTAATTCAGAATCAGCAATCATCTTGTAAGTGGTGCTGTTTCATTGCTCAAAAAGTTTGATTGTAAATAAGTGATTTTGAAATAATCTGAAATGCTGCTTTCGAAAGAGTAAGAACTGTACCCAGAGAGAGACACTGAACTGAGATAGCAGTAGTGGATATAATAAAATTAACAACAGTAATACATGTGGAATGTTTTTTCAAATATATGGTTTATCCAAAACAATTTACAAAGAACACAGACTGAAGAATCAGACAAGCTTTAAAATTATCATTTTAATGAAACATTCAGGCTACTGATGACATGAAAGAAGTGAAAGCACTGGTCAATTTATTTTGAAGTACAGGATAGTAAAATCACCAGGAAACAGATGTCAGAGAAAAGATAAACATCCCATATAAGAGTAGAATTCAGCATGGTATATTATTATGCAGCATGTTTTGTAAAATACAGAAATATTTTATTATGACTAATGGCTACTTTTCCAAGTACCACATGTACTGTATGAGATAGACTACCTTTAATTGATGATGTAGTAAAGACATAATTTTGTATTCTCACTGATGAATGAAGAATTTTGTGCATTTTTCTAGCGTTTTGGAATGCTGTAACCGATGTTTCACTAAAACAAATGGTATTCTGTGTTCAAAGTCTCAAACGTCACTTCTGGGGAATGTTGTGTATGTAATATGTATGCTACTTTAACCCTATGGCCAGGGCAGCACTACTTTGTAGGGCGTAGTGATACCGTAGTACCACTCCTGGCCATAGAGGTATAAATAGTACTGCGGGTACTGATCTCCCCTCAGTTCCCGCCTGTGGGTATGAAGTAAAGACCTAAGTTAAACCCTTCCAAGCTGTCTCTTCCTTATTGTATTAAGTATATTCGCATACTTTACACTGGCGACTAGGAACGTTCGAACTCACCAGTACAAGGTGCAACAAAGGATCGGTAGCAGTACGGGGAGAGAAGCTTCTTACCAGCCTGCAGAGTCCAGCGTCGACCGAAGGAGGCCACCCAGTTCAGGAGGAGCGGCAGCAACGGAGCGAGAGAGAGAGAGGTTCCAGCGAAGGCTGCGGCAGCTGAGAGAAGAGGTTGAACGGGCGTTCCAGCCACGGGGCAAAAGTCCACTCAGGGTCAGGTAAACTGCAATCCTTCCCGGGGAACGCGAGCTGCAAGGGCCAGAACAGGCAGGCGATCTGGGGAACAAACGGAGCCACGAGGACTAGCGGGCCACGAGAGGGGAAGGTCGTTGTAATAGCGGCGGTGGCAATAACGGGAGCTGCAAGAAAAAAAAAATAACGAACCTGGAGAGACGTCGTTGACAGCAGAGGGAGAAAAGGCGGGAAAAGCACCATCTAGTGGACAAAGCGGAAAAGTTTTTCTCTTCAGCAGTTTAAAATGAACAGCGCCATCTAGTGGACAAAAGGGGGAAAGTTTTTCTCCAGCAGTTTAAAATGAACAGCGCCATCTAGTGGACAAAAGGGGGAAAGTTTTTCTCTTGGGAAAAAAAATAACAGCGCCATCTAGTGGAAAAAGGCGGGAAAACCTCTTCAGTAGTTTTAAAAATGGCTAAAGAAGCTCGGTTGTCAGAATTTGTTGCCGACATAGAAGATTGGGACGCATATGTAGAAAGGCATGAGCTTTATTGCATAGTAAACAAGGTGAAAGATGACGAAAAGGCAGCAACCTTATTAAATTCTATGGGGGCAAAAACATACGGTCTGCTGAGGAATCTTCTTACTCCAGAAAAGCCAGCAGACAAAACGTATGCCCAAATTGTTGATACGTTAAAGGAACATTTAAACCCTAAGCCACCATTTATAGCGGAAAGGTACCGCTTTTACAGACGCGACCAAAGGAATGATGAGTCGCAGGCAGCCTATTTGGCTGAGCTCAGACGGTTGTCCAAACATTGCCAGTTTGGAGCCTTTTTGGCGGAAGCGATCAGAGACAGATTTGTCTGTGGCATGTTAAATGAGAGTACACGAAAACGGTTGCTGGCCAAGAAACAGCTCAGCCTAGATCAGGCGATAGAAATAGCATTGGCACATGAAGCAGCAGCACAGGGTGCTGCCCAAATACGACAAAATACAACCGGCTATGACACCCATGAGGTGACATTTCACAAAGGTAAATGCTACCGTTGTGGCAAAACCACCCACGACCAAAGTAATTGTTGGTTTCGTGATAAAATATGCCGGCAGTGTGGGAAAAAGGGGCATATAGCGAAAGTTTGTCGGTCGGGTACGAAACCCAATAGTGGGGGCAATCCGAGCAGTACCAAGGCAAGGACAAAAATACATAAGATATCTGACAGTAGCTCAGACGAGTCACAGGAAGGCACAAAAGCAGAGCCTAAAGGTCTGGGATGTCTCAAGTTATATGGTGTAGACAAAACGGAGGACCACAGCACAATGTGGGTTAAAATGAAGGTAGCAGGCGTCGAAGTTAATATGGAGCTGGACACGGGTTCAGCCCTATCAGTAATTAATGAACAAGATTATAACAGGCTGTTCAAACGCATTCCCTTAAAGGATACCGAAATCAAATTAAAAACATATACGGGACAAAAAGTTTACCCGAAGGGAAAAATGCAAGTAACAGTTAAATACAATGGCAGAAAAGTGCCAGGACTTTATTTATACGTCCTACCAAACGGCGGACCACCACTTTTGGGTAGGGAATGGATAAGAAAAATCCATTTCGACTGGAAGTCGATACACGAGATAAAAGTAGAGACCACCAAGGATGATACAACCATTACAAGCAGGCTGTCGAAACTATTGGCAAAAACGCCAGAGGTGTTCCAACAAGGGCTGGGGACCTTAAAGGACATTAGAGCAAAAATAACTATTGCTCAAGACGCAAACCCCAAGTTTTGTAAGGCCAGACCGGTGCCTTACGCCATCCGGCCAGCTGTGGAAGCAGAACTGGATGCCTTAGAGAGTGCAGGTGTCCTTACAAAGATTGAGTGGAGCGAGTGGGCCACGCCCATCGTCCCAGTTATAAAGAAATCTGCAAATAACACGCCGGGGGAACCAAAGAAGGTTCGCATTTGCGGGGATTTTAAAATAACTATTAACCCAGTCCTGCACACGGTACAGTATCCGCTGCCGCGGATAGAGGACATATTCGCATCGTTAGCTGGGGGTAGACACTTTACGAAGATTGACCTTTGTCAAGCTTATTTACAGATGGAGGTGGAGCAGGACTCGAAAAAGCTCCTAACGATTAACACCCACAAGGGATTGTACCAGTACAATCGCCTGGTATTTGGTGTGGCGTCCGCCCCAGCCATATGGCAGAGGACCATGGAACAGGTCCTACAGGGCATTCCAGGAACGCAGTGCTACCTGGATGACATCCTGGTGACAGGACAAACGGATAACGACCACCTCGCTAACCTGGAGCGAGTACTTCTGCGGTTGCAACAATACGGACTCAGGGCAAACAAGCAGAAATGTGAGTTTTTCCAGGAACGTATCTCATACTGTGGTCACATTATAGATAAGGAAGGCCTGCATAAGTCCCCAGAAAAGATCGAGGCAGTAGTGAAGGCCCCGCCCCCTGAGAATGTATCTCAGTTACGATCATTCTTAGGCCTTATAAACTATTACCATAAGTTCCTCCCGAACTTATCGTCCATTTTACATCCACTAAATTCATTGCTGCAAAAGGGAGTCTCCTGGAATTGGGACGAAGCGTGTGAGGCTGCTTTTAAAAAGGGTAAACAACTCATTACATCAAAGGAAGTGCTCGCACACTTTGACCCAAAAATGCCAATGAGGTTGGCATGTGACGCCTCCCCGTATGGTATAGGGGCAGTGTTGTCACACAAATTTCCCAATGGGACGGAGAGGCCAATAGCATTTGCCTCAAGGTCGTTAACTACAGCCGAAAGAAACTATGCGCAAATCGACAGGGAGGCCCTCAGTCTGGTGTGGGGTGTAAAAAAATTCCACCACTATCTACATGGACAACGTTTCACACTACTGACGGATCATCAACCGTTGGTGTCCATATTTAATCCAACAAAAGGGGTGCCCCTGATGACGGCCCAAAGGCTACAGAGATGGTCACTGTTCTTAGGAGCACACCAGTACCTTATCGAATATAAGGGTACCAAACAGCATGGCAATGCGGATGGCCTGTCGCGGCTACCATTGCCTGCAGAGATCGAAGAGATAGTACAGGACCCCGTGGAAATATATCATACGGCGGTTATGGAACACTTGCCCATCACCAGCCAATGTATCGAGCGGGAAACACAGAATGACCCGACACTGGCAAGGGTTTACGAATTGACCGTGAAAGGCTGGCCGGCGCAGGGTGACGCATCATTGCCGGCGTTTTCGGCAAGGAAGGACCAGTTGTCCGTATGCCGGGGCACATTGATGTGCGGAGCCAGGGTGGTGGTCCCTCAAAAATTACAACATAAAGTGTTGCGTGACTTACACGAAGGTCATCTGGGGGGTGTCAAAATGAAAAGCCTCGCCAGAGCCTACGTCTGGTGGCCCGGCATTGACAGGGACATCGAGGAAGTAGCAAAAGCATGCCAAGGGTGCCAGATGGTACAGAACGTACCACCCCAAGCCCCACTACATCCGTGGGAGTGGCCCTCAACGCCGTGGCAAAGGATCCACGTGGACTTCGCTGGGCCCTTCATGGATGCGATGTTCCTTATTGTAGTGGACGCCCACTCAAAATGGCCGGAGGTCATAAAGATGTCATCAACGACAGCCGAAAAGACGGTCGCAGCCTTAAGGACCATTTTTGCCCGAAATGGGGTGCCCGAGCAAGTCTGTTCGGACAATGGGCCACAATTTGTGGCAGAAGAATTTCAAGCATTCCTAAAAAGGAATGGAGTGCGACATTATACGTCCGCACCATATCATCCGGCTACAAATGGGCTGGCAGAGCGATTTGTACAGACTTTTAAAAAGGCCATCAAGGCGATGGGGGAGGAAAGGTTGCCACTACAACACAAGGTGGACAATTTCCTATTCGCGTACCGTAATGCTGCACATACGGTGACCAACCAGGCCCCCACCGTCATGTTCTTTAATAGAAGGTTAAGGTCTCGCCTCGAATTGCTCAGACCAAACATCCGGAGAGATGTGGAAAACCGAGTATTTCGTAGGGCTCCTGACAGACAGACACGGAGCTTCGAGGTGGGGCAGCAAGTGTTGGCCCGTGATTATAGAAATGAAAAGTGGCGGTCTGGTACGATAAAGGCCCGCCATGGACCTTTGATGTACACAGTGGATACTGGGGACGGCATAATCAGACGACATGCTGATCAACTTGTGGAGTCCAGAAACCCAACTGATTCACTACCTCAAACGTCTCAGCACATTGTTCCAGCGGAATCATGGCCCAGCTCGTCGCTACAGAAGTCTCAGGATGGCGAGGAGTTCAGCACTCCAGTGAGCTCCACGGCACAGGATGTGCCATCAGACACCGACGACTCCAGCGATGAAGTGGTGACGGAAGTACCGCCGCCTACACCGAGACCGACTAGAGAAAGACGTTATCCTAGTCGAGACAGGAGGCCTCCTCAGAGACTGAATCTATAACATGTTTCTTTTTATATATATATATAGGTAGACAACTCTGATGTAAATATGTTATGTATGTTGTGTTACCAAATGTTATTAGCCCTAGTTATGGTGCATCTGTTGACTTAATTGCACGGGTACGTTTTAATTAAAAGGGGAGGAATGTTGTGTATGTAATATGTATGCTACTTTAACCCTATGGCCAGGGCAGCACTACTTTGTAGGGCGTAGTGATACCGTAGTACCACTCCTGGCCATAGGGGTATAAATAGTACTGCGGGTACTGATCTCCCCTCAGTTCCCGCCTGTGGGTATGAAGTAAAGACCTAAGTTAAACCCTTCCAAGCTGTCTCTTCCTTATTGTATTAAGTATATTCGCATACTTTACAGGGAACAGAACATCTGCCCATCCTCTGCAGTACTGAGTGAGTGCTCCACTGTCAGAGGTGCCAGCTTTCAGATGTAACGTTACAGCGAGGCCCCGTCTCGTCTCCCCTCTCAGGTGGACCGAAAAGATCCCTGGTGTCCTGGCCCCTTAACCAACATCACTAAAAAAGAGATTATTTGGTCATTATCTCATTGGCACAGATTTTGCTGTAATAATAACGGCAAGGCCAAAAGCGCTTACTGTTATTGCAGGGTAAATCTGACAGCAACGTCTGGCGTCTGCACATGCACAGTTAAACGTGGAAATCTAGAAGTTGCTGTCAGAAATACCCTCCTCCTCCACAGGGTGCGCTGTTGCAGTGCTTGCTGATAGACTTGGCACTGAAATCACTGTAATGGCGTGAACTTCGGGTAATTAGCCACTCATCTCGCACTAAATATGGATGAAACAGTTAGGGCTGTTGCATTCAGGAGTAAATGAGTTTTTAACGGCAAAATAAGTGATAACTGCTGCTGAATAACACCTCTGGCCCTGAAAAAATTATTTTACAAGTGTGGTGTCTCATTCCCTCAGAAGAAAATTAATGTTACAGATTCTCTTAAAAATAAAAATTAAATTAATTTTTTTTTCAGTTTTTCTCCTTTGAAGGTTGGAAAGAGATAGCCAATTGGAAGGATATATGGAGAGTCTTCTAGAGTATAAGGCCTAGATGGCTAAAGCTCTGACACCAATTCTGGGTGGAGGGAGGAAGGGATGCAAAAGAAGACCAATGTCAGAGAGCAGAATGCATATGTTGGCACAGAGCTGGAGAAACCTGCAGAGGTAGGATGAGGCAAGGCTGAAGGGATTTGCAAATGAAGGTGAGGATTTTGAATTTAATGGGTTGGGGAATGGGAAACCATTGGAAGTCAGGAGTGAGAGGGAAGCAAGACGTATTGCATGAAAGGATGCAAACAGCAGAGTTTTGGACATGCTGGAACATATGTAGAGTGGAGCATGGAAAGTCAGCAAAGAGAGCTTTGGAGAAGTCAAGGCTGGAGGTAATAGATGTGTGGATGAGGGTTTGGGTGGCAGTTGGGTTGAGGTAAGGGGTTAGATTCCACCAAAATCAAGAGAATGCCAAAGTTCATTTTGCATAGGATTACTTGCAGTCAGCAGAGATTTTCATCTGTTTAGACTGAGCTAGATTCATACCCAGGTATGATAACACATGGGGCACATTTTATATTTCACTGAACAGAAAAATGTTATTCTATGTTCATAACAGCTTTTTTTCTGGTAGTATTGCATCACATAGGTTCTCTACCATACCTAGCAAACACAAACCAATTCCCACAAATCTAACAGACGATTTCGACCTCTGACCTATGATTCTAGGCAGAGTACTCATGAAAGGCTACTTAAGTTAATGCAAGGCTTAACTTATTATTTTACTCACTGTTTTGTTACACTTTCCACTCAGTCCCAGAACTCACTTTTTAAATCACACCCAAAGGCGTCATGCCTTCAATTGACTTATTATTCCATAGACCTCCAAAATCTCACTACTTAGCAAACTATTTGCAAAGTTATGCAAATTTATTAAAATAGCATTTCCTGCTGATAGTAGATCAGTCTTGATGTTTTGAAATTATGAAAGCCGATTTTGAATATGTAGTTCACATGGTACACTGAACTGAAGTGCTTCGCTTCTGATATTTGAAGACTTTTAAGTTTGAGTCCAGCACAAATTAAGCCAAGAATAATTAATAGTGCATATTAACTTCTTCAGCTTTGATCTGTGGCATCTGCTCTCCATCTCTTCTCCAGCCCAAAGTCCCGACTCCCAGTCCCTGCAGCCCAAAATACCATTAAACTTGCACTTTTTGCAACCCAGTGCCAATCACCTCTGACTGCCCAATATACCACACAATCATGGCAGATGTGTCACTGTGCTATTCTCTCTAGTTTATGACAGTCAGACAGGGATACATACTGTTAGATCTGTGTATCTTGTTGTTGTGTCCTTCAATAATTAGACAAAAGACTGCAGGGAACGATCAACAGGTGGTTACTGAATGAGGGTTACTCTAGAACTAACTGTACAGATCACTAGTCAGGGTTTATATACAGGTGTGGTCACTGCCGGTACCACAGTATACAGGAGCTGTAAAAAGTAGTTCTCCCCTTAAAAAGGTACATACACTACAATTCCTCCCCTTTTAGATTAACAGTCCATAACACTCATTTAACAATTAAATATCAAACTAATTACAATTAACACTTTTAACATGCAACATTAGCTGAAAATAGTCTATTTATAAATTCAGTCTTTGGGGAGGCTTCCTGATCCTTTCTGGATAGCACCTTTCCCGAGTGTCTTGCTCTTGGTGCGGAGGCAATTCTGGCCCCCTGTCGTCGGTTGGTTCATCCGCTTCCAATGCTACTGTTTCTGGGGTAGATGCTACCTGTACGTCGGGTTCCTCACCAGGTACGTATGGCCGAGACATGGGGTTGACTTGTTCCTGTGACTCTAGGATCTGGTCAGCATGGCGTCTCACAATGTTCTCCCCAACATCCACTGTGTACATTAGTGGCCCCTGCCGTGTGCATATCGTTCCTGGTTGCCATTTCTCTGTTCGGTAGTCGCAGGCCAAGACTGGTTGCCCTATGTTGAAGCTCCTTGTCGGCTTCTCATTGATGTGCTGGAATTGCTTACTCTCAACATCTCTTCGTACATTTGGTCTGAGCAAATCCAGACGAGATCTCAACCTTCGGTTAAAAAACATCATGGCCGGGGCCTGGTTGGTGACTGCATGTGTCGCATTTCTGTAGGCTAACAGGAAATTGTCCACCTTATGCTGCAGTGGAATGTCGTCATCGCACATGGCCTTTACTGCTTTTTTAAAGGTTTGTACGAACCTCTCAGCCAATCCATTTGTGGCTCGATGATACGGGGCAGATGTGTAATGCCTTACCCCATTCCTTTTCATAAATCTTCAAAACTCTTCGGACACAAACTGTGGTCCGTTATCAGAGCAAATCTGCTCTGGCAAGCCGTTCCTGGCAAAAATGGTCCGTAGGACTGCAATAGTTTTCTCCGTGGTGGTGGAGGACAGTTTGATCACCTCAGGCCATTTCGAGTGCGCATCCACGGCTATTAAAAACATTGAGTCCATGAACGGACCAGCAAAATCAATATGCACCCGTTGCCATGGAGATGAGGGCCACTCCCATGGGTGTAGAGGGGCATGTGGTGGTGCATTTTGGACCTTCTGGCATCCTGAGCAGCTCTTTGTCAGGTCCTCGATTTGCTGATCGATCTCCGGCCACCACACAAGCCCTAGCAAGGCTTTTCATTTTCACCCCTCCCAGATGACCTTCGTGAAGCTCATTGAGCACTCTCTCCCTTAACTTGGGTGGAATTGCCACTCGGGATCCACACATCAAGGTCCCCTGGCATACTGACAGCTGTTCTCTTCTGGATGAGAATGCTGGCAACAGTGAGTCGCCATGTGCTGGCCATCCCTTCACCGTCAAATCATATACCCGAGACAGTGTCAGGTCATTTCGGGTCTCCTTCTCTATACCAGCGTTAGTTACTGGCAAGCATTCAATTATAGTCGAATGAAATATTTCGACAGGATCCACTGCTGGTGCTTCCTCCGCAGTAGGCAGTGGCAGGCGTGATAGCCCATCAGCGTTTCCATGCTGTTTCGTGCCCTTATACTCGATTTCATATTGGTGCGCCCCTAGAAAAAGGGACCATCTTTGTAGCCGTTGCGCAGTCATCACCGGAACGCCCTTCTTTGGATTAAAGATGGAGACAAGTGGTTGGTGGTCAGTCAGCAAGGTGAACTTCTGCCCGTGCAGATAGTGATTGAACTTTTTCACTCCCCACACTAGGCTGAGGGCCTCCCTGTCAATCTGGGCATAGTTACGCTCGGCTGAGGTTAGTGACCGAGACGCAAAGGCTACTGGCCTCTCCGAGCCGTCCAGGAATTTGTGCGACAGCACCGCTCCAATGCCATAGGGTGATGCATCACACGCCAACCGAATTGGTAGTGCTGGGTTGAAATGAGCCAACACCTCTTTTGATGTGATCAATGCTTTGCTCTTCTGGAAAGCTCGTTTACATTCGTCACTCCACTTCCATGGTACCCCCGTTTGCAGTAGGGTGTTCAGTGGGTGTAGTACGGTAGACAAATCCGGCAAGAACTTATGGTAGTAGTTCACCAGCCCGAGGAACGACCCAGTTGTGACACGTTTTCCGGTGCTGGAGCCTTGACTACTGCCTCAATCTTCTCTGGGGACTTATGTAACCCCTCTTTATCAATAACGTGGCCACAATAAGAGATCTGCTTCTGGAAGAACTCGCATTTGTGGCGATTAGCTCGGAGCCCATATTCCTTCAATCTAGTGAGCACCTGCTCCAGGTTGGCGAGGTGATCACTGTCATTTTCGCCCGTGACCAGGATGTCGTCCAAATAACACTGGGTCCCTGGAATCCCTTGCAGGACTTGTTCCATTGCCCTTTGCCAAATAGCCGGAGCTGATGCTACCCCGAACACCAGCCGGTTGTATTGGTAGAGACCTTTATGCGTGTTGATCGTGAGGTACTGTTTCGAGGCTTCTTCTACCTCCATTTGCAGGTACGCCTGGGCCAGATCAATCTTAGTGAAGCGTTTCCCTCCAGATAGCGAGGCGAAAATATCTTCAATCCACGGAAGCGGATATTGTAGTGTGAAGGACTGGGTTCACTGTCACCTTAAAGTCCCCACAGATGCGAACCTTCTTTGGTTCCCCAAGCGTATTACTCAACGACCTCTTCATTACAGGAACGATGGGTGTAGCCCACTCGCTCCAGTCCACTTTGGACAGTACTCCCGAATGTTCCAAACCTTCCAGCTCTGCTTCGACGGCTGGGCGGATCGCATAAAAAACTTTGGGCTTGCATTTTCCTCTATTTTGATCGTCGCTGTTATCCTTTTAGTGTTCCGAGTCCCTGCTGGAACACTTCTTGTGCGTCAGTTAGCATTTTTGACAGTCATCCAGGTGTGACGTCGTCATCCTTTTTGGCATCTACAGTCAGTGCTTGTATGGAATGCCAATCTAGCTGTATCTTGCGGATCCATTCACATCCTAGTAGTGGTGGTCCTCCATCTGGCAATACATATAGGTCCATTTTTGGTGTTTCCTTGCCGTTATATATAACGTTCACCCTTATTTTCCCTTTGGGGTAGACTTTTTGCCCCGTGTACGTCTTCAAGACAATCTTTGTATCTCTCAAGGGTATATGTGAGAATAGCCGCTTGTAGTCCCTTCGGTTTATGACTGTTAGGGCTGATCCTGTGTCCAATTCCATTTTCACTTGGACTCCTGCTATCTTGAGTGTAACCCAGATAGTCTGGTGATCCTCCGTTTTGATCACATTATGTAGTTTCAGACAACCCAGCTCCTTGCTTCCGGAGTCTGTATCACTTTTCTGCTCGTCTGAACTACTCTCCGTCACCTTATGTACCTTCTTGTACTTCTGTGGAGATTTCTTGCTGCTGGTTTTCTTTCCCGACCTGCAGACTCTTGCTATGTGTCCTACTTTTCCACACTGTCTGCACACTTTGTCCTTGAACCAGCAATCATTATGGTCGTGTGTTGTTCTGCCGCAGCGATAGCACTTCACTGTTCCGTATGACATTTCATTTGTGCCATATTCTTGCGGTCTCCGTTGTATCTCTGCCGCGCCCCGTGCTGCTGCTTCGTGTGATACTGCAATGCTGAAAGCCTTGTCCAGCGTAAGATCCTTTTCTGATAGAAGCCGTTTCTGGGTTCCTTCACTTTGAAGCCCACACACAAACTTGTCCCTTAAAGTATCTGCTAGTCCCGTTCCAAACTGGCAGTGTTTCGATAGCTTGCGCAGTTCCGTTAAATACTCAGCATTACTTTCATCTTTATGCTGGTTCCTTTTGTGAAACTTAAATCTTTCTGCTATCAGCAGTGGTGTGGGGTTTAAGTGGTCCTGTAGGATTGACACTATGTTTTCAAAATCCTTTTCTACTGGCTTCTCTGGGGTTACTAGGTTTCGTAGTAAGCCATACGTTTTTGCACCCATTGAATTCAACAATACCAGCGCTTTCTTGTCATCTGGCACTTCATTCGCCTTGCAGTATACTTCTATGCGTTCGACATATGTCGTCCAATCTTCGACTTCATTGTCAAATGCTGTGATACTGCCACTCTTCGGCATTTTTGGGTGTGGTTAGACTGGCTTAAAATGGCTTCTCCCGCGCTTTCCTTTCTTCCCTGCTGCGGCTTAAAATGGCGTCTCCCGCGCTTTCCTTTCTTCCCCACTGACGCTGCTCGGCCCTTGAACACCGGCTGCGCTCTGCTCTCTCTCGCCTCTCTCCCCCGTTGACGCCGCTCGGTCCTGAACACCGGCTGCGCCCTGTGCGCTCTACCCTCTCTCTCTCTCCCCCGTCGACGCTGCTCGGCCTTTTTCTGTGCCGTCGGTCGGCTCTAGCCGCCGCTGTCCGGGAAGGGTCTGCGCAGTACCTGTTGCCAGCCCGTTTCGCTGGACCACCGTGACTGGAAAGCCAAGCCTGGCTCTCGACAGCCTCCCCTGCGATGCTCAAATCTCCGCTGGATGACTGGGGGGTTTCCCGTGGTCGACGCCCATGCTTCTGGACTCGGCCTTCTTCCACTGTTCTCCAGGAGCGAATCCCTGGGAGGTGATGCAGAGTTGCAGGTAGGTTTGAATCTGCTCGTCGCCAATGTTAGATCCGTGTATCTTGTTGTTGTGTCCTTCAATAATTAGACAAGAGACTGCAGGGAACGATCAACAGGTGTTTACTGAATGAGGGTTACTCTAGAACTAACTGAAAAGATCACTACTCAGGGTTTATATACAGGTGTGGTCACTGCCGGTACTACAGTATACAGGAGCTGGAAAAAGTAGTTCACCCCTTAAAAAGGTACATACACTACACATACTATCCAAGTTGTAACATTCTGCAGGTCAGAATGTAGTGTCCAGTTTGTTCAGCAACTCTACTAACACAGACAGGAACAAATCAAAGTTAAATGCCAGGATCAGGAATGGGGGAGGTGTTGGACGTTTCTGTCCACTGCAAAGAATGGTACAAAGGTGAAGTTTGAAGTTAATACAATTGACAGACTTCCTAAATCAGACATCAAAGTCAATATACTGGAAATTCTTGGCGCGTTTGTATACAATATTCAAACCAATCCCCCAAGCTCATCACTTCCTAAGAGTTCTCAAGTTTCAAACTTTCACGTCTGTTGAAATAATGGCTGAATTTTGTTCGGGGAGGTGGGGGTGGGGGGGGGGGGGGGGAGGAGGGGGTCCGAGGCAGGCGGGAAACCCGAGAGGCCGGATTTCCCACAGGCCCTGCCGGATTTGAATGGGAGGCCTCGGATTCCGAACCGCAGCCAGCCAGCTTGAGAGGTTGGCTGGCTGTGGGCAGGAAGGCCTCAGTTGCGAGTTGTCAGTCCAGGGGATGAATTGCGGCGGATTGGGGGGGGGGGGGGGGGGGTGGTTGGGGATGGGCGGGAGGGGTGTCGGGATCGGCAGGAGGGGGGGTCGGCGATCGGGAGAGGTTGCAGGATTGGCAGGCAAGTGGCGATCGCGGAGTGGGATGGAGATCGCGGGGGGGGGCGCCTCGGAAGATCGTGGGGGGGACTGGAGATCGCGGGGGGGGGGGAACGGAGATTGCAGGGGGGAGATCGCGGCGGGGGGGGGGGGGTGTCCGGAGATCGCGGCAGCAGGGGGTGGGGGGGGCCAGAGATCGCGGGGGCGGGGGGTGCCAGAGATCGCGGGGGCGGGGGGGGGGCGGAGATCGTTGGGGCGGGGGCGCCGGAGATCGCGGGGGCGGTGGGGGGGGGGGGGGGGGTGTAGGCCTGGGAATGTAAGCGGAGCCCTCATGGTAGGGCCTCCAATTGCGGGAGGGGTGGGTATGGCAGGGCCCCTGGATACAGAAGGTAGGTATAATGCCACTTACCACCTTGATGCAGCAGTACCCGCTTCTGTTTAACTGCCGGATTTCATGAATTGTGTGAAACCCGTCCCCAGGCATTTAAAACAAAATGGAGGAGAAAATAGAGGCTTCCAGCCTCACTACAACATTTAAATTGGCTTTTCACCTCCTGGCAGTGGGTTGGCTGCCCGCCACCTCCGCCCTGCCTCGGGGAAAACCAGAAGTGGGTAGGTTGGAGGTGGAATTCACATTTTTAACAATTTAACTGCCCCCATGCCCCAAACCCACCCGTTTTGACGGGAAAATTCCGGCCATTGTAACCAATTTGAAAATAAAGTGTAAGACGGGCAATGATGGTCACAAAATGGGTCAGAATCCAAACAAATGTGTTTCCATCTAAAACAAATACGTGAACGGTGCAAAATGCAGAGAGGCCAACAACTGTAGACAAATAAAGAAACACAGAACATACTAGGGTGTTACATGTATTGTGCAGAAATAAGAACTCTCTTAAAGGGGTAGTCATCCTTATTGATTTCCCCATTAGATTACCTGATTTACCCAGAGCAAATCGATGATGACAAACAAAAGTCCTGTTATTAATGATCTACAACCAGTAGCAAATTAATAAAGTACTCACAGTGTCCCACATTACAATGTTCACATCAGTATCAAAAGAGTTGTTGATGTGTTGGGAAATATAGAGGTTAACAAAGTCGCAGAAATGGTGGTACATATTGACACCTGAAAGTAAAGAATAGGATTTTATTAATGAACGAGGCAAAATTTGCTTTGCTCAATGCAACTGGTAAATGTTCAGTTGGGTGTCACTCAGTGATATCGCCAAACTACTGGCTTCTTGGTAGAGTACGTACTGCAATCATCAACATCCTATCGCTTTTTAGAAACATATTCAGTATTTAACAAAGCCCTAATTCAATATTATTTTTAATATGTTTAAAACAAAGGCTATAAAAATGTAGGCCCAGAAATTCAGGTCGGGGGCTTCCCACGGGTGCAAGCCCACGACCTGCGCTTACCTAGCGCGCCGGCTGTTGTGCTGTGGGCCCGCGTGGGATTCCGATCCTGGGCCTCCTCCAACTGCTGGCACGCAGTGCTTGCGTATCCCAGGGGCGCAGTTAGTTCGATGCGTCCCCTAGGATCACGTGGGCCATGGGGAGCCAATCGGAGCAGGGAATGCTTCATTCATAAGTTTGACAGGAAGTGCTGTCAAACTTAGAAATACTACGAGCCCCAAAACATCACTAAATCTTCAAATAAATTTTTTAAAAACATCACAATTTTTAAATAAACTGTAAATTACATGAAATAACTATTTTAAACAATAATTAACATTTTTGAAAAAAATAATTTTATTTTCTAACGGGGCTAAAAATAAACTTACCTTTCTTTAAAGTATTTAAAAATAATAAACCTGTGGAAAAAATGTTTTAATTTTAATTAATTCACCACTTACCTTGTAAAAAGCAGGCCTTACACCTGCTTTTTAAATGTGTAAATTCTGGAGACTTACCCTCCCGGGAAAACCTGCAAAAAAAAACGTAAGTTCCATGTGCACGCGCAGCCTCTCCTGCGCCGCGTTCGAACTCTGAACCCCTTCTTTCAGAGGAACGGAAGTTCTGGTTTCCCGCGCATGCGCAGTGCATGCAGGGGAACCGGCACTTCCATTGGGCTTACGGGTGAGTACCCCGTGCGTACTCACCCGTGGAGACCCGAAGTTCTGGGCCGTAAGTTTTGGGAGTTTTGTAAACACTGAACTGAGCAGCAAGGCTGTGATTAGGAACTCATAGGTCTGTGAATGATTATGAATAAGGAAATATGGATAGATAGTGTACATTGAAAGAGAAGTAAAAAGCACTATAATAAAGTCTTTTAAGGTCAATAACCGGGTTCAAGTCTCACTCCAGAGATTGAGCACAAAAATCTACGCTGACCCTCCAGTGCAGTACTGAGGGAGTGCTGCATTGTCGGTGGTGCCATCTTTCAGCTGCAATGTAAAACCAAGGCCCCATCTGCTCTCTCAGATGGACGTAAAAGATCCCATGGCACTATTTTGAAGAAGAGCAGGGGAGTTATCCCTGGTGTCCTGGCCAATATTTATCCCTCAATCAACATCACTAAAAAACAGATTATCTGGTCATTATCACACTGCTGTTTGTGGGAGCTTGCTGTGGGCAAATTGGCTACCATGTTTCCTACATTACAACAGTGACTACACTTCAAAAGTACTTCATTGGCTGTAAAGTGCTTTGGGACATCCAGAAGTCATGAAAAGCACCATATAAATGCAAGTCTTTCTTTTTAATAGAACTATGTATATACTTTGTTTTATACTAACACAGAAACTAGCAAATATAGCTAATATTTAGAGGGTTTTCTAGAAGGGTAGTGTTTGATTAATTACACTAAATATTGTCTAACACAGTATACAGATTTGCTTTAGCAAAATACTGCAGATGTTGGAAATCCGATATAACAACAGAAAATGCTGGAAAAACTCAGCAGGTCAGGCAACATCCGTGGAGAGAAATTTGCCTGACCTGCTGAGTTTTTCCAGCATTTTCTGTTGTTATTACAGATTTGCTTTGGTGGTCGATTTTGATTACCATTGCATTCATGGTGCACTCTACAAACTCGAGTCAAATGGGCGCTGCTAAATTTGCAAACAATTTGTCTGAGGCCCTATCAAAAGAAATCCACAGATAAATCTTTCTCTCATGCCAATAAAAGATGTATCTTTTAATTCTAATCAGCTGGATGTTGTCCATGTCCTGCTGTAGATTGGCATGAGCTACTCCATTATCGGAGTAGCTGTGAATGGAACTGAACACTGCAGAATTTTAAGAAGGAAGATTAACATCCACTTCCTTGTGTACAGGTGAAAATGGTCACTGGGTATTGCAGGTTTACACTCAGGAATTGACATTTATTGTTCCCTCTGATATATATATATATAAAAGTGAGAGACTGTTGTTACGCATTTTCCCCTTGCACCTGGCAAGGAGACAACATAGCCCCAAGATCCCAGAATATTTACAGTAATCTTCTAACTAGATACTTCAGGATGTTTTCACATTTACATTTAATTGATTCATTTTAAAACAAAAACATAAAATGAGGTTAAAAAAATCAGGTCATTTGATCAATAGGCAATATGAATAAAATAGTCGCTTACTTTAGATGCAAAGGCACAACATTGGCCCAGAACTTGGTGTTGGAGGCTTGCCGCGCATGCAAGCCCCCGATGTGCGCTCACCCTGCGCGCCGACATCTGAAACCTGGCCCGCAGTGGATTTCCTTTCAGTGGCCAGGTTCTGATGTCGGCGCACTGTGCTAACCTGACCCAGCGGCGTAGTTAGTGCGATGTGCCGGCTGGGTTCAGGTGAGCACTGTTCAGCCAATCAGGGGAGGGGAAACTTCATTCATAAGTTTGAGTAAGAACTGTCAAACTCATGAGAAGTACTGAACCCCAAAACACTACTTAAACTTTAAATAAAATTTTAAAAAACATCCCAATCATTAAATTAAGTATAAATAAGTTAAAAAAAATTTAAATAATTTTTTTTTGAAAAAAATAAATTAATAAAAAGTGTCTAAAACTAAACTTACCTTATTGTAGATTCTTTAAAATAATAAACCTGTGGAAAAAAAATTCTAAATTGCACTAAAACACCACTTACCTGTAAAAATAAATACTTACGTGTGCTTTTTACAAGCGTAAAGACCGGAGGCCTTTAGACATGCGCAAATCCCCCAAAACAGAGGAAATCCAAGACGCACGCGCTGCCCCCTACAGCGCACGCGCTAGCCTCTTCACCTCTTGGGTTAGAGGAGAGGAAATGCCGGTTTTCAGCGCATGTGCTGTGCATGCTGAAAACCGGCATTTCCTCCGGCCAGACGCGTGAGTACCCCTTCCGTACTCATGCGTTTGGGGAGGAATTTCTGCCCTATTATGCGAGTCAGTGAAGTGACCCATTTAGTAGGAAAATTATTTGGCTTTTTGGCTTTACCTGCATCTAGCTTCATGAAGTAGGTTGGCTTTTCAATAATGAGGTCACAATTTCCATCTTCTATCAGTTGAAGGTTCAGCTGAGAATATGTTTGTAGTTCTGCAAACCTGTGCAAATAATAGATTCTAAATGATACAAAAATATTGAATCAGTACTGCCTAAGGATTCCAACTATTTAATAATTTCATCACTGTTCAATTTGCTCCAGTTTAAAATGTCAAAGGGTTTCCCAGTGTCACGTATAACCATTGCATCTTTCAAATTAACTGAATATGTTGAATTGCGCTATGCCATAAATCAATGTGGTTTAGTTTCTCATTATTGTTAAATTGTTATTGTAACATTATAATGAAGACAATCATCTAGCATTATAATTAAGATCATTTTGTAAAAATACAAAACTAGTTTGTAAACAAGAAATGAATCATCAAGGAATATGAGAATTACACAAATTAAAGACATTATTTTGCCTTTCGCATCACTTGTCTACATTTTCAATTATTATAGACTAGCACTGAATTTCAAACTACTACTTATTCTTGCTAATGTTGGGAATGATACTTCTGTGATGAAAAGTTTTACTGTGAAATTTATTTTTTTCCATTCCTACTCCTCTGTTAACCCTGCTCCACAGTCAACTACTGGAGTTGCAAGAAACCAGCCAGGGATAACCTGCTCTTCTTCTCTCCATATTGCCTCCTGATAGCACAATCAAAACTGGAAACTTCCCAGGTGGGAAATCATGCCACAAATCCATCAATCTACTATTCCACAGAGCAGTGCACTGAGATACATATAAACTGTACTTAAGGCTTATAATTTAAGGGAAAAATCTTAAAATATCAGTCACCCTAGATTTATTATAAAATCAGAAGTTTTATTACAAATCGTGGAATCATACAGCACAGAAGGAAGCCATTCAGCCCATCATGCCTTGCTAGCTCTTTGAAAGAGCTATCCAATTAGTCCCACTCTCCTGCTCTTTCCCCATAGCCCAGCAATTTTTTTTCCTTTTCAAGTGTATATCCAATTCCCTTTTGAAAGTTACTAGTGAATCTGCTTCCACCACCCCTTCAGACAGTGCATTCCAGATCATAACAACTTGCTGTGTAAAATTCTCCTCATCGTCCCCATTTAAATCCGTAAATTGAATAAATGCGCATTCTAGTGAGAATACAAAAGGCATTATTTACTGCAGGCACAAAGTCTGTTCATCACTGTTTGACAGATTACTTTCAAACTTGGTGGTAATTCATTTGTATATTTAAAATGGCAAAAGTAACTTCTTATATTTCAGAAACACCATAAGGATGGCCAGGGTATGAGGTGGAAAGCTTCACAGTGGACCTGTAGAAGAAACTCTGCTGAAGTTGGAGTTATGCCACATTCTTGGGACAGAGTAGAGAGCACTTCAAGCTGTGTTTATACCATAGCTGCTGGTCTGAGACAGATAACTGCAGAATCAGTTCCAGCCTGGCTGTGAATCGAATTCTCAGCAACATGTGCGGAGCTCCACAGAGAGTCACATTTTAAACACCTTGAGAGCACAGGCAGGAGAATCTATGTTCTCAAAACATTTAAAGCTGGATCTCGGTTAGATTTTACAGGATGTCATGTTTATATTGCTGCAAGTAAGAAATTGATGTGCAATGACACAAAAATGGCAGAGTAGCTGTAGCTTTATTCTGCATTGTAGGGTTCTCAAAATTCCCACACTCCCCAAAAGTTATGGATAAAGGGACCCTGTATGGACAAGTTATTAAAAAGGGTACCCAAAATGGCTTCTGTAACCTCGTGACCAAAACCGACAGGATTTTAAAAGCAAGGCCCTGCAAACAGGCAGGCTCTGAAACAAAACCTAACATGCAGGAATCTGAAAAGACTTTGTAAAGCCAGACAGATAAGTAAACACAGAATATGCATTCTTCACCTTGGAACAGATCAAGCCAGGATGGCCCTAACCTGAAAGCCATCTAGACTTCACATAAATAATCGGTAACAGCTAACCCGATTAAGTTTCATAAATGACAAACAGCCAGGATATCGAAGCCATTATACCAGGAGAAACTGCCCCAGAAGTCATTAAAATAAATGGCTGTAATCATTTTAAACAAGCCCGCCAAAAGTTAGACAAAGGACTGACCTGATTTGGCGCGCAGATAAGGGGGTGAAGAACGGGTATAATTGTAGGCCCATCAGTGGTAATCGGTCTCTTGGCTCTCTTGCTCCCGCCCTCATCTTTTGGCCTTGGCCTCCTGCCTCTCATTTTCGTGCCCTGGCCTCGTGGCGGGCTCTCTTCTCGCTCCCCACGCCGCTCAACACCAAGGACGCTCATTACTACACCGAGGGCCAAACGCGGGAGGAGAACAAGACCCGAATTCGAAAACACACAGGACACACATGCCACAAACGGGCAGATGAGACGAGACGAGATGAAGAATACGGTAAACCGATAAGGGCAGAGAAGGGCAGCGGAAATAAGCAGGCATTTGAAGAATAAGTTGGCGTTGCAGGCGTGGACAGTAAAACCGCAATTGACGAATAAGTTGGCGTTCGAAGCATGGATAGCAGCGTCCATGACAAATAAACTGGCGTTCGAAGCATGGGTAGTAAAATCAGTTTGACAGTATAAACCGCCAACCGAGCCCCAACCGTTTCAAAAACCCGTCAGCGACCAAACCGCCCGAGGAAGAAGAAGACCCATCGCGACTCGACGACGACGTTAGCTGAGGAAAAGGAGGGTGATTCGCATAAACAACTCCATCACCGCGCCCTGTGACCACGTGGCGACGAAGTACCCCACAGGACAAAGTGAACCTCAAAACCAAACCAGTTAAAGCAACAGGTTTCGAATTGGTGAGCATGAATTCCTGGCCCCTCGTAGCTTAATCTAGTTAGGTATTAGGGGGTGGGATAAGGATAAGGGGATTTTTAATGTATTTGTTTCCCTCGATGTGCCGTGTGTTCCCCATTCCCATAAGTGTAATTGTTTATGCCTGTATTCATATCAGTAATTCTCAGTAAGATTGTGTTTTATTCTGCTTTTAATAAAATTTTGGTTTTCTTGCACCAAACCACTTGTCTACTCGATTTTCTGTATCGCCGCCTGTACCCAAGTCCGGTGTCTAGAACCCAGGGGTGTGGGAACGATTCAAACTGCTCAGAGACAGTCAGAGGTGAAGCTGACTGGGCACACGCCACCCCCTACAGCATTTCTCCCACTCTGAACTTTGGCTGGAAGTGCTTGATGGTAACATTAGATGCCTGAAATGGAAAACTATTCCATTCCTCAGCACTGACATTTCTCACGTTGATTATCACAAAAATCCAATATATGTAAATTTAAAAGTGATAATTTTTATAACTTTTCTGTTACTTTAAAAAAGTTATTCTCGTGTTCTTTTTTTGTTTGATTTTCACCATCACCCTTTCTAGTCTTATAACACTTATTCTTTTAAATTTTTTCTTTTCCTCACATGTACTTTATTGCTGTCTCTGTCCCTCCGGAGGAGGCAGACCTGTGTGGGAGCAGCAGCGGGACCGGAGAGAAGGCGGAGCGGCAGAGGAGGCCCGACACCGGAGGAGGCGGACCTGTGTGGGAGCGGAAGCGGGACCTGAGAGAAGGCGGAGCGGCAGAGGAGGCCCGACACCAGAGGAGGCGGACCTATGTGGGAGCGGCAGCAGGACCTGAGAAAAGGCGGAGCGGACATAAAGGAGCGCTGCAGAGCAGTGCTGCGAGTAGGGAAAGAGTCCGAGAGCGGGAGCAGTCAAACAACAACTGCAAAACCGCTAAAGTGATGTCACAACCAGGGAAGGAGCTGATTGGTTAAGTAGGACCTGATGAGTATTTCTACAGTCCAGTTGTTGAAGTAAATGTAAGGTTTCTAGTTTAGAGTAAGTAGTGTTTAAAGTGAAGTAAGGTCCCTAGTGTATTTAATATTCTTTAATTTAAAAGGAAGTAAAGGGAGTAAGTTAAGGTTAGGACATGGCAGGGCAGCTCGGCTGCGTGGAGTGCCCCTCCTGTGCTATGTGGGAAGTCAGGGACACTTTCAGTGTCCAGGGTGAACACATGTGCAGGAAGTGTCTCCAGCTGCAGCTACTCGAAATCCGCGTTTCGGAGCTGGAGCAGTGGCTGGAGTCACTGTGGAGCATCTGCGAAGCTGAGATCTTCATGTATAGCACGTTTAATGAGGTGATCACACCGCAGGTAAACAGTGCACAGGCAGACAGGGAATGGGTGACCGCCAGGCAGAGTAAAAGAACTAGGAAGATAGTGCAGGAGTCCCCTGGGTCCATCTCCCTCTCCAACAGATTTTCTGTTTTGGATACTGCTGGGGGAGATGGTTTCTCAGGGGAATGCAGCAAGAGCCAAGTCCGTGGCACTACGAGTGGCTCAACTGCACAGGAGGGGAGGAAAAAGAGTGGGAGAGCAATAGTGATAGGGGATTCTATCGTAAGGGGAACAGATAGATGTTTCTGTGGTCGCAGACGTGACTCCAGGATGGTATGTTGTCTCCCTGGTGCCAGGGTCAAGGATGTCACTGAATGGCTGCAGGGCATTCTAAAGGGGGAGGGCGAACAGTCAGAGGTCGTGGTTCACATTGGTACCAACGACATAGGTAGAAAGAGGGATGAGGTCCTGCAACAAGAATTTAGGGAGCTAGGTAGATTAAAAAGCAGGACCTCAAAGGTTGTAATCTCTGGATTACTCCCGGTGCCATGTGCTAGTGAGTTAGAAATAGGAGGATAGAGCAGATGACTGCGTGGCTAAAGAGTTGGTGCAGGAGGGAGGGCTTTAGTTTCCTGGATCACTGGGTCTGCTTCTGGGGAAGGTGAGACCTGTACAAGTCAGATGGGTTGCACCTGAACTGGAACGGGACCAACATCCTTGCAGGGAGGTTTGCTAGCACAGTTGGGGGGGGGGGGGGGGGGGTTTACACAAACTTGGTAGTGGGATGGGATACGGAGTGGAGCTATAGCAGGGGGTGATGCACAGCCAAATAGAGGAAAAAGCAAGTCAGCCTGGAAGGCAGAGCAAATATGTAACAGTACAAGGGAGTATGGCAAGGCTGGATGGCATTTATTTTAATGCAAGGATTCTTGCGAGTAAGGCAGATGAATTGAAGGTGTTGATGAACACATGGGAGTATGATATTGTTGCTATCTCAGAGACATGGTTGAGGGAGGGGCAGGACTAATATGATAAGGCAGGATCTGGCCAAAGTGGACTGGGATAAGCTACTTGTAGAAAAATCCACATCAGAGCAGTAGGAGTCTTTCAGAAAGGAAATAGAGTACAACGCCAACATGTTCCCATAAAAGTCAAGGTTGGGACCAACAAGCCCAGGGAATCCTGGATGTCAAGGGATATACAAAAATGGATTAGGAAAAAAAGGGAGGCTTTTGGCAGATACAAAGGAATTAAAACAGTGGAAGCCCTAGAGGAGTATAGAAAGTGCAGGGGGTACTTAAAAATAAATTAGGAGAGCGAAGAGGGGGCATGAAAAAAACACTGGCGGGCAAAATAAAGGAAAATCCCAAGGTGTTTTATAAGTATACTAGCTGGAGTGCCCGGCGGTGCTGAGGCTTTTTTGAGGGCATGTTGTTGTTGGAAGGGAGGGAGGGAGCGCTTTGGGGGGGGGGGTGGCGGGGAAAAGGGAGAGAGAGCCTGGGGGGGAGGGGAGAGAGAGCCTGGGGAGGGGGGAGAGCGAGAGCCGGGGGGGGGGGGGGGGGGGAAAGAGAGAAAGAGAGAGAGAGAGAGAGAGAGAGAGAGAGAGAGAGAGGGGAGAGAGAGAGGGGGAGAGAGAGAGGGGGGGAGAGAGAGAGGGGGGGGAGAGAGAGAGGGGGGGGGAGAGAGAGAGGGGGGGGAGAGAGAGAGGGGGGGAGAGAGAGGGGGGGAGAGAGAGAGGGGGGGGAGAGAGAGAGGGGGGAGAGAGGGGGGGGAGAGAGGGGGGGGGAAGAGAGAGAGGGGGGGAGAGAGAGAGGGGGGGAGAGAGAGAGGGGGGGAGAGAGAGAGAGGGGGGGAGAGAGAGAGAGGGGGGGGAGAGAGAGAGGGGGGAGAGAGA